>NC_042618.1:397626729-398342764 GCF_901001135.1 Rhinatrema bivittatum | reverse complement strand
ATGGTTCTCACATGCATGACACACTGAACCCATGATCGTCACGGGGCTAGATGTAAAAGTACAGTTTGCATCCATGGGAACACCCCCCCCCCCCCGACCCACAATAATGGATGTAAAGCAGAATGACGACATTCCCCATACAACTCACCCTACAAAAAAGATGTTCTGGTGTCATCTCAGTAACAGCAACTCAAACTCCTTCTACTACCAGGCTCAATAGCCCTACTTATGAAAAGACAGCAGTTTACCACCAATGCATGTCCTCTTGAGAAAACACAAATAAGACTGATACAAACACTTTCATGCTAGTAAAATATCTCACCTCAGTAACACACACAGAACCGACCTAACATACTCCCAGGATCTGCAGTTATGTACATAAACTAATCTGCACACAGTTACACCTGTATTATGGAATGCACTCAACCAGTAACAACCCTATCTATGAAAAGGCAACACTACAAATATTAAATCAGGCCCTAAACACCAATACACCTCCTATTAGGAAAACAGAACTAGCCAAGCAGCTATAGATCCCCACACAGAAATAATTGTAAAACTATACTAATAAGCAGATTAAATGTTTCAAAACAGCTATGAACAGAATAACATCCAACAATTAAAAACTCATAAAAACTATTAAAAATTCTCCAAACACCAATAAAATATTTCAAAAAAGCAGACACCACATAATATTAAATAATTAAAATGGCAGTCAATCAAGAACCATTTAACACACATTCGGACCCTAAGGCATTTTGATGAATGACCCAGTATGAGTGCTGAGACAAGTATGAGTGCTGAGACAAGGAGAATTGTGAGATGGGCTGGTTTTGATTTGCTGTGTTCTTTTCTGACATTGTAACTGTGTATTCAAAATTACTTTCTTTCTTTCTGTTTTTAAATGATACAGCACGATGTGGCTACTCACTGTAACTGTATAACACTAAAAAAGAAGAAAGTCAATCTGAGATCTGTGCATTGGGTGCAATAGTTAAACTGCAGAAGTGCAGTGTAGTTGTTGTGTCCGTTGGTTCCCGATGCCCTCTCTCTGCCCTCCTTACCTCTTTGGCGCCTCAGTCCGCGGGAAGATTGGCTGCCATGGGGTCCTTCTGCCGAAGTCCTCCGGCATCCCCGGACCAGCTAGATGCTGCAACCCGCCATGTTTCCTGGAGGCCTAGGGGCGCGCGCGCGGTGCGGCCCCAACTGAAGTACCGGTGACGGCACGAACCTCAGGGGTGTCCCCCTGAGATGACGTCACCCGCGACAGATATACAAGGTCTTAGAATTTGCTAACAGATTGAGTTAGCAAGGGTTACTCTACCTAAGCTACTCTGCCTCCTCGGACTTACCAGGGGTACCCGCTCCTCGGGGGCCTCGCTCTCTCCTTTGTTTTTCAGGTGACAGTCTGAAATCGGTTCTCGCTCCTCGAGGGCCCTTGTTCCCAGACTTGCTCCGTATATTCTCTTCAGCCTGGAAGTCATCACTGCCAACTACATCAGTGAGTTACCATCGCTCTCTCAGCGCTTTCCCTGGAACCAGGTACTCGCTCCTCGAGGGCCTATACATTCCAGCTCCTGGGCTTCTATCAGACAGTGTGTGAGTGTTACCATCAGGTTCAATACATGAACTCTGCATACCCTGCCTACTCACTATATTTCAGTTTCTCTATAGCTCAGCCTCCAGGGATCGCTGTTCCTGAGGGACTACAGCCCAGCCGGGCATTCCAGCTCATTACTGCCACCTCTGGTGGTTCAGTATACTGTCTAATAAAAGAACTAGTGTGTGTCTGTCTCCTAACACTGAGCCTGACCGGTGGTCCCTCTCGGGATCCTCCCCCGGGGGCGTGGTCGTCTGCCACTGGTCCAAGGATCCACCCACAACTCTCCTAAATAACAACAGATTGCTAACTCCTATCTGATTGCTACTCCCAACAGATAGCAGCTGCTAGCAGTAGTAACTAGAAAACACAGCAAAGAAGTCAGGTTTGAATTTTTTGCTTCTCTGAGCCTCATCTTGAGTAGAAAAAGGATTCACACTGTGAATACAGTGTGTGTATGTCATGTGCTGTTTTTCCATTAACTTTGTCATCGCTGGAAAAAAAAAAACAGGCACAGACATGCAATAGGCAGGCACTGGTGCAGCAGAGAAGCAAGCTTTTGAAGAAGAGAGTGCATTGTGGTCGCTGCCTGTATGTATATGTGTGTATGTGTTAATACCACTCTTCTTGCTGTATTGCTCTGCTTCTGTGGTTTGGGATATTAGCTGCTGTACTTTTCCTGATTTGCCCCTCTTCTGGCCTTGAAATCAGGGCTGGATTTTAGGATGGGCGAGCTGGGCAGTCACCCAGGGTGCTGTGAGCTGGAGGGTGTCCTGGATACCAACATCACCCATCCCACTGTGGCGTAGCCACGGTGGATTCTATCCCACTGTAGACAGAGAGGCCTGATGGGGTGCCATTTGGGGGGGGGGGGCATTTTTCCCCCAGGGCACCATTTGTAGTAGAGCTGGCCCTGCTTGCAATATTTTTGCCTCCTACCACTCTGTATTTGACTCAATGTTTTTGGTATCAGAATTGTTTACACATGACACAGCAATTGGCAATCCGCCATCCCAATCCAACCAACCATCAGTTTGAATCTTCCCAGCGTACTACATGTACCTTACCCATGGTTTTATGCCCTCTTGGACTTTTTCTTCAAACTTCATTTCAGATTCCCATCCCTTACAATGTTTACTGACTATTGGTTTCATCTGGTATTTAGCCTTTCATGGATTAAACCACTCATTTTTCCTTATATTAATGAACAAGCCAAGTAAGAAAAGGCCTTGTCCCAGAGAAATATAGGCCACCACTGGCCTAACTCCACCCAAGGTTTGAACCTCAGTCTGAAAGATTTGATATTGGAATGGCACTGAAGATGCAGTCTGCTGTAGAACACTTTTCCTTCACTCACCAGATAGCAGAGGAATTCATGCTGGGACCATCTCAACAGACAGAGGTGCTTTTATCTCAGTTCAGCCACAGCAAATGGGAAATCAGTCTCCAAAGCTGAGCCCCTAGCCACTTTTCCAAGTGATACCATAGGAAAACTACAGGTCCATTACAGATGACTTGCAGAGATTTTCTTATGCCTTTTCCCTGCCCAGGGATAGAAAGTTAACCAGCTTCCAGCTTCTAGATGGTTTGATTAGTTTTTTCCTCTATTCATACATGAGTCTGAGGTCTGATAGCATATCATGACCACTATGGGCTTTGTCCAGATTTTTCTCGGACTTCAGATCACTGTTTGTGATGGTGATTAGGAGGTTCTAGTAGGAGAGCACTGCTATCCATATAATTCTGACCAAAGAAAGGTACTTTCAATCGGAGAAAGTCATCTTCTTTGATCAAGTGCACACTTTCCAGAGGAACATGCATGGAGTGGTGAGGAAGAAAGGAGATATCCACTTACCTACTTACCCATCCAGATCAGCTGGATAGGTAAGTATGTTCTTATCTTATGTACTTATCTTAGTGATCAATGGAGTGTCATGGCAAGGCCAACTTCACATCCCCCTTATGCTACCATAGGAGTTTTATGCCACTGTTTTTGGTGCTATTTGCCTCGCATTTGGAAAATTCAGGTGTTTTTGTCACTGTGGGTGGCTATCTGTTCTTCTCATGGTGTTTTTGGATCTTCATGCCCCAGTTTCTGCTGTTTTGACCTTCTATCAGTGTCTTGGGGTATTTCTTGCCACTTTTAGTGCTTCTTCCCCCCCCCCCCCCCCCTGCTAGTGTCTTGGATTGCCATGCCACTGATGGTGCTGCTTTGCACTTCTTTTGGTGCATTGGGGTCTTCATGCCACTGTTGTTGGCATCCTTTGCTGCTCTTTTGGAGCCTTGGGGTATTCTTGATACTCTTGATGCTGCTTTGCTCCTCTGATAGTGCCTTGTGGCATCCTGCTTGGGCTACTCTGCTCTGTAGTGGCGCTTTGAGCAATTCATGCCACTCTTGGTGTTTTTGAGTGTTCTTCCTTCTGCTGATGATGATGATTGATTGCCTGCTAGTTTCACTAATAGGAAACCCCAATTCTGGAACCAAAATAGGATGCATTGTTTCCCCAATTGACTTTCATGGAAAAAGAATGTTACAAATAATTTTTTTTTTGTTTGAAACAAATTATAAAGGAAAATGAAATAAATTAATGAACCAATATGAAACATTTTTCCACACACATCCCTATCATGTTCTAGGTGTCCACCTTGGAATTCAGAGAATCTCCCATAGTTTATAAAATTAAAGGCGCATGATGATCATATTAAAGGTCAAAGACAACTTATTATCAAGTTAACTGCAAGGGTTCACCTGAACAAATAATGAGTTTTAAACCCATGCAGATTCTGAGTTGCTGTTCATACCATGTCTGAGCAAAAATGAATGTAATGGCACCCTCCAATCACATTACCATTAAGCCTTGGATGATTCATGCAGTTCAGATAAACAGTGTAAGTTAGTGAATGGGGGTGCTGGAATGGCTGTTCCTCTGGAAAGGTTTTTTAAACAGATCTCTACAGAGAGACTGTGGGTAGTCTCTAGGTTTGCTGACCGTTAGGAAGCAGTAGGAGCATTGTTTGAGTCTGGATTTTCAGGCCCACTTGGAGGAAACAGGCTCAACCTGCCTGGGGATCCTGAGCAGAATCAGGAAGGGATTTCTTTAAGTCCATTCACTGGCTGGTTAGGATTTCCCTCTGGGTTGATTTTTGGGTTTATCACAGTTTTTCATGGTAGGAGCCTTGTGAGACCCTTGGGTATAACCTGGGCATAGGGCATGGGAACCCTGTGACTGGAGTGCCCTTGGTAGTGAAGACCTGGTCTCTACACCCTGAATGAGGAAGGAGGTATGTTAGTGACCTGTGGCAAGGAGCAACTCCGGTATTAACTTCAGTTGAAGGGGAAAGGACTTTGGTTTGTGAGATCCAGGAGGAAGAGTTTTTGCTGCCCCTTCCTTCCTGTCTTGGAACTGTGGGTGCTGCCTGTTCCAGAGAGGATCCCTCCCATCTGGGGATCCCAAACAAGAAAGAAACAAGAGATCATCACCTAACCATAAGTAAGGACAATTTAAGACCGCTGAAAACACCAATCAGGGGTCTTCAACCCCTGGGGAGAAAGAGGATTGGATTCCTTGTTCAAAAGACTGTGTTTCACCATTTTTACAAGTTTGGGGAAAGGATTTTATTTCCTATCTATTTAAAGGATTCCTTGGCCACCTGGGAATTCTACTTATTCAAGCACTGGCGGGTAGATGTCTCTCCTACCTTGATGTAGAGATTCCTGCAGAGATAGAGGGAAAGAACTGTGACTAAAGCAAATATCTGTGGTGTTGTGGTTGAGTTAAATTGTGCCATACTACATCAAATTATCTACAAATAAAGACTTTACTTTGTACACTAAACCAATGGCTCCAGTGTGGTTATTGCCATTAACACCACAAAGTGGTACAATGCCTCTCTCCCAGGGAAAGGGAAAAGTTAAAGTCACCACCAGTACTCCGGGCCTTGGAAGGGAAACCTTCCCCCCCAACCTCCCAATCCACTCAACTAAGAATCCAGGCCTTGGGGTTTAAGAGACTGTATTTCTTTTTCCATGAAATTCAATTGGGGAAACAATGCATCCTATTTTGGTTCCAGAATTGGGGTTTCCTATTAGTGAAACTAGTCTGAGGTTCCTGCCCTGAAGATACATTAAAAATTGTTTATGGCTCCATAAGAATGCAGTCCACACCTGAGGAAATTTTACTAAGCTCACGTTATCATTTCCATCTGTATGTTATGCTCTGATCATGACTAGAGTGTCCAAAAGTTTACATTTAGCAGAATAATTGCTTTTGTTGAAGAGATTCCTGGTGCCTTATTCACCTAGTATTTGTTTGATTTTGGTTTTATTTTGAACACTGAAGTGTTTCAGCAGGTAGAGCCTTCCATTTGGATTTTGCTCACTTTGGGCCGGATTTTAAGAATTGTGCATGGGCATAGAATTGTGCGCGCAACCCGGCGCATACAAATCTATGCCCGATTTTATAACATGCGTGCGGAGCCGCGTGCATGTTATAAAATCCAGGGTCGGCGCGCACAAGGGGTGCACAATTGTGCAACTTGTGCGTGCCGAGCTGCGCAGCCTTCCTCCATTCCCTCCGAGGCCACACCGAAATTGGAGCGGCCTCGGAGGGAACTTTCCTTCCGTCCCCCCACCTTCCCCTCCCTTCCCCTACCTAACCCACCCCCCAGCCCTACCTAAACCCCCCTTACCTTTAACTTATAAGTTGTGCCTGCCTCCAGGCAGGCGTAGGTTGTGGCGCCGGCCGACAGCCAGCCCGCGATCCCGGGCACAGCGGCAAATAGCCGCTGTGCTTGGAGGCTCTGGCCCCACCCCCAGACCACCCCAGACATCCCATCCCGCCCATGCCCCGCCCTCTTTTTCAAGCCCTGGGACATATGTGCATCCCGGGGCTTGCGCACGTCGCCAAGCCTTTGCAAAATAGGTCGGCGCGCGCAGGAGCAACAGCGCATAACCCTTTGAAAATCCGCCCCTTTGTGTCCTGTTGATATTGTCTAGCCACATATCATGACTTCTATACTTTGCCTTTAGACAGCCAATCTAATGGGCTGATTCTAGGGGAGAAGGAAAGGAAGAGGGGATTAAGGTAATACATAAAGCCCAATATATGGCCAATGCATTATCTCAATAGTTAAAAAAAATCTGGCCTTAAGTCAAATTCCTTTCTCATTATCCATTTATTTGTCAACCTTTAGTTAATAGGCATTTAACTATGAAGTTTGCATGTTTGGGTTTTTCATCTTAACATTTTGTGGAAGAACTGAATCCCATTGCTTCAGTAATATAAGGCTTTCTTTACAGCATGTTACACTGCTTGTTATTCCATATGTGCATTACAGACACCACCACCTGTGACTGAGAAACGAGAGTGGAACAAAAGGCATCGCTCAGATCTGTTTTTACCATCCACCCTTCTGAACAGAAGGCTAAGTTTACAGACGTCTTTCACATGGGAAAATGAGGTTTACAGACTGTAGTTGTCCTTTGAAGTTGACCATCAATAAAAAGAAAAAGCCAGAATGTTTTCAAGACAGGGAATATATGGAAACGGGAGTGCCCTTTCGCCTTCTCTCCCCCCAAAAGTTTCTTTTAGAAAGGATTTCTGGTCTATCACTGAAAACATTTGCCAGAAGAAAGTACTCAATATTTTCTTGTAGAGCTCTTAGATTACTGGTCTTATACTGCTTTCTCTAAGTACAAAATTTGTAATCAATTATAAAGTATACCATACATTGCTAATTACTAGATAATCTGGAGTTCATAGTCTGTCTGAGTTCTTCATCTTCTTTGAAGGAACTAAGCATATATCATTTATCTATAGAGTAGGAGGGTAAAACTATCCAATGCTACTGCTCATGAACTGAGATCCTAGCCGTTCTGAGACATCTAAGCATGAACAATTGGTTGGTTCAGGGAGTTCTTCGGCTTTGAAATATCAGATGACATTATATGTAATTCTGAATATTGCTAACTTAATATTAAAAAAGTGTATCACCTGATCATAATCCTTCTTAATGGACTAATGCATAAAATTTAAAAATAAAATGAAATGCCCCTATGTGTATCAGCAGAAGGACTAAAAATCAATCTCTAAAAATATATTTATTATTTACTTGTATAAATCACCCTCTGAGCGGGGGTCCCTCCTGCAGCAGTAGCCCAGGCAGATAAGGATAAAAGTAGAGACCCGCGATGTTTCCTCGTCTTTCCTGCTGGGTTTAGTGTGAATAGGTATAAACAGGACTAAATCCACCCAGTCAGTCTGCCAGGGGTAGGGAGGGAAATTAGAGGTAAAGATTAGTAAACGATCTATATGAGGATGATAGTTAAGAAACCTCTGTAAGAAATGATTCTGAAGTAAACAATTTAACAATTTTATTGCACTTTGGTTAAAAACCAGCTGGCAGTAGATAATAAATGATTTAAGAAATTCAACATACTTAAAAACTTTTCTAACATACTTCAAACATTTTAAACTTTGGTATACTAAATACTTCATTTTGTAGCAGCAAAGTACTTTAAGACCACCTTACAAATTTTGAGGTCCATATTCAGCTGCTCTGCAGCTTGGCAAGTTAGCCAGATAAAGTTATCCGGCTAACTTTGCCTATACATTCAGTGGTGCTAGGGATGTGCATAGTTTTAAAAATTCGTTTCAGGCTTTGTTTTCGGTGAACTGCAGGAAACTTTGTTTTTCCTGCGGTTCAGGGCTTTTTTTTCATGGGCCCCCGATTTTCGGGTTAGCGCGCACTAAAGATTTAGGGGTAGATTTTTAAAAATACGCCCGCGCGTACTTTTGTTCGCGTACCAGGTGCAAACAAGAGTACGCCGGATTTTAATAGATCCAGGGTCGGCGCACGCAAGGCTGTGCAAAATCGGCAGCCTGCGCGTGCCGAGCCGCACAGCCTGCCCTCCGAGGCCGCTCCAAGGCCGAAATCAGAGCAGCCTTGGAGGGAACTTTCCTTCCACCACTGCCCCTACACCTTCCCCTCCCTTCCCCTACCTAACCCACCCCCCCCCCCAGCCCTATCTAAACCCCCCTACCTTTGTTCAAAAAGTTACACCTGCTGGCCGGCGTGTGATTCCCCGGCCCGGGAGCAGTTTCAGAGGCCTCGGCCATGCCCCTGAAATGCCCCCAGGCTGGAACCATGCCCGCAGCCATGCCCACAGATGACGTGCCGCCGCAACGCATCCCCGACACGCCCCCCCCCAGGAAAGCCCCAGGACTTACGCGCGTCCCGGGGCTTGCATGCGCCGCCAAGCTTGCGCACTAATGGGAGTTAGTGTGCATTAACCCCCGTTAGTGCGCGCTGATCCGAAATACGAATGTTTCTGAAATTTCGGAAAAATTCGTATTTCGGGTTTCATTGCCCCTGAACAATGCCTAATTAGACAATTTTGATGAAATTGTCTAATTCGGCAAAAACAAATGCACATCTCTAAGTGGTTCAGGTGTGCTGCTGAATATATTCAGCTATCCTAAAGCTGGCTGGATAAGTTTATCTGGCTAACTTCAGGAGATGGACAACCAGACTTACCCCAGGATTCACCATTCTGCTATAATTATACAAAAAGGGGTAGGAGGTGATACTAAGCCAGCGGCCGCATCGCAGCAGTGCATTTTCGCCCACCACAGTTGCAGCCGTGCTGCCCACTATCGCCCCCATAGAGTCACAGCAAAAGGTGTTATTTCCGGTGCTACTGCTGGCAATAAATTGTGTAGAACATTATCGCCAGCAGCCATACCAGCATCAAAATTTTACTATTCAGCTAACAGCTCCTCCCAGTTGTGCCCCTTACTTATCCAGTCAAAGTTCAGCCAGTGTTATTTATTTATTTATTTTATTTAAAATCTCTTCTATACCGTCGTTAAGTTATATACCAACACAACGGTTTACAGAAAGGCCCATAAATTAATGTTAATAAATGTATAGGTTCATACATTCTAAACAGGTGCCATAAGGATCCGGTTACATAATTTAGCCTGATAACTTGTGAGATCTAGCTAAATGCTTCTGAATATGGACCTCTATGCTTTTTCTTTCTTTTCAGGATCCTTTACTGAATTCAGCTCTGAGTCAAATGTAGTACATGTGTTTTTCTCTCTCTCCTTTATGATTATGTTTTTTTCCAAGTTTGTGTTTGAGAAAGTGATTCTTTTGTGTCCTAAGGATTTCCTTCAGGTGACCATGTTGTATTGTTGGGGGGGGGGGGGGGGGTTTGTTCTCCTGTGCATCTGTGTTTTTTCTCAGTCTTTCTCTCAGTGTTGTTTGCTTCTGTACATTAAAACATTTTTAGAGTTTTGCCAGACAGGGAGGATAATTTCAAACAAATGTATGCAGAGGTAGATATGTGCACATATGGCCACGAGCAGTTCTATATAAGTATTTTATAACCCACACATATGATATTTGCACATTTTATAAAATATGCAAATCTCTACCCTGCAACATATGCACATATGTAGGCTTACATGCAAACACATTGATACTATGTATATCAATGCATTGAGCACACATACTTTTCCTACCCATTTTAAAAATATATGTACTTATATTGTATGTGTAATAGCAAAGTAGGACTTATTTGGGTAAGTTGGCTAATTTTAAAAACATGCATGCATAAATGAAATTAACCAGTTCACCCAGTCCTTCTTCAGTCTGAACTCCCCCAAGTTCACCCACCTCCCGCCAGTCAGTCCTACACAATAGATATATTTAATATCACTTTTTCCAGATATTTAGCAGGTGTAAAAATATGCAAGTAAGTTGGCCAATGTACACATCTGTCTTAAAATACAACTTAAATGTGTAAGTGTTGACCCTGCCCTGGAATGCCCCTAGACTGCCCCTTTTTTATGCGCATGTATGTGCATTCAAAAGTGAAAATCTGCATTTTTTTTACTTTTATGAAATACAGACTACGCGAGTAAATGCTACTTACATAAAATTTTGAAAATTCACCCCATAGTGTGGATATGCTCACTTATCCCATAGAAATTTTGGAGCTTCTGTGTAATAACCCTGGTTTCAGCATGCATCATCTCTTCTTCATTGGTGTTCTTCTGCCCTAGTTTCCTACTAACCTGACTTTAAAGAAAACAATTTAAAAAATCTGTCTATCCTGTCAATAAGTTTCTTCCACAAGGTAGGGATGTCCGATGGCTTGTTGAACTGTTTTAATAACTATTCGACAAAGCATAAGATAATTTAATTTCTCTCTATGTTTGTTTTCCTTTTATGTGGGGAAATAATGTACTCTCTTGCACTCTCTTAAGCATTCATATGAGGCATGTGTGATAATAGTATTATATAGCTGGCACCTGTTAGTGGTCACTAAGAAAGAATTATTTGTATTCATCAGTGAGAATACACTTTCTCATGTTCCAACTGATCCAATTTTCTGCCCTAATCCAGACTATGGTGTTCTTCCCTATATAAAGCTATTGATGGCAAATAGGAGCTACATTTTTTCGATCTGCAGGAGACTGGAAAAGTTATCTTTTTCATCCTTGACTCTCAGCCACTTTACAAATAGTGCTGTTTTACCTTTACACCTTCCAATTACCAGGATTTTTGGGAGAAATTAAAAAATTTGACTAGTTGGCTAATTTTTCTGTTTATTTATTTATTTTTTTATTTTATTTAAAATTTGTTACTTGCTTAAGCCAAGGGCAATAAGCGATATAAGGTATAACATACATAAAGTAAAATGTACAATAAAAACAAACCAAAGACAAAACAGTACATCAATATCCTCCTGCTTTTAGCAATCATCCATCATATTATCTCTGGAATCCTCACTGAGGAAAAATAAGGACTGCACCCATGGAACTAGGGTTGCCAACTGTCCGGATTGTTTCTGGATTGCCAGGAATTATGCTTTTGTGTCTGGAAACAAGAAACCCTGCTGAAAAAACTGGAAATTGTCTGGATTTTCATCTTCAAAGTGCTGCTCTGCCTGAAGACTGCAGCATGCATGTTACCCAATCCCAGTGAGCAGGAGCGGGCCAAACAGGCAATCGCCCGGGGTGCCAGCCAATAGGGCACTGGTTGCCTTCTTCCAGATCCATTGGCAAAAGAGGGAGCAGGTTGCGGGGCAGCCCAGTAGGATCCAACATGCCAGTGGCTGAAGATGGGAGGAGGCCATATGGCTGCTGCACACAGCGCGACCAAAGTGAATTAAATTAAAGATCATCTGGGAGGCCAGGAAGTGTGTGTGAGAGCCTGTGTGTGTGTGTGTGTGTGAGAACATGTGAGAGCTTGTATGTATGGTGGTAGAGCATTGGGAGCTTGAATGTGGGAGAGCATGTGACAGTGAGAGCTTGTGTGTGTGTGTGTATGTATGGGAGAGCATGTGAGTGAGAGTTTGCATGTGTGTATGGGAGAACATGTGATAGTACATGTTTATGTGTATGGGAGAGCATGAGAGAGTGAGAGCTTGTGTGTGTGTGTGTGTGTTTGGGAGAGCATGTGAGAGTGAGAGATTGTGTGTGTGTATGGGAAAGAATGGGAGAGTGAAAGTTTGTGTGTGTTTATAGGAGAGCATGTGAGAGTGAGAGTTTGTATGTGTGTATGTAGGAGAACATGTGAGAACTTGTGTGTGTAAGAGAGCATATGAGTGAGAGCTTGCTTATGCGAATGGGAGAACTTGTGAGCGTGCAAGCTTTTGTGTGTGGGAGAGCATGAGAGACTGAGAGCTTGTATGTGTGTGTGTGTGTGTGTGTGTGTGTGTGTGTAAGAGAGATCATGTGTGAGAGCTTGAGTGTGTGTGTGTGTGTGTGTGTTTGAGACAGCTTGTAAGAGAGAGGTAGTGTATGTGGGAGGAGAGAAGAAGGGAAGAAGATGGGAGAAAAGTGAAGAAACAGAAAGAGAAGAGAGACCCTGATAAAGGAATTAGAAGACCAACAAGAGGAAAGTGAAAAAAAGTGACAGGGACAAACTGATTAGAAAATTAAGATCAGACAACAAAGGTAAAAAAATAAAACTATTTTGAGTTTTCAGCAATTGTTATATGCCATCTTTGGGAATGTGAATTATTATGTTTTTGTATTTTGCTCTTTCTTTAAAGTTCCACTGTTCAGTCTGGTTTCTTAGGCTTTCTATTTCAGTTTTGTGTACAAGTTTCTGCTTATAATTTGCTGTCCCTAATTTCTGTATTAATTAGGTAAGGGTTAATATGTGTTCTGACTGTGTGTGACTGAGGTATAGTTTCTCTGTAGAGATTTGTAGCAATCCAGGTTGTTCTGTTTGGCCAAAAGATGGTATGTTAGTGTTTCAGGGTTGGTGTAATAAGTGTATTGCTGCCTTTTCCTAGATAAGGTTGCTGCTGTTTGAATCCTGAGAATTATTACTATGATTGTATGGTATAGAAAGGTTCTAGGTTTTGGTTTTTTTTTTTGCAAGGGTTTGTGTTACTTCACAAAATATTTGGCAGAGGAGGGAGGGAATTTGTTTTGCTGAGATACCACCAGAATTTGCCTTTCCAGAGAAAGGATTCATAAAAGAATACATGGATATTTGTTTTATTACATGATTGGATCTGATGTTTCTGTTATATGTTCTTTGTTTGCTTTTTACATGATATTCTACTTGTGTATTTATAAAGTGCAATAAATATAAAATGTTAATATATGGTAATAAGGATTTTTTACTGTTGGTAAGTGCTTGAAATAAGTGAGTTAAAAAAATTTTAATTTCACTCATGATGTATAACAGCTGTTGCAGACTACTTAGAAATCCATTGTCAGGTGCACTCAAAGTATTATATATTGATAAGAATACAGCTAGTACTGCCCGCCCATGCTAACCTTGAGCCCACCCAAGAAAAATCAGTTCTGGTTTCTTCACTGGTATGAGAGAGCCTGCATGTGATTATGAGAGAGAGTGAGGCCTGCATGTTTGTATGAAAGCCTACATTTGATTATGAGAGAGAGAGCCTGCTTTTGTATGTGTATGAGAGAACCTTTGTGCATATATGAGAGAGAGCCTGCTTATGTATGAGAGAGAGTGAGCTTGCAAATATGTGTGTGAAAGCCCGCATGTATACAAGAGAATTAGGGCCTCATTTTCTAAAGTATCGCAGGCCTGCGATACTTTAGGAAATGAGGGGCGGGGGGCCGAATCGGGGGGCGGGCCTGCGCTAGCCTGCAGCAATCACACCGTCACGGTGCGATCGCTGCCAGTTTCGCACCCAATAGCGCCACCATAGGAGGTGTAGCTATTGGGAGCAAAAGCAGACGCGAAAAGGGCCTTACCTTTTTGCTGTCCGCGGTGTCGGCGCAGAGTCGGCTCCGGTGACACCCCGACTCCTCCTTTTCCAGGGCCGACTCTGCCCCGACTCCACCCCCATCCTGGTATCGCACGCGATAAGGGACTTTTCGCTTGTGAAAGGTCCCTTATCGCGTGCGAGCGGCTTGGAAAATGAGGCCCTTAGTGTGGGGGAGAGAGAGGGAGAGTGTGTGTGAGCATGTGTGTGAGGGAGAGAAAGGGAGTGTGTGTGTGTGTGTGTGTGTGTGTGTGAGAGAGAGAGAGAGAGAATAAAGTTTGTGTGGCTCCCCCAATCTACAATAATCTCAGAGTGACTGGAAATCAAAAAAATCCAGATATGGAGAATAGGAGATTTTTTAATTCTTATTAATTTTCATATTTGGATGCTGTTTGGCAATATTTTATTGTCTTTGGGAAATATTAGAACAAATTTATCTGAGTTCTTAACTATTGGATATTCTAATCAGATGTTTTGACATTCTTTATATTAGTATGATTTTAATATTATGAATAATTGTTTATATCTCTTGATTTTATTGCTTGATGTTTTGTGAGGAATGATGATGTTTCTCTTTTTCCATTGTACTGCACAATATATTTGGGCTTGTTGCAGTTTTCAGTTCAATTTTTGTCAGCGAGTTTGGAATATTGGGGGAGAGGGTCTCCAAATTACTAGCCTGCCCTGGGCACCAAAATATCCCAGTTTGGCCCTGCCTAAGCTCAACACAAAAATTAGCCTCACCTGCCACTGACTGCCCCTGGTTCCCTTCCCCCCTCCCCGCTCTGCTGGTCCTGCTTCCTGGCCATGTCACTGTGATTGTCTCTACTCTCTCCCCTGGGCCCTGTCCCCTGACTAGAGAATAGGAGCTGGAGATTCCTGCCACTCCTGGCCCTCTGCTACCTGCCTGTAACCCAACTTGCCTCCCTAACTTGCTTAGTCCTGCCCTTCTCATGCTGACCTCCAGTTGCTGCAGCCACCAGTGTGGCCTGATCACATTGTTGAGAATCAGAGATGGACACTAGTACTGCACCATACTGTGGGTTTATTGGTGGGATTGTTCCTCCTAACCTTTGAGTGTTGACGTTCTTGGCCTTGGTTTGGGGGTATTGAGGTGGGGAGTGCCATACTGCTGGGCTTTAATGGGTGGTGGGGCAGGGGAGTATTGGAGAGAAGTGTGTGCATTGTAATTCTGCTGGGCTTGGGCCTAGGGAAGAGGGGGCATTGGGAAGACTAAATCGGCGGGGGGGGGGGGCAAGGATGAGATTAATAGACATGTGAGGAATTGGAAGGACACCATCAGTGAAAGTTTTACTTTTTAAAATTTTTTTATTTAAAAATGTTTCTATATTGCTTTTACAAACAAGATTTAGTCAAAACGGTGTACAAGGATACAAATCATAAAATAAAAGTAACATAATTAAAATTTACAAAAAATCTTATAATAAAATTAAAAAAAGACAATAATAACAAAGTTCATATATTATTAAAACTCATCAAATTAAATATAACAAATCAAAACAAGTGCCATCTTATAGATTATTACGGTAAATGAAAAGAAAAAAATGAAAGAATTAGAAGGTTGTGTGGTGAGTAAAGTGGTTAATGTTTGTTTGAAATAATTTTGAAAGCAATCTGGAATAAATGAGTTTTTAAGGATTTCTTAAAGTGAATTGGATTGGATAGTGATCTTAGTAAATCTGGTAATGTGTTCCAAAAGGTGGGACACTCTACTGAAAAGGCCCTTTTTCTTGTGATATCTAATCGTGCTTGCCGAGGTGAAGGAATATCTAGGAAGTTTTTTGTTAATGATCTCAGATGTCTAGTGGGTTTGTAAATACGAAGTAGAGAACAGAGCCAGGTGGAAGAAGAGTTATGGATGAGTGAATGAATAATGGTAAGTATTTTGTATTGTATTCTAAATTTTATTGGTAACCAGTGATAAGACTGAAGTACTGGAGTGATGTGACTTCTAATAGAAGTACCTGAAAGGATACGTGCTGCTGCATTCTGGGCTAATTGTCCAAGTGTTCAGCTCTTTCAGGGTAGAAAGTTGGCAACCCGACATGGAACAAATGTCACTAGAATCAACACAAGCCTAAATAAATGTTTGTGTATATGCCAGGTTGAAGAAGAAGATCTTAAGCATGGTTTTGAAGGTCCTCGTGCATTCCTCTGCCACAATGCTTCCATGAGTATGTTCCACAAAGCAGGAGATGCAACTAAAAATGCGTGATAAGATCTTAAAGATATTGTCGGATGATATATCAGCAATAAAGCACTTACCCAGGAATGAGAGATCGAATCTATAGGATTATGTACTATCATAGTTTTATACCACATCCTATAATGAACTGGGAGCCAGCAAAGCTTGAAAAAGAGCTCACTCATAAAAATGTTATCTCTATTGTATTTTTAGATAGCTGTGCAGCAAGGCTTTTTGAATTCACTTCTGTCCTCAACCTCTCTCTCTTATACACTTTTCTATAAGAGCAGAGGAAAATTTTCCCATGTTCCCACTCTATTTTTATATTTATTGTAATTACACTGCTCCTTACCTTTTTCCTTCAAAGATCAGGAACAATTCTATTTCAAATCAAAAGATAACTCGTTCACAACGTACTCTTACATATAAATTACTCCCGACATACATATCTTATTATTGTTCCCCAGTTTACTAGTACAGTTTTTACTATTTTTTTTTCCAATTCAGGCAAAGCTGTCAGTCTAAGCATCTGTCTGTTTCAACTGACTTCCACCAACTGTATCAACAGTCATTTCTTTGCCTCAGCAGGAGATCCCTGCTCTGGTGCTATTACTAAAAAAAAGTAGTGTATTTTCAAAGTTCTTACATTCCTTACACAGGCATCTTCCCATTTTCTCAGCACCCTGCTACAGCTGGCAGCCAGTTCTGTTTTAATTTTATATCCTTAAAAGTGGCTGGATTGTCCCCAAAAGCTCCAGAAGAGCTGGTATCTGTGCTCCCCTGGTGTCCCTCCACTGGCGTTTCACATCATTGTGGGGGTTTTTTCTTTTTGCAGCCAGGAAGTTCCCTTTTATGCTGAAACTGCTGCCTTCATTTCCATGGTGCGATTCAAACCAGGCTGCAGAGGAATTCAATGTGGGGGTGAAACTCCTGAGCGCCTTGTGAAATTTTCCTGTTGGGGCTGTTTTTCTAGGAGCACCTGTCTGTGGCCCATTTTTATTAATGGCTCTTGTGGTCAATTAAATATTTCCCTCCCAACAAATATTTATCAATGGGGGCTTACCCAGGGCACTCCACCACTAAACCTGCTCATTTTTTTTAATTTTAATTATGTTCTACCGCCGCAGTGCTGGCACTTAATTTCCAGGTGCACCCAGGTTGTCTATCAACAGAGTGGGGGCTTCCCCGGGGCCCGCAGCCACTTACCATGCCCTTCTCCATGCTTTTATTTTTATTTAATTTGTTTATGTTTGCCTCCCGCAATGGCACCATGACCTGGTGCATGACATCACATTTCTTCAGACAATAACTAATACTGACACATTTCTATATTCTTTGAACATATTGACTGGTTTTTTTTTTGCATTAGCCAAATAATTAAAACAAAAAACAAGATAATTATTATAATTATTTATTTACTTTGTGACAGTGGTTTTCTTCTGTTCCAATGGGCTTCCAGCTCAATCAGAATAGGTTTCTATTGGGTTAGAGCACCATAATTTGTGACATTTTCCCCCTATTTTGCAACTAACCTCCTCCCTTACCCAGCCATTGCAATGACAGTCCTTGACCAGGAGCCAGAGAACTACAGCTTTGATATCCAGTACATGTGTCTGCTCAGTAGGTGGCAATGCTGAATGGAGCAGAATCCCTGGATTTTCCCATGGCAGTGAATAGCGCTGCTGCTGAGTCACTGTTCCAGCCCATAAAAAATTATTTTAAAGCTATTAAAAGATAACATGCTATTGCCTACCTGGAAATCTTTAAGTTGGTGTTGAAGAATGGCATAAAGTACGTATGTTAGTAGCATGCCTATTATGCACTAAGGGGGTAATTTTCAAAAGGAGTTACATGCGTAAATGTAGCTACTATTGTAGCAATTTTCAAAAGCCATTTACTCAAGTAAAGTGCACTTATGTGAGTAAATCCTATAGACAAGTCAATGGCATATATTGTAGCAATTTTCAAAAACCCACTTACTCAAGTAAAGTGAATTTACTCCAGTAAACCTGGTTTTTACTCGAGTAAATGCTTTTTAAAATCAGGCCCATACATTTTTTAAACTTCAAAGTATGTGTGTCATTTCCATCCATACCACTTAAAACTCCCTCCAGAAAGCCTTTCTTTAATTGCAGCTATAAATACTCACGTTGTCAATGTACGTGCATTCTTTCGGACGACTGAAAATCCACTTATGTGGATTCAGTCAGCCTATCTGCATTACTCCTTACATTACATGTGTAGATTCCGACAAGCCTTTACAAATTCACCTTATTATTGTTTTCTCCTTTTCTCCCTTTTAGGTGGGGATGCATCCTTCTTTTGCTTTTTCATTCCTAAAGTTCAGCTTACTTTTCAGCTATTTTTCTTACTTTTTTGGCAAGTAACACAGAAACTGATATTTTTGTGCCCTGATTTTAATAGTTGAACCAAGACCATCCATTGGGTTTGGGGGGGGGGATTATAGTGCTTACCCTGAGTCCTATGCCTTGAAGGGCCCTGCACCATCACGGTAGCCCTGTCCCCATTTCGGCATGCCAGGAAACTGATATGGCCTATGTAGCTGCAGAGATGGACTCCTCAGATAGTGGCAGCCAGTCCGGAGAAGCCACCCCATGTTTTACTACCTCCAGGGGGCCCCCTTGCTCCTCCAACTCTCTGTCTCCCCTCCCTTCCCCCATGCCTCAGTTTCTGTGAGGGAAGGCTGGCCCGCTACGATAGATTTGCTCCAGGTCCTGCACTCCCTAAGGGTCAGCCATGAGCTGAGCCTTTCAATCATACCCATGAAGCATGTAGGAAACTGATTACACTTTTTCCTTAGCTTCTGCTTTCACTTTATCCCCAATGAATGGCTGAAGCAGATGCGCTGCTGTCTTTAAAGGTTCTGGCAGATGAGAATGATGAATGGGAGCAACTGAATCACACTGCGGAAGAGTGCGAAGCAACGGCTTCTAAGCTGTTTCGTGTCTTTACACTTTAGAACTTGCCTTGAAAACCTGGGTGGGTTTTCTTTTTTTTTTTTTTAATTATTTCTTTTAATCTAGTTCCAGTTTCTGTAGAGGCTTTGCATATGTCGAAACATCTTGACATATTACACTGAAGACTTTTACTTCCCAGTCAGACAATAATCAGGCATTGTCCTTTGCAGAGTTCAAATGGGTGGAAAACCAGTTTCAGGGTATGGAAAAGAAGTGGATAGTCCCAGAAGAAACAGTTGACTGTTAGAACTACAAATTTCTATAAACTTTCCCTGTAGGACCAGACTAGCGAAAATATACATGTGGTTGACTCTGTCTAGCAATTGCACTTGCTGTTAAGATAAGCTACACATAAAATAGAGTAATATATTATTAATTTGAATTTCCAGCTTCACAAAGACAACCTCAAGTTGTGCTTAGACAGTTGTTAATCTTAAAACTATTATTTTTAGTGTTGGTTCATAGAATCCTGTGATTTATAATGAATTTAGTTAAATTTGCAGGCATTGGTCTTGCACATTTTTCCAGATGTCCTATTTCTACCCCAAGTAGTTCAAACTCACAAAGGAAGTCAATTTCAATAGGGTTTACACAGATAAAAAACTGGGCTTTTGAAAATTGCTGTGATATATGCTACTTTTACGCACGTAACTCCTTTGAAAATTCACTCCAAAACCTTTATAGGGAATGAAACTCCTATCAGATAGGATATTCACCAAGGGCCACATATTATTTTAATAGTCACTCTTCTCTAACACTGATTTTGGTCTGTTTTAGCCTAATTGTAGGTACAGAGAGCAATAACAATTATATCATTAGCAAGGTTGCCAACTCATGCAATTGTTTTTTGTTACTAAGTCTGCCAAATGTTTACTGACAACTTAAATTTTTTTACAGACACATTTCCTACTTCAAAATTTTCCCATTTATGTGCTAAGATGTAGTCCCTGTCTCTTGAGCTCTACAGCCTCACATAGGGTGAGCCCACAATATTAGAGACACAGGCCTCATCATTCATGATGTTTTTTGCTGACATGAAATTATTTGTTCCGACATCATTTTGAAGAGTGGGAGAGTTTGCTGACTGTCAGTAAATTTACTAAGCCAAGCCATCTTCCGACTCCTCAGACACAATCCCTACAAAACTCCTCCTCGCCATTCCCAACGTAATAGCCCAACCCATTACCAATATAATAAATGCGTCCATCAAACTAGGAGCAGTACCCAGCCCACTCAAACAAGCAATAGTCAAACCCATTCTAAAAAAACCTAAGCTTGACCCCACCGACCTTTCCAACTACCGCCCCATTTCAAATCTCCCGTTCATCTAAAAAATCCTGGAGAAAACAATCAATCGGCAACTCACCGATTACCTAGATGACTATCAAATCCTTTCTCCATCTCAATATGGCTTTCGTAAATACCATAGCATGGAAACCCTTCTCCTATCCTTGACTGACCACCTTATCAAAGGCCTAGATAAAGGACAATCTTATATCCTAGCTATCTTAGACATCTCTTCGGCCTTCGATACCATCAGCCATAATATCCTCCTCCAGCGGCTTAATGAGATTGGAATAACTGGAGTTGCCCACAGTTGGTTCAGATCTTATCTCAGCAACAGAAACTTCAAAGTCAAAATTGGAAACCATGAGTCTAAAAAAATCCCCCTTAACCAAGGTGTCCCGCAAGGTTCCTCCCTGCCATCTACCCTCTTTAATATATACCTCCTACCACTCTGTCAACTCCTAGCTGATCTCAATCTCCCCTACTTTATATATGTAGACGATGTGCAAATTCTCATCCCTATTAATGACTCTCTCCCTAAAGCCATCAACATCTGGGAATCCACGCTAATGTCAATCAACAAGCTCTTAACTAGCATTCATCTCACACTTAACACCACAAAAACTGAGCTTATGCTTATTTCCCCACCAACCTGCACCAACACCCTCCCCCTACATCACTCGCTTCCTCACCTTATCTCGTTCTCCCAACAGGTACGAGATTTAGGGGTCACTTTAGACAATCAAATCAACCTAAAGAAATTCATCAACTCAACACTTAAAGAATGCTTCTTTAAGATACACACCCTAAAGAAACTTAAACACTTGCTACATTTCTCTGATTTTCGCACGGTCCTACAAACTATGCTTTTTTCCAAAATCGACTACTGTAACTCTCTCCTCATTGGTTTACCCAAAAACTCCATCCACCCACTTCAAATTCTGCAGAACACAGCTGCTCGAATCCTGACCTATACATGCAGCAATGAGCACATAACACCTGTCCTAAAAGAGTTACACTGGCTACCAATCGCTTCCCGCATACAATACAAGACACTTTCCATCATACATAAAGCACTCCACAACCCAGACATGAACTGGTTTAAGAACTCCCTGCAATTCCACTCCTCCTCCAGACCGACCAGAAACCAATACCTTGCCACCATATGTACACCCTCCCCCAAACTCATCAACCTTGCAACTTCAAAAGCACGCGCGCTCTCTTTAGCTGGTCCCGTCTTATGGAATTCAATGCCCGCAGATCTATGCCAGGAATTGTGTCCAAAAAACTTCAAGCAAAAACTAAAAATGTGGCTCTTAACACAGGCTTACACCTAAATCCTACACCTCTGCCACCTAGCTTCCTTGGTCCCACCCCTCCCTAGTCTACTTTTTCTCTTAACCACTCTGAGCTAATTTCTTCATTTGCATACTCCAGTCTCATACCTTACACTTATTTCTCCCATCCTCTTTAACTCTCCCTTAGTCCCTACCCTTGGGTACCCCAGCGTAATATTCTGTTTAATGTATACCGATGTTATCCTGTAAATATTAGAAATGTGAATCGGAACTGGAATTGGTTTGGATTCCGGTTCCGATTCACATCGTGGGGTTTTTTTCGTCTGGCCCGATCGCGGTTTTGTTTATCGGTTACGCCCGAGCCGATAAACAAAAAACCCACCCTGACCCTTTAAAACTAATCCCTTAGCTTCCCCCACCCTCCTGACCCCCCCAAAAACATTTTACAGGTACCTGGTGGTCCAGTGGGGGTCCCGGGAGTGATCTCCCACTCTCGGGCCATCGGCTGCCACTAATAAAAATGGCGCCGATGGCCTTTGTCTTTACCACATGACAGGGTATCCGTGCCATTGGCCGGCCCCTGTCACATGGAGGGAGCACTGGATGGCCGGCACCATCTTTAAAAATGGCGCGGGCCTCCTCCCCCAGTTTAATAGCCTCCCTTCTCCCCTGTTAGCCCCAGCCCTTAAAACCCTGATGATCTATTTGTCCTTATAACTTTCACGTCATCCATAGCAGAAGTAAAGTTACGCGGCAAGGGACCCATAATACACAGATTTCAATGTGAAATCCAGGAATGCCCTGCCCAGATCACACAATACCCCGCCCCTTCATCTGTGCACGTAGCAACAAGTATGTGCATACTCAGGCGGCTTTTAAAATCACTTGGGACGCGCTGGCCCGACTAGTGCACATATCTCCCAGTTTTGGCGTGCACTCGGCTTTTCAAATTCACTTTTTTATCTTTACAAGCATGAATTACCTTCAGTGTAATATTTACCTCCTGTGATTTTCTCGTGCTTGAAACCCAGATTGGAAGGAGACCACCCTCCACTGACCCAATGATATTTTTGTTTGCATGCAAACTAGACATTTACCACAACATAGATCCACTGTGAAAATAATTCTAATGGCCTCAACCTATGGCAAAATCAAAACTCTCTCTACAGTACAATGCTGTAATAAAAATGTTCAATTTAAATCAGCAACACCATCTGCAGAAGCTTTGTGGAACTCTCTTCAAGGTGCAAAAGTAAGATGAACATTTTCAGGGTAGACTTAAAGGAGAACACTTAAAAACAACAGTGGTATCTGTTTTATTTTGGTTTGCCCATTGCTGAAAAGAAGGGAATTGAAAATTGTTGAGCTAGTTAAAATATATACTGCAAGGAACATGCTAAACTAGTTCTAAAGATGGTGCTTTACAGACACACATAAATACTGTACCTGAATACTGGATGTGGTCACTATTTAATCAATTCCTTAGGTGTCTATTAGACACCTAAGGAGAGTAGCATTTTTCTTTGAAATTTGTTTGCATTCCAGTGCATCTGTCAAATGCAAATTCTCAGGGACAGAATAGTTTACAACTACATCACTTTCTCTGAGGGAGGTCCACAACAGTTTTGTTGACAGTGAATTTCCAACATGTGTGTCTTTTAAACAGCCCTTCTGCAACATGCCACCTCGCATGCTGTAAACATACAAGTGGTGTGCATTTCTTTTTAAAGGAAACGAAAAATGTAAAAAATACTCATGTGTCATTTAAAAATTGAGGTGGTAGATTTTTAAACATGCACGCAGGCGTCCATGTGGCATGTGGTTCCCAGCACACACCCATTAGACATGCCGATTTTATAACATGCGCGTGTGGACACACACATGTTATAAAATCGACTACTCGCATGCACATGCGCACCTGATTTTATATCAGCGCACTCATGTGCACAGGGGTGCTGACCTGGGCGCGCAAGGGGGGGATTTAAAAAATAAAGTGCACGGCAACACAATTGGACCATTCCCAGTTCCCTAACCCCCTACCTACCCTACCTACCCTTCCTCCCTTTTACCCTATATTCCTCAACTCCTAACCCCCCCCAACTAACCTATTTTTTTGTTTGTTTTTTAACTTACTCGCTCTCCTGAGCTGTAGAAAGTTCTGCGTGCCGGCCAGCTGCCAGGGCATGCTTCTCCGAGACAGGCCTAATGGCTGATTTCCCAGCTGCCCCTCCCCCGTTCCCGGCCCACTGCTTTTTATAGGCCCGGCACTTCCGCATGTACTGGGAGATACACGCATGGTCGGGCTGCTCTGAAAATGTGCTCAGCGTGCACACGGCCCGGCCACACTCGTATCTCTCAGGATTTGCACGTACTGGCCTTTAAAAATTTACCCATTGAGTGAAACAAAAGAAAAAAAATGCATTGCCGAGGCGACCAATCTTGACAACACTGAACATAGTTCATAGGCTGATGGAAATGTAGACACTAATTTTCAAAGGCATGCATTGGCACGCATTGATGCATGTGCATGGCGCACACCCAGGGACACAGTGTTATCCAAATATGCAAATCGGGCTTCACCCGCATAAGTCAGGGAATTTTATAAGGTGTGCGTCCATTGCCAAGCCTAGTTTCACCAATTCATCTAACAGCCCACTCATTGTAAAGCTAGGTCCTCCAAACCCCCCCAGGTTTAACAGCCTGCACTCTCCCCAGTTACCCCAGACCCTTTAAACCCCTCAAGAATGGCTTTTTTAAATTGTTTTTTACACTTCTGCCGAGTTATGCAGCACTAGACCTGGGCGCGCACACATCTCTTGACCCCACGCCAAAATGCTCATGCCTTGCCCACACCACACCCACACCAAACCCCTTTTTGATTCTGAGTGAAATGTGCATGCAGCAGGAGGTACGCATGCATGTAGGCGGCTTTTAAAATACAGCAGGCATGTGTAAGCCCTACATGGGTGCACACCTCCCACTTTAGCACACACTGGGGTAGATTTTCAAAGGGTTACGCGCATAAGATACACGCGTAACCCCTGAAAAGCTGCCCCTGCGCGCACCAAGCCTATCTTGCATAGGCTCGGCGATGTGTGCAAGCCCCGGGACACGCGTATGTCCCGGGGCTTCAAAAAAGGGGCGGGAAGGGGGCGGGTCCATGGGCGTGACGGCAGTCCGGGGGCGGGTCTGGGGTCAGGGGGTGGTCCGGGGGCATAGAGGAGTTTCAGGGCGGTCCGGGGGGTGGTCCCAAATCCTCCGGCACAGCAGCCTGTGCCGGGGGATGGCGAGCTGGCATGCTCAAGTTACACCTACCTCGGGCAGGCGTAACTTCGGAAACAAAAGGTAAGGGGGGGATTTAGTTAGGGCTGGGTAGTGGGCTAGATAGAGGAAGGGAGGGGAAGGTGGGGAGGATCGCAAAAAAAGTTCCCTCCAAGGCCGCTCCGATTTCGGATTGGCTTTGGAGGGAACGGGGAAAGTCATCGGGGCTTCCCATGGGCTCAGCGCGCGCAAGATGTACAAGTGTGCACCCCCTTGTGCGCGCCGACCCCAGATTTTATAACACGAGTGCGGCTGCGCACGCATGTTATAAAATCGGGCGTAGATTTGTTCGCGCCAGGTTACGTGAACAAATCTACGCCCGCGCATACATTTAAAAATCTGGCCCATCATGATTTTAAAATTCGCCTTTAATTCTACCAGATTTGGCAGTGTACAAAAAAATCACAAATGGGAATATTTGGGGTGATAGCCCGATATAAAAATTTGGATTCCAGTTTCAAAAATAGGATTGAAGGGTAGGGGTGTGCATGGAAAAAATGTTTGTTTAACAATTTTTGGGCATGGGTTTCATTTTGTTTCTGCATTTTACCATGTGTTAAATTGTTTCAGCACATGCTAAAACCATTTAGCTTACACTAAAATCATTTAGTGCATGCTAAAGCTCAGAAAAAAAAATTGGTTTTTATTTGCGTCATTTTGAAGTAGAAACCATATGAAACGAAACACATGCCATTGGTGTTTGCAATGCCATTTTAAATAACTGCGTATCTCTATAGGAGGGATGATGTACAGTTGTGCTCATAAGTTTACATACCCCTGGCAGAATTTGTAAGATGTGTAGCATTTAGAGTGATCAGACAAAACACTTCTGTTATTTTTAATTTGTTTCAAATTATACTACTATGCATCACCAAATACCAGAATCACTAAACAAACCATAGCAATAAAGGAAATAATAAAATGGTGTTTCCTGCTGAGAAATCCACATTGCCCACCAAAGTTATAAAGGTGGAAATAGCATCACTATATTGGAGATGAAGTCTCCACCATGGTCGCGCTCTCTGTAAATCCCCCAATCAAAAACAGTGTCGTATTATTAAAGGCCATATAGATCTTGGGCTGTGGAGGATATTAATAGGTTTGTAAGGGAATACCCAGATAGCCTCTCACATCGTATTTATACCCCAGACATCCAATCTTGGATAAATCTTAGCAAGCCAGCTACATTGTACATCTGCAGGTAAGGTAAATTCAAACCCTCTAAATTTGTATTGAATGTCAATATGTCATAACATATATGCACTGGCTTGCTTTTCCACAAAAAAGAAGAGAGCATGGATCTTACATTTTAATTTTTCTAACCCATATGGGAAGTATTTGTATCCTATACAGGATCTTGGGAAGAATAACCATTTTAATTATAGCCACCCTCCCTAAGAAGGACAACGGTAACATTTTTCTAATAATGAGTGATTAGTATCTAAGATGGCTATTATGATTAACATCTATTTCCTTGATTAAACATGATAAAATAATCCCTAAATATTTAATAGTAATCAGTGTCCACTTAAGGGGGAACTCCTCATCCCATCTATCCCGTAATAATATATCCAAAGGGAAAGCCTCAGATTTTTCATAGATAACTTTTAAACCAGAAAAATCTCCAAAAGCTAAAAGCACCTGCATTATAGAGTGAATACTATCTTTGGGATCTCCAACGAACAATAACATGTCATCAGCAAATAAACTTAATTTTATTTGTTTTGACCTTACATTATCCACTGAAATTCTGTGAAAGCTATCCAAAGATCTTAATTTAACTGCCAAGGGTAGGTACCAGAAAAAGGACAAAAATTAAAGGAGATATGGGGCAACCCTGACGTGTATTCCTTCCCAAAACAAACTGGCATGATATCAAACATTTAACCAATATTTGAGCTTTGAGCCTATTATACAACAGCTGGATCCACTGAAGAGAAACCTCCTCAAAATGATATTTCCATAAGAAACCCTATCAAAAGCCTTTTCAGCATCCAATCCTATCAAGAGATTATCCAAATTCCCCTTATTCACAGACTGGATAGCTAACAGGTGTTACATTTGGCGGTCAGCGGGCTGTTCCCACGGACCTCCACACTCAACTCCCTAGCCGGGCTCTCCTTCCTGCCTTCCGTTGCTTGGCCCATGCTCCACAGAGTGGACTGCCGCGTCCTGACATAGCGGGACGCCACCGACCCCAGCTGACAAATTCTTCTTAGGCATGCACGCACCGGACTTTCTCTAATTTTAAGGGCCCAGGGCAGGGAAAGCCCTGCAGCGTTGATAGATGATGTCTCCCTTTAAGCCTTATAAAGGGCTCACTGTCTCCTGCCCTCATTGCCTCAGCAAGATCCCACTACTCTTGCAGTAGAGCGTATTGCTTCAGTGTCTTGTGTTCAAGCCAGCCTTGTCTTTGGTTCCAGTCGTGTCTTCAGTGTCTTGTCTTCAGTCCCAGCCTTGTCTTCAGTTCCAGCTTTGTCTTCAGTGTTCTTTGCCTGCCTGTCCCTTCTTACCCTTCAGACAGATACCTGGTTTGACCTCAGCCTGCCATTGGATACGCTTGACCGCAACTTACTATTGGCCTAGGACTGCCATTGGATATTCTTGACAGCAGCCTGCCACTGACCTCAGCCTGTCATTGGATATGCTTGACTGCAGTCTGCCCCTGACCACTGCCTGCCACCGGGTATACCTAACTGCCACCTGATTCTGACCAATGCTCAGGACCTTGGATTTGTCCGACCTCGGTCAGCTCCAATCTAGCTATCCAAGGACAACCACCTCTACCTTCAGCAAAGACCCCCACCTAAAACCTGCCGGCCCCAGTACCCAAGGGCTCAACTTGAGGGGAATGAGGGTTGGTATAGGCGAAGCTCCAGCTGGGACTCTGCTTTGTCCAGGTCTGCATGCAGATGGTGGGAACCTGTAGGGCTCCTCCCTGTAAGTTGCGCCAATCCTGCCTCGGACCAAGGATCCACTAACACAATAGGGCCTTCAATATATTGGAATTGAAAAGTCTGCCTTTTACAACTGAATCCCTGGCCCTAAGTTACTCAGGAAACTAGCAAAAGGAAATTATTAGGAAAAAGGGGAAACTAAAACCAGAGGAAGAAAGGAAACACTTAGGCTCCGTTTCATTTACTTTTGTTGTTAACCCCATATATCTGTATCCAAGTTCTATCGACCTGTTCATTGTAAGACATGTACTTGTCATTGTTATTGTTTAGAATGTAAACCGAATTGATCAGTAATTCTGTTATTGGAAAGTCGGTATATAAAAATGCTAAAAAAATAAATAATAAATAAATGCTGTCCCAAAGAGGGTCAACCAAAAATTCCACAAACTTAAAATGCTGGCAGGGGTTTATATAAGCTGACAGTTCATCGCATACTCCCACATAGGGGAATGACAACCCATACTAGTACTAATTCTGTTCCCTCCCCAATTTGTTGGACCATTCCTCTTAGTAGTTGATCCTTTAGGCTCTCAACATAAACCTAGTATAAGCTCTGTCAAATAGAGGTAGAATTCCCAAAATAAGCAGTCAGAAGGTTCCAGGCCACACAATGTTTAGAGAGATGGTGGCAAGAATTGGCAACAATAATTCCACTGGGGAAAAAGGAGATAGTTTATAGTTTATTGTTTTTCTAAACCGTCACATCAGCGGAGCCTTCAACACGGTGTACAATAATAATTTCACATAGAAATACAATAAATTGATAAAATAGAATAACAGCTAAAAATACTAAAAAGGTAAAGCACAAAAATAAATTAGCTGTTAAAATTCATCATAAAACAATTACAGATACAAGGTTAATGGCAAAATTAACATATCCTATAAATTGTATAACTTTGTTTCATTTATTATTTATTCATTTATAGGCATTTAGTATTTGGTACTTTTCCATGTGTAGTCTCAAGGTATATTACAAAACAAATTTTAACTAACAGTTAAGGTACATTTTTCAAAGGTCAATTATAATCACAGTTGAATAAAATTTATAATGGATCACATTGAAGGGCCAGGTGTAGAATTTATAATCCTTACTTAACGATTCGGGTAGATAGGTCAGAAAGACTGAGGGGCAGATTTTTTAAAAGTATGCGCACGCGCACTTTTGTTCGCACACCCGGCACAAACAAGAGTACGCTGGATTTTAATAGATACGCGCGTACTTCCCTCCGAGGCCGCTCCGAAATCGGAGCGGCCTCGGAGGGAACTTTCTTTCCGGCGCCCCCCACCTTCCCCTCCCTTCCCCTACCTAACCCAGCCCCCAGCCCTATCTAAACCCCCCACCTTTATTATAAAAATTATGCCTGCCCGAGGTAGGTATAACTCGCGTGCACTGGCCAACTGCCAGCACGCAATTCCCCGGCCCGGGAGCAGTTTCGGAGGCCTCGGCCATGCCCCCGAAATGCCCCCGGGCCGGAACTACGCCCGCGGCCCGCCCCTGGAATGCCCCCCGATGGCACGCCGCCACGACACCCCCCCCCCCAGACATGCCCCCCCCAGGAAAGACCCGGGACTTACGCACATCCCGGGGCTTTGTGCGCACCTGCAGCCTATGCAACATAGGCTCAATGTGCGCAGGGGGAGCTTGGGGCAGGTTTTCTGGGGGTATGCGCGTATCTTATGCGCGTACCCCTTTGAAAATCTGCCTCTGAGTGTCTCTGACAAGGGAAGTTGTGGCTATAGAACCATGCCTTAGATTTTTTGGCTAGATAATATTGCAAATCTTTATGGATAACAACTCAGATAGGTAGGCAATCAAACAACGCCGTGAGGATAACAACAAAGAATAGATGCCCAAGGGTCTTTTTCCAAATCTTTAATTGGTGGAGACATATGTGATTAATTAAAAGTGCCCGACTCAGATAGACATTAAATAGAAATCCTTAATCTAGGTGAGATAGCATTTGAACATATATGGATTACATTTTTCCAAATGTGTCTACTTACATAGATGAGTAAGGATCTGTTGCTATGGAATTATTGGGTGGATAATTTTATGATCTTGCAACTCTACTTTCACAAAAGCACTAATTAAGATATGACTATATGTTTCATAGTTGTCAGCAATGAATATTAAAACTTTAATAACATCTTACTAAAAAAAAAAAAATCTACTCTATCCTCATGAACACCAAGACCATTTTTGTCTTTCAATGCAACTTACCTAACCAATCTGTTGCAAGATATGTTAAACATTACTTGAAATGGTAATAAATCTTTCCAGCTTCTCCAAGTTGCCCTCTAGTTTTGTTTTTTTTTTAGTAAACAGAAATGATTAGGTCTCATTACTTCTCCAAATCAGGGATGTATTTTTGAAGATCTGAAATAGCATTTGTCATTATGAAAAGAAAAACAATAGCAACCTACAGTACTCTATATACTTGCTATCATGCCAAGTCCCAAACATTTACTCTTAAAATCCCTCTCACTTTTGCATGGCACCCTGACTCGTACATTACCTTAAGGATTTCTCTAAACATTTCTAACAGACAATTGACTTTATTATATATAAAATACATTAATATAGGTAAGCACTGAGTTCTAATTTAGATTTTACATACCAATGAAACTGTAAAAGAATTTCCTTTCAGTGGTGTTCTGGAGTGCATATGTGAATAATCAAATCTGCTTTTCAGGCAATTCTATTGTGCTTTGAAAAATAAACCAATCATCTTAAAAAAAACAAAGGAGAAAATGAGGATTGTTTTCCCTTTTATAGATCTGCTACTGTTATAATTTAAATGCACTTTTATCACATGAGTGATGCTGAGGGGGTAGTCTCAGAGGAAACTTCACCTCTGACTCTCAGCTGTCAGACATATTCTCCTAGGTAGATCATCTGTGGAGGGTATATTATAAAATGAGGTGGGGAAAAACTGGGGAGAAAAAAATATATATCTTCGTATGTGCAAATCATTTTGAGCAGATACAGGAAACAGAAAAGCAGCAGGAAGACTGGAGGATAGCTAATGTAACCTCAATATTTAAAAAGGGCTCCAGGGGCGATCCAGGAAACTACAGACCAGTTAGTCTGACTTCAGTGCCATGAAAAATAGTGGAAAGTGTTCTAAACATCAAAATCACAGAACATATAGAAAGACATGGTTTAATGGAACAAAGTCAGCATGGCTTTACCCAAGGCAAGTTTTGCCTCACAAATCTGCTTCACTTTTTTGAAGGAGTTAATAAACATGTGGATAAAGGTAAACCGGTAGATGTAGTGTACTTGGATTTTCAAAAGGCATTTGACAAAGTTCCTCATGAGAGCTTCTAGGAAAAGTAAAAAGTCATGGGATAGGTGGCGATGTCCTTTCGTGGATTACAAATTAGATAAAAGATAGGAAACAGAGAGTAGGATTAAATGGACAATTTTCTCAGTGGAAGGGAGTAGGCAGTGGAGTGCCTCAGGGATCTGTATTGGGACCCTTACTTTTCAATATATTATAAATGATCTGGAAAGAAATACGACAAGTGAGGTAATCAAATTTGCAGATGATACAAAATTGTTCTGAGTAGTTAAATCACAAGCAGAGTGTGATAAATTGCAGGAAGACCTTGTGAGACTGGAAAATTGGGCATCGAAATGGCAGATGAAATTAAATGTGGATAAGTGCAAGGTGATGTATATAGGGAAAAATAACCCATTCTATAGTTACACAATGTTAGGTTCCATATTAGGTGCTACTACCCAAGAAAGAGATCTAGGCGTCATAGTGAGTACATTGAAATCATCGGTTCAGTGTGCTGCGGTAGTCAAAAAAACAAACAGAATGTTGGGAATTATTAGAAAGGGAATGGTGAATAAAACGGAAAATGTCATAATGTCTCTGTATCGCTCCATGGTGAGACTGCACCAATTCTGTGGAGATGCAGACCAATTCTGGTCTCCGCATCTCAAAAAAGATATAATTGCGATGGAGAAGGTACAGAGAAGGGTGACCAAAATGATAAAGGGAATGGAACAGCTCCCCTATGAGGAAAGACTAAAGAGGTTAGGACTTTTCAGCTTGGAGAAGAGACGACTGAGGGGGGATATGATAGAGGTGTTTAAAATCATGAGAGGTCTAAAATGGGTAAATGTGAATCAGTTATTTACTCTTTTGGATAATAGCAAGACTAGGGGACACTCCATGAAGTTAGCATGTGGCACATTTAAAACTAATCGGAGAAAGTTCTTTTTCACTCAACGCACAATTAAATCTGGAATCTGTTGCCAGAGGATGTGGTTAGTGCAGTTAGTATAGCTGTGTTTAAAAAAGGATTGGATAATTTCTTGGAGGAGAAGTCCATTACCTGCTATTAAGTTGACTTAGAAAATAACCACTGCTATTACTAGCAACGGTAACATGGAATAGATGCAATAAACATCGCACATCATTTTTGGGTACTTGCCAGGTTCTTATGGCCTGGATTGGCCACTGTTGGAAACAGGATGCTGGGCTTGATGGATCCTTGGTCTGACCCAGTATGGCATGTTCTTATGAATGGATATAATAATGTTGACAAAATGGGTAGGGAGTGTTTAAAGTTTGTATAGTTCATGAAACCAGATCTAGTAAACCAAGTGGAGAAGCAGGAGGGCATATAGAAAAAGTATAGGACACTATGAAAAGTATTGACTTATCAGGAAAAAAATTATAGACTGGATTCAAGGAAGTCTAGAGAGTATTTCTTGGATCAGTGTACCCATTTCAAATTTCTGCAACTTCTCTGTAAAAAAATATCCAACAGATTTCACCAGCAGATTTCAGAGAGAATTAAAAATTTCCAGCAAATTCTAACTGGAATAAAATCAAGCTGACCTGAGTGTGACTTATTTATTTATTTATTTAGGTTTTTTATATACCGGCATTCAAGACAGCAGTTACATCATGCTGGTTCACATAAAACGGGGGTGCATGATAAACTATAAACTGGAACTATTGTGCGGAAAAAAGCAGATACATGTAACAAGGGTGGATAGAACTGGGAGAAGAAGGAAAGAAAGGACAGGTTAATAATGGCTAGCGATCGTTACAGGTAGTTAACATTGAAGTAGTTGATGTTTATGTATTGATGTTGAGATGTTACATTAATTGGAGTCCGGAAATGCTTGTTTGAACAGCCAAGTCTTGAGTCTTTTCTTGAAAATTGATAGGCAGGGTTCCAGTCTAAGATCGGGGGGGATGGAGTTCCATAGAGGTGGACCGGCTGTAGAGAAGGCCCGATCTCTTAACGTGATGTGTCTGGTGGTTTTGGAAGGAGGTACCTGTAATGATCCTTTGTATGCATCTCTTGTCGGTCTTGAAGAGTTATGTAATTGGAGGATATGTAGGTCAATTGGAGCCAGTTGATGGATGATTTTGTATATGGTAAGAATGGACTTGAAGATTATTCTGAAGTGGATTGGTAACCAATGGAGGCTTTTTAAGATTGGAGTGATGTGGTCTCTTCTCCTAGTGTTTGTCAGTATTCGAGCAGCCGCATTTTGTACCATCTGAAGTGGTTTGGTGTAGGAGGAGGGGAGACCTAGTAAGATGGAGTTACAATAATCCAACTTTGCGAAAATGATTGCTTGAAGAATCATTCTGAAGTCTTGAGCGTGGAAAAGACTTCAAATTGTTTTTACATCTCAGTCAATACTACCTGCCTACACTTTTAAATTTTGTTTAATCTGCATTATATCCTTGCCTAATAACCTTTTTCTTTCCATCAGATCTACACACATGTATTTATTTATTATTTTATTTATTTAGTTATTTTATATACTGTTGTTCCAAGTGTGTTACGCGCCCTGCCTGCAGCCATCCCATGCGCGGGCCTGCTCACCTTAATGGTTCCTCAGCGGGTCTCGTGACGACCTCCCTCGCGGTAGTTGCCAGTCCTGCTAGGTCCCAGCATCCCACAGCAGTAGTCGCCGGGCCTTCCACTGCTTGTCGGGCCTCACATCAAGGTTCAGCGTCCTCGGCCATGTTGGCCACGCCCATACGCACGCGCGCACAAACTGCCCAGACTCAAGTAGGGCCAAGGGCGGGTCCTAGCTCTACTGCGCGCCCTGATTGATTCCCCGATATAAGGAAGTACCTGTCTCTGCTTCCTTGCCTTGGCAATCAGGCCGGTTTGTTCTAAGATTGCCTCTGCGCTTGTACCTGTTCCTGCTTGTTCCTAGTCTCGTTCCAGGATCCTTCTGTTCCAGTTCTGTTCCTGACTCGTTCTTGCATCCTAGTTCCTGTATCCTGCTTGTTCCTGTGTTCATCTGTCTGTCTACCCTGGTAGTACCCTTGGACTGACTTCTGGTACTGACCTCAGCCTGTTCTTGACCTGCCTGCCTGCCTGCCACCTGCCTCAAAGACCACAGCCTGTTCCTGACCTGCCTGCCTGCCTCAAAGACCACAGCCTGTTCCTGACTTGCCTGCCTGCCTGCCGCCTGCCTCAAGACCTCAGCCTGCCTTTGACCTCATCTGACCTCCGATATCTGACCTCTGCTTTGTTGACCACTCCTCAAACTGACCTCTGGACATTGACCTTGCCTGTCTGACCTCGTCTCCAGATTCTGGGTCTGTTCCTCGTCTTGTCATCATCAACACTGTTCTGGTTCTCCCTGTTCCAACCAGCAGCCAGCTTTAAAACCGATCGCACTCCCCCTATCTCTGTGGGCATGCCAAACTTTCACTCTCCTAGGAGATCCTGTGAAGCCCAACTAAGTCCAAGCGGCCCGGGTCCCTATGAGATCCTCCCGGGGGGACCTCGGGCTTCCAGTTGTGAAGCTCTTCCTAGCCTCTGTGTCCTCCAGTGCTCCACCCCCTGGGGGCAGCTACCTCCTGTTCCCTTTCAGGAGGCGTTCCACCTCTGCCCCAGGACAAGGGTCCACACACGAGCGCAACAGGTTGCCAAGGCCATGGACTTGGCGGAGTCTCCCGCCTCCAGGGCCCTACCAGGACTGGCCACCACAGTGAAGCAACATCATCAAGCTTTAGAGACGCTGGCCTCTTCGGTTGAAGAACTGCACTCTCAGCTACAAGTTAAAGCAATGGCCAACCCGGTGGGCCTCTCGGCCACAATGCTTCTCAAAGCAACCCTGGCACTTCCTGCACCCCCCAGGTATAATGTGGATCCACGCTCCTGTCGTGGTTTCCTTAACCAGTGCTTTATGCAGTTTGCACTACAACCCTCGTTGTTTTTGAAGGAGATCACTAAAGTCACCTTCATTCTGTCTCATTTGGAAGGGAAGGCTCTGGCATGGGCCTCTCCCTTATGGGAATGTTCTGATCCCATCTTCTCCAAGCTGTCTGACTTAATTTCCCTCTTCAAGCAGACCTTTGGAGACCCAGGTCGTATGGCTATCGCTATTCATAGCTTACTCCACCTCTGTCAAGGGTCAAGGACCCTCTCCGAGTACACCGTGGAGTTTCAGACCTTGGCCACAGAACTTGGATGGCAAGAAGATTGTCTGCAAGCCATCTTCCTAGATAGACTCTCCTGTGCTCTGAAAGATGAGCTCTCTATCCGTGAGACTCCCACATCTCTAGAAGACTTGATCTCCCTTGCCAGGAGGATTGATCATCACCTCCGGCAAAGACGCCTAGAAGTAAAGGCTCCACGCCCTTCACCTGTATGCCCCACAAGTGCACCCTGCACTCCAGAGAAGACTCCTGCACCATCACCTGCCTCCATGGTAGAACCTATGGAGATGAATCGTGGGCAACTGTCTCTGACCGAAAATCTCTGTTGGCAAAAGGAGGGGCTCTGCCTTTACTGTGGCACTTCTGGACATTGTCTGCAGTTTTGCCCCGTCCGTCCAGAAAACTGCGACGCCTGAGCCTGGCAGGGGTCCCAAGCTTGGGCGCAACTGTTTCTGGCCCTCAACTCTTGCTTCCCATATCCCTGGGCATCAAGGCCCACACCTTTGTGACCACTGCTCTCATCAATACCAGTGCGAGCAGTAGTTTCATTACGGACGACATCGTCAAACTCTTGAAGATACCTCTCCAACCCCTAGATGTGAGTCTTCGTATTGCCTCCATTCAGGGAGAACATCTTCCGGGTCTCATTACACACCAGACAGTGGCTATTCATCTCACTGTAGGTACTCTCCATGAGGAAGAGACATCCTTCTACGTCCTAAAATGCTCAACCCATCCGGTAATCCTGGGGTTACCCTGGCTCCAGATCCATGAATCCCAGTTTGATTGGCAGTCCCTGCAGTTGGTACAGTGGGGTCCAAAGTGCCAAAAGACTTGCCTGCACCTGGTATCCCCTGTGATACCCATCTTGAAATCAGTTACCCTTCCAGGGTTACATCCGCAGTATTCTGACTTCAGCGATGTATTCTCTAAGCAGAAAGCAGACACCCTGCCTCCATTACGCAAGTTCAACTGTCCTATTGAACTTCTGCCGGGCACGATGCCTCCCAAAGGCAGAACCTATCCATTGCCCCAGCCTTAGACTCAGGCTATGTCGGATTATATTAAAGAGAATCTAGAGAAAGGCTTTATCCATCCAACTGATTCCCCCGCAGGAGTGGGGTTCTTCTTCGTGAACAAAAAGGATGGTGAGCTATGTCCCTGTATCGATTACAGGGGTCTCAATGCAATAACTCATAAGGATCAATACCTGCTACCCCTCATTAGCGAACTGTTTGATCGCCTTGAAGGGGCACGAATCTTCTCCAAGCTGGACCTGAGAGGTGCGTACAACTTGGTACGCATCCAACCTGATGACATCTGGAAGACAGCGTTTAATACCAGAGACGGCCATTACGAATACATGGTAATGCCTTTTGGGCTATGTAACGCTCCAGCCGTCTTCCAACGCCTCATGAATGAAATTTTCTGAGATCTCCTGTACAATTTCGTATACCTCGACGACGTATACCTCGACGACGTTCTGATCTTCTCTAAGGACGTAGAGTCCCACCGTGAACATGTTCGTATCGTTCTCCAATGTCTGAGAGAGAACCATCTATACACAAAACTGGAGAAATGTTTGTTTGAGCGGAATCGCTTACCCTTTTGGGATACATCATCTCTGATCGTGGATTCTACATGGACCCGGAGAAACTCCAGGGAATCCGTGACTGGCCTCATCCAGTAGGCCTTCGAGCGTTGCAACGCTTTCTAGTCTTCACCAATTACTACCAGAGCTGCATTCAAATTACTCTTCCATAGTTGCCCCACTCACTGCTATGACTAGGAAAGGGGTCAACACCCGAATTTGGACACCCAAAGCAATTGCTGCTTTCCAGAAGATTAAAGAAGCCTTCAGTTCTGGCCCGTGTCTCTTTCATCCGGATCACAAACATCCCTTTGTTGTGGAGGTCAACGCTTCAGCAATCAGTGCCAGAGCCGTTCTAAGCCAACACTCCCCCATGGGCAAGCTAACTCCTTGCTCGTTCTATTCTCATACATTTTCCCCCACATAACAATGTTACATCGTGGGTGACCGCGAACTCCTTGCAGTCAAATTAGCGTTTCAAGAATGGCGCCCTTGGTTAGAAGGGGCGCAAAATAAGTTTACCATCTTCATGGACCACAAGAACCTCGAACATCTCAAAAAGGCTCAACATCTGAACCCCCGTCAGGCCTGGTGGGCCCTATTCTTCGAAAGATTCGACTTCAGCCTATGCGTCCATCCTGGTTCCAAGAACCTGAGCGCTGATGCGCTGCCCAGATTATTCGAGCCTGAGGATGTCCCGGAAGTTCCTAGCTTCATTATTGACCCTGCTTGTATTTCCCTTGCTGCAACTACCACAGTCCCTGTTGGGAAGACCGTCATTCCCCGATGGTTACGTGAATACATCTTAAAATGGGCTCACAACTCTAAATTGGCAGGCCATCCTGGTCAAGCCAGGACTCTAGAAATGCTGAGGAGGCACTATTGGTAGCCTATGATGGTGCAAGATTCACAAAACTACGTGGACTCATGTCCCATTTGCGCCCAGCAAAAGCCGCCAACAGGGAAGCCTTGGGGCTTCCTCCAGCTTCTTTCAGCACCGACCGAGCCTTGGTGCAGCATTTCAATGGACTTTATTACTGATCTACCTACTTCCCAGAATAATTTGGGTCCCAGAACAATTTGGATCGTCATCGACCGCTTCTCAAAAATGGGTCATTTTATCCCTTTGTCGGGTCTTCCCTCAGCCTCGGAACTGGCGAAGCTCTTCCTGAAGAATATCTTTCACCTCCACGGACTCCCCAAGGAGATTGTATCCGATTAGGGACCACAGTTTGCCGCCACGTATTGGCGTTCCTTGTGTCGAAAGTTTGACATCTCTATGAGTTATACGTCGGCCTACCATCCCCAGGCTAATGGGCAGGGCGAAAGGACCAATTGGACCTTGAAGACATTCATACGCTCTGATGTAAATGACCAGCAAAACAATTGGTAATGGCAAAGGGCCATCGGCACCATTTTGATTAGTGGCAGCCGACGGCCTGAGAGCAGGAGATCGCTCCTGGGCCCCCGCTGGACCACCATGTACTTTAGGAAAGTTTTGGGGGGGTCGGGAGGGTGGGGGATTCTAAATAATTAGATTTAAAGGGTCGGGATGGGTTGGGGGGGGGTTTCTGTGTGCCCTTCTGTGTGCCCTTTCTTTCCCCCCCCCCCCCCAAAATGCTAAGAAAACCACAAGAAAATTTTGTGGGGTTTTCCTATCGCATTCGGGGACCCCCCAATACTTGATGGATTAGAAAATATTGTACGATATTTTCATCCGTCAGAAAAACTTTGCACATCCCTACTACTGATGCTAGTAATAGCAGTGGCTATTTTCTAAGTCAACTTAATAGCAGGTAATGGATTTCTCCTCGAAGAACTTATCCAATCCTTTTTTAAACCCATCTACACTAACTGCACTAACCATATTCCCTGGCAACAAATTCCAGAGTTTAATTGTGCTTTGAGTGAAAAAGAACTTTCTCTGATTAGTTTTAAATGTGCCACATGCTAACTTCATGGAGTGCCCCCTAATCCTTCTATTAATCCGAAAGAATAAATAGCCAATTCGCATTTACCTGTTCTAGACCTCTCATGATTTTAAATACCTCTATTATATCCCCCCTCAGCCATCTCTTCTCCAAGCTGAACAGCCTAACCTCTTTAGTCTTTCCTCATAGGGGAGCTGTTCCATCTCCTTTATCATTTTGGTCGCCCTTCTCTGTACCTTCTCCATCGCAACTATATTTTTTTTGAGATGTGGCAACTAGAATTGTACACAGTATTCAAAGTGTGGTCTCACCATGGAGTGATAAAGAGGCATTATGACATTTTCCATGTTATTCACCATTCCCTTTCTAATAGTTCCCAACATTCTGTTTGCATTCCCATTGGTTCTATTGTTTCTAGGAATATTTCACAAGCTGAAGCTTTTGGTGTTTTATCTACATGTACGTTAAAGTCTCCTACTATTAGGGTGGAGTCGGGAGATGGAAACATTTTTGTAAATATTTCAATTAGTGATTTTGAGTATTTCAGAGGGGCAGTAGACCAACCCTATGTATGCAAAATCCCATTCTTGCCATTTGTAAATGAACCAACTTGTTAAAATCTCTCTCTAGGTCATAGAATTTGCTTTGGGTCCTTATGCATGGAAACTGACATTTAGTTAGTCTAAGCACTGACCAATTGGCTTACAGCACATAATTCACAAATAGTTGTACTATATCACCTGAATCACAAACCACTACTCCACATAAAGTTGATTTCTACAACTAAGATAAATCAACATTCAAGAAATCTTTCATAAATTCAAAAAAGCATCAATTTTTGAGTTCTAGGGGACGGGAAGGTTAGGGGAAGGGGGTAGGAGGGTTAGATTAGGGGGTTGGGAACGGGGGAAGGCCGCGGGTGTTGGCACGTGCAAGTTGCACTAATGTGCACCCCCTTGGGCACGCCAACCCCAGATTTTTTAACATGCGTGCACCGGCGTGCACATGTTATAAAATCGGGCATCCATGTGTGCACGCCAGGTAGCGCACTCACATGGACGCCTGTGCGTACCTTTTAAAATCTACCCCACAATGTACAGAGCGGGTGAGAGAACGTTTAATTCAGCTAGACTGAGTTTGTACAGGGAGCTGGAAAACCAATTTGCCTTTCCTTGTAGCTTAAGGTCAAGTGGTCAAGCTAATACACCAGTGCAAAGTAAATGTTAAGTCACATCCTGTTCTTCCACACCCTGACTCTGACTGCTAGCCCTCATAGCAAAATGCATGATGTGTGCTGAAAAAGACAAAATTATAATTTATGCTTTCAATTTATTCCCATTAATAAAATTTCAATGTGTTACTCTTTCTTAATATATTTAAAGCATATGCATGTATGTTCTATGTTTGCAAATCAAATCTACTGTATATGCATTGTTTCCTTAACCTACTATATCCCTGCCCTCGGAAACGCCATGCTTCTAGTTGGCTAAAAGTACCTGCGCAGCGAAACTGGCGCACTTTTAGCTGGGCAGAGGAGGACAATATTCAGTCACGTCATTTAATTAGGGATATGCATTCACTGGAAACAAAACAGGAAAATTTAACAAAATTTTCCATTTAATTTTTAAACAAAAGAAAAGAAAAACAAACACAGTTTAATTTGTTTTCATTAATTTCATTAAAAAAATAATGCCTCTGGTGTCAGAAAAGTTTTTTTTAAAACCTCATGCCTGGCCTGCCCCTTAAGGCCCCCTGATTCTCACCACTACCTACGCCCCACCTCTTCCCGACCCTCTTAGTCTCTTTGTTGCTTGAAATTTTCTTTATGGGGCAGAAACAATCCCCAGCCATTCCTGCCCTGCCACAGAGTCAATTGCAGATGTAGCCAGAAGACCAAGGCCTGGGCAATTGTTCAGTTCTTCAGTACGAAATAGCACCCAAGTCAGTGTCATTTTGTATGGCAGAAGTGTATAATGGTGCTGGCCTCGGTCATCTGGCACCGTCTGCAATTGGCTCACTGGCAGGAAAGGAGCGACTGGAGATCAATCTAACCCCATGAAGAAAATTTCAAGCAACAAGGAAGGTGAAAGGGATTGGAAGGAGATGGTAGACATTTTTTGTAATTGTTTTATTTTTTAATTGTTTTTTTACATTTTTGAGGTTTTTTGTTTAAAAAATACGAAAAAAAATAAAAAATAAAACAAAAAATGTAAGCAAAACAAATGTCTGTGCACATCCGTAAAATTTACAATGGTAAATGGCTTTGAAAATTACCCTCCTATCATCTATTTGGAAACAAAGCTTAATACATGTATGAGTTTATAAATATTAAAAGCTTTAGAATGGGATCTGAGAAAGCAGGACTGTCTCGCTTGTTCCTTATGGCCCAGAGCTGCAACCTCATTCTGTAGTTACACAGCAAGAGAATCAATTTTATTATGTTCATGGAATTATTTGTACTTGTAAATATTTTTCTCTGTGTCTCAGCAGGAAGAAAGGAAAAGACTGAAGACTGCACAGTACTATAAACGTGATAGTTACAAATACAACATAATGAGCAATTTAAATTTCATTATAGCAACTAGGGTTTTAGCTCACCTGGAAACAAGATAAAGCTGTTTGGAGGAATGACTCCTGATGAAAAGGACATGGATTCAAACAAACATGTTATATAAAAAAAATGTCTTGTAAGCAAACGTTCCCATGGTAGATAGGCTCAGGTGCTAAAAACTGTTTAATGTAAGACAAACTTGAAAATTGGATGCCAACTTGCTTTAATGTCATTGAAACTGGAGAAAGCCCTAGGGAAAGCCAAAAATATGATTAGGAGCCTTGATAATTTGATCTGTGAGGATAAGTTGATTTTGTTTAGCTAGCCTGGAAGAGAGACAACTAAGGTGTGACAAAGACTTAACATCAGTCTTCAAGTCCATAAAAAGAGGTTAAAATAAAAATGGTAAACAGTTATTCCCCTTCTCCACTAAGGAAAGGACAAGAAGAAATAGGCTTAAATTGTGTTACGCGCCTCACCCGTTGTCATCCCGCGAACAGGACTGCTCACCTTCAGGGTTCCACAGCAGGTCCTGGTCTTGTCTCCCTCGCTGCCCTTGTAAGTCCATCTAGGCCCCGGCATCCCGCGGCGGTGGTCGCCGGGCCTTCAGCTGCATGCCAGGCCTCACGCTGGGCCTCGGCGTCGCAGCAGCTAGCCACGCCCCTACGCGCGCAGACCAGCTGCCCTCATGTAGGTTTTCAGGGCGGGGCCTAGTTCCATGGCACACCCTGATTGAACCCATGTTAAAAGGAAGTTCCTAGACTCACTTCCTTGCCTTGGCAATCGGGTCGGTTTGTTCCTGAGATTTCCCTTGCTTGTGTTCCTCCTTGCTTGTTCCTAGTCTCGTTCCAGGATCCTTCTGTTCCAGTTCTGATCCTGCTTGTTCCTGCCTCCTAGCCCTACTTGTTCCAGTGTTCGTTGTTCGTCTCCCCGGTCTTACCTCAGACTGTCCTTCTGGTAAAGAACTCAGCTTGTTCCTGACCTGCCTGCCTGACTGCTGCCTGCCCAAGACCTCAGCTTGTTCCTGACCTGCCTGCCACCTGTCCAAGACCTCAGCTTGTTCCTGACCTGCCTGCCTGCCTGCCGCCTGCCCAAGACCTCAGCTTGCTTTCCGAACTTTCCTTACCTCTGGATCTTGACTCTTGCTTCATTGAACATTCCTCGGACTGACTTCTGGACTCTGACCTTGCTTGCCTGACCTTGCTGCTTCTGGCACTGTCCCTAGCCTTGTCATTACCATCTCTATTCCGGTTCACTCTCCTCCAACCTGTTTCCAGCCTCTAACCCGATAGCGCTCCTCTAGCATCTGTGGGCACACTGGACTTATACTCTCCCAGGAGACCCTGCGAGGCCCACCTAAGTCCAAGCGGCCCAGGTCCCTACGGGCTCCTTCCGAGGGGACCTCGGGCTTCCAGTGGTGAAGCTCTACACTGCCTCTGTCTCCTTCCGTGCTCCACCCCCTGTGGACAGTCCCTGTACTACCACAGGACAAGAGTCCACCCCCAAGCGCAAGAAATTGATTTTGACTGAAAGGGTAACAGCACTGGAACAAGTTAATAACATAAGAACATAAGAAATTGCCATGCTGGGTCAGAACAAGGGTCCATCAAGCCCAGCATCCTGTTTCCAACAGTGGCCAAGCCAGGCCACATGAACTTGGCAAATACCCAAACACCAAGAAGATCCCATGCTACTGATGCAATTAATAGCAGTGGCTATTCCCTATGTAAACTTGATTAATAGCAGTTAATGGACTTCTCCTCCAAGAACCTATCCAAAACTTTTTTTGAACCCAGCTACACTAACTGCACTAACCACATCCTCTGGCAACAAATTCCAGAGCTTAATTGTGCATTGAGTGAAAAAGAATTTTCTCGGATTAGTCTTAGTGCTACTTGCTAACTTCATTGAATGCTCCTAGTCCTTCTATTATTCGAAAGTGTAAATAACCGATTCACATCTACTCATTCAAGACCTCTTGTGATCTTAAAGACCTCTATCATATCCCCCCTCAGCCGTCTCTTCTCCAAGCTGAACAACCCTAACCTCTTCAGCCTTTCCTCATAAGGGAGCTCTTCCATATCCTTTATCATTTTGGTTGCCCTTCTCTGTACCTTCTCCATCACAACTATATCTTTTTTGAGATGCGGCGACCAGAATTGTACACAGTATTCAAGGTGCGGTCTCACCATGGAGCGATACAGAGCACTATGATATTTTCCATTTTATTAACCATTCCCTTCCTAATAATTCCTAACATTCTGTTTGCTATTTGACTGCTGCAGCACACTGAGCCGACGATTTTAAAGTATTATCCATTATGATGCCTAGATCTTTTTCCTGGGTGGTAGCTCCTAATATGGAACCTAACATCGTGTAACTACAGTAAGGGTTATTTTTCCCTATATGCAACACCTTGCACTTGGCCACATTAAATTTGATCTGCCATTTGGATGCCAAATCTTCCAGTCTTGCAAGGTCCTCCTGTAATGTATCACAACCCGCTTGTGATTTAACTACTCTGAATAATTTTGCATCATCCGCAAATTTGATAACCTCACTCGTCGGATTCCTTTCCAGATCATTTATATATATATTGAAAAGCACCGGTCCAATTACAGATCCCTGAGGCACTCCACTGTGTACTCTTTTCCACTGAGAAAATTGGCCATTTAATCCTACTCTCTGCTTCCTGTCTTTTAACCAGTTTGTAATCCACGAAAGGACATTGCCTCCTATCCCATGACTTTTTAAGTTTTCTTAGAAGCCTCTCATGAGGGACTCAAATGCCTTCTGAAAATCCAAATACACAACATCTACTGGTTCACCTTTATCTACATGTTTATTATCCCCTTCAAAAAAATGAAGCAGATTTGTTAGGCAAGACTTCCCGTGTTGACTGTGTTCCATTAAACCATGTCTTTCTATATGCTCTATGATTTTATTTATTTATTTATTTATTTATTTAAAAACTTTTATATACCGACATTCATAGACATATCACATCAGTTTACAGATAACAAGGGGATAAGATATATATCGCAACTGAAGGGAAGCATAAAGTTACATGTAACAGGGGTCTGCGAAACTTGGAGGGGTGGAAGGAAATGGTCAGGTGACCTAGGCAAGGTTTAAAGATAAAAAAACTTTGGAAAAAAAAAATAACATTAACACTATGTACAAAAATACTTGAGTTAAATTAGAGGAGCGAAAACGGGAAAGCTGGGTGGAGTCTCTAACTAATATACATGAAGTAATAAGCAGTCATGAGTATCTAGCTAATTTACCTGAAGTGATTAGACAGTCATGAGGAGATGAGGATCAAGTCAGTAATGCATGGGTACGAAATTGGGGCAAGGATACAAGAGAGAGGAGTTACAAAACGGTTATACAATGGATGCAATTAAGGATCAAAAACAAAATCTAGTCGGGATCTGGGGGGAGGGATGGGTAGGGTAGTGCGTAGGGGTGCAGTGGAACAAGGAAGTACAGGATACAATTAAGGATAAAACACAATCTGGTCAGGATCTGGGGGGAGGGATGGGTAGGGTAGTGCATAGAGGGTACGGTGGAACACGGAAGTACAGGATAGCGTAGCTGTCTAGGTTTGATTAGCGTCAGGGAACGCCTGCTTGAAGAGCCAAGTCTTGAGTCCTTTTTTAAACTTGTGTGCGGATGGCTCTAGGCAGAGAAATGTAGGGAGCAAGTTCCAGAGGGAGGTACCGGCGATCAGGAAGGCTCTTTCTCTGGTGAGGGCCAGGCGAGCAGTTTTGAGGGATGGGGTGTGTAGGGTTCCAGCAAGGGCGGTTCTGGTAGGGCGCTCAGATGAACGGTAACATGGCATTTCCTCTAGCCAGGGGAAATTGTGTTTGTGTAGTGAACTGTGTAGGATGGCGAGGGTTTTATATTGAATACGGTAGTTGATGGGCAGCCAGTGTAGGTCCTTTAAGATTGGGGTAATGTGGTCCCTTCTGCGGGTATTGGTTATAACCCTGGCCATGGCATTTTGCAGAATCTGGAGGGGTTTGATCGTGGAGGCGGGAAGGCCCAGGAGGAGGGAGTTGCAGTAGTCCAGTTTGGTCAGCATGGTAGTCTGTAGTACAGTGCGGAAATCATGAGTATGGAGGAGGGGTTTAAGTTTTCTGAGAACTTTTAATTTGTAGAAACCTCCTTTTAGAAGGGATTTGATGTGGGGTTTGTAGTTAAGGTGTTGATCTATGAGGACGCCTAAGTCTCTTATAAATTGTAGAGGGGTGTGGGGGTTGGGTGTGTTGTGCAGAGTTGGATGCAGGGTGGACTGTGCAATACGGTCCGGGTGGTTGGAAATAATGAGGAGTTCTGTTTTCGAAGTGTTTAGAGCTAGGTGGAGATTCGATAGCAAGGAATTGATGGAGGCAAGGCATGTTTCCCAGAATTGCATGGAGTCATTTACGGATTTTTGTATGGGAATGAGGATCTGCACGTCGTCTGCATATAGGAAGAAATTCAGGCCTAGATCGGAGAGCAGATGGCATAGAGGCAGGAGATAGATGTTGAAGAGGGTGGAGGATAGGGATGATCCTTGAGGGACACCTTGTGTGATGGGGATGTGTGTTGATTCATACTTATCAATTTTTACTAAGTATTCTCTATGATTTAGATATGAGGAGAACCAGGAGAGGGCTGTGTCAGAAATGCCTATTTCTGCTAAGCGGGTAATTAGGATTTGATGGTTGACAGTGTCGAAGGCTGCCGAGATGTCTAGGAGGGCAAGTAGGTATGACTTTCCATGATCTATGCCTTTAAGGATGGTGTCCATCATTGCTAGTAATAAGGTTTCAGTGTTGCGGGCTTTGCGGAAACCAAATTGAGAGGGGTGTAGGATATTATGATCTTCTAAGAAGTCAGTGAACTGAGTATTGATTACTTTTTCAAGGACTTTGGAAATGAAAGGCAGGTTGGAGATGGGCTGGTAATTAGCTGGGTCTGTGGGGTCGAGTGGGTTTTTGAGGAGTGGCTTGCCGACAGCGAGTTTGAGTGTGTCAGGGATCGTTCCACATGTAATGGAGCAGTTTATTAAATCAGCAATGGGTTTTGCGATGGTGGATGGGATAGAGAGGAGGAATTTGGAGGGAATGGTGTCCAAGATATGGGTGGATGGTTTCATCTTTTTTAGGATGGATTCGATCTCCTTGGCGGAGGTGAGGTCGAAGGACCCAACGTTGATCTTATTGTCATTGGGGAGCGGAGTGATGGGAGAGGGAATGGTAGGGAAACGAAGGAGGATGTTTTTAATCTTGTTCCTGAAGTATAATGCTAGTTCTTCGCATTTATCACTGGAGTTTGCTTCGTTGTGTGTAGGGGTGGTGGGGTTTGTAAGTTCTGTAACATATGTGAATAAGGCATTCGGGTTGAATTGATAGTTGTGAATTTTTGCTGAATAGAAGTCACATTTAGCTTGGAGGATAGCTTGACGGTAAGTATGCAGGGTGTTCTTGTAAGCAGCTGTATGTGAGGGGGATGGTTGTTTGCACCATGCCCGTTCTTTGGATCTCAAGCTCTGTTTTATCTCTTTTAGAGCAGCTGAGTACCATGGGTTTTTTTCAATTTGTGTGAGAGGAATCTCTTTATTTATAAGAGGGCAGGTTTCATTTGCTACTGTGGAGGTGAAGTTGTTCCAAGAGTGAAGAGCAGTGTCAGGGTTGGTGAGGTCGAGATTATTGGAGATTTTATCAAAAGCTTGGGCAAGGTCCTCAATGGGGCATGGTTTCCTGAAGGAGATGGTTTTACTATGTTTTTGTGATGTGGGAGAGGGGTGGTAGTGTTAAGGAGGACATTGATGAAGAAGTGATCATACCATGGAACTGGGGTGGCTTCAGGTGGGTTGGGAGCTGTTATTAGAGAGTTGATGAAGAGGAGGTCAAGGGTATGACCTGCTTTGTGTGTGGGCGTAGTGATAATTTGTTTAAGACCTAGGGCTTTGAGGGTATCGAGTAAAATCTCGCAGGCATGGGTGGGAGGGCGGGCATCAACGTGGAGATTGAAGTCTCCTAGTATGATAGTGGGGATGTCTGATTTAATATTGTCAGTAATGTATTCAACGATAGGGGAGGGATCACGTTCGAGTAAGTCTGGAGGGGCGTAGATGAGACAGATCTGTAAGGATTTGGATTTAAATAGCCCAATTTCAAGTTTGGGAGGGGGGTGGGTAGGTTGGAGTTTGAGATTGAGGCTTTTTCTGGCAGCTATGAGAAGTCCTCTGCCTCTTTTCTTGGGTCTAGGGATGGAGAATATATCGTAGGTCTGTTGGGGGAGCTGGTTTAGGAAGACCTGATCAGTGTTCTTTAGCCAGGACTCAGTGATGGTGCAGATGTCTGGGTTGGAGTCTGTGAGTAAGTCTTGGAGTATGGGGCCTTTTTTTTGGATTGATTGTGCGTTAAATAGGGAGATGGCTAAAGTGGTAAGGCCCAGAAATTGTGTGAGGGGAGAGATCATGATGGGCACTAGGGATTTACCATGGTTGGTTGGTAGGGTGTGGGTTTATAGGGACGGTGTCGTGTGGGAATAGTACGTATACACATTTTGGCAGATTGGTGTGAAAGGCAACAAGGGGAGGGCAAGAAAGGGAGGGGTTTGCTGGGCAGCGAGATAGGATGGTAATGCACAGAATAAGGCAATGTACAGAAGTAAATGGTAATATACAGAGTAATTGGCAATAAACAGAAGTAAGAAGGCAATATACAGAAGTACATTAGACTGATTTGTGTATGCACATGGCATCTGTCGCGTCTATTACACTATAAGAACAGACATTAGGAATGAGATTAATGACAGGGAATAAAGTATCTCACTTGCTAGACGGGATGAAAGGGTCCTGAGGTGGGAGTTCTGGGGTTCAAAGGGGTGCACGAAGGGCGCACTAAGGGGCAGGCCCCTTAGGTCGCTCTCCTTCATGCTCGCGACGCCCGGCGCCACGGGAGTGATCCCAAATTTAAAGGTTAGAGGCCCACCTCCCAGGCACCAGCATCGGCGCAGTTCCCACCTGATTTGATTGGTGGAGCTCAGGGAGGGATGGAGGAGTAGGTTGGGACCGCAGCAGCAAGCCCACGTGGTTTCGGCGGTGGAAATCCTTTAGTTGTCGGCAGTGGGGGGGTCTCCCGGTCCTCGGAAGCGATCGGAGGAAGAGGGCCGCAAACGGAGGGCTCGAGCCCCGAATGGGCAGTGCCGGCAGCACAAGCCGGCAGGAGCGTGCAGAAGAGGAAGAGCCACAGGAGTGATTCCAAATTTAAAGGTTAGAGGCCCGCCTCCCAGGCACTAGCGTCGGCGCAGATCCCACCTGATTTGATTGGTGGAGCTCAGGGATGACTGGAGGAGTAGGTTGGGGCCGCAGCGGCAGGCCCACGTGGTTTCGGTGGTGGAAATCCTTTAGTTGTCGGCAGTGGGGGGGGGGGGGGGTCTCCCGGTCCTCGGAAGCGATCGGAGGTAGAGGGCCGCAAACGGAGGGCTCGTGCCCCGAATGGGCAGCGATTTTGATCTTTAGAATAGTTTCCACTATTTTTCCTGGCACTGAAGTCATGCTCACTGGTCTATAGTTACCTGGATCACCCCTGGAGTCCTTTTTAAATATTGGGATTACATTGGCCACCCTCCAGTTTTCAGGTACAATGGATGATTTTAATGATAGGATACAAATTTTAACTAATAGATCAGAAATTTCATTTTTTTAGTTCCTTCAGTATCCTAGGATACATACCATCCGGTCCAGGTGATTTGCTACTCTTTAGTTAGTCAATCTGGCCTACTACATCTTCCAGGTTCACAGTGATTTGGTTCAGTTCGTCTGACTCATCACTCCTGAAAACTATCTCCGGAACTGGTATCTCCCCAACATCCTCATTTGTAAACATGGAAGCAAAGAATTAATTTAGTCTTTCTACAATGGCCTTATCTTCCCTAAGAGCCCCTTTAACCCCCTCAGTCATCTAATGGTCCAACTGACTCCCTCACAGGTTTCTTGCTTCTGAAATATTTTTAAAAGTTTTTATTATGAGTTTTTGCCTCTAAGGCCAACTTCATTTCAAATTCTCTCTTCGCCTGTCTTATCAATGTTTTATACTTAACTTGACAATGCTACTGTCTTATGTAATGATATGATTGTGGAGAGAGTTCCCTGGTCCATGGAATTCACAATCTAGTCAAGACAGACAAGACCCATAAGAGAATCTTTATTTTATTTATTTATTTATTTATTTAACACCTTTTTTTATACCGGTATTCGTGTGAACATCATATCGGTTTACATCAAAACTGAGGTTGGAAAATACATGGAACAGGGTGGGGAGAACTGGGGTAGGGAGGGACACAATAACTGGATAAAGGAGAGGCAGAAAGAAGAATTAAATAATTAACAGTTAATTCGTTACAAGGAGGTCAAAACAATGCATGGCAGAATAACGTGATTATATCATAAGTTAGTAAGGTCAAGGAAAGTCAACATTAAACAAATGTGAGAATATTGGGAGTTCAAATGGGAACAAGTATCAACAATTTATAAGGTAGCGGGGAGCTACATGGGAACAGGTTAAATCTGGAATGTAGTGAGGAATAGTCATATCAGAGTCATAACATTTGAGGGGGGAGCAAGCATGTCTGGGGGGGTCCTATTCTGGGTATGCCTGTTTAAATAGCCAGGTCTTTAATTTTTTATTTTTTTTTTAGGGCAGGGTTCAAGACGGAGGCTCGGAGGTAGTTTGTTCCAGCGGGTGGGGCCTGCAATAGACAGGGCTCTATCTCTTGTGGAGGAAAGGTGTGCTTTTTTGAGGGAGGGTATCTGGAGCATACCATAGCGGTTGGTTCGAGTGGGACGGCTGGGTTGTGTATGAAGGAAAGGTTCATCGAGCCAGTTTGACTTATGTGAGTAAATGGATTTGTGAATAATGGTCAAGGTTTTGAAGAGGATGCGGAAGGGAATGGGGAGCCAGTGTAGGTCTTTAAGGATGGGGGTAATGTGGTCGGATTTGCGTGCATGGGTGATGATTCTTGCTACAGCGTTCTGCAGCATTTGTAATGGTCTTATGGTGTGTTGTATAACGGGTGGTTTAGTGTGCCCATGGGCCTCAGCCTGACCCAGACCTTCTGGGCTGAGCCAAGGGTTGACGGTGGCTCCGCATGGCTGAACAATCTACCCTCCGCCAGGCCGGCAAGCTCCCATGGCCAACATCCGAGGATGTTGGAAGGTGAATGGTCCTCCGACCATTCCGGGCCCTTTCGGACCTGCTGCGAGCAGCATGGAGCAGCAGGCCTGGCCTGAGGTTGAGGGCAGATGGGCCTTGACATGAAGACATGACTATGGAGTGATGCGACGGCATCTAGACGAAGACACTTGGCTGTGCAACGGCATCTGGGGACAAAGACACATGGCTGATGCAACGGCATCCAAGGACAAAGACACATGGCTGATGCAACGGCATCCAGGGACGAAGACACATGGCTGATGCTACGGCATCCAGGGACAAAGACTCTTGACATCCACAAAGAGGACACGAGGTATGGACATTGGCACTGTCTCTCAGGGCACCCTACTCAGGCCACCCGCGGGACTGAGTCGCGGACCACCCTGTCCGTTACGCGCCCTACACAGCCCTTGCAGACTGGCCACGGACCACGACAGGAGCGGGACAGCACAGGAACACACATCAGGACTTGACGGCTCAGGAGCACAGGACAACCGTCCACTGGCAGGCAGTCCACCCAGGAGTACTGCATCTGAGGGACCCCCGGCCTACCGGTACCAGAAGGCTCGAGAGCGTAGACGATGAGACGAAGGAAGGAACATCACGGAAGGCAGGAACACCAGGACGTAGAGGATCATGAAGACACCTGGACATGGACCTCAGGCACGAAGACTTGACATGGCATGGCATAGCATGACGAGACGACATCACGGTGAGGAGCTCCACAAGATGAGAAGACCTTACAACCGGCTCTGGCAGGCAGGAGCCTCCAGAGCGAAGACTCACGACGATGCAAGGCACTGGAACAACGGACAGAGCAGCCCTTTATAGGGCTGATACAGGAAACAGTTATCAAGGTGGGGCTCAGACACTTCCTGTGTCTGGCCCTTTAAATACAGAAGAAAGACGCGGCCACGCGCCTAGGGAGAGTGCAGGAAGCTGTGCAGGACCGCAGACAGCGGCCTGCACTGACGTAGTCGCGTAGGAGCGTAAACAGAGGCAGGACTGAGCCTGGACGCAGGCTCCAACGTCGGCAGCATCTCCAGCCACTGCAGGAGGCCCCGGGGGCGGCTCCAGCCGCTACTCCAGCCCGGGGCTGCGGCCTGGACGCCACGAAGATAGAATCAACGTCGGGGGCGGTCCCAGCCCCGTGGAAGGCCGCGGATCCCGCCGCGGAAGCCAGGGTGAAGCAGGGCGACCTCCTGGCCGCGTGGGCAGGCCGACGGCGGTGACCTGCCGCATCGGCGAAGAGACAGCAGCGTGGTAAGTGAGCCTGCTCGCGGGGAAACACCCGCGGGCAGCGTTCAACACAGTACCCCCTCCTCAAAGCCCCCCTTCCTCAAGCCTCCTGTCAACAGCTCGAGGATAAGGGTATCAGTCCATACTGGATGGAGGTATTCGAGGGTCCCAAAAAATGGAAGCTGGTAACTCCGGGGACAGCATGAACAAGGCAAAGCAGCAGAAACATAGAAGACAAACCACAGAAAACCAGACAAGAACAAGACAAAACAAAACACACCACACAAACACAAGAAACACGACGAGAGACCAAAAGCACGAGACCGAGAGGCAGACGAGACCGAGGGAACACGGGACCAAGGGAACACGGGACCGAGCGAACAGAGACCGCGCGAGCAGCGTCCGAGCGAACAGAGACCGTGCGAGCAGCGACCGAGCAAACGGTGACCGCGCGACCGACAACACAAAAACACAAAAGAGGGAGCAAGGGAACGGAGAGCGAGGGAGCGTAGAGCAAGGGAACAGAGAGCGAGGGAGCAGTGAGCAAGGGAACAGAGAGCGAAGGAGCAGAGAGCAAGAGAGCGGAGAGCGAAGGAGCTCAATGAGCGAAAGAGCCAAGAGCGAGAGAGCAGAGAGCGAAAGAGTGAAGGGCGAAAGAGCGAAGAACAAGGAGCGAGGAAGGGAAACAAGGGAATGGGAACGTGGGAACGAGGACAGGGAACACACAAGCGGAACCCAACAAGCAGGAAAGAAACAAAGGGAAAACAAACAAACAAGCAACACACACACAGCACAGATAATACAAAACAGACAAACGAGCAACAAGCAAGGACCAACAAAAAGCACCCAGAAATACCAAGAAAACCTGGGGGAGGGAACCCAGGGTGGGCAAAAGAAAACCAGCATAACCAGAGGGGGTGCAGGCGCCTCCTGCAGGTCATAAAACCCCAATCTGGCAACAAGATGAAAAAGGTCTGGAGCAGGCGCCTCCTGCAGGTCGTTAAAAAAGAATCCAGACAGCTGGCGCCTCCAGCAGGTCGTAACTATGGCAAAACTGGCGCCTCCAGTAGGTCGCACACACAAAATCCTGAAAAAATATTTCCGGTCCATCACAGTCCAGGACATGGAAACAAGACAAGGAACAAGGCGGATCCATCGGCGAAAACCACTGTTGGGCACATGGCCTTGCATTCTGTTGTATAACGGGTGGTTAAGTGTGCCCATGGGCCTCAGCCTGATCCAGACCTTCTGGGCCGAGCCAAGGGTAGACGGTGGCTCCTCATGGCTGAACAATCTACCCTCCGCCAGGCCGGCAAGCTCCCATGGCCAACATACGAGGATGTTGGAAGGTGAATGGTCCTCCGACCATTCCGGGCCCTTTCGGACTTGCTGCAAGCAGCATGGAGCAGCAGGCCTGGCCTGAGGTTGAGGGCAGACGGGCCTTACATCGTCATGAGTCTTCGCTCTGGAGGCTCCTGCCTGCCAGAGCCGGTTGTAAGGTCTTCTCATCTTGTGGAGCTCCTCACCATGATGTCGTCTTGTCTCGTCATGCTATGCCATGCCATGTCAAGTCTTCGTGCCTGAGGTCCATGTCCAGGTGTCTTCGTGATCCTCTATGTCCTGGTGTTCCTGCCTTCGCCTCGTCTTTTTTAAACACAGCTATACTAACTGCATTAACCACATCCTCTGCCAACAAATTCCAGAGTTTATTGTGCATTGAGTGAAAAAGAACTTTCTCCGATTAGTTTTAAATGTGCCACATGCTAACTTCATGGAGTGCCCCCTAGTCTTTCTATTATCTGAAAGAGTAAATAACTGATTCACATCTACCCGTTCTAGACCTTTCATGATTTTAAACACCTCTATCATATCCCCCCTCAGCCTTCTCTTCTCCAAGCTGAAAAGTCCTAGTCTTTCCTCTTAGGGGAGCTGTTCCATTCCCCTTATCATTTTGGTCACCTTCTCCATCGCAATTATATCTTTTTTGAGATGTGGTGACCAGAATTGTACACATTATTCAAGGTGTGGTCTCACCATGGAGTGATACAGAGGCATTATGACATTTTCTGTTTTATTCACCATTCCCTTTCTAATAATTCCCAACATTCTGTTTGCTTTTTTGACTGCCACAGCACACTGAACCGATGATTTCAATGTGTTATCCACTATGACACCTAGATCTCTTTCTTGGGTGGTATCAACTAATATGCAACCTAACATTGTGTAACTATAGCATGGGTTATTTTTCTCTATATGCATCACCTTGCACTTATCCACATTAAACTTCATCTGCCATTTCGATGCCCAATTTTCCAGTCTCACAAGATCTACCTGCAATTTATCACAATCTGCTTGTGATTTAACTACTCTAAACAATTTTGTATCATCTGCAAATGTGATTACCTCACTCATCATATTTCTTTCCAGATCATTTATATATTGAAAAGTACAGGTCCCAATACAGATCCCTGAGGCACTCCATTACCCACTCCCTTCCACTGAGAAAATTATCCATTTAATCCTACTCTCTGTTTCTTGTCTTTTAGCCAGTTTGTACTCCACGAAAGGACATCGCCACCTATCCCATGACTTTTTACTTTTCCTAGAAGCCTCTCATGAGCAACTATGTCAAACGCCTTCTGAAAATACAAGTACACTACATTTACCGGTTCACCTATATCCACATGTTTATTAATGCCTTCAAAAAAGTGAAGCAGATTTATGAGGCAAAACTTGCCTTGGGTAATAATAGAATAATAGAAGGTCTAGGGGTCCTTCCACGAAGTTAGCAAGTAGCACATTTAAGACTAATCAGAGAAAATTAATTTTCACTCAACGCACGATAAAGCTCTGGAATTTGTTGCCAGAGGATGTGGTTAGTGCAGTTACTGTAGCTGGGTTCAAAAAAGGTTTGGATAAGTTCTTGGAGGAGAAATCCATTAACGGCTATTAATCAAGTCTACATAGGGAATAGCCACTGCTATTAAATGCATCAGTAGCATGGGATCTTCTTAGTGTTTGGGTAATTGCCAGGTTCTTGTGGCCTGGTTTGGCTTCTGTTGGAAACAGGATGCTGGGCTTGATGGACCCTTGGTGTGAACCAGCATGGCAATTTCTTATGTTCTAAAGTCATACTGACTTTGTTCCATTAAACCATGTCTTTCTATATATTTATTTTATTTATTTATTTAACTTCTTTTACTATACCGACACTCAAGACCAGGTCTTATCGTACCGGTTTACATTAAAACATGGGGAAACCAATTAACGTATAAGTAGAAATGAGAAGTTACATTAAAACAGGGAGAGTAATAACATGGATGTTGGAAGATAGGACAGAATTAAACAATAACAGAAATGGGAGATCAAGAATCAACCAATAAGTTAACAAAATTACAAACTATAAATTAACATAAAACAATAAATTAGTAATACAGAAACATGGATTATAATCAGCGGGTATATACTTGGTATATATATATATATATATGTTTAGAACACTTTCTACTATTTTTCCTGGCACTGAAGTCAGGCTAACCGGTCTGTAGTTTCCTGGATCGCCCCTGGAGCCCTTTATAAATATTGGGGTTACTTTAGCTATCCTCCAGTCTTCAGGTACAATGGATGATTTTAATGATAGTTTACACATTTTTACTAATAGGTCTGAAATTTCATTTTTGAGTTCCTTCAGAACTCTGGGGTGTACCATCTGGTCCAAGTGATTTACTACTCTTCAGTTTGTCAATCAGGCCTACTACATCTTCTAGGTTCACCGTGATTTGGTTCAGTCCATCTGAATCATTACCCATGAAAACCTTCTCCAGTATAGGTACCTCCCCAACATCCTCTTCAGTAAACACCAAAGCAAAGAAATCATTTAATCTTTCTGCGATGGCCTTATCTTCTCTTAGTGCCCCTTTAACCCCTCAATCATCTAACGGTCCAACTGATTCCCTCACAGGCTTTCTGCTTCGGATATATTTTAAAAAGGTTTTATGTGAGTTTTTGCCTCTACAGCCAACTTCTTTTCAAATTCTCTCTTAGCCTGTCTTATCAGTGTCTTACATTTAACTTGCCAACGCTTATGCATTATGGGGCCAATTTTAAATTTTACGTGCACGGGGTACATTTGTGCGCACTACACGATGCGCACAAATGTACACCAGATTTTATAACATGTGTGCGCTGCCGCGTGCATGCTATAAAATCCATGGTCGGCACGCGCAAGGGGTTGTACACTTGTGTACCTTGCGCGCGCCAAGCCCAAGGGGAGCCCCGATGGCTTTCCCTGCCCTCCAAGGCTGCTCCAAAATCGGAGCGTTCTTGGAGGGAACTTTATTTTGGAAAAAAAAAAAATCCCACCTTTACCTCCCTTCCCCTATCTAACCCATCCTCGGCCCTACCTAAATCCCCCCCTACCTTATTTGATGAAGTTACACCTGCCTCTGGCAGGCATAACTTGCGTGCGTGTGCGAACCTCCGGCACGGCCACTATGCCGGAGGACTTGGGAACACCCCCGGACCGTCCCGGGCTGCCACCACGCCCCCAGATCAGCCCAAGACCACCGCCATGCCCCCAGACCCACCCTGGACCGCCCATTTTTGAAAGCCCCAGGACATACGTGCATCCCGGGGCTTGCACGCGCCGCTGAGCCTATGCAAAATAGGCTCGGCGCGCGCAGGGGTAGGTTTTCAGGGTTACGCGTGTATCTTACTCACGTAACCCTTTGAAAATCTACCTCTATCCTATTTTCTTCTGTTGGATCCTTCTTCCAATTTTTGAATGAAGATCTTTTGGCTAAAATAGCTTCTTTCACCTCCCCTTTTAACCATGCCGGTAATCGTTTTGTCTTCTTTCCACCTTTTTTAATGTGTGGAATACATCTGGACTGTGCTTCTAGGATGGCATTTTTTAACAATGACCACGCCTCTTGCACACTTTTTACCTTTGTAGCTGCTCCTTTCAGTTTTTTTCTAACAATTTTTCTCATTTTATCAAGGTTTCAATTTTGAAAGTTTAGCGCGAGAGCCGTGGATTTGCTTACTGTCCCCCTTCCAGTCATTAATTCAAATTTGATCATATTATGATCACTATTGCCAAGCAGCCCCACCACCGTTACCTCTCTCACCAAATCCTGTGCTCCACTGAGAATTAGATCTAAAATTGCTCCCTCTCTTGTTGGTTCCTGAACCAATTGCTCCTTAAAAATGTCATTTATTCCATCCAGGAACTTTATATCTCTAGCATGTACCGATGATATATTTACCCAGTCAATATTGGGGTAATTGAAATCTCCCATTATTACCGCACTACCAATTTGGTTAGCTTCCCTAATTTCTCTTAGTATTTCACTGTCAGTCTCACCATCTTGACCAGGTGGACAGTAGTATACTCCTATCACTATAGTCTTCCCCGACACACAAGAGATTTTTACCTATAAAGATTCAATTGTGCATTTAGTCTCATGCAGGATGTTTATCCTGTTGGTATGCCATCCTGGACATAAAGCGCTACACCGCCTCCTGTGTGCTCCTCTCTGTCATTGCGATATAATTTGTATCCCGGTATAGAACTGTCCCATTGGTTGTTTTCCTTCCACCATGTCTCTGAGATGCCAATTAAGTCTATGTCATCATTCACTGCTATACATTCTAATTCTCCCATCTTACTTCTGATTGATGTTTTTGATTGGAAGAGCACTCAATGTCATCTATATGGATTTCAGCAAAGCTTTTGATACCATTCCACATAGGAAGCTTGTGAATAAAATGAGAAACTTCACAAGCTTCTCATTTACAAACTGGTTGACTTATAGGAGACAGCATGTAATGGTAAATGGAACCTACTCTGAAGAGAGAGCTGTGTTGTGGAGTGCCACGGGGATAGGTATTGGGACCAGTTCTGTTCAATATCGTTGTGAGCAACATTGCAGAAGGGATAGAAGGTAAAGTTTGTCTATTTGCAGATGATTCCAAGATCTGCAACAGAGTGGACATGCCTGAAGGAGTAGAGAGAATGTAAAGTAGTTTACAAAGGCTTGAAGAGTGGTCAAAGATTTGGCAGCTGGGATTCAGTGCCAAGAAGTGCAGAGTCATGCATCTGGGATCTGGGATGCAGTAATCCAAAACAGTGGTATGAGATTGGGAGGGGAAGGCTGATGTTAATGGACCAAGAGTGGGATATTGGGATGATAGTTTCTGATGATCTGAAGATGGCGATGCAATATGACAAGGTGATAGCTAAAGCTAGAAGACTGCTGGGCTGCATAGAGAGAGGAATAACCAGTAAGAAAATGGAGGTAGTGATGCCCTTGTACAGGTCCTTGGTGGGACCTCACCTGGAGTATTGTGTTCAGTTCTGGAGCCCTTATCTCAAAAGGGTTAGAGACAGGATGGAGGCGGTCCAGAGAAGGGCAACCAAAATGGTATGGGGTCAATATCAGAAATCCTATGAGGAAAGAATGAAGGATATGAATATGTATACCCTGGAAGAGATGAGGCGCAGGGATGATTTGATACAGACATTCAGATACCTAAAAGGTTTTAATGATGTGCAAACATCAAACCATTTCCGTTGGAAGGAAATCATTAGAACTAGGTGTCATGAAATGAAATTCCAAAGAGGATATCTCAGAACCAACATCAGAAAATATTTCTTCATGGAGAGGGTAGTGGATGCCTGGAATGCCCTTCTGGAGGAGGTGGTAAAAACCAAAACAGTGAAAGAATTCAAAAACGTCTTGCGTCGGGCAGCTGCAGAACTCACGACCAGCCTTCCTTACCTGGCCTGCTGCCCTGCCGGGGGTGGGTCCCAGCCTCTCCACTACTCTTCCGGGTTCGAGACGGGGTAGTGATGCTGCCAACGGGCCGCACCGCAGCAGAGACGATGACGCCATCTGCCTCTCCCATCTGGGTTCCCCAGGCATGCACGCGCGCCTCTCTGGTGAATTTAAAGGGCCCGCAGCACGCTAAGGCTACCGGCCCTTTCTGGTGACATCACGTGCCAGGTCCTATTTAAGGCAAGCTCTGACAGTCAGAGCTTGCCTTTGCAACAGGTCCCCATACTGGTTGTGTGCTTCGTTGCCTCCTGGTGCTTCTCCTACATTCCTGGTTCCTGATTCCTTGCCCTTCTTCGGATTGACCTGTTGGACATGATCTTCGCTTCGCCTAACTACGTTTCGGATCTTCTCCAAGCCAAGACCTCTGCTTTGTCTGACTATGCTACTAAACTTCTCCAAGCCAAGACCTCGGCTTTGTCCGACTATGCTACTGAACTTCTCCAAGCCAAGACCTCTGCTTTGTCCGACTACGCTACTGAACTTCTCCAAGCCAAGACCTCTGCTTTATCTGACTATGCTACTGAACTTCTCCAAGCCCAGACCTCAGCTTGCCTTGCCACCGCTCTTTGATCACCTCCGGCTCTGACTCTAGCTTGCTCTACAACACCTCCTTAGTCTCATCCTGGACTTGGCCTATTCAGGTTTCGGCCTGTTCTTGCTCGGATGCCCCCTGCCTGACTTTGCTTCTATTGGCGCCCGGGTCTCCAGGGCTCCACCTCATCCAGTACTGACTTCCCAGCATTGCCGTTGCTGCCTCTGGGCTGATCTTTCTACCCTTCCATCAACGACGATATATGGAGGCCCATCTAAGCCCAGCTAGCCCCGGTACCCAAAGGCTCAACCCACGGGGAATGAGGGCTGGTATTGGTGAAGCGCCAGCTGGCCTCTGTCCATCAGCCCACTGCACCTGCTGATGGTGGGGTCCCGTAGGATCCCTCCTATGGGAGTGTCAACACCACCCCGGTCCAAGGGTCCACCTCTGGTGCAACAAAAGGTATTGGGATAAATACTGTGGCTAAAGGATAGAAATGAAGAGTGCATGGAGTAACTTGACAGTGCAGCGGTTATTACCCATAATCAATAAGCTTTAATACTGTTGATGCAACTCTATCATTGCTCTCTGCTTCAACTGCAGGGGGAAAAAGGGAATTAGATTCATTTTTCAGCAACTGAGGTCCCCGACACTTATGGTCTGGGGAAACAAGTATAGGGGTAACTTGCTGATGTGACGGTTACTACCCTTAACCAATAAGACTGATACTTTGATGCAACTCAAACATTGTTCTCTGATTCAACAGCAAGGCATGACAGGGAATTGGATTCAACAGCAATCAACGAGGGCTAGTGTGGGAAACTGATAAGCACAGGGGTAACCAGAAATTGGATTCAAACAGCAACTAACGAGGGCTATGACTTTTATGGTCTAGGAAACAGATAAGCATGGGGTAACCTACATGGCACAGCAGATACTACCATAAGCTTGCTAAGCAGACTGGATAGACCATTTGGTCCTTTTCTGCCATTTCTATGTTTCTATATATAAGAGAGGGAACATAATACATCCATTCAGGAAGATTATTCCAGGTATCAGATGCAGTGAGGTGAAAAGTTCAGAGTCCAGAACTGACAATGGAGAAGAGTAGAATTCTTTCAAGTCAGTGAAATTTCCCTCACTAAAATATTTTAAGATGCGTTTAGATAAAGTTTGTGTGAGTTTATAGTCACAGTGGATTGTCAAGAAGCACTATAGAAATGTTAAATAGCAGTAGGGAGAGGAGGGAAGAACTAGAAGACCTCTTGAGGTTCCTTCCAGCCTATTTTTCTATGATTCATAGATGTGGTTCCAGTTTAAAAAAAATAAATAAAAGCTTGCTCATCCCCTGAATTAGTGCTTCAAAACAATATTTCAGGGAGAAAACACTGATCTTAGCTGACAAGAATTATGTGCCCACATGTATTCAGAAGAAAAGAAGCAGTCAAAATATATTTTTGTGATTTATTGTCTTTATGTGACAGTCCCACCTGTATACTGCCCTGAGTAATTTCTATCATCACATCTCAAAAAGAAGAAAAATTTAGAACATTTCTTTAGTTGGAAAAAATGTACCACACCTCTACCAAAGTACCTTGGAGGAGAACAAGGGGCCCACAGGGAATTTAACATTAGAGTTCCCCAAGGCTACCTGCGATAAAATGAAGGAATGTGGGGATATGCACTCAACCATGGGAGCTGCTTTCTCTCTGTTACTAGCAATTTCTGTCATGACAAGGAAGAGGTTTCCAATTGGAGTGATAGAATACCTGGCCAGTTCCAGATCACAAAGAACAGGTGAATCAGTCCTATTTTCCCAGCTCCTATTACAGAACATTCTGGAATTCTCTATGTACAAACCCTCACCACCAACCCCCAAACCTTTGAAGAATAGGAGTTAAAAAGCCAAGACTGACCCTTCTGTTCCTTCTGATCTGTTGTGTTCTAATAAGGATGTGCAAGGTGAATTGATAGAATTGGATGTGCTCTTCCTGCTCTACATATTTGGGGGTTTTTTTTATATATCTTTTGACTGCTAAAAAAAAAAAAAAAATCACCTACTTCTTCATCTGCCAATTAATGCCTTTCTTTTTACAGTAGAAAGAAACCTTATTATCAAAAGATTTCTGCCAGAGGAAGAGAAAGCAGAAAGGTCTTCTGGAAAGTTCAGGTCCTTTACCTTCCCCTATTTCTACAATTTACGGCAGTTCTCCCTTACGTTCCATACCAGGGGGCCAATGTAGTAAAATACACACAGTTTTGTCAAATCCACTTTCCATATGAAAACAGCAACTTCTGCACATAGATTGGGCATAGGTGTGCAATTTTCCCTTTGTATACGTACATATTTTCGGCTTTGCATGTAGTAAATTTACACATGCAAGTTTACTCTTGCAAAAATGTTATGCTAATTCAAATTTACAGGCCAATACAGTAAAAATCGTGGGAGAGCGGGCGAGCACACATCCATCAAATTCAGTAGATAGACAACCTCAGTCACCCAAGGATCAAATGATATTTCTGTAAGTCTTGCTTTGTGTCTTTCACCATCTTCTTTACACTTCTAAAAATGTTTGCTTCTTTATTTAGATTTTCTGTATAGGCTGAGATTGGGCAAACATTTTTTTAAATCAAGGCCATATTACTGGTTTTTGTCTGCAGCAGGTACCAGGGAGCTTATATAACACAGCTATAGTGACAAAAATACCCTAAGGCACAAACAGAAGGACCAAAGCTGTACCAACAGTGACAAGAATACCCAAAGGAACTGAAAGGACCAAAGGTTATAATCACTAGGGATGTGCATTCATCTAGGACGAATTAGACAATTTCAACTTGGAATAGACAAACAGTAACAGCTCTACCTATGAAAAAGCAATACTGCAAATATTATACTAGGCTCTCAACACCAATACACCTCCTATTAGGAAAACAGATTAAAGTCAGATTGTTGTAGATCTCTTCACAGAAACTACACACTAACAGAAAACCTAACTTCAGTCACTCATGCAGACCCTCACCAAATACAGAAAGAATAGTCTATAAAATATAAATTGAAACGTGCAGACAGAAACTGAACTGGAAATCACAAGAAGCCAAACTCTCTATACAATGCAAATACAATCAAGAAATATAAAACATTAAACATACCAATAAAAAGAAGGTCAAATCAGAAGCCAATAATTAAAAACACATATAAAAGTGTTCAAAATATTGCCAAACACTGATAAAATATTTCAAAACAGCAGACACATCACATCCAATGATTAAAACTAACAAGGATAAAAAAAAAGATCTCCCACTCTTCATACCTAGGAACTTTAGATTTCCAGTCATTCTGAGATTGTCATAGATTGGAGGAGGGAGCACAAAATTTAACTTCTCTCACACACATACAATATATGCAGGCAATTTTACACACAGATCTAGGCACCCTATCATATATATATACACAGACACACACATATACACCTTGTCATACACACACACACACACACACCGTCCCTCTCATACATATACACACCCTCTCATAAACACACACACACACACACACACATACACTCTCACACACATCCATCCACCCACATATAATCAGACACCCCACCCACCCCTTCATAATACATACACTCCCCAACCCACCTTCTCATATACACACACACACACACCCTTTCATATGCGCACACACACACAAACTCATACATACACACTCCTACTCACTCTCTCATACATACACACACACATACCCAAACTCTCATACATATACACCCACCCACTCACATACACACACACAGCCTCTCATACATACACACCCATACACACCCACTCATATATATACACACACACACCAATAAACACACACATACACACACACACACACCTCCACCCTCACACATACCTCCACCCTCACACACACACACACACACTCACACACCTCTACCCTCACACACACACTCACAGAGTCTCTCTCATACACAGGCACTCATTTTCACAGGACCAGTGTCTTTAACTCACACATTTTCAACCTTTTCTCTGGCTACACAGCAGGGCCTCTTCTGCTACAGGCTGCAGAGGAAATGCTGGAAGCACCACAGGCCCTTTTCTGCTGTCGGCTGTGGGGGAAATGCTGACGGCACCACAGGGACTCTTCTTCAGCCACTGGATCATCCTTTTGCTGGCAGGGAGTAGGAACCCCGCCTGCTGTGCACCACTGCGGGACCTTTCTTTTGCTGGCGGGAGTGGAAACCCCACCAGCACTGCGGGGTTTCCTGCCAGCGCTGGTGTTGGCCTGAATGAAGGGTGAGGCAGTCATGGCAGGAAGGTTTCAGGGGGCAATTGTTCTACCTGAAGCGGCTGCCTCACCCTGCCTCATTATAGAATCACCCCTGTTTCTATGCTGCCCCTGATTACTTAATAAAAAGGGGAAGCACTTATGAACACCCAGTTCCCTGTCTGAGTTCATAGGTCCTGGAGTATTAGAGTCCAGGCTTGGCTGCTCCCCTGCAAAAAGGAAGTGCACATACTTTTAATATACACCCTATGTGGGCTTTTCTCTTCACACTCACTGGACCTTTCTTTTTGGCCAATAGAAAAGTTCCATGGGCCGTACTGTAGCACTTCCTACTATTCCACTAACTTTATATCACGCATTCCCATGGGTGAGAAAGCTACCATGAAGCACTTGTAAAGCACCAGCAGGCATGGACAGAGAGATGACTGACATATTGGTTCTTCACTACTGGCCCTATCAGCCTTGTGCTAATTTATTTATGTATTTAAGGTCTTTCTTATTTTATTATGCTTTTACTTTGTTGACATTTATGAATGTATTTTTGTAAACCACCCAGAACTTTGGAGGGCGCCATCTATAAATAGGTTTAAGTAAATAAATAAAATGTCATATTTCCTAAAAGATACAAATAGATAAGTAAGGGGCTGCCCACTTTTTCCTCCTAGGATAATGTCCCTGCCCCTTACAAGCATGTGGCTTCAGCTTGTCTGAGTGCCCTCAGTATGACAGACCTTGCCTGCACATCTCTAATTATTATTGTCATTACATTACAAGTGATATTTTGGCCTCAGAAGACTGTACTTTTGAATGTTCTTTTTCATGTAAAATGTATTATCAATGCATAGTTTAATTGTGGGGGTCTGTAAAGGATGTTGGGAGGGCTAAGGGGTGTTGTGTATGTAAGGCTGTAAGGTTTGCTTAGGGTACCTAATACCCTTCCTTATCCATGGGTTCTGGACTGGGGGGGGAGGGGCTTGACAGTTTTTAAAAATATAGATTGCAGGATGGACCTGGGCTTTAATTGATAGGCCCAGGACAGGTACTGAATGAATCAGGGGAGGGAGGGCAGCACAGTAAATTTTAGCACAGGGCAGCAAAGAAACTAGCACTGGCCCTGGTTTTACATGAGCAAGTCACATTTTTTTTTTCTGCATGTAGATTATGCACGCGTATATTTTTTAAATAGGTAGGAAAAGTTTACATTTCAATGCATTGCAGATATTCATGCATAAGGAAACATACGCGCGTATGTTAGAGGGTAGACATATGCATATTTCATAATCTGTGCTTACCTGATACTCACATGTTATAAAATACTTTAGTAGATCTTCTTGTGGCCATAAAAGTTACCCTTAGATAATATATATATTTTTTACGTGCCTCTCTGTAAACCGTTGTGATGGTGTATTACTAAACGATGGTATAGAAAAGATTTTAAATAAATAAATAAATAAAATAAAAATGCAAACTGAGCTCTTCTCATGGACCAGTCCGATGGCTCAGTGCCTCATGCTGTGCACTACCATACGAAGGACCAGGCTTCAATTCCAGGGTCAGGCTGCTGTTTCCTGCATCCACCAGGTCTGGAGATGTTGCAAAGACACCTTTTATGGTAGTGAGGGAGGGCTGGGGGAGGGGGATTCTCAATAGCGATTCCTAGTGGCCACACTTAGCCAGATTCCAGAGGGAGCTGCGGTTTGTGGCTAAAGGGGGGGATATGAAAATAGACAGAAGTTGGACCTGTTGCTGAGGCAAGTGGTGTCTATAGCGTTGACCTTTTATAGAGCTGAGGTGCTAACATCATCAGTAGGGGCCATGGGGACTTTCTGCCATGGTCCCTTTAAGTGTGGGGCAGTCGTGCGTGCGAGTGCCTAAGGAGAGGAATGTGCATGTTTGCCGGTGGCGTCCTGCCACGTGAGTCCAGGAATGGCGCTAGCAGTGTCCCACTGCTGTCGAGAAGCAGTGTGACCAGCCCAGTGTCCTGCCATGTTGCAGGGCCCAGCCAGGAGGATGAGTGTGAAGATTCACAGGAGCAGTCTGTGGACCGCCAATCATAACAAAATACGGATTGAAAGATAGCAGGTATCTATTATATGGTTTATTGCTAATCAGTTTTTTTTTTTAATTTGTTTTATTCTTTCCATTTTTCTTAGAGTCAGATTTTAGTAGGTACGCGCGGGCGTAGATTTGTGCGCCCAATCCGGAGCGCACAAATCTACGCCCGATTTTATAAACATGCGCGCGCAGCCATGCGCATGTTATAAAATCCAGGGTCGGTGTGTGCAAGGGGGTGCCCACTTGTGCGCCTTGCGAGCGCTGAGCTCTAGAGGAGCCCCAATGGCTTTCCCTGTTCCCTCTGAGGCCTCTCCGAAATCGGAGCAGCCTTGGAGGAAACTTTCCTTCCGCCCCCCACCTTCCCCTCCCTTCCCCTACCTAACTCACCCCCCAGTCCTATCTAAACCCCCCCCCCCTTTCACCTTTGATAAATAAGTTGCACCTGCCTCTGGGCAGGTGTAGGTTGCGCTTACCGTCCAAGTGGCAATGGCACATATTGTAGCAATTTTCAAAAGCTCACTTAGGCCTGGATTCTCTAAGGTCTGCGACCTTAGAGAATCCGGTGGTAATGGGGGGTGGGGGAAGAAGCGGGGGGCGGTCCTGCGATAGCCAGCAGTGATCGCACCTCCGCGGTGCGATCGCTGCTAGTTTTCTCGCTGAATAACTACACCATAAAAGGTGTAGTTATTTGGCGCAAAAATGGCAGCGATAATGAATCTTACCTTTCACCGCCAGCAATGTGTCCGCGACATCGGCCCCGGTGCCGCCCCGACTCCTCCTCTTCCGGGGCCGACTCCACCCCAACTCTGCCCCGAGCTAGCTATCACATGCGAAAAGGGACTTTTCGCGTGCAATAGCATTAGAGAATGACCCCCTTAAATGGGTAAAGTTCATTTACAAGTGTAAAGTCCTTTTTTAAGCATGCAAATGCTTTTGAAAATCAGGCCCTTAATATACTGTAATATGTAGTGTATGGGCCTGGAATCACATATCAACCATTCATTCATTATTTATTTATTTATTTATTACACTTTTATACCGCACTAACAGCAAGCTGACCAAGGCAGATTACAACAATAACGTACAGTAAAAATACAATACAATCACAAGATTACCCTAATTAAAACATTGGAACAGCCATGATTTCACTTTTTATCTAAAACCCAAATAGTTGACCTCCAGTCTAATAGTTATTGAAACAGAATTTCAGCATCCAGGCCCCACTACTGAGAATGTCTTCTTCCTGGACCCTTCTTTTTTTTTTTACATGCTTGATCCCTGAAACTACAAAAAGTATCTCTCCTGAGGATCGCAACCGCTGCCTGGGAACATATTTCTGTATCCTGCTCGCCAATCATGTTACCTGATGGCCTTTATACATTAGGGTTACAGTCTTAAATATAATTCTCTCCCCTCACTGGTAGCCAATGTAAAACATTCAACAGCGGCCTAGCACTAATACATCTGGGGCAGCCAAAAATCAATCTGGCTGCCATATTTTGCATCATCTGAAGCCTTTGCAAGTTCTTTCCCGTAACTCTCATCAATACCCCGTTGATATGAATCACAAGAAAATGCCGATATTGGCCTTTTCTGGTGCAAAAAAATCCCAATATGTGGCCATACATGAAGTTTCTATGTATGTTCAGAGAGTCATATCTAAACCCTTGAGCTCTATGCTGCAAAATTTAGAGATGTGCAAAAAATAAACATTTTCATATGACAGAAATATCAATGTCATATTTCACAAGGAACAGGATGAAAGCAAGCTTGGGATGGGTCTTCAAACACAACGAGATTGCCAGGGCAGAGAAAACAGGGCATTCTGTAACAATATGGTTTGCAGTCTGTGAAGGAGCATCACATTCACAGATCCATAAGGAATTCCATCAAGGTCTTATTCAGGCAGTCTTGCAAAAGAGTTCGTAATAAAATCCTATCAAAAATATCATGCACAGGAGTAAATCAACTTGAAGTCACAGTATCCCTTGAGCCAGGCCAAATATTTTTTTACAACATGAGAAACGTTTTCATTGGTCAAAGTACCTGCAAATATCCAATCGTTTGGCAGTTGACGAATTTGCAGAAGTGGGGTCTACGGAAATTAGACCAAAAGTCAAGGCACAGATTTAAATTTTGGGCAAAACTGGAGCAAAAAAAGTACAAAAAGCCTGGATAATTCCACTTCCACTGTTTTATTTAAAGCAGTGTATTCCAAAGTTTTGAAAAAGCACAACTTTTGTTCAAGGGATTTAATTTCCTGCCACCTAAGACTCCAGTTTTCTCATGAACTAATCTAGTTACTAGAACTCTGTACTACACAGAGATCTGAAAAAGGCTAAGGATTTATCTTTCAAAAGCTATCACTGGCAATTTGCATGGTAACAGACAGTAATACATTTTGCTTCACTTTAAGACTGAAAGGGGGCACCATGCTCCTCTACAAAGGGAGAGACATCAAACCTTTCCATCCCACACCTTCCATACAAGTAATTCCTTGATCAGTCATCAAAGCAGAATTGTTTTCCAAAACACATATCCTTCAGCAGCACAGACACCCTCTTCTGTCAGCCCCAGTAATGATGCTGTGAAAAATGTTACAGGCATTCTGTCAAAAGTGTGAAAATTGCCTAACCAACTGGTTCCCAAGCCCTCCAGTCCTGCAGGTGCAGATTCAACTGCCATAAAGGTATGTGAGTAATGAGGCAAAAATGGCTTTTCCCGCACATCCTTACACAGTAATGTATTGTATTATCGCATATTTTAAAAAAAAACTGAAGATCATTTGGAGAATATTGCTGGTTATCTATTCCAGAGGTGGTCAACTCCAGACCTCAAGAGCCACAAACAGGACTGGTTTTCAGAATATCCAGCATGCATATGCTTGAGATAGATTTAAATATAATGGAGGCTGGAGTCAGGGAGAATCCTCACAGAGGCAATACAGGGCTGCAGGGCAGGACTGGAGCTGGTCTTCTGCCTAACCAACCCCCTTCCCCCACAGGTTGAGCCCTTGGGTTCTAGGGGCCAGTAGGACCTGCCTTCTGTGTAATATCAGGGCATGGACTGGAAGCAGGGTACAGGCTGGGAGCTGAGGTCAGATGCAGGCTGGGTGAGGCAGAGTTGGCCGGACATGGCAAGGCAGGCTGGAAGCTGGATATAGTTATTGGCAGAGGGTTGGATACAAGTATTGGCTGAGGCTGGATACAGAGCACAAGCCGGGGCTGGATCTGAGGTAAAGATGAGGACAAGGCCTGGGAAATAGACAAGGGAGTGAACTGGACTGGGTGGGACAAGGATCGGACAAGAGCTGGACTAGACAAGGACAGATCTGAACTAGAAAGGTAACAGGCAACAAGAAACCCTAACAGGACACAAGACTGGGCAAGGTAATCCTAGTTATGGATGACATAAGGTAAGACAGAAAAACCCAGGAAGGCACAGAGCATGGCAGGGAGTCCCAAAAGGCCACAGAGCAAGGCAGTGGCGTAGCCAGAATTGATTTTTTGGGTGGGCACAAGGTTAACATAGGTGGGCACAAGGCATGCAGGTCTACTAGTTGTTTTCTTACTGATAAATAATGCCATATACTGCACCCTAGAATGGCTTTCTAAGTAGTTTGCAACAGCCATTATGTGTCATGTATGAAACTTTAAAATAATTTACTTCAATTATTTCAAGTATAGAAAACAAGCAAATCCAATCATATAATAAAACAAAAATTAATGTATTCTTTCATGAACCATCTTTGCAGAAACCCAGAAATCTTCATAAATACAATAAAATATAATTAATCATCAGAACAGGTGCAGCGCAAAGCTAGGGCAATTCACATTACAAGTAACATGAAAAAAAAAATTCAAATTCTGGTGTAATCTCAGCAAAAAATAACCCTCCACTGCTATTTTGTGAAGTAACAAACTCTTGCAAAGAAAGAGGCATCTGGAACCTTGCCAAACAATCACAGCACTGACTCTCAGGATTCAAACAGCAACCTTATGAAAAAACAGCAATGCAAATACTACACCAGGCCCTAGAACATTAATACATCACCTACGGGAATAACAGAACAGGCTGGACTACTACTACAGAGGAACTATATGCTAGAAATACTCATTTATGTCACAAACAGGCAAAACTGAGACCGACCCTTACCTAATATAGAAATAAGAGACTATAAATTAGAAACAGAAACATGTAGATAAAGCCAAAATAGAAAGCCTGAGAAACTAAAATGTCTGAACAGTGGAATACCGAAGAAAGAGCAAAACACAAAAATATAAGAATGCACATTCCCAAAGATGACATATTTAAATTGCTAAACCTCAAAACCAGCACCCAAATCTTCTGGGGTGTTTAACAAAATGACAATCCAATATATAAATGAACCCCCAGTGTATTATAATTTTTTACCGAATATCGAATATCGAAAAAAAATTCTTTGCTGACAATCAAGTCTTAAATTTACAAACTATTTAAAGGTAAACCGCAAAGTGTCGTGGGACCCTTGCACTTTACCCGATAGTTAAACTGCAAAAAATTTTTGAAAAGGTAGAGGAAGGGTTTCATATATAGGTTTCTCAGCCCAACACAAGGTCTGTTGAATTTTCAAGTATAATCATCAACCAAACCTCCTCCACCTATGGGTTTTTTTTGAAATTCTGTGCAAACCCTAGTGAAAACTGCAGAAAACAATTTTTGTGTCCCTTAAAACCAATTTTTCTTAAATATTATTTGTAAAATACTCAAGCCTCTTTTAATGAGATTTCAAAGTCCCGACTTATCTGACGATGTTAATCCACCCGACGTAGAGAACAAGAGCGCTGTATGGCGTCTGGAAAACTTTTGCGTGGATAGAAAGAGCGCTGTACAGCGTTTGGAAAACTTCAGCCTTGATAGAGGATTTTCAGCTAACGCGGTATACCTGACTGCTCTAAGAAGAACATATCCCCTGAAGAAAGGTTCCAGTGCGAACCAGAAACGTAGCTACGTCGGGTGGATTAACATCGTCAGATAAGTCGGGACTTTGAAATCTCATTAAAAGAGGCTTGAGTATTTTACAAATAATATTTAAGAAAAATTGGTTTTAAGGGACACAAAAAATTGTTTCTGCAGTTTTCACTAGGGTTTGCACAGAATTTCAAAAAAAACCCATAGGTGGAGGAGGTTTGGTTGATGATTATACTTGAAAATTCAACAGACCTTGTGTTGGGCTGAGAAACCTATATATGAAACCCTTCCTCTACCTTTTCAAAAATTTTTTGCAGTTTAACTATCGGGTAAAGTGCAAGGGTCCCACGACACTTTGCGGTTTACCTTTAAATAGTTTGTAAATTTAAGACTTGATTGTCAGCAAAGAATTTTTTTTCGATATTCGATATTCGGTAAAAAATTATAATACACTGGGGGTTCATTTATATATTTAAATTGCTAACATCTCTCTCTCTATATATATATATATATATATATATATTTATTTTTTTTTTACCTTTGTTGTCTGATCTTTGTATTTTTCTAATCAGTTGGTCCTGGTCTCTCTTTCCCATTTTTTCCCTTGTCGCTCATTTCCTAATTCCTCTTCAGTGTCTTTTCTACTACTGTCTTCTTCCCTTCCACACACACACACATATATACATAAATGCTTTCTCTCACAGACTCCCTCACACACTCAGGCTCTCACTCTCATATGCTCTCCCCCCCCCCCCCCCCAGCTCACATTCTCTGCAGACACACATACAAGCTCTCACTTTCTCACCCCTCCCCAGGCTTATATTCTTATGCACACACAGACGCACATCCAGGCACCCATTCTCATCCACACACACAAACCCATTCTCCCATTCTCACCCACACATACACACATTTAAGGTCCCATTCTCACCCACACATACACACTTTCAAGCACCCATTCTTACCCACATATTCAAGCTTCCATTCTCACCCACACACACACAAACCCAGGCTCCCATTCTCACCCATATATATACACATTCAAGCTTCCATCCTCACCCACATATTCAAGCTTCCATTCTCACCCACATATTCAAGCTTCCATTCTCATCCACACACACAAACCCAGGCTCCCATTCTCACCCATATATACACACATTCAAGCTTCCATCCTCACCCACATATTCAAGCTTCCATTATCACCCACACACATTCAAGACTCCATTCTCACTCCCATACACACCCAGGGTCCGATTTTCACCCACACACACACAAGGCTCCCATTCTCATCCTCACATACACATTCAAGCCTGGGCACAGTTTCTGCTTCCTCCCCCCAGAGCAGGAAGATCAGCTGGCCTCTCCTGCTGCCACTGGCCTCCTGCTATCTTCGAGCCATACGGCCGACCGATCTTCCTGCTGGGGGGGGGGGAGCGGAAGCTGTGCGCGGCGCTTCCGCTCTTCTTCCCCCCCCCCCCCCCCCCCCGGAAGATCGGTCGGCTGTACGCAGGAGGCCAGTGGCAGCAGGAGAGGCCAGCTGATCTTCCTGCTTTGGGGGGAGGAAGTGGAAGCTGTGCACGGCGCTTCCGCTCCCCCCGCAAACAGGAAGATCGGTCGGCCATATGGTTGTAGGACCGCTTCCCCACGTGTGCCGTGATGGCGCGCCAAGCATGGGTTCTCCTCTTCACTGTCGCGGGGATGGGATCCCGCGACAGCCTTGCAGTTCTGGTGTCACTTGGGTGGGCCTGGGTCTAAATTGGGTGGGCAGCTGCCCACCCAGGCCCACCCGTGGCTACACCACTGGAGCAAGGCCAGAAGGCCTGGAAGGGCCCAGATCAAGGCAAGAGGCCAAGAGAGACCTCAAAGCAAGTCAAGTGGCCTGAGTAGGCCAAAAGGCAAGGCAGAAGGCTCAGATAGGTCACAAGGCAAGGAAGGAGACCTGGGTAAACCACAAGGCAAGACAGCATAATCAAGAAAGAATGGCAAGTCAGAGAGCTGAGGTGACTCAATGAAGAGGCACTGAGGCATTGAGCAGGCTGGGTCAAGTAAGGCTGAGGCTTAGGCACAGTGAGGAGGTAACTGGCAAAGAAATGAGCAAGGCTCGCTGAGGACACCTGATGGAGGGAAGATGGTGCAGCAGGCGAAACTGTGATAGGAAGCAATACATGCAAATGTATCTCATGCATATTCATCGTGGATATCCTGAAAACCAGGCCTCTTTGTTGTCCACCCCTGATCTATTCCCTTAATGTAATTCTCTAGGCATGGAGGCTGATACTGAAAGAAAGCAGAGCATCTGACCTAGATGCCTCAACTTTAGGCATCTAAATATAGGAGAATTTTCAGATGAACTAAGGACCCTAAATTGTGTGCTGAAAATGTGCTTAACTTTTAAGAGGGTAAAACTGAGGTAAGTAAATTTAGGCCTGCTATTTAATCATCTCCATTCAGGAACCAAAGTTAAGTGCCTAGCACTGAAAATCAGTATCTGGTGGCTATCTCACTTCACCTGACCTGACCTTGCCCAATTTTTCAGGGATATAAATGTAGGCGATCAGCCCTAGTCCATTTTCAAAGGTACCAATTTAGGGGCCTAAGTCCAAAAGTTAGGAACCTAAGCCCTTTGAAGTTTTGACCTCTAAGTGCTCATTTGGAAAACACTGTGATCATTAATTATGCCAATAATACATGAAGATGTTGAGTAGGTCATGATTACGAAATGCTATTAAAATATTGGGGCTTGTGAGGGTTAAGACGGGAAAAAGCATTCCAAAGCAAAAGTATTGCCATACAGATAAAAAAATCACAGAAGTCACATCTTAGTTTGATGAATCTGATACCATTTCTAACCTACTGTTTTTGTTGTTCCTGAGTAGGGAAACCAAGGACCATGGAACCATTTACTGAAGAATTATCATTATTGTCATTCCAAATCTAATCCTTCTTCACTCTTCTCCCCTTCCCTCTCTCCATTCTTCAGCCTAGTTGAAAATAATGCTTTAATTTCAAACAGAATTTTAAAAAACATGCTATCAAATTCATATTTCAGAAACGTAGCAAAGCAACAGGTACACCATTGTGAATGAACTTTTCCATTCTCACACACCATAAAGATCTTAGAGGAAAAGTGCAAAGTAATTTAGGACACTTTTATCAGGGCTGTATATGTAGAATCTAGGTGGAAATCAGCCCTAAACTTGGGTTATGGTTTATTTGACTAAAGGCACACAACATGTTTTCTGTCTCTATAGATGTCATAGGATAGCTCCTCAAATATTCTCCCACTTTTAAACATTGGACACTGACTAAATTGTACTTAAGGCAAATATTATAATAACCATATCTCTGCTGGTCATTAATTCATTTTTTTTTTAAATTTAATAATTCTATTTATCTTTCACCAGCTACTCACTGGGCTCTGGCAGCCCTCGTCTCATGATCCTTTACTCACAGGTCAACTGTTGTGCTGGGAGGTGGACCCTTGGCCTAGTGCAGGATTGGTAGGCTCCCTGGTCGGACCCAGAGAGCGCCTGCCACCAGGAGGCGGAGCACAGGAGAAGACAGATGCTAGCTGGAGCTTCACCACTAGCAACCCGGGGTTCCCTTGGGTTGAGCCCTTGGTTAACCGGGCCACCTGGTCTTAGGTGGGCCTCGCAGGATCTCAGAGATAAAGTTCAGGGGTGTGCCCACCACGAACAAGGGTGCACAGTCGATGTCCAGGCTATGAGCCCAGGGTGCCAGAGAAGGCCAAAAGAGAGTCTTGAAATGTATGGCAAGAATCAGAGCCAGAGTCAAGATAGCATAGTCAGCCAAAGCAGAGGCCAGTACCAGTGGTCAGTCTGTGGGAAGTCAGCCAAAGCAGAGGTCAGATTCCAGTGATCAGTCCGTGGGTAGTCAGGCAAGCAGAGATCATCTAGGTATATGACTACGAATGAATAAAGTAGCTCTCAGAGGATTTCATTCATCAGGCGTTGGAACACCGCAGTGGCATTGCAGAGGCCGAAAGGCATCACTATATACCCATAGTGGCTATCCCTGGTGTTGAAAGCGGTCTTCCATATGTCCTCAGGCTGAATGCATTCGAGGTTGTACGCTCCTTGTAGACTGAGTTTTGCGAAGATCTGGGCCCCTTGCAGATGGTCAAACAACTCGCTGATAAGGGGTAATGGGTAGCAATCCTTGCGGGTGATGGTGTTCAGCCCCCGATAATCGATACAGGAGCATAGTCTCCATCTTTCTTTTTGACAAAGAAAAAGCCCGCTCCTGCAGGAGAGTCAGAGGGTCTGATGAACCCTTTCTCGAGATTCTCTTTGATGTATTCGGACATCGCCTGGGTCTACGGAGGTGAGAGTGGATATGTCCTACCCTTGGGAGGTGTAGTGCCAGGTAGAAGTTCGATAGGACAGTTATACTTTTGGAGTAGAGGTAGTGTGTCTGCTTTTTGTTTTGAAAATACATCCTCGAAATCAGAGTACTGGGCCGGAAGGCCAGCAAGGGTAGTGGTCTTCAAGACAGTCACTGCTGGTGAGACTTGCTTTAAACAATGTTTCTGGCATTGCGGGCCCCACTGAACCATCTGGAGGGATTGCCAGTCAAATTGGGGTCCATGCGTTTGGAGCCAAGGGAGGCCCAGTATGACTGGATGAGTGGAGTGTTTCAAGATGTACAAGGATATTTCTTCCTCGTGGAGTGTTCCCACGGTGAGGAGGAAAGCTACCGTGTGAAGCATGATGCGTCCAGGGAGATGTTTCCCTTGGATAGATGCAATGCGGAGAGGCACCTCTCGGAGTTGTACAGGAATTTTCAAGAGGTTGATGATGTCGTCCATGATGAAGCTGCCACTGGCTCCTGTGTCAATCAGAGCAGTGGTAGCAAAGGAACAGGATTCCAAGGAGAGGGAAACTGGAAGTAACAGTTGGGGGCCAATGACAGTAGCGCCCAAGCTCGGGTCCCCAACGGGCTTAGGCCTTGAAGTTTTCCAGACAGACCGGACAGGATTGCCTCAGATGACCTGAAGCACCGCAGTAAAGGCAAAGGCCCTGCTTTTTGTGTCAAAGACGCTCTTTGGGTGACAATCGCCCACGGTTGACTTGCATGGGTTCTTCGGTAGATGGAGGTGGTGCCAGTAGAGCCTTCTACTGAGGGCTTGGGGCATGTGATGGGCATTGAGCAGGAGGCTGGAATGCTTTCACTTCATGGTGCCGTTGTCGGAGGCAATGATCAATTTTCCCAGTGAGGGAAATCAAGTCCTCTAGGGATATAGGAATCTCACAGACAGTGAGTTCATCTTTGAGAGCGGGAGATAGATCCTCTAGAGTGCCCGAAGGCAGTCCTCTTGCCATCCCAGTTCTGTGGCTAGGGTCCGGAACTCCACCATAAACTCAGAGAGGGATCTTGAGCCTTGAAGGAGGTGGAGAAGATGATGATCCGCAAATGCCTGACGACCAGGATCTTCAAAGGATCGCTTGAAGGCAGTGATGAACTGGGCCAGTTGAGTGAGGATAGGGTCAGAACGTTCCCAAAGTAGAGAAGCCCATGCCAGAGCCTTCCCCTCTAGATGAGAGAGGATGAAAGTGATCTTTGTAGATTCCTTCAGGAACAAAGACGTCTGAAGGGCAAATTGCTTGAAGCACTGATTGAGGAAGCCTCAGCAGAGGCGTGGATCCCCATTGAAACAAGGAGGAGCTGGCAGCGCCAGCGATGCTCTTGGTAGCAGAATAGAACTCAGGCCCACAGGATTCGCCATTACTGCATCCTGCATTTGAGAGCGGAGTTCTTCTACTGAAGAGGCTAGAGTCTCTATAGCTCGATGTTGTTCTTGGACAATTGCGGCCAGACCCCGAAAGGTCCATGAGGTGGGAGACTCCACTGACTCCATGGCTTTGGGCTGTTGCGCCGGGAGGTGGACCCTTGGCCTAGTGCAGGATTGGTAGGCTCCCTGGTCGGACCCAGAGAACGCCTGCCACCAGGAGGCGGAGCACAGGAGGAGACAGAGGCTAGCTGGAGCTTCACCTCTAGCAACCAGGGGGTTCCCTTGGGTTGAGCCCTTGGTTACCCGGGCCTCCTGGTCCTAGGTGGGCCTCGCAGGATCTCCTTGAGAGAAAGTTCAGGGGTGTGCCCACCATGATCAAGGGTGCACGGTCGATGTTCAGGCTATGAGTCCGGGGTGCCAGAGAAGGCCAAAAGAGAGTCTCGGAATGTATGGTAAGAATCAGAGCCAGAGTCAAGATAGCATAGTCAGCCAAAGCAGGGGTCAGTACCAGTGGTCAGTCCGTGGGTAGTCAGGCAAGCAGAGGTCAGGCTCCAGGCAGAAGTCAGACTTGGTCAATGGTCAGGCAGAGGTCAGTTCCAGGCAGCATGCAGACGTGGTCAGAGTTCAAGCAGAGGTCGGTTCCAGGCAGTGTGAAGACGTGTTCGAGGAAACAGGCAAAGGTCAACGTAGTCAGGAACCGGCAGAGGTCAGTACCGAGAAGACAGTCCGAGAGGTACTATCTGGGGAGATGCAGGAACAGGAGGATGCTGGAACAGAAGGATGCTGGAACAGAAGGACGCTGGAACAGGACTGGAACGAGACCGGAACAGGACTAGAACAAGGCTGGAACGAGACTGGAACAAAGACTGGAACAAAGACTGGAAACGCAGAGGCAAACTTGAAATCACAGCGTGATCGACCCGATTGCCAAGGCGAGGAAGTGAAGGCAATCACTTCCTCTTAAGCAGCATTCAATTAGGGCGCACCGCGGAGCTGAGATCCGCCCCTGGCCCTTTAAGGGACCGGGCAGGCCGCGCACATGCACCTAGGGGCGGGGCCGATGCCACGGAGGCGCCGAACCCCGCTGTGAGGCCTGGCTGGAGGTGGAAGGCCTGGCGACCGCCGCCGTGGGACACCGAGGCCGGCTGTGCTCGCTGCTGCCGCAAGGGAGGACAACCCAGGACCCGTGGAGGAGTTAGTGAGGTGAGCAGGCCCGGGTGCAGGCCGAGCGTGGATGGGACGCGCAACACCAACAGGTTCTTATCTACCTAATTTAATACCCCTCTTGCTCCTTTAGCCTGGCCATTACAGTAATGGTCCTTGGCCAAGAAGCACCAGTTGTGGATTTCCATGGAGCCTGCTGCAACTGAGTTTTTATATCAACCAATAGTCATACCTGGGAACTTTTGACTTCCCGTCACCCTGAGATTACCATGGATTAGCTGGGAGGGGGGGGGGGGAACGGGGGGAGGGTAACTGCACAGTGGGACCGGATGCACACAAATTTGCTCTCATAAACACTCTTACATATTTACACTTACTTTCACTGCTCATTCTCTCATGTCCATTTACACCTTTACTTCTGCCATTCTCCCACCAACACACACACACTCACTCACTCACATCTCTCCCTCTTCCATATACACATGCCCACTCACTTTCACACCCCTGCTCACTTGCACTCAGCTCTCTCCTACTCACCTTCATATACTCTCAGATCTCTTCTTCCTACACAAATACACATTCACTCTCACAGACTTGCTCATTCATTCACTCTCTCCCTTTCAAAACATTCTAGCAACAGCAGACTCTAACTTGGGCTCCTGGAGCAGCAGCAGCCTCTTCCTTCTCCTCCTGTGCTGTGGAAGTAGATGCTCCCTGTTTCTTACTCCTCGTTTGATGCACGGGCAGGAAATCACAATGTCGATTGGCCAAGACAAACAGGATGGGTTGGGCAAGTGGCTGGATACAGGAAACAGGCTGTGCAGAAGGAGGTGGTGTCACGAAGAAGCAAAGTTAAGAGTTAAAAAGGTCCAGATGGTAGAAATCACTTTCAAGTTTCTCCTTTTTCAGCCGCGCAAGACCAATGACGTTCCTTTCTTCTTTCCGGGTCCAAGCAGTTTGGTTTTGCTGCAGCACCCGGAGATTTCCGGTATTGGCCCGGAGACCTGGTAATTCTTTTAGAATTCCAGAGTCTCCAAGCCAAATCCGGTGAGTTCCCAGGTATGCCAATAGCTGTCACTGTAAAGTCACAGTCAGTGCTCTTGCCCTCTTAACTGGCTTCTACAGCAATCTCAGCAGTACTTGCACTGCTGTCCAAGGATCATTCCAGGCCTGAGAATCAAACCCAAAGCTGCCACTGGACCAATAGGCCGGCTCCCCTAGTCATGAACTTCTGATACATTGTAATCTGTCACCATCAGCCATTGTTCCTTCATGAACAATGCATGATCAAATGGCACTTGAAGGGCGATATTAACAATAAAACAACAGAAAAATCCAATGTGAAATTTTCATTTTAGAAATATTTGGTAAAAAGTGCACATTTGTGAAAATATTCATTGTAAACTTTTACAGAAAAAAAATGCACCATTTCTGCAGTTTTTTTTATGGAAACAGGGAGTCATCAAGGATTTTAAATATTCAAATATTTTTGCCTCTTTTCTGGTTCGTCAAAAAAAAAAATTATTTTAAATTCTATGGTGGGAAAATTTCCCTAACATTTTTCTCAAAAGCAAAAAGGATCAACTTTGTTGTGTTCAGTTTTGATGTGTCAATTTTTGCAAATCTCTAGATTGCAGCTCAGCATGGGTAAGAGAGAGATGCCTGTGTCCATGTGCATCAAAACTGAGACCCCCTTCAACAATTTCAGAATGAATTCTTTATAGGTGCTGATATTTTTTATTGGACCAACACAAGAATTCTCCAAAGGTGATGATGTACGTGAGCTTTTGAGACCACAGAGTGTCTTTCATCCAATGTGACACTGAGAATCAAGGCAAGAAGCTTTTAAACCCAAAGGGGGCTGTTAGAGAAGAAATTAGCACTGGTGCAGACAGAGGTCATCTCTGGATGTGATGTATTTAGGTTGGTTCATTAAAAAGCAACAGAACCTGCACAAAATCCAGTTTCAGCCATGAGCACTATGGGGCAGATTTTAAAAGCCCTATGAGCATAAATCCAGGACAATTTACATGCATAGGGGGGTTACGCGCACCGGGCCTATTTTCAAAAGGCCCAGCGGCGTGTGTAAAGCCCCAGGACACGTGTAAGTCCCGGGGCTTGAAAAATGGGCGGTCGGGGGGCGGGGCAGGGTGGTCCGGGGGCAGGGTGGGGTGGTCCGGGGGCAGGGCGGGGCGGGGCCAGAGGTCTCTGCAAGGCCGCTGGGCTGCGGAATGGCCGGTGCACGCAAGTTACGCCTGCCTCTGGCAGGCGTAACTTGTGAAATAAAGGTACGAGGGGGGTTCGGGCTGGGGGGCGGGACAGGGAGGGGAAGGTGGGGGGGGGAAAGGAAAGTTCCCTCCGAGTCCGCTACGAAAATCGGAGCAGCCTCGGAGGGAACGGGGAAAGCTAGCTGGTCTCCTCGAGGGCTCAGCGCACACAAGGTGCACTAGTGTGCAGCCCCTTGCGCGCGCCGACCACTGATTTTATAACATGCGCATGGTTGCGCGCGCATATTATAAAATCGGGCGCACATTTGTGCACGCTGGGTAGCGCACACAAATGTAGGCCGCGCACATACATTTTAAAATCTGCCCCTATGTCTGCTAGAACACTGCACTACATGAAAATGCTGACAGTTTGCAAGTGTTTTACCACAATAAAGCTTGAAAATTTTAAAAAAATGGATACTTCTGGCTGATATTAAAGATTCCCTATCCACTGACATCTCCCATTGAGCAGTCTGCCTCCACAAGCAACTTCAAACTCGAGGGAAGGGATCCTGTGCGTCCCTTGATTTCCCTGGCAGCATCACCATATCTTCCCATCCCTTTCCTCTCTTCCACGTCATCACCTTCCCTTGTCCCCTGTCCCTTGGCATCATCACCTCTTCCCTTCCCCACCCCCCACCCCAACGGCATCATCACCATCTCTTTCCGACCCCACATTATCTACACCCTCCCTTCCCTTCTCTCTCCCCTACTCCTAGACATCACCACTTTCCTTCACTCTTTCACTTACCACCCTGACATCACCACCTTCCCCTTCACCTCCTGGCAGCATCAATTCCCTTTCTGTCCCCTCCCCACTCCCCACCCCCTGACAGCATCACCTTCCCTTCCCTCCCCCAGCCCATGACAGCACTATCTTCCCTCCCACCCCTTGGCAACACCACCACCACCCCTTCCCTTCCTCCTCCCCACCTCCTTGGCATCACCATCCTCCTTTCTTCCCCCACCCTATCATCACCACTTTCTCTTCTCTCCCCTCCTTGGCAACGTCACCATTCCTTCCCCATTCTGAATCATCTTCATGCAGCATTAGAAATGGGGTGTGCAGTGTTCTTTACCTGCTGCTGCTGCTGCTGCTGCTGCTGCTGCCTCCTCTGCTTGGTTCCGCTGATGTCAGAACCACACAGGACCCCCATAGTCTCGCAAGACCCCACTGGCTCTGTGCAGTTCCAGCTTCAGCAGGAAGCCAGCAGAGGAAGAGGCACAAGTAGTAGCAGGTAAGAAAGAGAGGAAGACTTTCCTGCTGGCAGTGGCAGCAGTGACTCGCTCCCATCTTCAGGGATTCAAAATTTTGCAGCATACTTAAGGATCCCTCGTGTGCTGTGGCACCCCGATTGGGGAACTTCTGTGATACAGACCAGAGTAAGTGGCATAGAGGGGCATTAAACTGGAGTGCCAGCCTTGCTGTTCTTTGCTCTAGCCCAGAGATGTACAATTCCGATCCTCAAGGGCTGCAAACAGTCTGGTTTTCAGGATATCCCTAATGAATGTGCATGAGAGAAATTTGCATGCACTCTGCCTCAGTTGTATGCAAATCTATTTCATGCATATTCATTAGGGATATCCTGAAAACCTGACTGGTTTTCGGCTCTCAAGGACCAGAATTGCCCACCCCTACTCTAGCTATTTCCAGCCCGGTAAAAAATGTAAACAAGGCTTATTCAAAGATTTATTTTATGGCTTTTATGTTCCCATACCAGTGAAAAACCAGCAACATTTGATTCTCAGGAAAAAAAAAAAACAACTATTTGGCATATTTGCACAGCTGTAGCCATGGATCCCCTGAGTGTTACACCCTAGGGCTCGGCAGTGTTTGCTGCCAAACAAGGATGATTCTGAAAGTTTATTACTATGTCAGTATCAGTTCTGTTTTCTAACACCCACCTCACAACTATTTACCTGTCATTTAAACCTCAGAAGCCTATTTAAGGTTGAGCGGTTAAAATGCAGAAATCAGACAAAGGGAATGGTGCTATACTTATATCCAAGAGTCATTTGCCAGAACACTGTAGCTGCTAGAACGATGTCGATTACATTATGCATTGTTCACAAACCGTGGGAGGGAATTCCAGCTATCAATCAACAAGAATACCTGATGGCTGGCTTAAGGGCTTCTGTGTACCACGGAGAGGAGGGAAAGTCAATCTGTGCCCATACGCTAGGAGTTTGTCACTGTGAGAACTAAGCTAAGCTGGGGGGATTTAAAATTAGGGGGTGGGGGAGGGAGCTCAGGTAGCTGCAAATGAAGGCCCATACCAAGTCAAGCTTGGACTCCCATCATAAACTGCAGTGGACCTAGGCTCTAGTCTAAAGGTTAAAAAGAAGCCCAAGGCAGAGGCGACCAGGCCAAGCTATATTCAACCTTGTAAACAGAGGAAATGGCCCGGTGGTTCGGTGGCAGGTGCTGCATATTGCCATGGGGGAGAAACTGGATTTGATTCTTGGGCCAGGATTCTTCTCCCTGGTATAACCTGGGCTGGGAATGCTGCCAAGTAGGGATGTGAATCGTTTTAGGACGATTAAAATTATCGTCCGATAATTTTAATATCGTCTTAAACCGTTATGGAACACAATACAATAGAGATTCTAACGATTTATCGTTATAAATCGTTAGAATCGTGAGCCGGCACACTAAAACCCCCTAAAACCCACCCCCGACCCTTTAAATTAAATCCCCCACCCTCCCGAACCCCCCCCCAAATGACTTAAATAACCTGCGGGTCCAGCGGCGGTCCGGAACGGCAGCGGTCCGGAACGGGCTCCTGCTACTGAATCTTGTTGTCTTCGGCCGGCGCCATTTTCCAAAATGGCGCCGAAAAATGGCGGCGGCCATAGACGAACACGATTGGACGGCAGGAGGTCCTTACGGACCCCCGCTGGACTTTTGGCAAGTCTTGTGGGGGTCAGGAGGCCCCCCCCCCCAAGCTGGCCAAAAGTTCCTGGAGGTCCAGCGGGGGTCAGGGAGTGATTTCCCGCCGCGAATCGTTTTCGTACGGAAAATGGCGCCGGCAGGAGATCGACTGCAGGAGGTCGTTCAGCGAGGGTTCCGGCGCCTCGCTGAACGACCTTGTTCAGTTTACCACTGTAAACTCTGAATACGTGCAAGAAGCTCTGTAATTCCTCTTTAACAGTTGGTAGAGAAGGATAATGCATAACGCATAGGTTGAGCTATTCACAGCTATTCCTGTGTGTGTTTTGAATGGGGGTAGGATAGAGAGATTCTTTTGTAAAAGCCAAGTTTCCAGTGTAGCGGGTGGTTTACAAAAAAAGGTACTATAACTGATAAAATGTCTCTTCCAAAAAATGTGAAAACACTGCAAGACCAATGCACTGATGTTCCAGAGCTGTGGATAATATGTACAGTTCAAGTTAGTAATTAATTAAAAACTTTTACAGTTTTTTATTTTATTTTATTTTTATTGCATTTTTAACAAAATAAAGAACAATCATACAATGTCGTATACAGGAAAGAAATATCAATTTTACAATAATTAAAAATAAAAATTCTAAGTAAATCCTTTGTAACTTACAAGAAATACTTTTAACTTCTGGTTTATACCACATTGATTATTTACTTAAGTAATAGGGGAGCCAATCAAATATCGAGCAGTTCCAAAAGCAATAAACAAAATAAGATCTCTAGCCATGCTGGATTTATCCGACATTATCTTATCCAACTCCTTGACTAGGTTCATTAGGAGTGAGAATGTGTATCTAAATATTGATGTAACTGTTCGGGGTCAATAAATGCATATCTGGAATCATTATGAAAAAGCAAACATTTACACGGATAATGCAATATGAATTTCGCCCCTCTAGTAGTTACCTCCTCCCTCATTGCTATAAATGTTTTCCTTTTTATCTGTGTGATTCTGGCTATATCCGGAAATATTTGTACTGGATACTCATAATACTTCACTTTTTGATATTTAAAATAAGATCTTAGAACCATGTCTCTTTCTGAAACAAATACAAACTGTACAAATAATGTTGATCTTAGACTAATATCCATATCTTGGGATTTCTCCAAAAAGTCTATCAGGTTCAAATTTATATCCATTTGATCTTCCTGTTCTAAAACATTTTGTTCTGATGTAGTTTGCTGAGATAAATAGTAGATCTTTGAGATGGCTGGAATGGCATTCTCAGGGTACTTCAAAATATTTAACAAGTAATTTTTAAACAAATCAATTGCTGATAGCATCTTTATTTTTGGAAAATTCATTACTCTGAGGTTTGCCTTCTTCATCTGATTTTCAATTATCTCAAGCTTGTTTTCATGTATTCCTTCTGATTTTATTAAGTTTATTTGAACCTTCTCAAGACCAGTTATTTTCTCTTCCATTATATTTAAATGCTTTTCTACATCCTCCACTTTTTCTTCCGTTTTCTTTGTCTTAGTTAGAGCCTCTTGAACAGTCTTAGTCAGAGTGTTACTAGAACATTGCATAGAAATCAAAATATTTCTTATTACTTGTAACGATGGTGCAGCAATGGGAGTGGAGCACATAACAGAAAAATCATCATTCTCTGTTCCTACCTCATCTAGGCCTTCTCCTCTATGATCCAGGCGTTGTTGTGCCATTTGACCCTGACTCCTGGAACCTGGTTCCACCAGGTTCTCCAAGGCTGCGGTTAATTCTTCCACTCCTCTCTGTAAGTCAGGGATTTTCAGGTAGGTGTCCGTTTCAGCCCTTCGAAAAGAAGGGCTTCCAACTTCTACCACCAATGGACGGTCCAGAATCATTGGGGCGCCCGGGCTTAAAGATATCTTGAGGGCCAAGGGGCTCAACAACTGCTCCTTGCCGTCCCCAGCAGCCGCGCCTCCAGACGAAGTTGTCGGTGTTTTAGCAAAAGCAGCCTCTATCCCTGGCTGCCGAGAATCCACTCCCAAAGTCGATAGGGGTTCTCTCACACGGGCCTTTCTTTTCGTGTGAGCATTTGTTCAGGCAAAATCACAAATAGAAGAAAAATCTCCAAAAACCTCGACATGCCGGGAGCTGCTGCCTTCACCTCCTCACAGCATGGCGGCCGAAAACTTTTACCATGATTTAGAAAGGCTGTATGTCTCATGGTATGGATTCACTAAGCGCTAGTTTTAAACTTGTTACAAATACTGGCCTTATTCGAAAAAGGTTTTTATCCTTAAGAGAAACACGGGGATAACCTACACAGAGCAGCAGTTACTACCTTGGGAAGCTTGCTGGGCAGACTAGATGGACCATTTTGGTCTTTTTCTGCCATCATTACTATGTTAGTACGTTATATATATATATGTATGTGTGCTTGAAAGTTCTGTCAGAGTTTAAAAATTAGCTAGAAACCTTAGGATTTAGCACTGCAAAAAGGGCTGCTTCTGATCTTCTGTGTGCTGCAGTGGTCTCACACACTCAGGGGCAGATTTTAAAAGGGCTACGCTCGTATATTACGCGCGTAACCCCAAAAAACCGCTCCTGCGTGTGCCGAGCCTATTTTGCATAGGCCCGGCAACGCCCACAAGCCCCGGGACGTGTGAAAGTCCCGGGGCTTGAAAAAATGGGCGGGGTGTGGGCGGGGCGGGGCGGTCCGGGGGCAGGGCGTGGGCATGGCCAGAGGCAGGCGTAAATAAAAAAATAAAGGTGGGGGGGATTTAGGTAGGGCTGGGGGGCGGGTTAGATAGGGGAAGGGAGGGGAAAGTGGGGGGGCAGAGGGAACGGGGAAAGCCATCTGGGCTCCCCTAGGGCTCAGCGCGCACAAGGTGCACAAGTGTGCACCCCCTTGGGCGCGCTGACCAGGGATTTTATAGCATGCGCGTGGCTGCGCACTCATGTTATAAAATCGGGCGTAGATTTGTGCGCGCCAGGTTTCGCGCACAAATCTACGCCCGCGCGTAGGTACGAATGTCTGGCCCTCAGTGTGCAAGAAAGAGAGGCACTGCTCCTGATTTTGATTTTCTTTTCACTGGAGGGTGTCAGACTGGGAAACAGTGTGGAGATTTCAGTTGCAGCAATACTAGTGATTTTTTTTTTTGTCTGTCTTATCAGGATGCCCTTTGGTTCTGTTAGTATTTAACAGTTCTTTTTTTGTATGTGGAGGCAGTCAGCACTAGTGCACACAGTACAGCACACATACTATGTGAGTGACATTTCTTCATATAGTAAATGGTGTTGAGAGTGGGGGCATAGTTATGGTATCATTTGTAATAGGCAAAACCCCAGTAAGCAGTACAATTCAATAAATTGCATCATGTCAGGAAAAAGGAAAGGAGAGAATGAAGACAAGGTTTTCAGCATTGGCAGAAGCAGAGGAGATGGTGCACATCCAGCCCTGTCAACATCTAGTAGCAGCGGGGAAAAAAAGGTACTAGTCCTGCCTCGAGAGACCTTTTTGAGCTACAAAGTGGCAGGAGTAGAAGGCATCTTAAGGCTGAAGAAATTAAAATTTGGAGACCATGTGCCACTGCCAAATGTTGTTCTCCCTCTTGTTTTGGAGCAGAGGGAAAAGATAGATTATGGAGCAGAGATCAAAGACAGATTATAGCAGAGGGTCATTCATTTTGCAATAGGTCGTTATCACAAATCGCATATGCCAATTAAAAATTTATGGAGATTAGGGGCTGCCAGTGCTGTGTGTGATAAACTATCGCACACTAGTGTGGGCAATTTCGCGGGAAATAGCTACAGCTTTTCCCGGAGCGCTATGGTGGCAAAAATGACTAGCGTGGCCAATATCGCCACTTATGATAATGCAACTCTGCATGCGTTACCATATGCTGCAATGCGGCCAGCTACTCATTTGCCTGCCCACACCCCTTTTCCTATCGGGGGTGATCATTTCGCTATAATTATAGTGAAATGATGAATATAGGCCTAAGAGGGAGACAGTTTCTTCTCTCTACCTAAATCAGCCTTTGAATCCATCTCAGGCATGTTATGGATGTCCCATCTTTAAGTGCATCTATACTTTAAATGTTAAACAATTATTATTATTATCATTATTATTATTATTATTATTAATCATTTGTATAGTGTGATTTTTCAAATGCCATATTAGATTCTTTTTATTTTGTGTTATGCATTTTGCAATCAGCTATTATTTCAAGTGTGACTTATCTATCACTCAGTTGTATTTCCAGGGAAAATATGGCCCAGCACCAAAACCTGAGACGTCCCTGATTCTGTACTACTTTCCATAAACTGTACCTGTACCTGAACCTGATGTATTACCATTTAGTAATTTTATCCTTCTTTTCCTACCCTTTTATTTGAATCATTCTGTATATTACTTTGGAAACACATAAAATTGTCATGAATTTGAATCTGTATTTCAGGGTGGGGATCTGGATGGGGGGGGGGGGGGGGAGGGGGTTACCAGGGAGTGACTGTGTTGCAGGCATTCTCTAGCTTTTACTGTCCAAGGAACACCTGCTGGTGAGAAAAGAACTGCTGGGTTCAATGTTTACTATTGCTGTAAAAGCTATTCAGGATGCCAGTTGGTTTCTGTCCACCCTTCCATAGCTCCAAGGCTTATCGATCCCTGACAGCCTAAAGCCCCATACTGACATGAAAAGAGTCCTGCATTCTCCTCCCCCACCAAACTTCAATTCAAAGGAAAGTCACGCATGCCTCCGGTACATGTGTGATCTCACAGCTGGGAGAGTGGGAGAGCTGTGTAAAAACAATTGGAAGGTCTTCTTCAATTGCTACCAAAGTCGAATTCTGTGTAGTCAGTGAAAAACCTATATAGAAAATTACAAGTCACAGTAAATGATTAAACATATTTTAACTTATCTGTGCCTGGCAACTTTTCTCCTCTTCATCTCTTTGTCTGTCCATTTTTTTCATTTGTTCTTATGTCCATCTTTATTTTCTGTCTTTCCAGTGATCTTTTAAGTCTCTTACCATCTCTCCCTTTCCACATGTCCAACCCATCCCTTTTTCTTTTTTGTTTATTTTGCCTCCACAACTCTTTCCTTCCTCCACAACCTTCTTTTTCTTCTCTTCACAACCCTCACCCCTCCTATGTCCCTCTCCTTCTGTTTGCTTTCCTTCTTCATCTCCGTTTCACCACTAGCAACTCTCCTTCCTTTTTCCAGCTCCTTCTTATCTATTCTCTCCTTCTCCATTGGGAAGCCAGCAGAATAGATTCCCCCCCCCCCCCCCAACCAGGGCCATAAAAGCTGTTCAGCTGTTCTACTCCAGCACCATCTACTGAAAGGAAGTCTGGAAATGCAGAAAATTTAGTTGGTAGTGTGAGAGGTCCTAGAAAGGGCAAAATAAGGTCTCTCAATTCCAAGAGACACATTTATGTAATATCACCCCCAGTTATGTACTACGCCCCTAGATTTCTGTACCTTTAAATGCATGGCTGGATTTTTTTTTCTCATTAAAACTTAGCTGCCACTCATTTTCCCTCAAGCTTTTTTAGACCCCCTTCTCACTTTTCCAATCTCTCTGCACTTTCAACTATTTGGCAAATCTTAATATCATCTGCAAAGAGACATCTCAAATCTCTCCCTCTATCACTTTGATTATAAAATCAATGAATAAAATGTATGTCACTTCTAGGTTGTGCATATTGTATCTGTAAAGTAATTCAAGCTCATTTACTTGTTTATTTATTTAAGAACATTTATAAATCGCCTTACAGATTACAATACATCTCCCAAGATGACGTACATTTTATAAAACACTCAGACATCAAATTAATAGAACAATTATTCATGCAAGATTTTTAATAATTAACCAAGGTTAAGAGTGTCAGTGAGCATCCAAACTCTGTTCTTTTTTTCCTTGAATGGAGGATTATGGTTAATTTTGTATATTAATTATTTAAGGGTTTATGTATGTTACTTTGTAAATCACTTAAGGTACATAGGCTGTTAACATCTCCAACACCTTCTTGGCACGGCTTGGAGCCGTCGTTGTTCAGCTGTGCAGCCAGGAGGCCACCGACGCCGTCTCCACGTGGCCCGGAGGCCACTGATGCCATCTCCACATGACCCGGAGGCCGCCATGTGGAGATGGCATGTGGAGGCCATCTCCACATGGTAATTAGCTCGGGTCCTCTCCACATGGCGGCCCGGAGGCCGCCATGTGGAGAGGACCCGAGCTAATTATCGTTGATATTCTCCAAGGTACCATTTTGGGTTTCTAGGATGTCCACGCGCACTGCCGAAAAGGAGAAAGAAAAAGATCGGGACCGAGAGAAACTGAGGCCTATGGAAACACTCTCAGAAGATGAGACCTGCCTTCCCAACTCTCCCGTGCCAGCAAACTGGGCTGACATCAGGGCAGCGGTAGTAGCGGCCCTAGAACCCGAATTTAAAAAACTTTCAAACCAAATCGCAGACCTGAACTCTTCCCTCGCTGGATATGATAACAGATTTCAAGAAGTGGAGCACAGAGTCTCGGAGACGGAAGATGGCCTCCAAACCATGCGCTCTGACGTCACCAATATTCAAGCTCTGATCGCTCAGCATACTAAGTGGCTTGAAGACCTGGAAAATAGGTCTCACCGGTCAAATCTCCGGTTCGTAGGGTTACCAGAGGAGCTTGGGGAGCACGATCTGTCCATAACCCTAGAGGCCTGGCTGAATCGAGAGCTTCAACTCCCTGCATCATGTGGTCCCCTACGAGTGGAACGAGCACATCGTCTAGGCCAGCGGTGAGCTCAGCAGGACAAGCCAAGGGTTATTATTGCAAAGATCCTGAATTCTACCCATAAAGAGGCAGTCCTGCAAGCGGTCCGAGGAGGGAAGGCTCTTTCTTACAAAGGAAAGAAGATCCTAATTTTTCAAGATTTTTCTACGGCACTTTCAGCGCAGCTCAGAGCCCTCTCTCCCTTTTGCGCCCAACTCCACAACCTAGGCCAGCGTGCGGTCCTCGTGTATCCGGCCAAGGTGAGGGTATCAACTCCCGGCGGTCCCCGATGGTTCACAGAGGCAGCAGAAATTCGGGACTACATCGCTTCTCTTGCCGGGTCAACAACGAATGCGGGAGAGCAACCCTGATGCTTTTTGTTAACCGGGCAGAGCTCACTTGCTTTTGGCAGCTGTGATTTTTTTTTCGCTTGTTGATGCCTTGGTGGCCTGTTGGATGTTTTGTCTGGAGCACTTTCGCGCTCTTTGGATCTGGTTTGGGTTTGGGTCTCCCTTTGTTCCAGGAAAAAAAAAAGGGGGGGGAAACAAAAAAAAACCCAACATAATAATAACGAAGCAGACAAGTTTTATTTTTCTTTCTTTCTTTCTTTCTTCTTTTCTACAAGTCTGCCAGCCGTATGTTTGGTCTGGTCCTGTTTTTGGGCTGTAAGTGAATGCTTATAATGTGCGCTTGTAATGTAGTGTCACCCCCAGTTTCCTGTATGCATTTTGTTTGATATGTGACTGTCATTCTGGTTTTGCACCTATTATCAATCCCTGTTTGGGGTTCTTATTTTGGAATTCCATGCCCCTTTTGACAAAAAAAAAAAGGGGGAAGAAAAAATCTTACATATATAGGGGTGGGCCGGGGTGGTGGAGGTGGGAGCCTTAGCGTCTTAAGTGATCTCCATTAGGGGGGTTAATTGTATTCCTTGTAGGATGGGGATTTTGGGAAAGGGAAAGGGGAGGGTAGTGGGCGGGGATCGGTGTTAAGGGAAGGGGGAGGGGGTGGGGGTTGGGAATTTAGGATCTTTAAAGATTCACCTCTTGTGTTTTGGGGTTTTTGGAATGAGTTCTATACTATTCAATGTCCATGAGTAAATGAGGTTCAATTGCTGAGGGGATGGTCTTTGCTGGGACGGCCATCTCCTCCTCCAAACTTGGAATACCATGTTCTACTAATCTTTCTTGTTTATAACAATGGTTAATCATGGCCCTATGTTAGAATCTTGGAATGTATGTGGTATCCACTCTCCCATTAAAAGGTCTAAAATTTTACAAGCCTTAGGGGTAGATTTTAAAAAAGTGCGCCTTCGCGTACTTTTGTTGGCGCATCAGGCGCAAACAAAAGTATGCTGGATTTTAGTAGATACGCGCGTAGCCACACATATCCGCTAAAATCCTGGATCGGCGCGTGCAAGGCTGCCGATTTCGTGTAGCCGGCGCGCGCTGAGCCGCGCAGCCTACCTCCGTTCCCTCCGAGGCCGCTCCGAAATCGGAGCGGCCTCGGTGGGAATTCTCTTTCGCCCTCCCCTCACCTTCCCCTCCCTTCCTCTACCTAACCCCCCCCCCCCCCGGCCCTGTCTAAACCCCCCCTACCTTTGTCGAGGGATTTACGCCTCCCGGAGGGAGAAGTAAATCCCCGCGCGCCAGCGGGCCGCTAGCGCGCCGAGACGCGACCCGGGGGCAGTTCCGGAGGGCGCGGCCACGCCCCCGGACCGCCCCGGGCCGAAACCACGCCCCTGGGCCCGCCCCCGAAACACTGCGCCGATCGGCCCCGCCCCCGACACACACCCCTCGAAAAACCCCGGGACTTACGCGAGTCCCGGGGCTCTGCGCACGCCGGCAGGCCTATGGAAAATAGGCGCGCCGGCACGCAAGTCCCTGCTCGCATAAATCCGGGCGGATTTACGCGAGCCGGGCTCTTAAAATCCGCCCCTTAAAGAGGAAGTCCACGGATATTGCTTTTCTTCAAGAAACCCCTCTAACCGATGGGGAACATACTAAATTACACCACGGTTGGGTGGGAGCAGTTCATTTTGCATCTGCTAGTTCCAAATCGGCGGGGGTGGCCATTTTAATTCGGAAGAATCTCTTGTTTCATGTTTCCAGCGAAATTAAAGATCCCAATGGCAGGTATTTGATCCTAGAAGCAGAGTTACATCAGGTCCCTATGGTATTATGTTGTGTTTATGCACCTAATACACACCAAGCTTCCTTTTATCAAGAATTACATAAATTGCTTCTCCCATATATAGATAGGGTACTGGTGGTTGGTGGGGATTTTAATGCTTTACGAGACCCTGAGTGGGATAGAATTTCTATGGTGGCCCAGGCCGGACAACCCAGTAAAGAACTTCACTCTTTGGAGCACACTTTACATTTAGGGGTAGATTTTAAAAGAAGCGCGATCAGCCTACTTTTGCTTGCGCATCAGACTCAAGCAAAAGTACGCTGGATTTTAGTAGATACGCGCGGAGCCGCGCGTATCCACTAAAATCCTGGATCGGCGCGCGCAAGGCTATTGATTTTGTATAGCCTGCGCGCGCCGAGCCGCGCTGCCTCCCCCCGTTCCCTCTAAGGCCGCTCCGAAATCGGAGCGGCCTCGGAGGGAACTTTCCTTTGCCCTCCCCTCACCTTACCCTCCCTTCCCCTACCTAACCCACCCACCCGGCCCTGTCTACACCCCCCCCCTTACCTTTGTCGGGGGATTTACGCCTCCCGGAGGGAGACGTAAATCCCCGCGCGCCAGCGGGCCTGCTGCGTGCCGGGCCGCGACCTGGGGGCGGGTACGGAGGGCGCGGCCACGCCCCCGGGCCGTAGCCACGCCCCCGTACCCGCCCCCAAAACGCTGCCGACACGCCCCCGGAACGCCGCGACGACCGGGCCCGCCCCCCGACACGCCCCCCTCCGAGAACCCCGGGACTTACGCGAGTCCCGGGGCTCTGCGCGCGCCGGGAGGCCTATGTAAAATAGGCTTCCCGGCGCGCAGGGCCCTGCTCGCGTAAATCCGCCCGGTTTTGGGCGGATTTACGCGAGCAGGGCTCTGAAAATCCGCCCCTAAGTGGATTCGTGGAGGATACTTCATCCATTTGAAAAAAGGACTTCTCCCATCTTTCCAGAGCACATGCGACTCAGTCCCGTCTGGATTATTTCTTTGTTAGTGCACATTATTTTTCCAAGATTTCTACCGCTGGAGTCGGAGATATTATAATCTTTGACCATGCACCCATCTGGTTGGAACTAACGGCCAACCCTGTAGATCCCACGACGTGCCACTGGCGATATCCTTATTTTTTAGCGGAAGATAACTCCTTTCAGGCCTTTATACGGGAGAGGTGGGAAGATTTTGCAGTACTCAATGCGCAGCACAGTGATGACCCTGTTCTTTTTTGGCAGACCGCTAAGACGGTATTACGGGGAGACATCATTTCCTATGTTGCCCCTTTGGAGAAAGTCCTTAGATAAAAGGCTTCTACTTCTAAGTGCACAATTACAAAAGGTTAAACGGGCTCTTGTGGCTTTACAGTCCCCTCAACATCGAGCAGCCTATGTCTCCTTGCAAACGGCGATGAATTCTCTCCTCCATCAGAGAGGGAAAAAGAGTGTCCTATATTACCAGTTCAAGTTATATCAGTTTGGGAATAAGACGGGGAAAATGCTAGCCAATTTGGTCAAATCTGCTAAGGGTTCACATTCTATTCCAGCAATCCAGACCTCTAGAGGCCAAATAGTTAATAGCACGCCTGACATTCTAACTACTTTTCAGGAATACTATACTTCTCTCTATCAGTCTGAGGGGTGGAATCAGGACAATTGGAGCAAATTTTGTACCAAGTTTCATCTTCCCTCAATTACGGTAGCACAACAGCGTTGGTTAAATGAACCTATCAAGGTGGAGGAGGTTCGGATAGCCATTCACCAAGCCAAAAAGCTAAAAACGCCTGGGCCTGATGGCTTTAGCTCTGAGTTCTATAAATGCTTGGTGGACCCTCTGAGTAATCTTCTTCCTCTGGTGTTTCATAACCTGATAGAGCAAGGCTCATTTCCCCCTCACTGTAATATAGCCCATGTAACATTAATCCCAAAGCCGGGTAAGGAACCATTGATGCCATCCGCCTATCGCCCTATCTCTCTGTTGAATGTTGACCATAAACTCTTGGCCAAAATCATGGCGGATCGCTTGGGGAATATTCTGCCGACTTTAATTCAGGCGAGTTAGGTGGGTTTTGTCAAAAAGCGTTACGCCTTGACCAATCTCCGACGGGTGGCCGCAGCAATGGCATTATGTCGGCGTTCGGATATCCCATTCTTGGTGTTAAGCCTAGACACCGAAAAGGCATTTGATCGGGTCGAATGGAGTTTTATGTTTCAGCTGCTCACCTCCATGGGATTTCAGGGGGGGGGGGGTTTCAAGTCATCCAGTTACTTTATCATGCCCCCATGGCCTCCATTTCGGCAAATGGGATGTTATCTTCCCCTTTTTCAGTGATGCGAGGCACTCGTCAAGGTTGCCCACTTTCTCCTCTATTATTTTTGCTTACTATGGAACCCTTGCTCTTGGCACTGCAGGCTTCCCCAAACATTTGGGGGGTACAGTTTTACTCCCAGACGAAGAAAGAGATTTTTAAATATTCTGCTTTCGCAGATGACGTATTAGTTTTTCTTACATCCTCGGAGAGTTCTCTGTCGGCTCTTTTGGAATTGTTTCAAGTTTTTGGTATGTTCTCAGGTCTGAGAATAAACGGGGCATGTCAGAGGCTCTGGCCTACCCATCCGCTCTCAATATTTGAGAGCTCTCAAATATTTGAGAGAGTCTGTTGCCCCTTACAGTGGGCAACAGACTCTCTCAAATATTTGGGGGGTTTTCTCTCCACTGATGTGAAGAGTATTTACTCCTTAAATATTCCTCGATTAATAAATTTGACGAAGGACAAGTTAAACCAGTGGCGAGAACTCCCTATTTCTCTTGGGGGCCGCATTAATTTATTCAAATTGACACTCCTGCCTAAGTGGCTCTACGTGCTGCAGAACTTCCCACTCCTCCTCACCAATAGTGACCTGGGGACTGTTGACAAACTACTCCGTACATTTTTATGGAGGGGTAAGAAGGCTCGAATCCCTTTGCTTCGGTACAATATTGCTGCTAACCTGCGCGTAACTCGAGATTGGATCTCTGAGGATCCACATTTTATGGCCCCTTTGGCAGAACATACTTTAGTCGCCCCACTAGACTTACATTACGTACTTTTGTGCCCTGGTAAGGCGCTTTCCAGTGCTTTAAGTCAGGATCCGCTAATAGCGCCCATTCGTTATGCTTGGCGCTTCTTCACTCGGCAGCTTGGATTACCCACATTTTGTGCGTTTTTGGCACCCATTATTGGTAATCCCGAATTTTCACCGGGCTCCCAATCCCGAGTATTTAGAGACTGGCGGGCAAAGGGTCTCACCATGTTAGGCCATATGTTTGATACTTCAGGAATGATGTTCTCTTTTACAGAGCTTCAGAATATATATGGGCTGTCTGGGGTTCATTTAGTCAGTTACCTGCAACTCCGGCACTATGTCACCTCCATCTCACCTTCTAATAAATTACCGTCCCACCTTCAAAACATTGTAAGTTTTTTCATGCTTGACAGCCCACACGTGCCGTCTCTATGTATTACCAGAGGCTAATCAAAGGGTTAGCGACAGATTCTTACCAAATTTCTGTGGAACGATGGAATAGGGATGGAGTGTTTCAGGTGCCAGTAGCAATTTTTAAGGCTTGTATGACAAATTTGACTAAACTTACCAGTGCCATGTACTATAGGGAGATGCAATTCAAGCTGCTTCGCCGGGCATATGTAACTCCGCAAATTGCCTTTCACACCCAGCTGGCACCCACTGCATCTTGCCCACGATGCCAATCTGCCACAGGGACCCTTTCACATGCCTTTTGAGCTTGCCCGGGCATTCAAAAGTTCTGGGGGAGCATTGTGGGATATCTAAGGTGGTTATTAGGGGTTAATCTTCCTTTAGCTCCATATATGATTTTATTTGATTGTATTCCTCGCCCGCTTGTTCGAGGTCAAGGCCTTCGTTGGTTTCTGAGAAAAGCCTTTGCAGAAGGGAAGAAGGTCGTTCTCATCACCTGGAGAGACGCTGCCTCCCCCTCTTTTTGGATGTGGGCATTCATCTACATCGCATGATGCAAATGGACAATCTGGCTTCCAAGACCTGCCCACAGCAATGCTGTCGCTTTATCCAGGTTTGGAATGGATACTTACAGGCACTACCACATCGGGCACGCAGCCTGATATTGAATGACTAATTAGGACTTCGTACCCTATACACTCTTTACTTGTGGACGTCAATGGATTTTCTGTTCCACAGAGGTGGGGGGTTATGTTGGGGGGTAAGGGGAAGGGAGTGGGGGGATTTTTGTTAGAAAGGAAAGCTGAATTGGACCGCAGGTTCAACTGGGAGAATTGGGGATGTATAAGAAACAATATGTCTTTGATTCCTGTTTGTTTACCTATGTGTTACAATTTAATAAAAAATGTTTTATACTAAAAACAAAGTGAAACGAAATGGGAAATTTCATTACAATTTCCCGTTTCATTTCAAATGAATGCACAATCCTAGTTGCTTGTCTTCTGCCAATGAAGACAGAGTTCTCTTCTCCTTATGAAAAGTAGAACCAATCACTATTTTAGTTTTGGCATCTCTCTAACTCTCCAACAAAGGAGAGGTTATTGGCATGTTGCTTCAAAAAATGTGAAGAAAATCTCTTCCTTGAATCCAATTACTAAAACTAATTCTGTATCCTACTATCCATAAATAGACAGATTAACATGACAATGGGCATGCCAGCCTGGGAGATATTTCTTTTTATATCAGTGTCTTTTATGAATTTGGTCATGGTTCAAAAGCACAGGATTGAAAAGTAATTGCCAAGAGCTTGCAGAATACAGCAAACTATCATTAACACACTATAATTATTCTAATTGCTTTCAATAAATGTCTTTGTATTTAGACATAAAACAATTAGGCAATAGCCGATATATTTTTGCATTTTGTAAAAGCTAATCCCTCTCTTTTAATTGTAATAATTACTAGGTGCATCACTTATATTTTGAGTAAGGTCAGCCCAGAGGCTCAGTGGCCAATGTTGTATACTGACATGGAGAAGACCTTGGTTTGATTCCCAGCCCAGCTTCTAGTCCCTGGGCCAATTGAGACTGGAGATGTGACAAAGGTAGTGTGTACAGCCCAGGGGATTGGGGCAGTCCTAATCATCACTCAGTAGTGACACCTAGTGACCAAAGTCCAAGTTAGGTTCTGGAAGGAGCCAAGGTTTGTAGTCCCTAGCCAAGGACTGTCACGTTTATGGCTAGACTTAGGGGGTCATTATCTATCGTGTGCAATAAGTGGCTATCGCATGCAAAAAGTCCCTTTTCGCATGAGATAGCTTGTCGGGGGCAGAGTCGGGGCAGTGAGGGGAGGAGTCAGGGTGGCGAGGAGGCAGACGCTGTGATGTCTTCGCTGGTGGCAATAAGGTAAGCACCGTTATCATTGCCAGTAGTGTGCCCAATAGCGCCACCTTTCAAGGTGGCGCTATTGGGTGCAAAAGCAGGTAGCGATAGCACCGCGGTGGTGCAATGGCTGCCGGCTTTCGCAGGCCCACCCCCACACCCCCCATTTTCGCTGGATTCACCATTCTGCATTAGAATGGTGAATCCAGGCCTTAGTTGGGAGAGGGATATAAAAATAGGTGGAAAAACATCCCATGAGTTTGTATAATATCTCATGACTCTGTACCCAATAAAAGCAGTTCCAATTAAGCTGGAAGGCCAAAGAAGCAGGGCAGAACTGCCAGACATAACAAATTATGTCAGGTCTTTCTGCTTCATGAGCATTTTAATCAGAAAAAATATTTCTAGGTGGGACACATGACACCTGTTGGTCTGATTTTGCAAACTGTGTTTACCATAGGCACAGATTGGAAGAGAACTGTTGAAAACTCAGAGCCTGTCCTTTTGCTTTTATTTCACACTGGTGATGTAGAAAGGATGGAAAATTTGAACTAAATACAATTAAAGCAATGAGCATGCAATACACTTTGCCTTTGGGACCTTGTAATTCTCAAAGCCAAAAAGGACTCAATTATTTACAGTCCCAGTGAAATATTATATGTTGCCTTCTGCACTATAGGTGTCTTCATTCATGTTCAATCAAAATGAAATATATGACAAAATAACTAGCATTTTGGTTTTTTCATTTGAAAATAAGAAAACGCCATACAAATGAAATCCTTCACCATGAATTTTTTAAATTTTTTAAGACTTTATAAATTCAAGATTGCCGTTTATATTTTTGTAACGGAGGAAAAGACCTCAGAACCGAGCATTCATTTGTTTGAACAACATAAGTGCATGGTTTAGTGGCTACAATCATCAGTCAAAAAACCTCCCCCTCCCTAAACTTTATTCATAGTGACAAAAATATTTTTTTGAAATTTTGAAATGTTATTTAAATGAAATCACTTATCTTGCTTCTTTGATAATTTTCAAGGGTTTTAACTGAAAAAGCCTTGCTGCTTTCTCACTGTCATTGGCCAGCGTTTTGCTTATCAAAGCTGCTTCAAGGAGAAACTATACAAACATTCAATGTCAGCAACTTTGATAAGCAAAACGCTGTCCAATAACAAGGCAGCAAGGCTTTTTTGGTTAAAACCCCTTTTTAAAAATATTTTCAAAGAATCAAGATAAGTGATTTAAATAACAAATCAAGATTTCAAAAAAATATTTTTGTCATAATGAATAAAGTTTAGGGGGGGGGAGATTTTTTGTTCGATGATTGTAGCCACAAAAACAGTGGCATAGCCACTGGAAGAGGCCTATTAAAGCAATGCCGTCATGGAATGCCATCCCCGCGATGGCGAAGAAGAGAGCTGGAGCTACAAGGCCAGGCCCAGTGCAACCGGGTGTGCACAGCTTCTGCTCCTCCTCCCCCCCCCCCCCCCCCAAGTAGGAAGATCAGTGGGCCTTATGGCCCAAAGATAGCAGGAGGCCCTCAGTGCTGTGGTGGAGCTCATCTCACCATGGCCCAATGATAACAGGAGAACATGATGTGTGCGAGCTTGTATGTATGTGTGAATGAGTGAGAGCTTGTGTGTGTCTGAGAGCCTGTTTGTGTGTGCATGTGTGAGAGCCTATGTGTGTGGGTGAGTGAGAATGGGAGCTTGAATGTGTGTGTGGATGGGTGAGAGCTTGTGTGTGTCTGAGAGCCTGTTTGTGTATGCATGCATGTGTGTCTGTGTGAGAGCCTATGTGTGTGTGTCTATGTGAGAGCTTGTGAATGTGGGTGGGTGAAAATGGGAGCTTGAATGTGTGTTATGTGTGGGTATGAATGGGAGCTTGAATGTGTGTATATGTGGGTGAGAATGTGGCTTGAAATTGTGTATATGGGTGAGAATGGGTGCCTGGGTGTGAGTTTGTGTGTATAAGAATGGGACCCTGGGTGTGGATCTGTGTATGCATAAGAATGGGAACCTGGAGGAGGGGGGGGGGGTGAGAGAGTGAAAGCTTATGTTTGTGTGTATGATAGAGCATGACGAGTGAGAGATGGTGTGTGTGAGGGAGCCTGTGAGAGAAAGCGTGTGTGTGAGTGTGAGGGAGAAAGGGAAGAAGACAGTAGGAAAAGAGACACTGAAAACGAATTAGGAAATGAGTGACAAGGGAAAAATGGGAAAAAACAGACTGGTACCAACTGATTAGAAAAATACAAGGATCAGACAACAAAGGTAAAAAAAAAATTTGAGATTTTAGCAATTTGAATATGCCATCTTGTGCATTTCTTATATTTTTGTATTTTGCTCTTTCTTCAGTATTCTACTGTTCATAGAGTCTAGTTTTTCGGGCTTTTTATTTTGGTTTTATCTGCATATTTCTGTTTCTAATTTGTAGTCTCTTATTTCTATATTAATTAAAGGTCGGCCTCTGTTTTGCCCATGTGTGTGACTGAATTGCAGTATTTCTGCTTGCATATAGTTTCTCTATAGTAGTCCAACTTGTTCTGTTATTCCAGTAGGTGATGTATTCATGTTCCAGGGCCTGCTGCTTTTTCATAAGTTTGCTGTTATTTGAATCCTGAGAGTCAGGGCTGTGACTGTATGGTATGGCAAGGTTCTAGATGTCTTTCTTTGCAGGAGTTTGTGTTGTTTCACAAAATAGCAGTGGAGGGATATTGTTTGCTGAGGTGACACCAGAATTTGAATTTTATTTTTTTCTTGTAAGTTGTAATGTGACTTGTCTTAGCACTGCTCTGCACATGTTCTGATGATTAATGCTATTTTATTGTAGTTATGATGATTTCTGGCTTTCTGCAAAGAGGATTCATGAAAGAATACATTAATTTGTTTTATTACATGATTGATTGGATCTGATTGTTTGTTTTCTTTGCTTTTTACATAATATACTTGTGCTTTTATAAACTGCAATAAATATAAAATAAATTAATACAGATTAATAAGGAATTTTTGATGCTGGTATGTGCTTGAAATAATTGAGGTAAAATATTTTAAAGTTTCATGCATGATAGCTGCTGCAAACTACTTAGAAAGCTATTGTAAGGTGCAGTATATGGCATTATTTATCAATAAGAATACAACTAGTAGGTCTCAGACCTGCATGTCTACAGCCCATCCATGTTAGCCTTGTTTCCCCTTCAAAAAATCAATTCTGGCTATGCCACTGCACCAAATCATACACTCATATTGTTCAAACAAATGCATGCTCGGTTCTGAGGTCTTTTCTTCCATTACAAAAATATAAACAATCTTGAATTGATAAAAAGTCTTTAAAATTTTAAAATATTTATGGTGAAGGATTTCAGTTGTATGGTGTTTTCACACTTATTGACTTCACTTGCCTATTCTTGCTTATGAGTTATTCATTTAAAAATGAACCAATAACACCCACCACTGAAATTTGAGGGGTTTTTTTGGTTTTTAATTTCAGAAAGTCAGAAAAAAAAATCATAAGAGCCACCACATAGCCCTGCTTCTGACTTTCATTTAAGCCAGGGGTAGGCAAACTGTTTTGTGCGGGGTCCACATTACAAGTTATCGAGCACACCGAGGGCAGGGGATGGGGTCAGGTGGGGTCTGGTGCAGTATGGCAGGGCATGGTAGGGCAGGCAGGCACTTGATACAGGCAATTTCACTATCCAGCGGGCTTAAGTGCCATCATTTTTAGCACCCAAGGAGCCCCTTCAATCATCAATCCCAGCCTCTACCAAAATCAGAAAAACCTTCAACCCAACAGGTACAAGGTGTTTTCCCAGCTAGCAGACTACCTCACCTCAATCACAAATGCAGCCATAAAGTATAAATAGTAAGGTGCAGACAAAAAAGTAGACTGGAAACCCTAAAAGCCAGAGTCGGATGCAGCGCAATAATACAAAAACAGAAATATCAACATTCCTTATAAAACAAAAACAAGAAATATAAATCAATCATAACAGAGAGGAAACCATTCTAATAAAAAGCATATTTCAAAACAGATGACAAATAGAACACCTAATAATTTAAAATAAAGATTAAAAAAAAACCCCCACTTTAAGCATTTCCCTAAAATCAAATATTTCAAAACAGCAGAAATATCAAACACCTAATAATTAAAACTAATAAGGATTTTTTTTAATTCCCCTCTTCTCCACACCTGGAAACTTAATTTCCAGTCACCCTGCGATTATAGACTTAGATTAGAAGGGGAAGGATGCACACAAACTTCCTCCTTTCTCATATACACACAAGTTCATTCACTCATCCACATTCATGCACACTTCTACCCGTCCTTCTTCTCACTCCCCTTTTCCACTTCTGCCCTCCCTTTTCCCCTCCCTCTCACTCACCTTCAGTCATTCACCCTCCTTATCTCTCAGTCACTCAACCCTCTCACCCTCTTCTCCTCCCTCAGTCACTCACCCTCCCACTCAATCCCCTTACCTTCCATCACATACCCCTCATTTCCATTCACCCTTTTCCCTTGCTTCATTACCCTTCCCTCTGACTCCCTGACCTCATTCACTCCCTTCATTTCCCTCCCCTCACTGTCACTCACTTACTCCCATTCATTCCTCGTCACTCACCCTCCCACTCAATCCCCTCACCTTCCATCAAAGAAACCCCTCACTTCCACTCACCCTTTTCCCTTGCTTCATTACCTTCCCTCTCAGTCACTGACCTCTCATTCCCACTCACCCCTCAGTCACTTCCTCCCATTCACTCCCTTGATTTCTCCCTCCCCTTCTATTCACTCACTCTTGCTCCCATTCATTCCCCTCTGTCACTCACCCTCCTACTCGGTCCCTAGCACCTCTCTCCCACCCACTCATTCCCTTCCCTGACACTCACCACCTCCTTCTTACTCCTTCCCACTTATTCATGTCCCTTTCATTTCACTCATTCAGTATCTTCACCACTTTCCTTTCCTTCCCTCTCTGTCCCTTCCCACACCTCCCTCTCTGTCCCTTCCCTTACTGCCCTATTACAAACCACAGCAGGGCGACAACGGGACTCTCCTCGCTGGTGAGGGGGGTGGGGTGCAAACCCCACATGTCAGATCTCTCCTGTCCCCATATAAGTGTTGCGATTGGCTCTTACATTTGTGAGGGTCTGCGCCGCACGGCATCCTGAATATAGATGTGATTGGTTTGCTGTAAGTCTTACAGCAAGCCAATCACATCTTAATTCCGGATGCTGCCTGGTGCAGACCCTCACCTGCCTGCTCGCGCTTGTGGAGAGAAAAGTGTTTAGCCGCTTGCTTCCCTCCTCCCCTCTTTCGGGTGCTGACATTATCAGCAAAGGTCAGAACCCAGCGTCGCATGAGTCAGTGCCTCATTCAAATGGGCCTGCATGAGCCTTTGTTGATGATGTTGGGACTTGGCAAACATCGCAGGCTGCACCTAATAATAATAATTTTAAAATGTTTGGCGGGCCAGATTAAAGTGAATGACCAGCCTGATTTGGCCTGCAGGCTGTAGTTTGCCTTAAGGCCACCAGTCCTTCTCCTAATAAGCCACTCGCCCAAGGCAGTAACTTACCCCAACCATGGGGTGTCATAGTGTTGTAGGTAGCCAAATGGGGCAGGAGAAATCCCCAGTCACTCCTGCTTTGCTGGATCCCAGTTGCAAAATGGTGCCTGCCCCAGGATGTTGTTGTATGATGATATTGCCATACAACAGAATGGTGTCAGACAGCGCCAGCCGGCACCATTTTGAAACAGAGGCTTGGCAGGGCAGGAGTCACTGGGGAGCACTTCTGCCCCATTTGGCTTACTACTTTCCCAAGTAAGTTACTGCCTATGGGAAGGGGAAAAGAGTAGGGAAGGCTCAGGGTTTGTTTTTTTTATTGTATTGGTGCTTAGGAGTAGTGGAATATATCCTCTTGTTTTATTTGGGCGGGGGGGGGGGTGTTTCTATTGTTTTTCTTTCTGTTTAAATTAAATGAAATGAAATCAACATAAAATGATGCAAAAAAACAGAGGGAAAAAACCACGAAATGAAAAAACAAAGTGAAACAAACATTTTGTATGGGGACATCCCTACTGCATTATGCTATTTTTTTCAGACATTTTTTTGGTCAGTAATTTAGCTATTTTTTTGGTCAGTAATTTAGACGGCAGGCTGGCAGACCATACTATTGCAGTGAATCGCACAAGCACTTGCCGCTTTCAATCTAAGAACTGATCGCACACCGCTGAATCTAGTGTAGATGGCTTGTTTTCACCTGGAGATCCTGAGGAAGGAGTATAAGACTCCGAAACACTATAGTGTCGGAGGCAAACTTCAGGACTTCTTAAGCCACCTGCTTCTACGTGGATTCAAGTTAAGTGCACGCACTAGTTCACCTAAATTGTACAGTGACTGTGCTTCAGCTTGTTATAGCACCATATGGTGCATAATGAAATACATATGCAACCTATGATTATACCAGCCTAAAAGTATTATAGGCTTTGCCAATAAGCCACAAGTACATTGAGGCCATTTATGATGGTTGCTGTATACACCTTCTAATGAGTCCCTTTCCAGCTGAATATTTATATTGTGACATTTTTTTCAGACATGCATGAAGGAAGAGACATTATATGTATTTCTAAAAAGAGCTTACTGGTCTCATAAGGACAGTTTTCAAACCCATCTAGTCATGTAAATTATGTCTGAAAACTGCCTGGTAGAGTTGTGGACCCTTGTGGGAGTGAAGTTCACACCACCTACTGGGAAGGTGGAAGGCGATGCAGAGACTGAGCTGAAGCTTCACCTACACCAGCCCCTTTCCCAGTGGGTTGGGCCTTTGAGTTCTGGGGTTTGGCAGATCTTAGGTAAGTGTCTCTGGTGAAGGCTAAGAGAGGTGCCATAGTCAGGCTGTGGTTGAGGTAGGCAGCAGACAAGGATAGTCAGGTCACAGGCTATGGTCAGCACTGAAGGTCAGTCCAAGGGGGACAAGGGAAGGCTGAGGATGGGGAAGGCAAGGCAAGGCTGGACAAGGACTTCTGGAGCAGCAACTCATACTACATAGGTGTGGTCAACCCATTGCTGAGGCACTGCAGCATTGCACAGCCGGGGTTTAAATTCCCGGCGTTGTAATGTCATTAAGGAGCGGCAGCTGACTCACTTTCTGCCACAGGCCCTTTAAGTATTGCTGTGCACTGTGTGCACATGCCTAGAGGAAGGCCCAGTGGCGCAGATGGCGACATCTCTGGTAGCATGGGTGAGCGGGTCTTCTTGACTGCTCAAAGTGACAATATTCCTCAGCCTGGCAGCGAGGGGTGAGTGAGTCAGCTCGCAGGGGCAGCCCACAAGCTGGCAAACATAACACTGCCCTCCTTCAATATGGCTAAAATGCATAGATTGTTCCACAATGAGCAAACTTTTGGTCACCTTTAGGGGGAGGTATTTCCGGGGAACAAGTTTTGGGCAGGATTGGAAAATAATGCACACAGATTGTATTTTAAAGTCAATGCACATTTCCTATAGAAAACAGCAGATTGCAAAACACCCATGGCAGACTTCGAAGGGTAAGTAAGTATGTACTATCTCTTTGAAACTTAGTGCAAAGTCTGCAGGTAAAAAACACCTGCAGACTTTGCCTCAAAGAGGAGAGGCTGAAAATTGCCTCTACAATGGAAAAGTGTTGAAATCATAAGAGACTGTGCAAATGTAATGACATGTAAAAGCGCACTTCCTGGCAGAAGCATGATACTACAAACCTATGGAACAGAGAAATGGTAAATCAATTTAGTCATAGGCATCAGAAGAAGAGGGCACAGGGGCCATGGCCTCCCAAAATTTTGCTAATTCCTCCCCTTCCTGCTTACCAAACCTTTGCAGGAGAGGGACCTTTTAGAAAATATGCATTGGTGGCAGTGCGACAGCACTTGCTGCATTGCCCCCTGCCACCCACCTGCTCTGGATCACCAGTGATTACATTAAACAGGAGAAGAAGGAGAAGAAGACAGGGGCTCTGTGGTGCGCCTTTTTCTCCTCCTCCCCTGCCAAATCCCGGAGTCGTGCTTTGAATGACATCATTCAAAGCGCGACACTCAGACCCAGCAGTGGAGAAGGAGGCACTACAAAGTTCCCATCCCATCCACCTCCAGTTTAAATTAATCAATGGTGAGTGAAGGGATCCTGGGGCTCATAGAGGGAGTAATTTGGCAACACCAGAGTGGGGGAGTGAACACATTGGAGATCAGGAAGGAGGGAGTGTTGGTGTGAACTGGGGTTGGGAGGAATGGAGGGAGGGATTGAGTGAACTGGGGAATGGGGAAGGGAGGGTAGGATAGAGTGAACTGGGGATGGGGCAGGGGAAGGAAGATTGGAGTGAACTGGGGAGGGGGAAAGGTGAACTTAGGATCACAGGGGGAAAGAAGGAGGGACAGATTGTACCAGGGATTGGGGTAAGGAAGATAGTGAACTGATCATGGGTTAGGGGGAAGGGACAGTGAGGTAAAGGAGGAAAAGGAGGGAAAGAGTAAACTGAATTGTGGGGGAAGAAAGGAATGGAGTGAACTGGGGATCACAGCAGGGGGAGAGAGAGAGGCGGGATGAGTCAGGAATGAACCTGGGTGAGTGAGAGTTTCATGGTGCGGGAGGAGGGAATGAACCAGGATGAATTAAGAGATTGGGTGGGAGTAATATAATGGGTACACTCTATTTGTGCTAACCTCTACTTTTGACCTTTTGACCTTCAACTCTGCTCTATTTTTTTCTTTTCACCTATTTTTGAGAAGTGAATTTTACATTTTAAACTTTTGATTTAACAATGATTCTTATTTTAAAAGTTTATTAGACTGAATCTGGAGTAATAATTATAATTAATACAGTGACTTTATCTATACAATCTAATCTTATTACTATAATTATCCTTTAATATATTTTCTCAAAAAACACCTTTCCAAGCCAGTCTCATTTTCTTTCAAAATATTTTTAATTTTAAGGAAAAATGAGATACAATAACAAATTATTTTTAGCTCTTTGTTGCCCTGTCTGTCATCAGTGACAAAGCACAAAATAAATAAATAAATAAATAAAATCAAAATATAAAAAAATCAAAATAATTGCAATAATTAAATATGATTTGCAAAAACTAACATCTATAAAGACAGTTTGAGAATAATCTCCACTTTGAAATCAGACCAAAGACAGTCTGGGTATTCTTTGGGTATCAAAACCCAAAATATATGTCAGTATTTGAAATAAAAAAAAGTAACTATGAATAATTTGTAGTTCTGAATCTCTAAATTTAAAATAGCCCAAGAAATGTATCTATACAATTAGCTTTAACTACAAGCCCTTAGAAAATTTGGGGTGTAATGCATCTGGTATCATTAAGATATATCAACAATTTGTATACATTTAAGTTAAAAATCAAATACTTTATCACTGAATTTTATACTTTTCACAAATTAAACCTTCTTTGCTGTCTTCCAAAAAATGCTCACAGCTTGGTAAAGGAGTGGTTTGCACGAGGTCAGTCTCCTTTACCAAGCTATGAGCAGGATGGTGGTGACTGGATGAGGCTGTGGGGAAGGGTATTTAAGTGTGAACGTTATCAGATCACTGACTGAAAAAGAAAGAACTGAGATGGAGAACTCAGAAACAGCAGTTAAAGGACTAGGTCAAAGCAGTTTCTATGATGGTGAATAGAGACAATAGAGCAGAGAAGAAGGTCAAATTTATATGTTATGGAAGCCACCATGCTGGTGAGTAGGAGTGGCAGAGCAGAGATGAAGGTCAAAAGGTCAAAAGTAGAGGTTAAGGCAAAAAAGAGTGTACCCATTATACTACTGGTGGGAGAAGGAAATGAATGTGGGGGGTGGGGCTGTGACTTCATCTCTTCTTCATCCTATCCCAATCTTCCCTCCTCCTTCTTCTCCACTCCCATCCCTAGTCCTTACTCTTTCCTCCTTCTCTTCACCCCATCCCCTATATGCCCTTGCTTCCCATCTTCCCATCCTTGTTCCTTCCTCATCCATCCCACTCCTGACCCCTTTCTTCTCTCTTCCATTCTTTCCTCCCATCCCCTTTCCTTATCCTCCCTGAATCCCCCATACTCTCCTGCCTCTCCTTCTGTCCTCCTCCTCCATCCCTTATCTGTCTGCATCTCCTGCCTAAGAATCCTTCTTCATTTCCCTCCTCTGTGCTCTCCTCTCTTCCTATTCCCAGATCTTTTACCCTCCTTCCTCTCTAGACCCAATAGTTGAGGGGCAGAGATGGTATGGAGTTTGGGGTGGAGCTGGAGACAATTTACATGCCCCCCCCCCCAATCAAAAAGGCATTCCACTGTCCCTGAATTTAGTGGCTGTTAATTAAATATCTTTATTTTCAGCAATGATTATGTTTGTCCTGTAGCAATTAAGCAAATACATTTTTAAGTTTGATCAGCTCAGCAAAATAGCCTGTTCAGGAATGCTGAAAATCAGGGTAAAGTAGTTTTTGATGATGCATGGCCATCTGTGGGTTGTCCATTAATAAAATCTGGGTGCCTTGCTGCAAGTCAGTTTCAAGTGTTTAGCCCCTGATATTTTAGAAATTTCAAGTTAGAATGCAAATGATAAAAGCACCTGAGAATAAACATATGAGATACTTCAGTGAAAATTTACAGAGAAATGTCTTGCTGGCATGCCCTGTTAGTTCAAACCATATGGTCTTTGGAAGACATAGAAGGTAATATCACTTAGATGCAATTTCCTATGAACAGGCTCCAGGTTCCACATTCACATCCCATTTGTAAATGTCACACTTCAGTACACTGCCTGTTTGTTGTCTCTGAGCTTCTTACCTTTCCAATGCAAAATGCAATTCTGAATTTTCATGCACCTGTTGGCTTTGTAAGAAGAGTAATTTCATCAACAGGCCTGGCTTGTATCAGCCATGAGCAAATATATCCAATTCTAGCAAAGCTCTGTGGTGCAACAATGCATATCATCTGGAATGTCCACAACACAAGCATCAATGTGCTGACTAAACATACAGTGTGACTTATTATCCACAAGGTGCATCTTTTTACAGGAGAACCCTATGATCAAAAGTAAAGGTGGTTTATCAGTCAACCATTGAGTGTATCCCCCTGGGCAGACATTAGAATTTGTGCATTTATGTTTCCAGTTTACTCTAGAGTTTGTTAGCTGTAAAAAGTTTGATTGTTTCCATGAAATGTAGCAGGGCAATGAATATAAAACTGGACTCTGTTTTGAACAACAGCATGATTCTCTTTGAATATACTGTATGTTTGGAAGCAAGTATGATTGATTTCCCATGCTGTTTGTTGCACATTTGTGTAACCAAAGGCCTGCTGTATCCAAATTGTGCATGTACATGTGTTCTCCAAGCTATGACTCATTGGCCTCTCCCTATTTGCTATTTGAGAGGGTGTGATTAATTAGTATTTTTGTTCTGTAACATCTTCAGATGTCTCTCGCTTCTTGTGTTCTTCTCTTCTATGTTACAATACTTTGCCCCGTCACGCTCTACTTCATGGTTTATGTTATTTATTTTCTGTGATATGACATGATGCGCCTCCAGTTGAAGAAACTGGAGGAGGAGGAAGAAGCCCCCCCCCCCCACCCCCAATCCTCCTACGTGCAGTAACCACAGGACCTGACATGAGCCTAGACATACCCTATACACCTGGCCAAGGTTAAGCCAGCAGCCAACAGGACACATTCTACTTTTTTAAATTTCTGCAAGTGATTTCATATATAAATAAACCTTTTTGCATATGTTTGCATTTCTTGTATTTGTTACATCTGCATATATGTCAGGTGTGCTTTAACTACAGAATGAGCTTGAGAGACAGATGGAGCATGGACATCAATATAAGAATTACTAGGCTTACATCAGCAAAAGAGAGTTGACACATTGTCAGTGACTATCTAGCTGTTACAGTGCATCATTGTTTTTAAAAGGTTATTCCCAATGGGAAGAACAGCACTATGACTTTAAAAGTGCTTATGACATGGGGAAATGTTAGCCAGTGTTCAAAATACTTTGTGTTATTATGTGATAAAGTAAAGGAGGGCTTATTATAAATACCTTTCAGAAAAGGAATTTGTTGGCATGGCTGTGGGAGGAGTGTAGAGTCACCAGATCTGATGCTTACTAATGAGAACAGTATTTCTGATGTTTTATTGGATGTTTGTTTGGGATCCAGTGATCACTACATGATGTGGTTCAGTATTAGAGTACAGGTGATGAAGATTCATTCAAAGATGAAGATCCTAGACTTTAGGAAAACTAACCTTGTTCAAATGTGGAAGTTCCTCAAGGAGTCGTTAGCTGAATGAGAAAATCTAGGGGAAGTAGAAGAGCATTGGGCAAAACTGAAAGGAGATATTGTAAGGGCAACTAGCCTTTTTGTTAGGAAAGTAAATGAAGACAGAAAATAAAGAGGCCTCTATGGTTTTCTAAAGAAGTAGTTGAAAAGCTAAGGGATAAAAGGATAGCAATAATAAACTACAAGTCATCGCAGAAAGAGAAAGACAGACAACAATACCTGGAAAAGCTAAGAGAAAATGAGAATGTAATCCTAAATGCAAAGATGCAATTGGAAGAAAAAAAATAGCAAACATGGTAAAATGGGGGGACAAGACTTTTATTTAGATATGTTAGTGATAGAAGGAAGTGCAAAAGTAGCTTTGAGAGACTCAAAGGTGAAGGGGAGGAATATGTAGAGGCTGATGAGGAAAAAGTGGAATTGCTTAATCAATATTTCTATTCATTATGGAAGGGCCAGGAGCAAAACCACATAAAATGAACACAAATAGAATTGGAAGTGAGGTAAACCTCAATCAATTTTCAGAAAAGTGTGTTCATGAGAAGCTAGTTAAAGTAGATAAAGTGATGGGACCAGATAGGACACATCCGAGGATACTAAAGGAACTTACAGAAGTGCTGGCAGCTCTACTGACTGACCTTTTCAATGCTCCTTTACAGTTGGGAGTAGTTACAGATAGGTGAATGTGGTTTCTCTTTACAAAAGTGTAAGTAAGGAGGCAGCTGAGAACTACAAGCCAGTTAAATTGACCTCTATGGTCAGTAAATTAATGGAATCAGTTAAAAAGAGGATAGCACAGTATCTGGAATCCAGTGGATTACAAGACCCAAGGCAGCATGGTTTTACCAGAGGTAGGTCTTGTCAGACAAATCTTATCAATTTCTTTGATTAGGTGACCAGAGAGCTCGAATAGGGGAGAGTGCTAGATGTAGCATATTTCGATTTCAGTAAGGCTGTTGACATGGTTCCGCCTGGGCGACTTATAAATTAACTGAGCATCCTTGGTATGGGCTCTAAAGTTACTGTCTGAGTTAGAAACCGGTTGAGTGGGAGGCAACTCAGAGTAGTGGTAAATGGAGTTCACTCCAAGGAGAGGGGTATTACTAGTAGTGTTCTTTTCAATATTTTCATAAGTGACATAGCAGAAGGGTTGTCAGAAAAAGTTTGTCTTTTTGTGAATGATACTAAAATATGCAACAGTGTAGACAACAAGAAAGGTGTGGAAAAATGAGAAGGGATCAAGTGAAGCTTAAGAAATGTTCTAGAGTTTTGCAATTACAATTTAATGCTAAACAATGCAGAGTCATGCATTTGGGCTGCAAAACACCAAGGGAGTGGCACAGTCTAGGGCAGCGCTTCTTAACCGGTGTGTCGTGACACACCAGTATGTCGCCAAACACCGGCAGGTGTGTTGTGTTTCCCGGTGTCCCACTGCCCCGTTGTACTTTCCTTCTCCCTTTTTCCAGCCCCCGCGGGCCAATTGGAAGCATCCTTTCTTCCTACCCCCACTGCCCAATGGGAAGCCTCCTTCATTCTGCCTGCCCCCGTGCAGGCCAATCGGAAGCCTCCTCCCTTCTACCTGCCAGTGGGAGTAGGAAGAAGGGAGGAAGCCTTTTATTGGCCAGTGAGGCAGGGATCGCAGAGCCCGGGGGTGGGGTGGAATGGCAGTGTCGAACCCCAATGAAGCAAGGCCGCCATGGGAGCCCATCCCCGTGGCGATGAAGAGGAAACCCGATCCCGACCTAGGCCACCACGGGAGCCCATCCCTGTGGCTGCGAAAAAAGAAGGCCCGCCGGAGTAAAGCCACGGCAGAACTGGAGCCCATCCCTGCAGTGAAGGAAGAAGAAGTTTTTGGTGAGAGTTTGTGTCTGTGGGTGTGAATGGGTGCCTGGGTGAGAGCTTGTGTCTGTGGGTGCCGGGGGTGAGAGCTTGTGTGTGGGTGTGAATGGAAACCTGAGTGAGAGCTGGTGTGAATGGGTGCTTGGGTGAAAGTTTGTGTGTGTGAATGGAAGCCTGGGTGAGAGCTTGTGGGTGTGAATCAGTGCCTGGGTGAGAGCTGGTGTGAATGGGTGGGAGAGCATTTGTGTGTGATTGAGAGCTTGTATATAAGAGAGCATGAGTGTGATTGAGAGAGAGACTGGTCAGGAAGATGACAAGTGTGCGAATGTGAGAGAGAGACTGGCCAGGAAGACGACTGGTGAGAGAGAGACCGAGACTGGTCATGGGGTCTAACTGGGGGGGGGGGGGGGGGGTTGTGAGTGACTGGTTGTAGGCACTAACGGCTCGATCCAGTAAGGCCGCGGTAAAAACAGTGAGGTAGTGTCAGGCGCACCCTTCCCCCCCGCACGCACAGTTCTCTTCACTAACTCCCCGATACTCTCCTCTAATCGCATGCAAATGCATGCCGCGGCTGTGAAGCGTTAGGGAAGGGTTATGCCCGCGCAACCCATTTTACTGTATAGGCGCTGTAACAGCGCCTATACAGTAACCTGGGTGCGCTGGTACCTGTCATTTCAAATGACATTTGAAATGACAGGCACCAGGAAGTGTAAAAAAGTTTAAAAAGTGTAAAAAACAAAAAACCTGTGTGTTATATAAAAAAATAAAACAATTTTAAATACCTGTCGGAGGGCCGTGGGTCCAGGCGGCCGGTGGGCGGCGGGCAGCCATCAGCGGCATCCGGTAGTCCCTTCTCCCTTCCTCCCTCCCTCCCCTGCCTGGATGAGCGCCAAAATCGCACGGGCGGGTCGGCAGCGGGGGGGGGGGGGGCGGCAGCAGGATCCGGGAGCGGCGGGTAGGCAGCAGCGGGGTCCGGGGGGGCAGGGGCAGCGGCAAGCGGGGGGGGGGGGGGCAGCAGCAGGGGGGCGGCAGCAGGATCCGGGAGCAGCGGGTAGGCAGCAGCGGGGTCCGGGGGTGGCAGCGAGATCCGGGGAGCCAGCAGCAGCAGCATGTTCGATCGCGCAGGCAGGTAGGTGGCAAAGTAAAGATGGCCGCCTGCACGGGAAAATCGTGCAATTGGCCGCTGAAGACGTGACGTCACACCCCGTGACGCCAAACGTCGTGACGTCACGTCTTCAGCGGCCAATTGCACGATTTTCCCATGCAGGCGGCCATCTTTACTTTGCCACCTACCTGCCTGCTCGATCGAACATGCTGCCGCTGCTGGCTCCCCGGATCTCGCTGCCACCCCCGGACCCCGCTGCTGCCTACCCGCCGCTCCCGGATCCTGCTGCCGCCCCCCCGCTGCCGCCCCCCCCCCCCCCCCCCCCGCTGCCGCTGCCCCGGACCCCGCTGCTGCCTCCCCGCCGCTCCCGGATCCTGCTGCCGCCCCCCCCCCCCGCTGCCGACCCGCCCGTGCGATTTTGGCGCTCATCCAGGCAGGGGAGGGAGGGAGGAAGGGAGAAGGGACTACCGGATGCCGCTGATGGCTGCCCGCCGCCCACCGGCCGCCTGGACCCACGGCCCTCCGACAGGTATTTAAAATTGTTTTATTTTTTTATATAGCACACAGGTTTTTTGTTTTTTACACTTTTTAAACTTACCATAGCAAGGCCCGAGCCTTGCTACTTTTTCGTTTGTTTTTTTTTTGCCCTGGTCCCGTCCGGTCTCCTGCAGCCCCGTCCGGTCCGGACGGGGCTGCAGGAGACCGGACGGGACCAGGGCGGGTAAGCAATGTTTTTACCCTACACTACACTACACTAACTCCTACTAGGGGGAGGCGGTAAACTAGCAGGTTAAGGCCGCGGCAGAACAGCGGGTTACGGAGGAGATAATATCAGCGCCCGTTACAGTATCGCAGGGGAATAGCTAATTCCTTCATTATACAGCTTTTTCGTTCATTTACATGCCGGGTGTGGAAAGGGTTATGCGTCTGTTTTCAGAAGTGATAAGGACGCGTGAAACTGGACACTGTATCGCCGAACTGCCTTGCGCGCCCGAATTGTGCGCTACGAGCACGTTACAGACGGGCAATCCTCGAGCAGACGATACTGGATCGAGCTGTAAGGAAGAGGACAGTGAGGACAGAGCTTCAGCAGCCCTTGCTGCTTCTGGTGAGTGCTATTGGCCTGGAAGGGAAAGGAGTAGGAGAGTTGCTGGAGAGGGTAAGTAAAGGTGGCTTTTTAAATTTATTTTTCTTGATTGACTGCCATTTTAATTATTGGGTATTATGCGATGTCTGCTGTTTTGAAATATTTTATTGATATTTGGACATGTTTTAATAATTTTTATGAGTTTTTAATTGTTGGATATTATTCTGTTCAGCAGCTGTTTTATAACATTTTTAGTATAGCTTTACAATTATTTCTGTGTGGGGCTCTATAGCAGCTTGGCTTATTCTGTTTCCCCAATAGGAAATGTATTAGTGTTTGTTTATTTATTTATGTTTTTTATATACCAATCTTCTTACATTATATGCAAATCAAATCGGTTTACAGAGAACAGTTGAAAAAACTTGCTTGGGGGCAATTACATATAACGAAGAATTTTTTAAATAGTTAAATAGAAGAAAAATATATGGTTTAATAGTTGTATATCTTAGATAGGGTTGTTACTGTTTGAGTGTATTCCATAATATAGGTGTAAGTTTGTGCGGGTTAGTTTGTGTGCATTATTGCAAATCCTGAGAATCTGTTAGGTGCTATATTTCTCTTTCCATTTCTCCAGATTCGCACTGCATGCAGAGTGGCTTTTTTGGTTTTCCATTCCAGTTTCTGTTTCTATATTTATAATTTGTGGTTTTTCTGTAATTGGTGAAGGTCAGTTCTGGGTGTGTGACCGAGGTGAGGTATTTTACTAGCATGTAGGCATTTGTATCAATCTTATTTGTTGTGTTTTCTCAATAGGATATGCATTCGTGGTAAATTACTGTCTTTTCATAAGGAAGGCTATTGTGCCTGGTAGTAAAGGGAGTTTGTTTTGCTTTTACTGAGAATTCATCAAAACCAGAATATATATTTTTGTATGGCGAGTTGTACAGGGTAATGCCCTAGATCTGTTCTGCACTCATTGCTGGGGGTTGAGGGGATTCTTGTGGTTGCAGAGTGCATGTTTACATTTAGCCCCATGATGGTCACATGTTCAGTGTGTCACACATGTGAGAACCATCTGTCAGGTGTGTCCTGGCCAAAAAAAGGTTGAGAACCACTGGTCTAGGGGGTGAAATTCTTCTCTTTATTTATTTACATGATTTAAACCTGCCTATCTACAATTCTAGACAGTTTACAAAATACATAAATAAGAGCATCAAACTTAAAAATATAAAAACTATTAAAACCATTTACAAACATACAATCATAAACTTATACAAATAAACAAAATGTAAATCAATAAAAGCAAAGATAAAAAATGACATACATCATAAAACATACTGACCCATAAAACCAAACTGTATATAAAACAGGCAATAAACATCAAATCTACACCCAACTAAGCTGTAAAATGTGTTTTAAACACTTTCAAGCCTATACAAATAAAAAAGCCTATAGCTTCTTCTTAAAACTAGTAAGGGATGCATCACTTTTAATTGCCTCTGGTAAAGATTTCCAGGCTTCAGGCACAGCAACCTCAAACAAGCACTCCTGGGATTCTACTAGATTCACCATCTTTACCGAAGGAACATTGAGCAGACTCCATCCAGAGGAGCACAACAACCTGTTAGGATAATACATTTTTAACACAGTATTAAAACATTGTGGTGCTAGGCCATTCAAGCACAAAGAAGAGCTGTATCTGGGGAGATCATATCTGATAATTTTAAGGTGGCCAAACAGGTGTATAAGGCAATGGCAAAAGCCAGAATGATGCTTGGGTGCATAGGGAGAGGAATAATCAGCAGAAAAAAAGGAGGTGATATTGCCCCTGTATAAATTCCTGGTTAGACCACATTTGAAATACTATATACACTTCTGGACACCACATTTTCAAAAGATATAAAAGAATGGAATCAATCTAGAGGGTGTCTACTAAAATGGTCAGTGGTCTCTGTTCTAAAGCATATAGGGTCAGACAAAGATCTAAATGTATAATCCAGAGGAATGTCAGGAAAGGGGAGATATGATAGAGGCATTTAAATACCTCTAAGTTTTCCAAGCACAGGAAGTGGGCCTTTTTCAATGGAAAGGGGTCATAGGATGAGGGTAGACTCATGAGTAATCTAAGGAAATATTTCTTTACAAAAGGTAGTAGATGCATGTGTGAAGTAGTATACTGGAAACTCTCTCAAACTACCTTTTGGGACCAGCCACAGAGATCTAGCTGTGTCTTCCTTAAGGAGCAGCACTTCAAGGGATTCTGGGCCCAGGGAGGATCCCTTCAGCCTAACATAAATTGGCAAGGCCAGGAAGGGTTAGAGAGACTCCAGGGAGCAGGCAGGAACCAAGAATATGCTAAGACCTTCTATGTGTAATACTGAATATTTGTGAGATACCTGAACTTCAACGTGAGCTGCCTAATTTGTCTGCTTTGTTTTGCACTGCGCTTGTTTTCACTGTAAATAAATTGCACTTAAGGAACAGCCATAGTCTGTTTCCTTTTTTCCTCTGGCTGTTTCCAAGCTGCTACCACTCAAGTTACCACAGCATGGATTAGCCTTCCTGTGGAGGTGGTGAAGACAAGGACAGTATCTGATTTCAATAAAACATGGAATAAATACAGAGGATCTCTGACAGAGTGGTAGAGATTGTAAAACTGAAGAGCTGGTGTGGATCGACAGATACACCATATGGTCTTTTTCTGCCATGATGTTTCTATGTCTTAATGGAGAATCCACTGTGGCTCTCCCTCCATGCATTTAATATCTTTTTTGGTGTGATGAATATCTCCTTTTCTGACATGTGCTAGATGGCAAAACCCAACTATTTCATGCTTTCATTGCTACAGAGGACAAAAAAGAGATTGGAAGGATGGAGCCCAAAGTTAATAGCCAAATTAAACCATGGTATAACTGATCAATGAGCTGAATATTCCAGCAAGACAGCAAGTAAATATATAACATGCATTTAAAGCTTCCCTTTTGAAGAATAATATTACTGAATTGGTTATTGATCCAATATAAATATCACTTCAAGGGAGTATTTTTGTAATACATTAACTTCCAGGAACCAAGTGGAAATACTTGCTTTCTGAGAAATTAAAAGCAAGCAGAAAATAAACAAAGGAGAAAATTAATTTGGGGGAACAAGGAATCCTGGCCAGGGCTATACAAGTCTTTCCAAAAGGTCTTATTTACACACAAAGACGTAAGAAAATGCCCAAGTATGCTTGCCATCTGCAGACACTGCTCAAATATTCTTGAAAAATGCCCAGCTAACACAGTGGTAAATCTAATACTAAAGATGGCACCGGCCATCCATTGCTCCTCCCATATGACAGGGGCCGGCCAATGGCATGGATACCCTGTCACATGCTAAGGGCAAAGGGCCATCGGTGCCATTTTGTTTACTGGCAGCCGACGGCCCGAGAGCGGGAGAATGCTCCCGGGACCCCCACTGGACCACCAGGTACTTAAAGATTTGGGGGGGGGGGGGGTTGGAGGGGTTTGGAAGGTGGGGGGCTACTAAAGAACTAATTTTAAAGGGCCAGGCTGTGTTTTTGGATTATCGGCTCGGCATAGCCGATAAAAAAACAAAAACAACGATTGGACCGCGGGAAAAATAATTTCCCGATGGTCCACGAATCCGAAACCGGAACCAACTCACATCTCTAGTTAATAGTGGTTTCAACCAATGTAGTATATGCAATTTGGTGTAACCTGTCTTAATTAATTTGCTGATGTGCATTTTCATTGTGAGGTTCTCATCTAGTTGTACACCTAAATCCCGTACTTGATTTGAGGGATTAATTTGAAAATTACCCTGATCTAGTGCAGGGGCAGGTGGTTTAACAATCAAAGGGTTTCTGCTCAGCAAATGATTTCAGTCTTATTAGGGTTTAATGTTAACTTAAGTTGTGAAAGTTCTTGTTGTATTGCTTTCATATAAGAAGAGAGTAACAAGGCTGTATTTTCAAATGATCTGGAAAGTGGATATATTGTCAGCATACAAGAAGAGTTAATCCTAAATTTGTCAATAATTTACACAGTGGAAGCATGTAAATATTGAATAATGTTGCTGAGAGGGCTGAGCCTTCAGGGACATCTGCATCACACTGGAAAGTATCTGACATATGGTTATCCAGTCTGATTTGGAATATTCTGTTCGATAGAAATGAAAAGAACCATCTGAGAACCCTGCCGTCGATCCCAATGTTTCTCATCTGATGGCATAACGGGTTATGGTCTACAGTGTCGAAGGCAGCCATTACGTCAATTAGCACAAGACAATAAGATTTATCTGTGTCAAGTCCTCGTCAAACCGAATCCATTAATGAGAGGAGTAATGTCTCAGTTGAGTGATGTTTCCTAAATCCAAATTCATATGCAGAGAGAATATTTTGATCTTCTAGGTGATTTACAAACTGGAATAACACTGCTTTCTCAAGAACTTTTGCAAGAAAAGACAAGTTGGATATTGGACGACAGATGTCCCAATCATCAGTTCTATCATTCTTATTTTTTAGGATCGGCTTTATCACAGCTTGTTTTAACCAATTTGGAACAGTTCCTTCTGAGAGAGACAGGTTAATTAATGTTATGATTGTCTGAATGATAACACCATGTACTTGTTTGAAGGAACTAGTTGGTATTGGGTCACTAATTTTAGTAATAATTTGACTCATTTCCAGTTTTGATACTTTGTCAAACATGGACCTTTTAACCATGCCATTAGAATCTTCAGATGCTTTTGTTGGAGAGCAGATAGGAAATTGTATTTTCAACTTATTGATTTTGTCTAAAAATGTGGTGGCATATTCATTGCAAACAGCCTTTGTAAAGTTGTAGTTTCTTCAGATGGAAGATGTCAGGTCTTTAATTAAATTAAGTGCAGTTTAGAATTAAATATAATCCTGTGAATCTGCTTAGCATAGTAATTTTTTTTGTTGTATTGGTTAGAGTACGATATTTTGTAAGGAAAGATTTATATTTTCCTAGGGATTCATCAGATGGCATTTCTACCATTATTTCTCTAATTTTCTAAGGTTCTGTTTAGTGCTTCTGAATTCATCATTGTACCAGGGCTTATTATGTTTGGAGTTATTATTTTCTTTGTTAATAGTTTTCACCTGGACAAGACTAAGGTTTTCAACTATATCATTAGCAATTTTTATCCCAGGAGTCAAAAGCCAATATGAAATTTATTTGATTTACTTCATGGAGTTTATTTTCTATTTCTTCAGCAAGTACTTCCATTTCTATCTTTTCCCTGAAGGTAAAAGTAAGCTTATTCTCTATACTATTATGGATTTGGTTGGTGAAGATTATATACCCGCTTTTATTAATTGGTGATCAGACCAGGGCAATATCGTGTGTGAGGTATTGATTAGGCAATTACTGGTATTTGCAACTATTAGGTCTAAAGTGTGGCCTGCTTTATGAGTGGCTTTCAAAACAAATTGTGACCATCCCAGGGCTTCCATTGCTTCTAAGAACATTTCACAGGCTAAGGTTCTTGATGTTTTGTCTACCTGGAGATGAAAGTCTCCTACAATTAATGTAGATTCTGATGATGGAAACACCTTGGCAAATAATTCAACCAGCGGTGAGCAATCTTTTTGTAATTGTTGCGTCCGTCGGTCTTAGACGGCTTCGCCCGACATGCCTCACCTCTATTTCAGCCTTCTCCACCAGCCTTGGGAGAATGGCGTCTGTAGCATCTCCTTGCTGCACCCTCTGGCTTCCCTGGAGCGGCTTTGGCGCGGCGTCTCGCCATGTTGACCTGAGGCCTACTAGGGCGCCTCACGTCTTGTAGCAGTGTTGGCGTGAACCTCGGAGGCATCCTCCTCAAGTGACATCACTGCTTCTGACTCTCGCCGAGTTAGCATCGGATTGGATTCGTTCCGGTCTGAAGCTTCTCTGCCGCTTCTGCTGCTGCTGGAAGCTATCTACACCCTCTGGGGTTCTACTAACTTGGGTACCCGTTCCTCAGGGGCCCTATGCTTATTTCCAGGTGCCTATCCTGAATCCAGGTACTCGCTCCTCGAGGGCCTGTGTATCTATCCTGGTGCCTGCTACCAATACTTCTACCTGCTGGATCACTACCTATCAGCTACAGAGAGTGAGTACTACTTCTCCCAGTCTGTTCATCTGCAGCTCCTTGTTGTCCATCTGCAACGGGCCCTACACCACCATTGTGGAATGGGACTCCTCTGCCGAGGATCACAGACTGTTGCTATCTATCCTCTCTCTACTTACCAGGGAGTGTGTAATAACATCTGCCAATCTGTCTCTCCTACAGTGCCTCACTGGATATCTGTATCAGGGCCTTATACCACCATTGAGGGACGGGTCTCCTCCGCCGAGGATCACAGACTATTGCCATTTAATCCACTCTCTACTGCCACCTCTGGTGAAACATTCAAGCTGCATAATAAAGATATATTCTCTGTGTTTGTTTATCTGAGTCTAGCTTGGTGCTACAGTTCCCTATGGGGCTCCTCCCCGTGGGAGTCATTATCACTGTTGCCCCTAAGAATCCAACAAACACCTCGATATCATACCAGCAATATTTCTGGAGGACAGTAGATCACTCCCATGTTTAGTTGTGGTGACTTAAGAATTGCCATCTCATAGGTTGGATTAATCTCCACATTGTACAGTACAAGCTTAAAGTCTTTTTTGCTAATTGTTAAAAAGCCCCCATCTAGGAAAATGAAATACATCATAGTTCTAACCATTGGACTATGCTGTGTACATTCTGTAACACTATAAGAAATGGTGAGTATTATTACATGAGTAATCCACAACACAATGCAGGAGCAGAAGCCTGCACTTCAAATATTCAACACCAAACAGAGGGAAATGCAGGTAATTCAATAAGTCCCCTCAACTTCAGATTCTTTTCATCAAAGGTTTCTTTTTTATTTTACATCGGCAGCTCCATTGCTTAGACAAGCACAGAATTTAAGGGTCCCCCAACACGGACCCGTGTTTCGCCAAACCCGGCTGCGTCGGGAGGGACAAGCATTTAGAGACAGGGATTCAACTTTTAATCGCTGTGCTGATATTTGCTTTTCAAGGAGAGCACATTTTATAAAATCGGGTGTACATTTGTGCGTGCCGGGTAGCACAATTTTAAAAAGCTGCCCCAGACTGTATATCTTTATTAAGGACATTGTTACTTGACCCTACAATACCCTGCCTAATGCATATATTATTAATGTTACCATTGACTTAAGGGTACAATCATATTGCTGTCCTTAATACAAAAGATCTATTGGTAGTGTTATGACCCGCTGCCCGCAGGCCCCCCCGCTAGCAGAACTACTCACCCATGCTGCCCTTCTCACCCGACGCGGCAGGATGCCGCTGTTGGGCCTCTTGTGCGGCTGGAGCCGTGGTCTGTTGGTTGCCCCACGTGGCCCGGAGGCCGCCCTGGATCTTCTTCTCCCCTGTGGTCGGAACCGCGGCCTTCCTGCCCCTCACTGCGGGCCGAGACTGCTCCTGATGTCACCGGCATCTTTGCAGTGCTAAGGCCGCATCCCCAGGCTGGTCCGGCGGCTGAAGCCGCCCCCGGGGCTCCTCGCAGCGGCTGGAGCCGCTGCCGACATCAGGGCCTGCGTTCAGGCCAGCCCTGCCTTCTCAGCATCTCTACGTCGGTGCAGGCCGCTGTCCGCGGTCCACAGTTTCCTGCTTGCTTCTTAGGTGCCGGCCTGCGCCTCTCTGCCAGATTTAAAGGGCCAGGCACAGGAAGTGTGCTGGCCCCACCTTTAAGTGGACTTCCTGCTTTAGCCCTATAAAGGGGTGCTCCGTTAGTCTGTTCATTGCCTTGCATCGAAGTGTCTTCCTTCTGGAGGCTCCTGCCTGCCAGAGCTCCATCAGGCCTTCTTGTCTTCTCCATGGAGTTCCTGTTGATTCGCCATGTCAAGTCTTGTCTTCGTGCCTGAGGTCCCTGTCCAGATGTCCCATCCAGGCATCCTGATGTTCCTGTCCTGATCTTTGTCCTGATGTCCTGTCATGATCTTCAATGTCCTGATGTTCCTGCCTTCCCGGATGTTCTTCCCTGCATCTTCGTATGTGCTCCTAGCCTTCTGACCTGCTGGGCCTTGGAGTGGCCAACAGATGTGATCCGTCCCTGCGCTCTGGAGCTTCTGTTCCCACCAGCCGTCGGAGCTTCGGATGTCATTGGTCCTGACATCAGAGTTCCTCCTTGCCTGGATCTTCCCTGCTCATGTCCCGCTCTCCTCGTGGTCTATGACCAGCCTTCGGGCTGTGTAGGGCGCGCAGTGGGACAGGGTGGTCTGCGACTCAGTCCCACGGGTGGGCTGAGTAGGGCACCCTGAGAGACTGTGCAATGTGTCTTTTGTGATGTCTTCGTACTAGCCCTCGTCTGTGATGCCATTGCATACCCACCGGTTCCAGTTCTCAGTCCAGCTCCTGCCCTCAACCTCAGGCCAGGCCTGCTCCTCCATGCTGTTCCTTGCAGCAGGTCTGAAAGAGCTCGGAATGGTCGAAGGACCATTCACATTCCAACATCTCCTTGTTGTGGGCCATGGGAGCTTGCAGGCCTGGTGGAGGGTAGCCCGCCAGTCACGCTGGAATACACCGTCAACCCTCGGGTCGGCCCTGGGTGCGCCTGGGGTCGGGCTGAGGCCCAAGGGCACACTAAAACACCAGAGTGTAACAGAATGCAAGGCCTTCGAGGTCATTCAAGATAACAGAATGCAAGGCCTCGAGGCTGCAACAGGTAGAATGTAATAGTATTGAAAGGAGAAACAAAGAAACATACAACTGGGCTGAAGGGGTTAAAAATGAATAGAAAGGAAATATGCAGTTCTGCCTTGTTTATTTAGTTTGATAATTCTGGTAGATGAAATGCTGTTTGCCAACACAGCAAGGTAACACCTGTTAATTAATCAAGCCTATGATAATACAGGAAACAAAAGCTATATAAAATCTTATAAAACATAATTTATAAGAATGTGTAGATTGATGGAACACGGTGTTTGACCAACTTGAGAATTCATATGCTATTAATCCCTGTGGCCTTTCTCTTTCTCCTGTAAATTTATTAATCCAACAGTAAATAATAGCACTAAAGACAAAATAAAGACCAGTATACCTATAGTATAACTTGCTTCTGAAAGCTCCTTCTGTCTTCTCAGGGTAACCACTGTGAACTGTAGCAATACCAAGTCCTAGTACTCCTCAACTCAAGCCAGTACTAATGTACTAATATCTGCTTGTTCTTTCTTTGCTGCCATTAATACCCATATTTGCATTTGAGCATGCCACCTCCTAGGCGTGCCCTCAGCCCCGCTCGCTGGCCAGTGACCATCACATAAAGCAGCCATCTTTCCTCCCTCCCAAGCCTGAGTGCACAACTTCCTCAGAATGCCCAGATCCAGCCAGCCCCAACAAATAGGGGATCCACATATGGTTTTTCTCCTCCCACTCCCACCCCATGACACAGTACCCAGTGTTAAAAGAGTGGTTCCCAAATGTGTTCTCATGATTGGGTCAGTCGGGTTTTCAGGCTACCCACAATAAATATGATGATCTATATTTACATACATTGGAGACCTGGCATATGCAAATTTATCTCATGTATATTCATTGTGAATATCCTGAAAAGCTGACCAGTTGTAGCATCATCAGGTCAAGTTTGGGAAGTTCTGTGTAAATGCCAGAGCCATGGGAGCTGGCCAATTCAACATTTTTCTTAAGGACTACATGGTTAATGGATATGTGGATGGTGCTGCATCTTCTGACACAAGTTCATCACTAATAGCCAGATTTCTCAAAATGCCACCTTATCTGATTCTTTGATCTTTTGTATTGCTTCCTTTTTAGTTTTAGTTCAGTTTAGTTTTACATTTGATGGTTCATGTCTGATAAACTATCTCAAAGTAAATTATGATCAAAATCAGCCATGATAATTCAGTATAAGCAATATAAAATCTAATAACTAAAACAAATAAAACAATCACAATAATACACTCTTGTTCCCAGGTCACCCTTTTATCTTAGAATTTTTCTTATGTTTTTACATGCTATAGAATAAAAGTTGTATTTAAATTACTATTATTGTTAAATCTTTTTATGTTCTCATCTCATTTTAAAAACATCTTTCTGGAGTCCACTCTAAGGTTGCTCATGCTGTATTCATATTTGGCATGAGTCGATGTAGTGCCTGCATAGGGTTCTTTTTTTAAATTTCTTTTTATTAGATTTTAAATAAATTCCAAGAATAATTCTAGTAAAGTGTTACAACAATATATTCATTATAATAAGTAAATAGAAAAAAACCAATAAACTACACAAAAGTCCACCAATAAGGGTGTAGGAAGTATGCAATATGAAATATTACTTCCACAAGAAATAACAAACTGTAGTTCTCAGGGTTGCCCAAGTAAATAGGGAGGATTAACCCCTCTAATTTAGATATTCCAGAAAGAACAGCTCTCGATGCTCAGCAATAGTCAGTTTATCACTAAGAAAAGGTGTAAACTGACTAGGCTAAAAAAAAAAAAAAAAAACATGTTTAACATCCTTATATTTAACCTAACAGTTTGAAGGATATTTAAGAAACCTAACAGTTTGAAGGATATTTAAGAAAAAAAACAAAGCCCCAAAGTATCCTCAGTCTTAACAAAAATTGCTTTCATCTCTTTTGAGTAACATGAGCCACATCTGGGAAAATTCTAATCCTGCGCTTAAACGAAAGCTCATCTCTATGTCTCGGTCAGCTTCCAGTACAAGGTTCACTATTAAGGTTGAAGGTTTAACTTAACTTGCACTTCCCCTGTAGACTCTACAAAAGTTGTTAAGTCCAGGCTATCTGAGGAAATTAAAGACACCTCTCCCTGTTCCTCCTTCCTCAGGACTTCTCTTGATAGTGGGAGATTAAAAAAAACTTGAGATATTGGAAGTAATGACTTAGATAGAACTTTATATATTTTTAAACATTTTCTTTGCAGAAATTAAATTCATCTTGGGAAAGATATTGAAATGCAAGTTCTTGGATTTGGAAATATTGTCTACATTTTCCAATTTACGATATAACTCTAAATAATCTTTCACCAGAATAGTCTCATTTGTTTGGACTTGGATCACTGTCTGTTCCAGATGTTCCAGTCTCTTGTTATTCTCCTCTTGTTACTTCTCACAAACTAAGAGCAGCCTACCAATATCCTGATACTTAGACAAAATTTGAGAAAACCGTACTGAGTGATTCCTCTCCACACCCTCAATTTCCATCCAAATCATCCCAAGGGTAAAAACTTGAGGCTTAACTATACTGAAAGGTACCTGTGGCAGCCCAACAATCACTTCTCTCTCCAAAGATACATCTTCCTCTCTCCCAGGCATTTCTTGATCCTTCTTGGTCTACTATTGATGATGGAATCATCCCATCCCTGCAAGATGCTGAAATACTACCTCCCTACTGTGACCAGAGAAATCCTTCTGTTGCAGTGATATCATTTACCAGGGACATCACCTCTGCCATTTGGGGACACCAGGACCTTCTGACATTGGTTCCACAGGCATCCTCCACTCTTCCGGGCTTAAGGATGCATCCAGGTTCAAGGAGGCCAATGATGAACCTTTCTTCATTTATCCTACATGGCCCAGCTCTGGAAATATCTGGCTGACTCTGGCCATGGCTGATGAAGCGGTTGATGGGGCCGGAGACCAGAGCCATCAATGATTCAAATAGAACCATGTGGATCCTTCCTTTTCTCTTCACCATTGTGGTAAGACAAGTATCTTGTTATAAAGCACAGGGTGCACAGAGTTCTGATAAGAACTGGCATTATTAAGCAATTTGCTGACACAGTTTATTTTACTGATGGCATCAAATCTTGAATAAACCCAACTCAAGCACTATACTCCATTTTCACTATTTATTTAAGAGTCTGTGTATCCTCTGTTGCTTTCAGCTTCCATTGGGTAAATCGTAACAGATACTCAGGTTTTCCCCAAATGTCAACTGCCGTCCAAGACTGTAAGCTCTTTTGTATAGGGACTTGGAGAAGTATGTAATTTATTTATTTATTTATTTATTTATTTAACATTTCTTTTATACCGATGACCGTTTGCAAATCGCATCGGTTTACAGAGAACAAAACCATTGGGCATAGCCCTTACATATAACATATAACATAGTGAACTAGGCATTATATAAATAATTTTAGGGAGGAGCCCTTACATATAAAAAACATCAATGGGTCGATGCTATGGGATTGAACTATAACAATAACTATTTACAAATCAGTGCACAGTACAAAATCAACAGGCATAAAGGCGGTCCTACCAGGATATCCGAATAACATTCGTCAGGGGGATTTATGTAATAGGGGGTGAGATGGAGTAAGCTTGCTGGAAGAGCCAGGTTTTAAGTTTCTTTTTGAAAGTGAGCGTATTGGTCTCTATGCGAATATCATGGGGCAGTGAGTTCCATATGGTGGGGCCGGCAAGAGAAAAGGCTCTGTTAATAGTGGAGGAGAGTTTAACAGATTTGATAGATTGGGCATAGAGTGTTCCTTGGAGTGCTGGGCGGGTAGGTCTCTTGGAAGTACGGGGTAAGAGGGGGGGGTTAAGCCAGTTAAGGTTGGAATTTAATAGACTCTTGTGTATGATCGAGAGAGATTTATAAAGAATTCGAGACTGTATGGGGAGCCAGTGTAGTTCAATAAGTGTGGGGGTGATGTGATCTCTTTTCTTTGTGTTTGACAATATACGAGCGGCGGCATTTTGTAGGAGTTGGAGTGGTCTAGTGTGTATTGCAGGAATGCCAAGTAAGAGCGCATTACAATAGTCAATCTTTGATAGAATAATAGCTTGGAGGACTGTACGGAAATCATTGAAATGTAGGAGGGGTCTGAGTTTCTTTATAGTTTGAAGTTTAAAGTAGCAATCCTTTAATATGGATTTGATGAATGGTTTCAATGAGAGGTGATTATCAATAATAACTCCTAGGTTGCGAGTTTGCATAGGGAAGTTAGTAGCAGAGTAGGCAGGAGGGATGTCTGGAAGCGGTTGCCTATTGGATATGATTAAAAGCTCAGTTTTGTTGGAATTAAGAGCTAGGTGCATGTCCTTAAGGAGTTGGTTAATAGAGGAAAGACAGGATTCCCAGCTGTGTAGAGCAGTTTGGATGCTGTCAGAGAAAGGGAAAATGATTTGCACATCGTCAGCATAAATAAAATGCTTGATGTGTAGATTAGTGAGGAGCGTGGTAAGAGGAAGCATGTATATATTAAACAGCGTAGATGAGAGTGAGAAACCTTGGGGAACACCTTGGGGGAGATTGATGGGATCAGATTCATTATTGTCCATAGTGACAGTGAAAGTACGATTTTGGAGATATGATTGAATCCAATCAATGGCCTTGCCAGTGATCCCAATATTTCTGAGTATGTTGAGTAGGACATCGTGATTAACTGTGTCAAACGCAGCCGATATGTCGAGTAATGTGATAAGGTAGGAGGATCCTGAGTCAATTCCTTTGATAAGGGTATCGTGTAGAGAGAGGAGCAATGTTTCAGTACTTAAGTGCTTCCTGAAACCATATTGTGTAGGAGGGAGGATGTTATTCTGTTCAAGGTGATCAGATAGGCGTGAGTTCACTAGCTTTTCAAGAACTTTAGCTAGGAGGGGTAGGTTGGACACCGGTCTGTAATTAGAAAGGATGGTGGGGTCAAGGTTGGACTTTTTGAGTAGCGGTTTCACTATGGCTTGTTTCAGAGAATTAGGGACAATGCCATGCTCTAGGGAACAGTTAAGAATGCTTGACAGGGGTTTGGCGATCACATTGTGTATAGAAAGTAGGAGTTTAGAGGGGATAGTTTCAGAGGGGTGTGTGGAAGGTTTCATTTTCTTAAGTATGTTCTCTACTTCCAGAGAGGATGAGGACTCAAACGATGAAAGGGAGACTGGGGAGTTTATATTGGGAAGAAAGATGTTGTGGTTGTTGTGCGAAAACTGTGCTGTGATGGACGATACTTTGTTTTTAAAAAATTGCGCTAATTCGTTGCAACGATTAGTGGAGGCGATAGATGATTGTTGCGTGTGTATGGGAGAAGTCAGGTCAGCAACCATGGTGAAAAGAGCCTTGGGGTTGTATTGCAGACCATTTATTTTTTTGGTGTAGTATTCCCGTTTGGAAAGTAGGATAGAGTTTCTATATTCATGCATGCGTTGATAGTAGAGAGTTTTGGTTGCGGGGGATTGGAGTTTGCGCCATGACCTTTCTGTGGCTCTGAGTTGAATTTTGAGATTTCTGAGGAAAGGAGTGTACCAGGGTTTCCTATTTTTTTGGTAGGGGTTGATAGTTTTTGTTATCAGGGGGCAATGTTCATTGGCAATGCTGAGTGTGAGGTTACCCCAGGAGGAGAATGCAATATCTGGGGATGATAGATCAATTTGTTTGTCTAAGTCTGAGCATGCTAATGTGATGGTCTCTACATCACAGGATTTGCGAAATTTGAGGGAGATGGGCTGACAGGGCGTGTACAAGGAGCTTTGGGGGAGTGATAGTTTGGTCTCGATCAAGGCGTGATCAGACCAGGGTACTGTTGTACATAAAGGAGGACTGTTCACGCTGATGGGGGAGTTGATAAAAATCAAGTCAAGGGTGTGACCAGCCTTGTGCGTGGGGGAGTTTACTATCTGTTGGAAGCCCATAGCTTCAAGTGATGACAGGAAGGCTTCATAGGCAGGTGTTTGTGTTGAGGTATCCATGTGCAGATTGAAATCTCCTAGGAGGATCGTGGGTAGGTCTGGTGATAGCGAGTTTGCAAAGAATTCAATAAGGGGTGATGAATCTTTTTCTAGTAGACCAGGGGGTGTATATATAAGACATAGTTGGAGTGATTTAGATTTGAATAGGCCAATTTCGTATTGATGAGGGATGTCACATTTAAGGGACAAGAGTTGGAGGTCCTTTTTTACAGCCAGGAGTAAGCTGCCTCCTCTCTTCTTCTTCCTCGGGATTGAGAAAATATCATATATATCTATGGGTAACTGGTTGATAAGGGAAGTGTCATGTTGCTTGAACCAGGTTTCAGTGATAGCGCATATTTCAGGATTCGAATCGGAGAGAATGTCTTGTAGAAGATGGGTTTTCTTTTGAAGAGATTGTGCGTTAAAAAGGATGATGGAAATGAGAGATAGAGTGATAGCTTGAGTGCGAGTGATGGTGCTTATAGGTATGAGTCTTCTGTTTTTGTGAGGGGATTTGTGGTTTGTGGTTTGAAGAGTGGATAGAGGGGGACTATATGGGTGGGTTACTGTTTGATATGTTACGGCACAATGTCCGATAAAAGGAGGCATTGTGGCACAATAGCGTAAGGCTAGTAGCAGGATTAGAGGAGTACAGGGATGGAAGCAAAGACAGCATAACAGTCAGGATCCACACAGGTACACATAAAGGTAAAAGTACCGGTGTGAATGCAAAGACAATACGGCACCAGGAACTGCAGATTGCAAAAGCAGATTACAAAACAATCTAGTTGAAATGACTATCACGATTAGATAAACCAGTCTTGTGTAGAGAAATATAAGTTGCTATTCTAACTATTGTGGGGAGGGGGGGAAGGTTCAAAGGGATTAGGTGGTATACAAATTTAGCCAAGGGGGAAGGTATACACTACGCAGCTATATCCTTCAAAATTTCTTACATTCCAAGTGTTTGGATACTTCACCAGTATTAATGTTTTAGCCTACTTTCGTTTGTGCTGGTCATCTGGGAGAGAGGCTGAGATTTCCGGGACTGTTGCGATGCAAACACGCTGGCAGTTGCGAATGGGTTGATGCCGCCAGGACACAGTCATAAATCCTTCTGGGCGCTCAAAGGGGCAGGCCCCTTTGTCGCGCTCCTTCGACGCGCGGCGCAGGTGCTGTAGGTACTTTTAAGGAGCCTCAGGGCCCCTGTTGATTGGCTGCCTGGTCGGCCGGGGGTGGGCCTTCACGGCGGTCGGGGCGGCCGGAGGACGTCGGAGGGAGCCGCGTGCTCGAGCCCGGATCCAGCGGAGGTAAGGGTGCAGTTTAGAGGCCTTACCCCGGTGGGTCTGGGCGCTGATTGCGCAGGCCTTCGCACAGGTAAGCAGCCGCTGTGGAGGGAGATCGCCGCGGGTCGAAGAGGAGGATCTCCGGGGCTGCAGGTACTTTTAAGGAGCCTCAGGGCCCCTGTTGATTGGCTGCCTGGTCGGCCGGGGGCGGGCCTTCACGGCGGTCGGGGCGGCCGGAGGACGTCGGAGGGAGCCGCGTGCTCGAGCCCGGATCCAGTGGAGGTAAGGGTGCAGTTTAGAGGCCTTACCCCGGTGGGTCTGGGCGCCGATTGCGCAGGCCTTCGCACAGGTAAGCAGCCGCTGTGGAGGGAGATCGCCGCGGGTCGAAGAGGAGGATCTCCGGGGCTGCAGGTACTTTTAAGGAGCCTCAGGGCCCCTGTTGATTGGCTGCCTGGTCGGCCGGGGGCGGGCCTTCACGGCGGTCGGGGCGGCCGGAGGACGTCGGAGGGAGCCGCGTGCTCGAGCCCGGATCCAGCGGAGGTAAGGGTGCAGTTTAGAGGCCTTACCCCGGTGGGTCTGGGCGCCGATTGCGCAGGCCTTCGCACAGGTAAGCAGCCGCTGTGGAGGGAGATCGCCGCGGGTCGAATAATATCTTGTGTTATATAAATGCCAAAATAAAAATAAAATAAATATTGAAAAAATGTGCAAGTTGAATACTGAATAGTCTTTATAAGAGAAAGGTCTGCTTTGCTAGTTCAAGGCACAGTGCTGTACCTTAAAAAAAGACTGCATACTGTAGATAGGGAAAGTTGTTTCTGAGGTTTACATGCATGCTGACCTTCCATGCCAGCGGGTCTTCATGCATTACACCTTGCTAAGTCATTGTGAGTGTCTTTTTGAACTCCAACAAGGCATTTTCTGTATGCATCTTGCTGCTAGCTTTCTCCCTATTGCATCCTATGAAGCACTGCCACATAAGTGAGGGACAGGATGCAGAAATTAAACAGGAGTGTGGTTGAAGAGTAGGCAAGCCTTTTTTGCCTTCTTGCCCTTAGTACATGCTGACACTATTCCACATGCATGCACCATGCACTTCCTCTCTCAATTCCAGCAACAGAGACCGATAAGTCTTATGTATATTTTAATCAGGCAAACCATGCATTCTGTCCTCATGGATAGGATTTACTCACTGTTGGCCTATTTGCTTCTTCTTGGGTTCCAAAGAAGATGTTCTTGAAACTCAGATTAGTAAGGTATTTGCCTGGCCTTCCCAAATAGTTTATCACCTCAGCTGCCTTACCAGGCTCCTGATGGGTGAACTGACCCTGCAGTGCATAAAAAAGTTACCCTTTTGATTGGCAAATGAAAGAACATAAGCAACTCAGAAAAGAAAATTGCTTGACTTTTTATGAAGTGACGTATCACTGATCACCAGCAGTATGCTCTAAAAAAATAGAAGCCAACCAGGAAAGCTAGTGCTGATGTTTTGCAATTTGTATTTTATTGTGTGGTTGACATTAAGTCATCCCACATCACATGATGTGACCAAACTGCATATAATCCTTTCTGCTGTAACCTGAGAAACAAGTGCTTTCTGTCTGTGCAGGTGCATTAGGCACCTGGACAGGGTTATGATCAACAAGAACTCACCCTTTGAAAAATACCATGAAACATCTTAACTTACAGCTCCTCTGTGAAAATTTAAAGCTATATTACAAAAAGATTGATTGAAAAGTCTTAGAATGCTAAAAAAAAAATAAAAAAAAATGGAGGAAATGCAACTGGTTTTTCTCCATAGCTCCAGACTTCTTTTGGGTGCTGGGCTATTGGTTCCCCCTTATATCTTACCGACGTGCTGGGCTGCTGATGCAGGAATCCTGATATAGTACACCACCTCTGCTGTACATTTCAGACTTGCTTCATCTATCTGTTGCTACTCATAACTATACTACAGACATTAAAAAAGGTACACCAAGGGCTTTGCAGATAGCCAGGATTAGAATTGTGGGCTACATATGCTAAAGGATTTTCACCTTTTTGAGACTCTGGGGGGAAAATGCATACATTTGGCCTACTGAAATATAAACTATAACCTAAAGCACTGACATGCATAAATTGGCAGCCTGAACTAGTAGGCAGCACAATATTCTAGGATAGACTCCAGTAAGTTCCAATGCCAAAAAATATGGTACCTTTAGAAACAATGATTACTAGTCTTATTGCAGCAACCTGATCAGAAAATATTATGGCAAATGTTTGTTTAACTGTGTGCAGTTTCTGCACTTAAAGAAGCATCTTTTTAGTTACACCTAGCCATGTTAAATGTTTTGCTTACTTGTATTTAGAAAATGGAAGGCTTTCCATTGACCAATCAGTGGATGTAATGGGTCAGCTGAGAGAAATCTACTGATTCTTTGCTGATAATGTAACAGTTTAACAAAAAATTAACCATTCAAACTCAGGGTTTTCTTTCTTTTTTTTTAGTGGTTTGTACTTTCAGTAATATTGGTAGTGCCTTTTGCAGTGGGCTTCAGCAGATAACAGCCATTGCTTAATCAATAGAAGCCCTCGCCTTCAGCACAGGCAGTTACCTAGTGATAAAGCTACAGATCAGATAAAAGTTTTGGGCAAAAGTAAGGCAAAAAGGTACTTAAAGTTTACAAGTCAGTTTTTGTTGGAACAGTTCTGAAACTGCACATCATTTTTCTCAAGGATTTCATTTCTTTTACACCTTCTGGAAGGGGGAAAAACACGGAGTAAAAGAAAGCCCCTTAAGCAAAACCTTGCGCACAAATACTGCAAAAAAAAAAAAAAAGGTTTTGGCATATGTTTTCACTTGCAGAGATTTTTCCTATGGCTCCTTCTCCTTTTCTGAAGGTGTTGGAATTTAAAGCCAAAAGATGCACTATTTCAAAACTGGACACAGCAAACTGGGTTGCAGGTTTTTTGGGCCCTCTCACTCAATTAATGGCACTGGTGGCTACAGCAAAGCATACCAAAAATAGACACTGTGAAAAAGATTTGCTTCACAGTTTTTTCAAAGCCATCCAAGCCCAAGCTTAGAACGCCTCTGCTATTCAAACACTGATCCTGCATTTACTACATAAAACTTTGTGGTTTCTTACACAGATCTGGTTTCCCACCCAGATGGCATGTTTTCATCAACACCAAGTAGATGAGAGGGATACATTGCATTTCCTCCCAACATTTTAATTATAAACATGAAAGAAAAAGAGACATAAAGACAAGGAGAAAAAAACAGAATCACCTGCAAAACAGGTACAATAGTATAGGGGATGGGGGCAATCACCACACAGGCAGATGGACAAACTCAGCTACTTAACCGTCAACGAAGATCATTGAATAGCAAACTGGAAAAAAAAAGGAGGTTTGTATTTTCCTTGAATTAATGTTAGATTCTTATACTGATGTTATATTATTAAATTCTGGTATATAATGTAAAAAAAAAATTATGATTGTTTGAATGCCATTGGTTTTGCCAACAACCAATTCCAAATGCCTGCTGGATCACCTGAAATCAGCCTGACCAAACCAGCAAACAGCTTGTTTATTGTCCTTTTACCTTTCTGTACCTTCATACACAACACACTTCCATGTCCCTGCAGCACCAGGGTCACTTCAGACCATACTGTATATTAAATGTAATGCAGACTGGCATCAACACTAAGTAGCAACCAAACACCCTTCCTGGTATTTCTCGCCTTGTAGCTAGCCCTTTTCACAGTGATGGCAAACTGCAGCTCACAGGCCACATCTGGCCCAGGGTAGTGAGATGGATCCTGGCCTGTGGCAGCAAAGCAAGTCACCTTTTCCTGGAAATGACATCTGTGGAGTTGACACTACACACCTCTCAGACCTACTGTAACTATGGGGCATTCCATCCCCTTCCCACTTCAGGCCAGAACTTGGCACTACCACCCAATGCTCAGACCACCTTGACTAGGTCCCCAATGCAGTCTTTAGGACCAAAGGTTTGCTCACCTCTGCTTTAGCACCAAGCCCTCTAGTCCCCTTAGTGGGATACTCTCAGTCTGGAGTGGCGGATCTCATAGTCTCCTCTGACTGATCTCTGCTTATCTGGTAGTCCTTTGCCTCCCTGACAGTCTTCTCCCCATGACAGACTTTACTCTCACCAGGTAAATCCTTAATTTTCTTCATTTGTATTCCCTAATTATTCTCATGTTCCTTTTTTGGTCAGTTGTGCCTTCCTTCTGATTGGTTTTAGGTTAAGATTTTCTGAGACTACAGCTCCCAACAATCTCCTCCTTTTGGGTCTACAACTCTTTGCAGCCTTGAGTTCTCTATTCCTCCCTTTTTAAAAGTAACATTATCTCTGGGATTCTCTTTATAGCGATCTCTGTTTCTGGCTTGTTATTTTCTCCCCATCTCTGGACTGATCTTGGCAGTGTAAGGCACTCTGTCATCCTATGGATACACTTTCCTTCAAAAATATTTCTCAGTGCGAGAAGAGAAAGCTGGTCTTTTATTAGTTTTCTGGTATAACACTGATTAACAGTGTCTGAAACATATTTACTTCCTGTATGTAATAATTGCTCTATTAAAATGGATTGGTCAATCACACAGATCCCCATAACAATTATAGAAAAGGTGTTGGAAATGTACAACTTTCTCATTTGTCGCTTTCACTGGCTTCATTCAGACATGATATGGATTTTAATAAAAAAAAAAAAGAAAAACCACATATATGAAATACTCCAATACAAAATATCTCAAGCACAAGCAAGAAGCATTTAAACTGAGACCTTCATATGAGGCACTACGAGTTGAACACCTTCATTTACCTTATATGAAATCATTGGTCTGTGTCCATCAATCACTGTATATTGAGATATAGAAATAGAAATATATATATATATATATATATATATATATTTTTTTTTTTTTTTTTTTTTTTTTTTTAAGCAAATTTTCCTTGCATTAAAACTGGGAACTTATCTCATTTTGATGGTGGAATTTAAAGTCCCGCGCTACATTCAATCCATATGCCCTGAATATGGGTCTATGTTTCCAAAAAGGATTTGCATCAGGGGGATCTCCAAGTCTTGCTACAATTTTCCTTCCATCATGCTGTGATCTTCAATAATTCTTCGAGTCAGCATTGCTGCTAAAATTGGAATTTAATAATTAATCTTTCCAACCTGAGCTCAAAGTACATTACAATTCAGGTACATTAGTTAGTTCCCTGCTCCTAGAGAGATCTTACAATCTAAGGACTTCATTTATTAAGCATTTTTCTCATAGACACAGAAGGGGAGAAAAGTTTTAGCAAATCAGGAAATGTCTTTACCTGAGGGAATGGAGGGTGAAGGGACTTGCCAAGGTCACAAGAAGTGTCAGTAGGAGAAGCAGGATTTGAATGCTGGCCTAGCCTGAGTTCTTGGGCCACTGCTCTAACCACTGGGCTACTCCTGTTACGCACCCCACCCGCGGTCGTCCCGCGCACGGGACTGCTCATCCTCGGGGTCACACATTGGGTCCTGGTCATGTCTCCCTCGCGGCCCTTGCAAATCCAGCTAGGCCCTGGAGTCCCGTGGCGGTGGTCGCCGGGCCTTCAGTTGCACGCCAGGCCTCACGCCGGGCCTCGGCGTCTCAGCAGCTAGCTAAGCCCCTAAACGTGCGCGTGTGGACCAGCCGCCCTGATGTAGGTTCCAGGGCGGGGCCTAGTTCCGCGGCGCATCCTGATTGAACTCATGTTAAAAGGAAGTTCCTGGCCTCACTTCCTAGCCTTGGCATGTGGCGCAATGCCTAAAGTGAAGAGACCTTGATCCGAAGGCTGTGGGTTCACGTCCCACTCTCGTGCTTCCTAGAATTGATTACTTGTTTATAGGTCCCAGCCCACACATCCTTGATTCCAAGAACACTTGTTTACAAGCTCATGGGTTCAAGCTTCCATTTCAAAAATTCCAAGAGCACCTATATGCCAGGTTGGATTGTTCCTGAGATTGCCCTTGCTTGTGTTTCTGCCTGCTTGTTCCAGGATCCTTCTGTTCCTGCTTGTTTGTTGTTCGTCTCCCTGGTCTTACCCCAGACTGATTTACTGGTAAAGATGTCAGTTTGCTCCTGACCTGCTGCCAAAGACCTTAGCTTGTTCCCAGCCTGCCCAAGATCTCTGCCTGCTCTTTGACCTTGCCTGACCTCTGGATGTTGACCACTCCTTGGACTGATTCCTGGACTTTGACCTTGCTTGATTCTGGCTCTGTCCCTAGCCTTGACCTCACAAATCTAGATATTGGTTTGCTCTCCTCCAACCTGTTTCCAGCCTCAAACCCAATAGTGCTCCTCTAAGTGTCTGTGGGCACGCCAGACTTATACTCTCCCAGGAGACCCTGCGAGGACCACCTAAATCCAAGCGGCCTGGGTCCCTATAGGCTCCTCCAGGGGGGACGTCGAGCTTCCAGTGGTGAAGCTCTACACTGCCTCTGTCTCCTTCCAATCTCTGCCCCCTGTGGACAGTCCCTGTACTGCCACAGGACAGGGGTCCACCCCTGACCACAACAGGTTGCCAAGGTCATGGACCAGGGCCCTACCAAGACTGGCTGCTACTGTAAAGCAACACCACCAAGCATTGGAGATGCTGGCTTCTTTAGTAGAGGAGCTATGCTCCCAGCTACAAGAGACTGCTATGGCCAATCCTGTGGGCCTCTCAGCCACTATGCTTCCTAGAGCAACTCTGGCACTTCCTTCACCACCTAGATACAATGGGGATCCATGCTCCTGTCATGGCTTTCTTAATCAGTGCTTTATGCAATTTGCTCTCCAGCCCTCCTTGTTTTTGAAGGAGATCACAAAGGTCACCTTCATCCTGTTTTGGTGGAAGGGAAGACTCTGGCATGGGCCTCTCCCTTATGGGAACGTTCTGATCCCTTCCTCTCCAAGATGTCTGACTTCATTGTTCTCTTCAAGCAGACCTTTGGAGATCCTGGTCGGATGGCTATCGCCAGTCACAATTTACTCCATCTTCGTCAAGGGTCAAGGTCCCTCTCTGAATAAACAGTGCAGTTACGAACCTTAGCCACCGAACTTAGGTGGCAAGAGGATTGCCTATAAGCCATCTTCCTAGATGGACTCTCATCTGTTTTAAAGGATGAGCTCTCCGTCCGTGAGACTCCCACGTCTCTAGAGGACCTGATCTCGCTTGCCGGAAGGATCGATCATCGCCTCCTGCAAAGACGCCTAGAAGTAAAGGTTCCACGCTTTTCTCCAGTAAGGCCTGTAAGCATACCCTGCACTCCTGCAAGGAACGTAACACCACCAGCTTCCTCCATGGTGGAACCTATGGAGGTGAACCAGGGATGGTTATCTCCCACTGAACATCTCTACCGTAGAAAAGAAGGGCTTTGCCTTTACTGTGGCACTTCTGGACATCGTCTGCAATTCTGCCCGGTCCATCTGGGAAACTGCAATGCCTGAGCCCAGCGGGGGTCCCGAGCTTGGGCACAACTGTTTCTGGCCCTCAACTCCTGCTTCCAGTATCCCTGGACATCAAGACCCACACGTTCGCCACCACTGCTCTCATTGATACTGGAGCGAGTGGCAGTTTCATTATGGATGATATCGTCAAAATCTTGGGAATACCCCTTCAACCATTGGAGGTGAGTCTCCATATCGCTTCCATTCAAAGAGAAGATCTTCCCAATCTAATCACCCATCGGATTGTGGCTATTCACCTTTCAGTGGGTACACTCCATAAAGAAGAAAAAGCCTTCTACGTGTTGAAACGCTCAATGCATCCGGTAATTCTGGGGTTGCCTTGGCTGCAGACTCACGAACCCCAGTTTGATTGGCAATCCCTGCAGCTGTAAGGTGGGATCCGAAATGCCAAACTACTTGTCTCCAGCTGGTGTTTCCCATGATTCCGGTTTTGAAGTCTACAATGCTTCCTGGTCTGCCTCCACAGTATATGGAATTCAGTGATGTACTCTCAAAACAGAAAGCAGACACTTTGCCTCCATTACATAAGTTCAACTGTCCCATTGAAATGCTGCCAGGCACGACGCCTCCCAAAGGCAGAACAAATACCTTGTCACAGCCTGAGACTCAGGCTAAGTCAGAGTACATAAAAGAAAACTTGGAGAAGGGGTTTATTAGACCATCTGATTCGCCCGCAGGAGCGGGGTTCTTCTTTGTGAAGAAAAAAGATGGTGGACTTCACCCGTGCATTGACTATCGGGGTCTCAACGCTATAATGTGCAAGGACCATTACCCACTACCCCTTATCAGTGAGCTATTTGACCGCCTCGAAGGCCCAGAGTGTTTTCCAAATTGGATTTGAGAGATGCGTATAATCTAGTACGCATCCAACCTGACGACATCTGGAAGACAGCATTTAATACTAGAGATGGCCATTATGAATACGTAGTCATGCCCTTCTGGCTGAGTAATGCCCCAGCTGTCTTTCAGCATCTCATGAATGAGATCTTCAGGGACCTCCTGTACAAGTTTGTTGTCATCTACCTTGACGACATTCTGATATTTTCCAAGGACATCGAAAGTCACCGTGAACATGTTCGTACTGTCCTCCAATGATTAAGAGAGAATCATCTATACACCAAACTAGAAAAATGTTTGTTTGAACACACTCGTCTACCTTTCCTAGGATATATAATATCTGACCATGGCTTTTCCATGGACCCGGAGAAAGTCCAAGGAATCCGTGACTGACCCCAGCCAGTTGGGCTTCGAGCCTTGCAATGGTTCCTAGGCTTCACTATTATCTAAGATTCATTGCTAACTACTCCTCCGTGGTTGCCCTGCTTACATCGATGACTAAGAAGGGGGCCAATACCCAAGTCTGGACATCTAGAGCCATCGCGGCCTTCCAGAGGCTCAAGGATGCCTTCAGCTCCGGACCGTGGCTTCATCACCCGGATCCCAAATGTCCGTTTGTAGTAGAGGTTGATGCCTCAGCTATTGGAGCCGGGGCTGTCCTAAGCCAACACTCATCCACGGGCAAGTTAATCCCTTGCTCCTTCTATTCACACAAGTTCACCCCCACAGAACAACGCTACACAGTTGGTGATCATGAACTACTGGCAGTGAAGTTAGCTCTTCAGGAATGGCGCCCCTAGTTGGAGGGGGCGCAGTACAAATTCACTATATTCACGGATCACAAGAACTTAGAGCACCTCAAGGAGGCTCAGCTTCTAAATCCCTGGCAGGCCCACTGGGCCTTGTTTTTTGAGAGATTTGACTTTAATCTCTGTTTCCATCCTGGTTCTAAGAATCAGCAAGCTGAAGCGTTGTCTCGATCCTTTGAACCAGAGGATCTTCCAGATGTTCCTAGTTATATCATCGATCCTGCCTGCATATCAATAGCAGCAACCATGACTGTTCCAGTTGGGAAGACTGTCGTTCCTTGCCGACTACGAGATCGTGTCCTAAAATGGGCCCATGATTCTAAACTGGCAGGTCACCCTGACTGTGCCAGGACGCTGGAGATGCTGCGCTGATATTATTGGTGGCCCACCATGGTACAGGACTCTCGGAGTTATGTGGACTCTTGTCCCACTTGCGCACAACAAAAGCTGCCATCAGGAAACCCCTTGGCTTGCTACAGCCACTCCCAGCGCCTACGGAACCCTGGTCCAGTATTTCAACAGATTTAATCACAGATCGTCCCCCATCACAAGGCAACACAGTGATTTGGGTCGTAATCGACCGCTTCTCGAAGATGAGGCACTTCATCCCATTGCCGGGTCTTCCATCAGCCCTGGAATTAGCAAAACTCTTCTTGAGAAACATCGCTCAACTTCACGGGCTCCCAAGGAGATTGTCTCTGATCGGGGACCATAGTTTGCAGCCAAGTACTGGTGCTCCCTATGTAGGACATTCAGTATTTCGTTGAATTATACCTCAGCCTACCACCCTCAGGCCAATGGGCAGGCCGAGAGAATGAATTGGACCTTGAAAACGTTCCTACGTTCATACATCAATGACCAACAGAATGATGTGTCTCCCTTTTCAGTGGTCTTTGGAAGGCAGCCCCATCTGCTTCTTCCTGTTCCTGTTACGGTTCCGTCTCCTGCAGCACAATCCATGGCTCAAACCATCTGCCAAGTATGGACTCAAGTAAGAGAACGTCTCTCGCAGGCTGCTGAGCGCACTAAACGCACCTCAGATCTCCATCGACGACCTGCTCCACTCTTCCGATTTGGCCAGAAAGTTTGGCTGAATGCCTGCCATATCCGTCTCCGACATCCGTCTCATCGGCTGGCCCCAAAGTATATTCGTCCTTTTCCAATACTCAGAAGAGTGGGAGCCGTTTCCTATCAGCTCCAGCTACCCTGGTCCATGGGTATCCACAACACATTCATGTGTCTTTGTTAAAGCTTCTTGTCCTATCCTGGCCCTCTCGCAAAGACCCTCCAGCTCCACGCGTCTCGGCAGAGCCTGATACTTCTCTGCAGGTAAGAGAAGTCCTTGATGTTCATAAGAACATAAGAACATAAGAAAGTGCCATGCTGGGTCAGACCAAGGGTCCATGAAGCCCAGCATCCTGTTTCCAACAGAGGCCAAACCTGGCCACAAGAACCTGGCAATTACCAAAACACTAAGAAGATCCCATGCTACTGATGCAATTAATACCAGTGGCTATTCCCTAAGTAAACTTGATTAATAGCCGGTAATGGACTTCAAGAACTTATCTAAACCTTTTTTGAACCCAGCTACATTATCTGCACTAACCACATCCTCTTGCAACAAATTCCAGAGCTTTATTGTGCATTGAGTGAAAAAGAATTTTCTCCGATTAGTCTTAAATGTGCTACTTGCTAACTTCATGGAATGCCCCCTAGTCCTTCTATTATTCGAAAGTGTAAATAACTGAGTCACATCTACTTGTTCAAGACCTCTCATGATCTTAAAGACCTCTATCATATCCCCCCTCAGCAGTCTCTTCTCCAAGCTGAACAGCCCTAACCTCTTCAGCCTTTCCTCATAGGGGAGCTATTGCATCCTCTTTATCATTTTGGGTGCCCTTCTCTGTACCTTCTTCATTGCAACTATATCTTTTTTTAGATGCAGTGAACAGAATTGTACACAGTATTCAAGGTGCGGTCTAACCATGGAACGATATAGAGGCATTATGACATTTTCTGTTTTATTAACCATTCTCTTCCTAATAATTCCTAACATTCTGATGCTTTTTTGACTGCTGCAGCACACTGAGCGGACGATTTTAAAATATTATCCACTATGATGCTTAGATCTTTTTCCTGGGTGGTAGCTCCTAATATGGAACCTAACATGGTGTAACTACAGCAAGGGTTATTTTTCCCTATATGCAACACCTTGCACTTGTCCACATTAAATTTCATCTGCCATTTGGATGCCCAATCTTCCAGTCTTGCAAGGTCCTCCTGTAATGTATCATAGTCCGCTCGTGATTTAACTACTCTGAATAATTTTGTATCATCTGCAAATTTGATAACCTCACTCGTCGTATTCCTTTCTAGATCATTTATATATATATATATATATTGAAAAGCACCAGTCCAAGTACAGATGCCTGAGGCACTCCACTGTTTACACTTTTCCACTGAGAAAATTGACCATTTAATCCTACTCTCTGTTTCCTGTCTTTTAACCAGTTTGTAATCCACGAAAGGGCATCACCTCCTATCCCATGACTTTTTAGTTTTCTTAGAAGCCTCTCATGTGGGACTTTGTCAAAAACGCCTTCTGAAAATCCAAATACACTACATCTCCTGGTTCACCTTTATCCACATGTTTATTAACCCCTTCAAAAAATGAAGCAGATTTGTTAGGCAAGACTTTCCTTGGGTAAATCCATGTTGACTGTGTTCCATTAAACCATGTCTTTCTATATGTTCTACGATTTTGATCTTGAGAACAGTTTCCACTATTTTTCCCGGCACTGAAGTCAGGCTCACTGGTCTATAATTACCCGGATCGCCCCTGGAGCCTTTTTTAAATATTGGGGTTACATTGGCCACACTCCAGTCTTCAGGTACAATGGTTACAAATTTTAACTAATAGATCTGAAACTTCATTTTTTAGTTCCTTCCATACCCTAGGATGCATGCCATCTGGTCCAGGTGATTTGCTACTCTTTAGTTTGTCAATCTGGCCTACTACATCTTCCAGATTCACAGTGATTTTGTTTAGTTCGTCTGACTCATCACCCCTGAAAACCATCTCCGGAACTGGTATCTCCCCAATATCCTCATTAGTAAACACGAGTGAGGTTATCAAATTCATTTAGTCTTTCTGCAGTGGCCTTATCTTCCCTAAGAGCCCCTTTAACCCCTCGGTCATCTAATGGTCCAACCGACTCCCTCACAGTTTTCTTGCTTCAGATATATTTTAAAAAGTTTTTATTATGAGTTTTTGCCTCTGTGGCCAACTTCATTTCAAATTCTCTCTTCGCCTGTCTTATCAATGTTTTACACTTAACTTGACAATGCTTATGTTTTATCCTATTTTCTTCAGATGGATCCGTCTTCCAATTTTTTAAAGAATTTTTTTTGGCTAAAATAGCCTCTTTCACCTCACCTTTTAACCATGACTGTAATCATTTTGCCTTCTTTCCACCTTTCTTAATGTGTGGAATACATATGGACTGCGCCTCTAGGATTGTATTTTTAAACAATGTCCAAGACTGTTGAACACTTTTAACCTTTGCAGCTGCGCCTTTCAGTTTTTTTCTATTTTCCTCATTTTATCAAAGTTTCCCTTTTGAAAGTTTAGTGTTAGAGCTGCAGATTTACTTATTGTCCACCTTCCAGTTATTAGTTTAAATTTGATCATGTTATGATCACTGTTGCCAAGTGGCCCCACCACCGTTACATCTCTCAGCAAATCCTACATTCCACTAAGAATTAAATCTAAAATAGCTCCCTCTCTCGTTGGTTCCTGAACCAATTGCTCCATGAAGCAATCATTTATTACATCCAGGAACTTTATGTTGCTAGCAAGTCCTGATGTTACATTTACACAGTCAATATTTGGGTAATTGAAATCTCCCATTATTATTGCACTGCCAAATTGGTTTGCTTCTCTGGTTTCTTTTTTTTTTTTATTTTTAATGTATGCATTTACAGATATAATACTTCATATATCAATTCAAAAGGTATAAGAGATCTTACAGTAAAATGTAAAACATAGGTAATTTTAAATCAAATTAGAATAATACATTGATCTTTAATAAATTTTTCAGGTAACATTTGGACCAAGATAAGAAAGACATATATGGAGCTCTTACATTACAGATATAAGAAATCAACCGTCACATGATGCATTCACCCTTATCATTTATAACACACCTCATCCTTTCCTATCCAAAAATCCCCTTAATTGTTCCGGTTCGTAAAAAATGTAGTTATTTCCTTGAAATTTTAAGCAACATTTACAGGGAAATTTAAGCACCATATTTGCACCTGGATTTAATACTTCAGGCCTCATGGTTAGAAACTTTTTCCTGCGCTCCTGTGTGGTGCGCACAACATCAGGATATATCCATACACCTTGCCCATAAAATGGGCTGATCTATTTCAAAAGAAATATTTCATTAATAAGTTTCTATCCTGTTCAAAAGGACAAAAGACCAACAGTGTGCCTCTAGTTTTAACCTCAGTTAGAATAGACGTCTCAATTAATTCTGTAACATTCAAGGATTTTATTGCTTGCTCTTCCTCCATTCCCATAGTAGATGTTCCTTTCTTTGATACATAGAAGGCTTTGGAAATAACCAGGGTTATTTTCTTGGGAATCTTTAAACATTCAGAAAAATATTCTTTTAGCAATTCAACCGGGGATAATCTTTTTATCACTGGAAAGTTCACAATTCGCAGATTTAGATATCTAAGAGAATTTTCTAAATTCTCAAATTTTCTCTCAGCTCTTATTATTGTTCCTTGTACGCTCTCTAGTGAAATTACTTTCTCTTCCAGTTTTTCTATTTTTTCTTGGTGTACAGTCGTCATTTTTTCAATATTAAAGACATTCTTGGATTGTAGGGTTACCAGATCTTGTAGCACAGTGTCGTCGATGTTCCGTTCCAGCATGGCTCTTTGGGGTATAGGTGTGGAGGTAGCCATTTTCTCCAAGGCTCCTGCACACTCTCCGGACGCCGATTGTCGCTTCTGTCATGCTTGGGGGGGCTGCTCTCTCCTCCTCTCATCGTAGCCTCGCGGTGTTTCCTCTCCCTCACCTCCCGCATGACCTCGTGGTGGGCACCCCCGGGCTGAGCAAGATCTCCTCGGCCATGGGAGTCAACCCGAGCTCCTGGGTTCCTCCCTCAGCAGCCCTCACTCCCAGCGTCTTCGGGGTGAAATCAAAGAAGCTGTCAATCCTCGCTTGTTGGATCCCTTCATCTTTCACAATTATGACATCCTTCAAACGAGCTTTTTGCTTCATGTGAGCATTTCTGAAATTTATTTCTAGGTAAATTTAAGGCAAGTTCCAAGCAAGGACTAGCAGAGCTCCTCTCAATGCATCTCATTGGCGGCCATCTTGGTCCCTTGCTTCCCTGATTTCTCTTAGCATTTCATCATTTGTCTGACCATTTTGTCCAGGTGGATGGTGGAGTATACCACCATCACTATACTCTTACTTAACACACATGGGATTTCTAACCATATAGATTCTACTGAGCATTTAGTCTCTTGTATGATCTTTATCCTGTTGGACTCTATACCCTGCCGGACATAAACTGCCACACCCCCATCAAGTTGATCCTCCCTATCATTGCAATATAATATGTACCCTGATATAGCACTGTCCCATTGGATATCCTCCTTCCACCAAGTCTCTGTGATGCCAATTATGTCAATCTCATCATTTGCTGCTATACACTCTAACTCTCCCATCTTACTTCTTAGACTTCTGGCATTGGCATACAGACATTTCAAAGTGTGGTTTTTGCTTGTTTTAACAACCTGCTTTTCAGTTGTTCGGGATAATTCGGAAATCATTAACTTTGGTGATTTTTTACATATAGGCATATGGACTATGTTTGCTTTTAATGGAACCTCTCTGTTGGGAAGCCTTAACTCTCCTGTTTCATTAGTATCCTTCAAGGATACATATCTCTGAACTATGCACTGCTGAGTGACTGTCGGCTTTCCCCCTTGTTCTAGTTTAAAAGCTGCTCTATCTCCTTTTTGAAAGTTAGTGCCAGCAGCTTAGTTCCACCCTTGTTAAGGTGGAGCCCATCCTTTCGGAAAAGTCTCCCCTTTCCCCAAAGGTTTCCCCAGTTCCTTACAAAGCTGAATCCCTCTTCCCTGCACCATCGTCTCATCCACGCATAGAAACTCTGGAGCTCTGCCTGCCTCTGGGGACCTGCACGTGGAAGCATTTCAGAGAATGCCACCCTGGAGGTTCTGGATTTCAGCTTTCTACCTACAATCCTAAATTTGGCTTCCAGAACCTCTCTCCCACATTTTCCTATGTCGTTGGTGCCCACATGTACCATGACAGCCGGCTCCTCCCCAGCACTGTCTATAATCCTATCTAGGTGACTCGTGAGGTCTGCCACCTTCGCACCAGGCGGGCAAGTTACCAGGCGGTCCTCACGTCCACCAGTCACCCTGCTATCTACATTTCTAATAATCAAATCACCAACTATGATGGCCAGCCTACCCTTCCCTCCTAGGCAGTAGCCCTGGGAGACTTGTCCTTAGTGCGAGAGGCCAATACATCACCTGGAGAGCAGGTCCTTGCTACAGGATCACTTCCTGCTACAGCAGGGTGATGTTCTCCTACTGGGAGACCTTTATGATCCAAGGCAGCACTGGGGCTGCCAGACTGGATTTGGGACTTGGCTACTATGTCCCTGAAGGTCTCATCAATGTACCTCTCTGTCTCCCTCAGCTCCTCCAAGTCTGCTACTCTAGCCTCCAGAGATCAGACTCGTTCCCTGAGAGCTCTTTGCACCGAGTGCACACATACAATCTTTCACCGGCGGGTAAAAAATCATCCATGTGACACTCAATGCAAAAGACTGGAAAGTCCCCCTCTTGCTGCTGGTCTGCTGCCTTTATCTTAGTTTTATTGAGTTCCTAGTTAAGTTTAGGATTCTAAGGGAGTTGGAATGAGAGTACTTTAAATTTACAGGTGAATTTACTAATTAATCTGCTAGTGTCCTACAAGGGGATGACTAAACTTTCAATAAGGGCTGGTACAATAGTATGATTTAGATAAGACCCTGATTGATTTTTAATGAGAAAGTGTCTCGTGCCTAAAAATCAAGAGTTGAGTGGGTGGGAAAGACAGACACTAAAATTAACTAACTATCTCTGGCTTGCTTATTACCGCAGACACACACAAACTCTAAAGAATATATCCCTTAATTTCACCTTTCACCAAACTTTTATAAGCCCGACGTCGAGGCAAATGGGAGTATCTCCTAGCTTGGGAGGGCTATGGGGCCAAGGAGAACTCATGGGAACCATTTCAGAATATCCTTGACAAGGATCTCTTGAACACTTTCCATAGACAGAATCCTGAGAAACCCCAGCCGCGTAGGGGGAGGCCTAGTAGGGGGGTACTGTTACGCGTCCCACCCGCGGTCGTCCTGTGCATGGGACCGCTCACCTTTGGGGTCACACAGCAGGACCCGGTCCTGTCTCTCTTGTGGCCCTTGCAAGTCCAGCTAGGCCCTGGCATCCCGCGGCAGCGGTCGCCGGGCCTTCGGTCGCACGCCAGGCCTCACACCGGGCCTCGGCGTCTCAGCAGCTAGCCATGCCCCTACGCATGCCCATGCACGGACCGGTCGCCCTGATGTAGGTTCCAGGACGGGGCCTAGTTCCGCGGTGTACCCTGATTGAACTCATGTTAAAAGGAAGTTCCTGGCCTCACTTTCTTGCCTTGGCATGTGGCGCAATGCCAATACAGTATCATGTCAATGAGGTCCTAGTATTAGATTGCAAGATAGAAGAAAAAGATATACACAAGTCAGTGGCAGATTGTGTGTAGTGTGGAAAGGTGGTAGCGCTTTGTGTATCTAGCTAACAAGCTGCCAGGATCAGAAAGAATAGTATCTGTTTCCATGGTACCAGTTTCAATTATTCAATTAATTTGTATATAGCCGTGCCCTGGTATTGAAAAGCGTCTACTAGATGTGGTGAAGGAATGTTGCAGTATATTCAGTGGAGGACTCGTAAAAGTTATTATGAAAGGCTGAAAAATGGAAAGCAGTTGATGGATTTATGATAATATAAAGTTCTGTATGACATTGTTTTTCCTTTTTTCATATTTTTACTTCTTTATGGGAAATATTGATCATTCTACAATTGGGAGAGGGTTAAATTTTCAAAGGGTTTAGGTGCCTAACTTAGGGGTTAGGATCCTAAATTGAAAATTGATTAGGGCTAAGCACTTAAATTTAGACTAAAAGGTGGGTGGCTACAGGGGCAGAGAAAAAAGTGAGGAACTTAGCACAGATTTTCAGCACTGGAAACCTAACATGGGGGGGGGGGGGGGGGCATTAACTAAACCACGGTATTTTATCAGAGGGGGAAATATTACTGGGTTTACTAAGCTACTGGGAAATTACCAGTTTAGCTGCCTCTGCAAATTCCACATGATGGCTGTTGGGCCAACATAGGGGCTCATCGACCCCAAGTAAACCTCCCCGGTTTGGCAAAGACCCTGGAGGTATTCAAAACACCCTGTCCCAGTTTCCTTGCTGCCCCTTGAAGTGGCCAAAGTCTTCAAAATAAAATTTAAGTAACTAAAATAGCAGTACAGGCCCTGCCCCAAACCCCTAACACCTCTCCTTTTTCAAAATTCCCCCGGAGGCTTTCTCCTCCCATCCTAGTCCACCCTTCCAATTCCCCTAAACTTACCAAACTTGCCCTGTAGCCTAGTAGGGGCCCAGAGAACTCACAAAGCTCTGGACCTGGCGGTGGCCATTTTCCAAAATAGTGTCAGTTACCGCTATTACATGATGGGGCAAAGGCAAGCAGATTTTGCAGAGTATTTTAAAAGCAAACTTCCATGCCTGTTTGCTTAAAAAATATTCAGGTAATAGGCCAAATATGTGCACACATTTGCTTTTATAAAGTTACACTTCCTCTTCCAAGTATGCATATAAGCACAGAAACTCCACCTATCCACCCCCCCCCCCCCCCACACACACACCTAGAACACCTTTCCTCCCCGCGCGTTAAAAGTACATGTGAAACTGGGTTTCTGAGTCTTGGTTAATCTTAAAACAGCCATTCATGCGCATACATGACTTTGAAAATTACTCTTAAAAAAATTATCTTTTTCTATTACTTTCATTAGAGAATAAAAATATGACAACAAACATTACTTTCAAAATTCACAATGTAGACCTATCAAATTGTTGTGATTAAAAAAATCAATGAAATGCAAATTTCTCTCAGTGTCTTCTATTTAGGATTAGTGATGCAGGAAGATTGTGCGGTGATGGTGCAAGATTCTCTGCAGGGACTGGCCCTGTTCAGTGCACGGAAGGCAAAAAAGTGGGAAAAAAATCTAACCAGTATGTTTGTTGTAGTTCTTAGGATTCTGCTTTCAGAATGAAGGGCCAAATGGACTAAAGCTTTTTTTTTTTTTATACCCATACACACAAAATAGGAAAACTCCTTCACTACAGGAGTTCTCACAACAAATTTGGGGGGGGCTCTGGGTACAGCCATCAATTCTTCCTGGTGGCCGCATCAAGAACTGTTCCTAAAGTACCTAGGGACCTATTTATTAAAGCACGTTAATGTATGTTAAGTGGCTGTGTTAATGTGTTAACAATCATTAATGCACTTTAAATGGGTTTCTCATGTTAATGGTAACACACATGCTGGCGTTACCATGAATGAATAAAACATATAATACAATAAATATTCCAAAGGCTTTATGCTCTGTGAAAAGTCCATAAACCATCATTAAGGCGGTGTTGCAGAAATCCACTTCTTATCCCTGGGATAAGCAGCATGGAATCTATCTACCCCTTGGGATCCTGCCAGGTACTTGTGACCTGGCTTGACCACTGTTGGAATCAGGATACTGAGCTTGATGGACTTTTGGTCTGACCCAGTATTGCAAGTCTTATGTTCATATGTTCTTATAATGCATAGTTTTAAAACTCTTTTTTTATATCAAAGAGCAATACAACAATCCAGACCGAGAAAATTCAGCCTTGCACAATACATTTTTGGGGCTATAAGTTTTCTTAAAATTGAACCTCTTTCTGGAATTGAATTATTCAAAAAGTTAATGTTGGAATGTTTGTAGATACCCCCAGGGTTACCTCTCCTAATGTTTTATTCCTATTAAATACTGGTTTCCAGGAGACAATTCTCCAAAAGATCAGCTATAATTTTTTTTATAGAAGAATCACCATTACTTTTCTCCTTTCTTTTTCATGAGGACCAAGATTGGATATTGATAATATACTTTCAAAAACTGGATAGAACCTTTTTAAGTGGGAAAGCTAGGCACAGATGTTTCCCATTGTACTCAAGAAAGAAAGATGGCATATTTGTATCCTAAAATGGAATGTTATTTAATGGGGAGCTGAGTTTGTGTTGAGGTACCCAGCGAAATGCAGGATAAAATATAAGGATACCATTTACAGTTTTTGGGATTCAGAAAAGCTTTCCGCATTTATCCAGAACAGTGCTGCTGTTACGATTCTGCCTGCAGCCAGAGCCGCAGGCAGCCTCTCATCTCTTTTTTCTTCTTTCTTCACGGCCCAGAGGCCGCCGACACCTTCTCAGTGTGGCTGGAGCCGCTTTGGTGCAGACCAGGAGGCCGCCAACAATGTCCTCATGCAGCCAGGAGGCCGCCGACATTGAGATCCACGCAGCGGGGTGCCGCTCCAGCTCCTCTTGCGGCCCGGAGGCCACCGACGATGTCTCTATGCGGCTGGAGGCCGCCGATGGCATTCTCACATGGCCAGGGGGCCGCCAACGTTGCCTTGTTCCCTCCATGGGGAGGGGCCTTCACCCTCGGCCTTACTGGCGGCAGGGAGCTGTCCTCAGCTGCTTCTCCGCGGCAGGAAGCCGCCTCCAATGTCGGGGCCTGTTCCATGACCCAGCTCTCCTCCTGCACTGTGCAGTGGCAGGGATGCCGCTCTCCAGGGTCCTGCCTTCCATCTCCTTAGGCACGGGGCTGCGCCTCCTCTCTATACCTAAAGGGCTAGTGTGAGAGTGGTCCTCCTATGATGTCATCGTGGGAGCCTCCTCTTCAGCCCTATACAAAGGGCCTGTCTTCATTGCTTCATCACTTTCGCAAGGAGCCAGACCTCCTTAGGACTTCTCTTCATCCTGCTTCTCGTTGGCACTCTGTTCCATGTTAGAATTCCATGTCTTCATCTTCGTTAAGGTCTCTTGTCGGATCCTGTGTCTTGTCCGTCCAGATCCTGATGTTCTTGATGTTTCGTCCTTCAGAGTTCCTGAAGTCCTAATGTCTTTTCCTTTGGACCTCTTCACATCCTGATCTTCTTTTATCCAGATATCCTTTGCTTCAGCAGCGTAAGCCTCCAGAAGATTCCGGCTTTTAACCCTCCGAGCTTCAGGTTCCATACTCAGAGTTCGCTTGAGCTCCGTGCCGAGCCTTTTACTCTGAGTCCCTGGGATCTTGAGGTTTTTCTCCTTATCCTATATCCTGTCCGAGTCTTTGGAGCCTCTTTCATTTGCCTTGCCCACATGAATGAACTCTGCATAAACCTGTACTGTATCAGTGTGGTCTGTGCCTTGCCTTGACTGGCTGTGGAGGGCGTGCCTCGATGCAGACCTCGGAGTCTTCGTTGTGGAACCTCCAAGTAACCTGAGTTAAGAACCACCAGCGTGGTCCGTGACCTGCCTTGATTGGCTGTGTAGGGCGCATGGTGTGGCAGTATCTATTCAGAACTCTTGACTTGTGACTCTGTCTGAGTCCTTCAAGTACCTTGGAATAACATCTCAGTTCTTCAAGCAACCTGAGTCTCGTCTCAGTTCTTCAAATAACTTGAGCTCCGCCTCATCCTTCAAGTAATCCTGAATCTTCAAGTAACTTGTGACTTCGTCTGAGTCCTCTATGTATCTTGAATCTTCGGGCTCATCCTTCAGTATCCTGACTCTTGGCTCATCCCTCATGTATCCTGAGTCTTGTCTCATTCTTCAAGTGTCCTGAGTCTCGTCTCATCCTTTCAAGTATCCTACTCTTCGTGTGAACCCCTCACGTATCCTGAGTCTTCGTCTGATGTCTTCGCCCTTCAGCCTCTGTCCATCCTGTCGCATTTGCTGTTTCATACGGCAGGTCGGAAAGGGTTATCGAGTGGCTGGAGGGCTACCCCAGAGACCAACATTGCATTGCTGTGTCTCTTTGATGTGATCAGGTTTGGCAGAGGCCAGGGTTCTGCATCTTCAGCCTGTGCTTGGACACTCCTCACCTGCCTCGGTGCTTCCCGGAGTTCCTCTGTGGTTGTGTCATGGCCGAAGGGTACACAATCTCCCAGAAATGGGACCGTCCCCAGCATTCCCATAACAGCTGCTTGGAAGCCAAGGATAGATTGTTGATTTATTTTAGATCCTGATTTTTTTCTTGTTAATGTAAGAGTGTCATTATTATTTTCTCTATCTTCTTTGCTTCTTTCTCCAAATATTGCAAGTTTGAATTTTATTTTTTTCATTCTAGGCATCCTTTACAGAAATTGTTGAAGAATTCCTTTTGTCAATGCCGATTTCATTCAGTGGACCCCCATTTACTATGCTTCCCCCCCCCCCCACCCATAGACATAGAATGAGTGAATAGATTTAGTAAATCTAGCCCTATGTCCTTTTTCATCTTCCATGTGTAACTTTCCATTATATGTGTAAATTCCATGACATTAGAAAAACAGACGCACATGCCAACTTTATTGGATGCAGCAAAATGGTGTCCATTCCCACCTCCAAGTCCTCATGACCATGTACTTTTCCAATGCCGTGGAACTTGCATATACAGATTGATAAGCAATGAAATATAATATGAGTATGTTATAAAAAACACACACAGAAATCAGCAAGGACACTTGCACATATTTTTTATTTCTCAAACACACATTTTCTCACTCACATTCTCTGTTTCACATACCCATGAGCACAAAACATACTCAAAAAAATAACACATATGCAAACAAATTCACTCTCTCTCAAATACAGACATACACACACACACACACACAGAAAATATCACTCTAGGCCAAAGAATCACCCACAACTCTTGATCATTGTCACATACACACTCATGCACATAAAGTCAACTTTTTTCTCTCACAAAACAACAGTCTTGGTCTTGCTCGCAGAAAAGAATACAGCCTTCCCATGTCACATTTGGAAATTTTGTGTCCTTTATGGAGTAATTTTTTCCTGTTTTTAATATTCTTTTTCCTTTAACACTTTTGATCTTGGTTTTTCATGAACTTCAAACTGGGCTAGTTGCTTTATTTTTAATTTAATATTTATTTATTTATTGAGTTTTAAATATTAACACATCAAGCAATATTACACTTGAATATAATTACAAGAATGAACAATTATCACTAAATTATACATGCATTTTCATGCTATATACACAAACAAAAACAAATTAACTTCCTTCATTCCTATCTATCAAGCCCTCAAATGAGATCCTTAGCACTTTTCCAAGTAAATTTATACAAAAATGCATAAACCTATACAAAGCAATTAGACTATAGGATATTATTTCTATTGGAAGATCCAAACTCCTTACACTGAGCACTTTATGTTACCTCTGGGGATGAACTCATCAATGGTTTTCCTTTCTCAATTAAGAATTTTCTTAGATGAATTGGTTGTTGGAATATATATGCCTTTTCATTAAATTTTATTAAACACGTGCAAGGATATTTTAAAATAAAAAACATACCAAGTTGTATTGCCTGAGGCCTTAGTAACAGAAATTGTTTTCTACGTTTCTGAGTCTGACGAGATAGATCAGGAAATATCTGGACTTTACAGCCTATAAACTCCTTTGTCCTATTCTAGAAATATTTTCTAAAAATCCAATCCTTGTCAGATTCTAACATAAAAGTTACAAGGAATGTAGCTGGATTCACTAGCTCAGTCTCTGTTCTTTCCAACATCTCTGAAATATTTACATTTGCTTCATGAACCGATTTTAATTCTTACATAGGAATATTTTCTCCCAATACAGCTTTGGAGGTTTTCTTCAGTGGAGGAAGAAAATATATTTTTGAAAGAATAGGTAATGTAGCTTCTGGTATGCCTAATACCTCCATTAAATATCTCCTCCAGAGCTGCATTGGGGTTGAAATCACTGATTTTGGAAAATTTATACAACGAATGTTCCTACATTTAGAGACATTTTCTAGATTTTCAACTTTGTAATGTATATTTTGATTTTCTTTTATCATGGCACATTGTATATCATGAACTTTTCTTATTTCATTCTTAACTGAATTAACATCCCAATTAAACTGTAAATTATCCTCTGTTTTCACTACTCTACTTTCTACTTCCTTCATCTTTCCAAGTAGAATTGACATTTGTATCCCCATATTTTTATTTAAAGCATTAATAGCTTCCCATATTAGTTCCATAGTAAAGTTCTGGGGTCTTACCAATTCTTGAAATTGTATCAAGGAAAACCCATTAGAGTCCCCTCCAGATGCTTCATCCGTCGCTCCACTGGAGTTTTTCACCACCTCCAAGTTGGTGATTTGTTCTGCCCTTTCATCCAGATGGCTTGTTTGCCTCAAAGGTGGTTCCATCCGATCCTCCTCTCTGGGTGGTCCGATTGAACCCCACTCCACCTGGAGCCTGACGGCTGGGTTTGGTGGTGTTGATAATAATAAGCTCAGGAATGTTAAGAGGGCTCTTCTTCTCCCCTCCTTTCGTTCAGCAAGCTTTTTTCCTGGGGGCCCTCTTTAAGTCAGGAGAGTAAACTATCCCCTAGATTCATCAAAATGCTATATCGCATGGTGCGGTAAACTTTTCACACCCCGCAATACTTCTATTTCACAGCTCACAAAGTGCCGAGAGAGAGAGAAAGAGCCTATTTATAAGGTCTTATATAGCTTGAGGTGAGGTGTTGGTGGTGGTTTAGGGTTTATGGGCCAGTTTTACATGCAGAGTGAGATGTATGAACTGCACAGAACACCTCGGTAAAGATTTGATGTCATTTGGAGTGAGAAAAGTATCACAAAGATTGGATTTCTACAATGTTCTCTCACCCAAGCTAGTTAGTTAGTTGCAATTAGTTGCAATCAGCTAAAAACCTATCAGAAACACTTGTTTCAAGTTATATCACAACCTTATACTTTTGATGGCTGGATGTTGGATCTGACAGTCATGCCTGGCCTGGGCGACTGGCTCTCATTACACTTAAGGTGCAGAGCTTGATGGAAAGAAAGCATCAGTCCATCAAATCCAACCTTTCTGACCTTAACAAAGAAGCTAACACCTACTGCACTAACCCCGAGTTAACCCTGACAGAGAACTCTTAGCTGACATTTTCTCTTTCCAGGAGAGTCCTGACAAGGGAACTGTCTCTCTGTTCCCCTTAAATTAATCCTGGCTTTTCCAGAAAGAGAGATACACCTCCCCTCCCCAGCAGAGACCATTCCAAGTATGCAGGAGCCCAACTGCTTCCCTAAACATTTTCTGACATTTAGGGATTTGTTTTACCTCTACAACTTTTTTCCTTAAAAGAGAAATCTCACCTCAGCTAGAATAAGCCAGAGGGAGGTAAGAAGGCATTACTATCGTGAAAGGGGGTGAGAAAGGCAGAATGATAAATGTCCCCATTCATGTAAGGATATTGCAGCAAAATACGCAACTTTCTGTCAAGATATGCAAGGGGTTCACATGGAACCCTTGCTAGATGCCAGAAAATCAGGGGATTCTCCTGCCACAACAAGCCACAGGACTGGAATCACATTTCTGCCAGGGAAAGTAAGGGAAGGGAAAGAATATCCAGGAGGACCGGTGCCAGCACTGCTGTCTAGGCAAGCAAAGGGGCCAGAGGCAGTATCCAGGACCCAAAACACTTCATGTGATTTCACAATTTTTACAGCTCCACACTTTTCTTATTGGAATCTAATTATCACACACATACACACAGTGGAAAGTGCTGTGGGTGCGAAGTGAATCTTTGAAGCACAAAATGCTTTGAAGTCCGTTTTATTATGCAATAATCAAACGATAGTTTTTGCACTCCCTCAAACATATGCAAGGCAATCTGCAGTTTTAAACTTGTCTTGATTTCTTGAAAACACAAAATAGCTCTTTTGAAAAAGTGGAGAACTTAAGCCAGGCCTTAATATAAGGGCCTAGGAAGGATCACTTTCCGAAATGAGCTGACTCCTTCATGTTGCCCATAACTCCCCTATACTTTTGCAATATATGCTGATTGATCAGATCCTCTTTCTGGTTGCAGCTAATATGCAACTATACAAAGGATATCGGCCTCATGTGTCTACTCCTGAACTATACCGATCAGAATAATGTTGCCCATACATCTGTGTGAATAGAAACACTTTAGTCAGGCTTTGTATCTTGTCACTTCATCGTTTCTCACGCTCTGAAACCATTGTAGCTATACAAGATGATTTCTGCCTGTTTTTTTACTGTTGTATAATTACTGAAAAACAATAAAAACAAAATGTGAAAGAAATACTGTATATCGGCCAGATGTACTAAAGGGATTTATCCACTTTCTGTCTCTATGGGAACAATGCTTCATATCTCTGGTCCACAGCTTAATCCAGCCTTCCAAGTGCGTAATTAGCAAGCTGCTGTTTCTGAAATCCCCTCCAAAAGTTTGTAGTTACAAAGGAGATTTGTAGATTTTTATTGGTGATGGTGGTGGTGAAGGGGGTGGGGGTTGTGTTCATATATATTTATTGAATTCACAAGAATTTTTAATGACAATTGAATAAAGGAACATTAACTCATCCAGTTTAATTCTATACATCACAACAGTGATGTACAGAACAGGCCAACAGTGTGATGACCGTGAAGCACTTGGTCATTCTTGGGACAGATATGATGTGAGGGCTGAGAGATTGGGTGGAAGACTCAAAAAGAGAGTTGGTGTTGAGGTGCATTTTGTCAATTTTATATGCACTTCTACCAAAAAGGAAGATGAATCTCAATTGGGCAGGCTGGATGGGCCATTTTGGTCATCAGTGACTATGTTACTATTAAAGAGCAGCCCACCTAGGTGCAAAGTTCGCAAATTGTTTTGTACTAGCAAATTTAGGGGGTCATTTTCCAAAGTGATCATGTGCGATCACTAAATGGGGGCGGAGTCGGGGCGGCATCAAGACCAGAACAGGAGGAGTTGGGGCGGCACCGGGGCGGATGCTGCAAAGACATCACGGACAGTGAAAAGGTAAGAACCCTTTTCGCTGCCAATTTCGCACTCAATAGCATCACCTTTTATGATGGTGCTATTGGGTGCGAAAACCGGCAGCGATCACACCACAGAGGTGCAATCGCTGTTGGCTTTCGCAGGCCCGCCCCCCCCCCCCCCCCCCCCCCACCCCTCGTACCATGCGATTCAAAAGAGCCCGGCGGTATTAGAGAATCCAGGCCTTAGTAAGTATACACTATTTTTTTTGTTTGCTCATGTGGTTACATGGGCACAAAAGTCCACATGGACGTCATACGTCATTTTTTCTGCAGATGGGGGGGGGGGGGGGGGATGTTTAAGTATTTGAAAATTCCATTCTGTGCACATAATTATTTCCAAGACCTCAACATGCTTCCACCCTCTAGGAATGCCCCTTTTAATGAGGCTACAAGTACATGAACATTGTGACCCTTGTATGTGCTTTTTAGCTGCTCCGAGGAGGGCAATTTTCAGACTAGTCAATTTACCACCAGGTGCAACTACAGTATTTGAATTAAGCAGGCAATCCCATATTAACAAATCCTCATTTTGGTAGTTGCGGATTAACCACAGTCTTCCCCCTTATTTGTCCAGAGATAATCTGGCCACTGTAATCCATGCCCTAGTAATAGGGAGGTTGGATTACTGTAATTCATTGTTTATAGGACTGCAAAAAACAAAATAAACCAAACAAACCCAGCTTTATAGAATACAATATGTGCAAAATACAGCTGCGTGAGTCCTCAGGGGTTTGAAACCCCATGACTACGTCATTTCAGCTCTTGAAAGGATTCACTGGCTTTTGGCTAATTCAAATATTCGTTTCCAAATGCTTTCACTAGTACTTAAGGCATTGTTTGGTCCTGGTCCTCGATACTGAAGAATTAGATTGAATTTCTATGCCACTTCTTTCCGAAGTGAAATATGTAGAAACTAAGAAATGTGCTTTCTTTTATGCTGGTCTTACTCTTTGGAATTCAGTCTCCAAAGAGATAAGAATTATGAGGGACTACTGGCCTTTAGAAAGTTATGCAAAACTTTGCTTTTACTAATTAATCATACTAAGATGTTAGAAATGTGCTGCTGTTCTTTAGTTCCCTCTCTGGCCTTATTCAAATGTAGTTTAAAAACTCAGTCCCCTTTTACAAAGCTGCTTTTAAATCATAAGGACTTCTCTACAATAAATACACTTTTCACACACTCTTGTTTATCATGTATGTTTTTCCTGACTAAATTGTAAGCTCCAGCACTCTAAAAATGATAGTTAAAAGCAGTAGTTCCAGTTCCTATATTTTATTTGATGCATGTATTGTGTACATTTTGGTCTTGATTTGTATTTTATTTTATTGATTTTGTATTGATTGTATATTGTACATTTGTATATTTGCTATTACGTCATATACTGCCTAGAATTATATTTCAAAGAATAGATGACATAACTTTAAAAATAAATATAAATAAATGGCTTTGAAATTTCTTTCCAAAATCAAACTAGGAACTTTAAAATTACCATAAAGCAAACATTTAGCACCATAAGTTGCAGCAAGCTCTTTAGCTCCCCCTGGGTTTTTATTAAAGATCTGTTTATTTTGCCACAACCTTAAATTCATTAGATGATTGTTCAAGGGCTAAACCTTTGGGGAAAAGGAGGACAGAAAGGGCTCCAAGAAAATGCAGCATGCAGGTGAATAGAATATCGAAGCCTTAACTTGAATATGAAATTTTTGAAGTAGCAAAAAAAAAAAAAAAAGCTCCAACATAGATCCATTATTTTCAAGCAGTATCATGTTTTGGGAAGTCAAAATTAAATACTAGCAATAATATTCAGGATTATCTGATTCCCATTAGAGGGGAGAGCAGGACTAAATTTAGGCATAGGAAACACAGGTGCCAAATGTTTAAGGGGCCTGCTCCTGCTTGCTTCAAGGATGTGCACTACGACTCCCCCTCCACCCCCACCTTTTTGGTTTCCAGGCAGGGGACAATACTACTAGTACTACTGCACACACACATATACATTCACACAAACATACACACACATGTCCTGCCTATGGATTCCAAAATCCCCTCCATGGTGGGTGACTATTGTTGGACTCTTATCCGCGACACGTCGGACAGTGATTACAAGCAAAAATCTGCGGCAAAACATTTTTAGTTTTGTTTTCTGGTGCCAACATTGCCATTATAGTGTACATTATACACTATAATGTATACATTATTATACTATATATTATACACTATAATGTATAATGTTGATATGTTTCCAATCTCTGCACTACTAATTCTTAGTTATAACCTCCTCCATTCCTCGTTTGTTCTGTTCCTCCCTTTACCTGATTAATCTTTGGTTAATCCTTTGCTATTCATTGTAATCTATCTAAATCACGTTCGATGTAAACCTTTCATTTGATGTAAACCGATGCGATATGACTTGTGCCATGAACTTCGGTATAAAAAAGAATTTAAATAAATAAAATAAATTATAGCTTATGCCGCTACAGACACGTAACAATGCTTAATGTATATCACACTTTTCTGGCAAACGGTATGTGATACAGACTTAATTAATGCATATTTGTGTTCAACTTGTTAAAATCTACTTGTTTCACCGAAGGTTGTGAAGGAAACAAAATGTTCCAAAAATTTGTTTACCAGTGGGCAGGGGCGAGAGAGGCACGAGGCCCAAGAGGATGTAAAAAAACAAAACAAAAACAAAACAAACAACCCCAACAAAAAAAGAACACATAAGCAAAAGTGCACTCCCCTCCCCCAGGAGTGCTATCAACTCTAAGCATCTAACAAAAAAAAAAATGAAAAGAGGCATTCAACAAAATAATCAAAATTTAATCAAGTTAAAAAAAAAAGAAATGTGTTAATCAAAACCAAAGGAAAAGGAATATTATAGAAACAAGGGTAGAATAAGTGTACTGGCAAAACTCAAACTGATTCCATTATATCACCACTCCAACAACCTAGAGAAGCCGGACATGCGAGATCAGCAGCGCCGTGGTCTCACTACAGGCTGAGCAGGTTACACACCCTGCAAACTTTGCAAACGATGAAACCCAAGTCGCATTCCCCGAGCTCTCCACGAACGACCGCAACATTGCAAAGCTGAGGCCTCCATGCCGTTCCTGCCTCCAGCTTCCTCAAGATCCAGGCACACCGAAAAAATCCTCACTTAAAGAAGCAAACAGTTTTCATCTCAACAAAGATGGAAAACCATCAGTGAGATCGGGAAATCTCCCAGTACTCCCCCCCCGGCTAGGATCCAGATCAACCCACACCATTCACTGATGCAGCTCCCTCTGTCACAGGACACAAGCGGTCCAGCGCCGTGCCATCGTCAGGCTCCTGAAACTAGAGCCGGCCGAAGATGGCCCATTCAGGTGATACCCGGCTGCAGCTCTGGGAGGGCGGAGTTGCCGGGCTTTGTTTACTCTTTCCCGAGTATGCAACCTGCACAACCCAGGGCCGACGGTGGTGATGGGGGGGGAGAGTGCTGAGCTGCCCAACCTGAGAGAGGGGCATGCAGCCGGGCTCAGTCATATTTCATGAGAGATTCCGACGCAGCTGGCCTGCGGACAGCCATCTGGGGCTTTTGAATGGAATCGGCTTTTATTTTTGTTGTTGTTTTTATTGCTGTAGCTGTTGCAAGAGAAAGTAAAATAGCCTGGAAAACACGGACTGGCCAATGGGAGGGCGCCGCACAGCGTCCAATCAGAGAGCGCGGAGCGGGAGTAAGCCAATGAGGAGGCGGCTTACACAGTTGGCACGAGGACTAGGTGGCTGGCGGTTCTCTGGTCCCGCTGACCGCCCAGGGCAGCGTTTCGTGTTGCCGGCTCCAAGGCGGGGGGTGAGCGACTGTGCGACCGGGAGGGCGAGAGAAGATGGCGAAGGTTCGCTGAGCAGGGGTTTTTTGTTTTTTTTTTTTCCGGGAAGCGCCCCCACCACTTCCCCTTCCCTCTTCTGGGCGATGGTCGGGGGGCCGCAGCTGTCGGAGTTCTGAGGTATCGCTGGGGCGCGCGGCTTACCTCATCCGCCCCCTCCCAGTACGGGGCCGGCTCCCGATTGCCTCCCCCCCCCCCCCCCCCGGCCGGAGCCCGGAGAATTGCCGATGACTTCCTGCCGGAATGGAAGAGAGCAGGTCGTGTCCGTATACCGAGGATTCCCGCCGCTTACCCACCGCCTGCCGGCACATCTGATTTAAAAGAAAAGCGACTTTTTTTTTTCTCCTCCTCTTTTTAATTTGTTTTTTTAAACTTTTAAAAGACTGTTCTCACCAAGCACCAGCACCACACTCTCTCCCAGGATATAAAATGCCAGCCTTGTTTGGAAGGATTGGGTTACCTCCGTCTTCCCTTTTCTGCTCCGCTTTGGTGCTGCTGGGCTCTGCTTTCGCTGCGGTTTTGCCACCTTCCTCCAATTGCACCGGCGTCGGGAAGCTGGTGGACTGCAGCCGCCTGGGACTGAGCAGCGTACCCGCCGATCTCTCCGCCTCTGCAGTGTCCGTGTAAGTCCCGTACACCTAGAGAGCAAGTCAGGCGCACGGTTTATTTCCTCTCTCGTATAAATGAGTGCGTATATGTGTCTGTCTTCCTTTCTCTTCCTTGCAGCCAGCAAAGTTGCATGGGGAAACCTATGGGTGTTACTTTTGACAAGCTATTTTCAGAACGTTTTGCTTTTGACCGCTTTAGTTTGAGCTTGTAACGTGAAAAAAAGTTTGGAAGTGAAAAAACGTGCCCTCCCCCTCCTTACTGTGGAGCGGTTGGTGCTGCTAGTGTATAAAGTGCGGAAAGCTCATGCGACGTGCAGGCTTACCGAGCTCCCAATTAGTTGGAAAGAGGCGCTGATGAGAAAATGGGGTATTTTTCACGGCATTATTGCTTTACTTTGTATTGTTAGGCTTGTAGATTGTCATAGGGTTGTGAAAAAAACAACATTGTCTGTCTAGAATGCTGGAAAAGGCTCCCACAAAAAAATGTTTCCTCCTTGTATGAAAGCACAGAAATGAAAGGCTTGGTCTATCTTGTCATATGGGTCACAGGCTTTTTTCATATAATCCTAAATCAAATCCATTTTGCAAAGAGGGAAAAATTTAATTTATGAAAAGTTTGTCACCTGCTATATTTTTGCCAGCACATGTTGCTAGTTCAAAAATAGGATATAATTGAGTGACATGCTGATATGAAAAGCATAAGAAAAGTGGAATGGGACACTAAGATATCTGATTAGTATGTTTCATTACATCTGTTAATACTTTCTTCATTAATTTGTTCTGTACTTTTTCAATTTAGTACAGAAATATCAGAACAGACGCTAAACACCTGCACGGTTAAAAATGTTTGTTTTTAATTGAATGTGGGGGTTTAGCCAACGGCTTCACAACATTGAGTTCATGCCATATTTTGACATGTCTCTAGAAGTTTTTGTGAATAATTCATTTAAGCGTGTATCTAAATTCTGTACAAAAAAAAACTTGTTACCTTGACATTCCTGTTTCACTTATACCAGGAAAGTGAGTTATAATAGAGTGAAAAAAAAACTTTTTGAATTAACACTGTATGGTGTAATAAATATAAATATGTAATAAAAAAATACATGAAGATGTATTCTGTGACAAACTGCAGATCTAGTGAGGTGCTGCTCGAAACTTTTTTTTTAATTTTAAGTTTTAGTTCTGAGATCTCTGCAACTTATCAGAGAAACATTTAATTTTGAATACACAAGACCAAATAGTAGCCAGATTTCATTTTATATTAATACTAAAGTTTGGATTGAGGTTTCTTACCCAATACCGTAATACCAATGGAGTTAAAACAGATCTGCAAGGCTTAAGGGATCCCAACAGTTCCATGCAGAACCCAACAGGAAACAAGGAGCACGTCTCATACCAGCTACTGTTTAAATTCCAATAAAGTATTAGTTTTTCAGACTGAAGAAATGGATTTTTCATAACTGGCTCGTAAGCAGCAAAGCAGAAGCACAGCTACTACAGCTTTATTTTGTGGTGTAAATACACAGATCAAATTGTAACAAAATTGTCTAATTCAAATACAGTACCAGCCTCTACTAAATTCCAATGACTCTTCAAATTATAGATTCAAATGACAAAAGCATTTATTTTTTGAATATATGTAACATAAGATTGCATTGCAAATTGTAGTTATTCCATTATCCTCCAAATGGACAGTTTTTCAACTGTGGCAAAAATGTTTTCCCACACTTTGTAACATCTGATATTGTTTACACAGCTTTTAAATCATTTCAACTTTGTTGATCACTGGAGAAAAGTTAACATTAGATGTTGCACCAATAAGGGTTTTCCGCCTAGGTACACAGTAGGAGGGGAACCTGTACTGAAGAATGCCCTTAACTCTCACTGAAGGAGAATACAGGTTTTCTTAACTTTGACGTTTGCTATAAGAATGTCCTTAGGATCATGATTTCATAATCTGAACAGGGAAATTGTTTTGAGAGAGCTCTCAATTGCTTTAACTGGATACAGATTTCTCAGAGCAGTTTTTTCTTGTGCTGTAGAACTCCTCTTTAGAGCAGTGTATTTGGCCCACTGATTTTAAATTTTATGACCAAGTGGAACAAATTAGCACATACTAAACTGCTGTTACACAGTGAGAGAGCGAGGCCGTGAGGTTGCAACTTAAATTTAAGCCTGGATTTAAGATGGTTATAAAATGCAACCTTGGTTGTTAATCAGAAAATACCACAGTAACATAGGTGCATGTTTGTTCAGCTTCCTGATGTATGATTTCTTCTGGAGAAGAGTTTTTGGGTGGCTTTCTGATTTTCATCTGAGTTCTACTACTTTTAAATTAAGTAAGTAAACATGTTTTATAGTATGCAGTTCAAACAATTGACTTGTTGTGCTCACCCCAGCCCCCTCTCTTTAATGGCATAGACCATCTTCACTTCAGATCTGTCACTCTTTCTGCTAAATTGAATAGGCTTTGATTTTCTTTATATTGCTTATGGCCCAAAGGTCTCTGGAGGTAATGTCTTTTGTCTTGGTGCAGGCAGTGTTATTCAGATTGTAATTCCATGGATTGTACCATGTGGAGGAGTGTAAAGATCTGCCAAACCATAAGAACATAAGTTTTGGCATGCTGGGTCCCCTTGCCCCAGAATGTACCCTCAGTTCACAGACTGAGCTTCCATTGCATAAAGTCCTGATAAAAGAAAGAAACATGCTGGGGAAATAAACTTCCAGTGTACAAGAATGGCCTTGAGCACAAAAGCACAACAATTTTTAGGTGTTTTATTAAACAATGGATTTTCTTTTTTGTGCTTCTGAGGAACATTTTTTATAATGTCAGACCCAAGTAGAATTTAGGGCACTCAGGGCTTGCCTTTATAAAACATCCCCAGTAGAATTGTCTTGTTTTCTGTTCAGTTTGTGGATGCTCTCTTACTGAAATAACTAGATGCTTTTATTTGATGCTAGAATGAATTACAAGTTATTGATCGATTATTTGCAGTTTTGCCAGGTGTTAGTTAACACTACTAACACAGTACTTGGTTATATCTGACAGTGATGATATTGGTGCTCCTGCCAGAGAGAGTAAACTCTGTTTTCCTAAAAAAAAAACAAAACAGTATTGTAAAAGCTGAAAGTCATTTTGAGAGAATCCCTGCATGTGCTACTCTTCATCTTTTACAGTCAGTGTGACTCAGACTCACTTTGACTACACAATAACCTCATCTCTATCTGATGTGTAATATCTTCCTTAGGAAATGGACCAAAGAATTTGCCTTGTGAAAACAAAATTAAATGATTCTGGAAGAGTGATAAATCATGCAGTGTCTGCAGCAAAGGTCAATTTGCCAAGTTTTCAGGTCTTTTGGAATTTGAAAGCTATTAATCAACTGCAGGCATCACCTGCTTGGAAACAAGTTTGCTCAATTCCACTCTTTTCTCAGTTCAGATAGCAACTTGCTAAATCTGATACAGCACACTTTGTTACTGTTATCAGTTTAACCTTTTACTTTCCAGTTGGATTACTAGTAGCCCCTATCTCTGATTTGGTAGGGGAGAGACTGGCCTAATCTTCTGAGCACAGGGCTGAGAGCCAGGAGACCAGAATTCAGACTGATATTCCTTGTTGCTTCAGGTACCTACCTTGTAAGCTCTTAGGACAGGGGTTTGCTACCTGTATGTAATTTACTTTGAAATGCTCTGGGATAGCGCACTTATGAATGGCTCATTAAAAATAGAACTGGTTTGGAAATATGGTTAAATCCATCTGCAGTTCAAAGAAAATCTGCATAGAGCATTGTAGGATATTAGACTAGTTTTGTATATGTGATGTGAGTGTGTGAGGAGTATGTATGTGTGCGCTTAACTTTTAAAGGCATCCTGTTTTATATCTGCTGGATTGGCACTGGCAAGGTTTGTACATTTTTAAGGGCTCAGCAAGCCAGAGCAATGTCCTTTCATAAAACAGAGCTGGGATCTAGCATACAAATCTAGTAATTAAGGAATTATAAAAGTTTTTATTACTTCAGCAGTGAAAAAGTTGGAAAGGCAAAGCCCACCACAAAATAAAGATGTAGTAGTTGTGCTTCTTCTACCTTGCTGCTTACGAGCCAGTTATGAAAAATCCATTTCTTCACTCTAAAAAAAATCTAATAATTTATTGGAATTTAAAGAGTAGCTGGTATAAGACGTGTTCCTTGTTTCCTGTTGGGATCCTTAAACAGTTCTGCAAGGCTTAACTCCATTGGTGTATTGGGTAAGAAACCTCAATCCAAACTTTAGTATTAATATAAAATGAAATCTGTCTACCTTTTACAGTTTGTTTTTCTTATTTAGCTACTTTTTGGTCTGTAACCCTGTTAAACTGGGTAACCTTTTTTGTTGGTTTTTTAGTTAATGGAAGGACATGCAGACTTTTGCTTCATTAGTTTTAGGAAAAGACAGTTGCATAAAGAGGGGCTGAATTCAATCCTTTTGTCTGTTACCATTTGTCTGGTCTGTTCACACGTATTTTTCTAGGAAACGATGGTGACAACTCATAGATGTCTTTACACAGTGTCTTGAATTGCATCAAAGATTACTTTTGGCATAACTTTTCGACCCTGGCTGAAATGGAAGAATAGCTCCTCCTGAGCCTGTCTGGTCTTTTGTTTAAATTAGCTATTTTAGCCCTCATTTGAATGGGTATGTCCTTTTCTGGATTAATTGACTGTGATCAGCAGGTCTCCTGATTTTTACTGTTACTGGGAGACCAGGCGTTTAAGCATCAGCCTCTTGAGAATTTCCATTGGGTCCTAATGCCCTCTTAGTCAAGTCTCTATCTGTGACTGAGCTTGGTCAAAGGCCAGAGGCAGAGTTCCATTAGCCATATAGATTATAGTTTTATTCAGGATCATTTTAGGCTGTGAGAACATTTGATTGGACTGACACAAATTATTTGAGATTTCCAGACTACGTGTTTCCATTCTTCAGATAAGGACGGATTCTCTATGGACTTGGAGGCTTGGGTATCGAGTTCAATTCCAATGAAAAAATATTAGAGCTGACTAAAATTCTAAGGGTGAGATCTGCAACTAAAGAATTAGAAATATTTATGCTGTACAGAAAACATATCAGACTGAAGGGAGACTGTTCTTTTACATCTTTTATTAGTATTTGTATAGGAGACAAACATTAAATATAGACACAGTTTTGTTTGGACCCAAGGAAGGGAGTGTTAACTCCTAAAACCTAATCAAGAAATGTAATAAGTTAGTCCAATAAAAGGCATCACCTTATTTTTCTAACTTGTCTTGCATGTGAGTAGACTAAAAAGACAGCCACACTGCTTAAAAGACAGTTACAAAAGATGTCTTGAATGACAAGACAGTGCACTTTTGAGATCACTGTGTGATCTCAAAAGCTGAAGGACCTGCATCATCTTTGGCTGTCTTGTGTACTGGTCCAGAGAATAGTTTCACGGGCTGCAAAGAGCTCAGCATGCTGGAGGATACTGGGGACATTGCCAAAAATATCTAGGGTCTTCTTTTGAGAAACTTTGTTGTCTTCAACTGAATCCCCTTTCCTCTCCACCGTGACTGCAATTTGAAATGCAAGAGTCCCTTACAAAGGGAGCCTGGGCTCAGTGAGCTGTGTTAATACTTGGGGACGGTTTACAATGGGTGCCCTTTGAAAAGGGAGAATAAATGGTCTGAGAGACTGCAAAGAGGGAGGGGTGGAAGAGAACTTCCCAGGAAAGAAGAGGGGGATCACTGCAGGCAACTGAAAAGTAAATAAGCTATAAATGCTTATCAGACAGAAACAAAAGGAATTTATTTTATTTCCATTTGATATTTTGCCTTTTCTTCCGAATTGCAGTTCATAAGTCGGGAGCAGGAGGAGGGAATATAGAAACAATTAAATGCAGAACTATATGTGGCAATACATATTGTATAATTGGAAAATGATGATTTCATAGTATAGGGAAGACCTCGTGGGCATTATGTTTTTTGATTGCATGAGTGCTGCTGGTGAGGTAGGCTAATATTCTGCCTAGAGATGCAGGTGTGGGTGAATAAGAAAGAAGCCTTTATACCTCTTATTTTCTCTCCAAGTCTTTGTTTTTAGAGCTAGAGAATTAGTGTTTCATATCATTAGCCAACTTAATTGTGTGTTTTTTTTTTTTTTTTTTCTCCTTGTGGAGTTTGTGATTTATGTTGGGAACCCAAGAAGGAAGTAAACCAAATCTGGTGCAGGTGCTTGCATAGTATGGCATGTCAGCCCAGTGTCTGCTTTTAAAACTGGTCATTGACTGGATGAATAGTGCATGTTGGTTTATCAGGCATTATCAATGGCATAAAATGGAAACACAAATCCCCACTGTGCTTTTGCTCCTACGGTAGTTACTGCTTGCTAGTCGATGGCATTGAGCAGTTTGACACTTCATTTATCCTTTAAACCTAACTATGCAGTGAAATCTAAACCTCAGATAGCAAAACCACTGATAGCTTTGCTTGGTTAAGTTACTTAAATCAGGTGGCGATTTGAAATGTGTAGTGTGCTGTGCTGAGTATCTGCAGTGAATGCCATAAACATTTCAAAGGCATTTTTAATGTCTCTTTATCATGGTGGTTTTTAGCTTGCAGTGAACGGCATATAATCCACCAGAAAGTGTAAAAACAAGACTGGAAGTTATGTGTACTTTATGAAGTACATCCTGCCAAAGGACTTCTATACACTGAATGTATAGCTCCTAAGCGTATTTGTGAGCAGCAGTGAGGAAAGAGGTTGTGGCGTGGTTCTTGTGCAAGAGGGAGGCTCTTTGTATGTGTGGGCAAATGAAATTGAGGTTTTGTGAGTGTGTATTTTGAGAGCGAGGTTGGTGACAGAGATGTCTGTATGTGTGTGAAATAGAGGATGTGTAGTGTCCGTTTGAAACAAGGAAGCAGCATGTGTTTGAGAAATGGCATATAGGCCTGAGTATGTCCTTTCCAACTTCTGTCCATGTGCATAACTTCTGCTGCACCAAGTTCTGCAGCATAAGAAAAATCTGGCTTAGTCGGAACGAATGACATATATTTTGCTGCATCTGATCAAGGTCAACACTTGAGCCTTCCCCCCCCCCCCCCTTGAGGCCATAGAACTCATGTTTGGCAAGTAAATAACAATGAAAAATTATGTATGTAAGGTGAAAAAGGACATAGACCGAAGTCGATGTCAACATGAAGCATTTTCCAGCACTGGATCCCATAGTTTTAACCCTTTCTCTGTTAAGTATGGCGTAATGATTCACTGGACAGCCATGCCTAGTAACATGTTCTGTTTACTGATCTGTCCTTGAATACTGGGTTTTTGAAAATTGCCAGAGGTGAAAGGGGGGGTGGGGGGTTGTGTGCATAGAAGTACACACAGAAGCAAATTTGTGTGCACTTTTAAGCACAACAGAGAGGCATTCTTATGGGGGTGGGACTCATTTATGCATTTCAAAAATATGCGAGCGCATGCCACCAGGGCTCCACTCACACCAGCTAATAATATTCAAGGTGGATTTATGCGCACAAGTCTGCTCGGAAACTTCAGGCTAAAGTCTGCATGGGCTTTCTACACGCAGATTTTAGCTCGGCACGGGCTGTTATAAAATTACCCTCCTTTTATGTTTGGGATTTTTTTCACATGCAAAGTATGTTTGCAGCCGTTCGTTTACAAATGTATTTATGTGCGTTGGTCCTTTTGATTATGACTTTGCGACCTATTAGAATTTAATGTTGGTAGAATAATTTCATGTTGTTCTGACATGCATCAGAACCAGGAATCCATGGGATCTTGAAAACAAGTGTCCACAGTAGCTCATGATGGCCACGGGAAGGGCTGCAAAATCCAGCTCTTTCTGTACAATCCCCTGTTGTCGTCGTGTCTCCCCACCCCCCCCCCCCCCCCCCCCCCCCCCCCCCCCCCCCCCCCCCCCGTGGAAGTGCTGCAAGAAACAGAGGGCCACATTCAAGCAGAGGAAGCAGCAGCAGTGGTCTGCACATTATCTTACCCTACATTGATTCCCTTCCTGTCCCCATCTCTGATACGGCACAGCAGCTGGTGGTGGCACCTCAAGCCTGATGCCAGGATATCACATTTTTCAACTGAATGGATCAAATCCTGTGGTCCCCCAAGGCAGCAGAGGATGAGATAGCAGCCCAGGGTGCTGCTGCTTTTCTTCTCAGATGGCAAAGTTTGAATTAGTGGAGGGGAGAGTGAAGTTAGGTGGGAGGTGATTGATGTTGGGGGGGGGGGGGGGGAGTGAAGGGATTGGAGGGTGTGTGCAAGTTTGAGTGACAGAGAGAAGGTTGGAACAGAGGCACATGAAAGTGGATCCATCCTCTCTCTTTCTCCTGATTTAGGATCCCTCGCTTTTCCTTACTTCCTAGTATTCTCCGTCTTCCAAATTCCACTCTTCTTCCATCCTTACTATCCCCATCTTCTGTCCATCTCTTCCTCTACCACTATTCTCTATCCCCCGCCTCCAGCACTAATCACAAAGATCCCTTTTTTCCACAAAAGAAAACAAAATAAATTATCCAGACACCCAAGAACTGTCAGAAAATACTTTGCTTTGTAAGGTGACATGCTAATTTTTACTAATTCAAATTTTTGCACCTGTGCCACAATTGCCACAGAGTTTCAGAACTTTTGCTGAGTTTTCAAATTCTTGCTTCAGAATCTACTCTGGGGCTGCTTCAGAAAACTGGGAGGCTGTGAGTATAACACCTCCTTGTTAAAGCAACATGAGATTATCACAAACTGCAAATCTAGTTTTATTAAGGCTAAAACAGCTAGCAAAATTCTGCAGTATGCTATCCTTAGAAAGGAAACCTCTCACAGGTTAGAAAGATCTTTATAGCCAGGGATGGAAACTATTTTTTTTTTTGTATACTTTAAAATACAGAAAAAAAAATTCCCCCTGCCTTTTTACGTGTATTTTATTTTTCACTTTTTTCTCTCCTTCTCCGCTTATGTTTCTCTCCCCCTTTCTGTTCCAGTCCTACCCAGCTTCTCTCCCACTTCCAGCCTCTCTCTTTTGTGGCCCTGGAGCTGCAAATTCCCTGTCTCTCTTGCAGTGAAGGCTCCTCTGCTGGACCAGTCCAGCCCTGGCAATGGTTCCGAAATTTAGGCACCCAGGTGACCCGGCATCTGGGATGTTTTACTTTCAAACTGAGAATTAGGTGTTAAAAATTGTAGTTAAAAATAATGTTCTAGTAGCCTGGCGAGATTTGGACTCTCTTCATAAGTTCAGATACCTTTTTATCTAAAAGCTGATACACAATCTGAAGAAGAGACCCTTGTGGTCTTGATAGCTGATAGGTAATGACATAATTGCATAGGCTGAAAGAAAACCAGGGTTCCATCAAGTCCAACTTTTGCACCCTGCAATATCTTTGGCTAGTTGTGAGGCTGATCCGATAAAAGGTATTACAATCTGTGAAAAATGCAGTTTTGAAACGGGCAACCTTCCCATGCTTGTTTTTTTCCATTTTGGGCTTTTTTGACACAAGTATATAATTTGAACATTTTATTTTAAATTTGAGCTAACTTTTCTTCATGGTGGCTTGTGCTTTTTCTCAATAAGCAGAGGGTGGGGGATGGCTGAAGGCAGGCAATTAATGTCCCTGACTTGGAATTCTGTTGTGGGCCTTAGATCTGACCAGGAAAAAAAAAAACTGCTTAGTTGGGAGGCCCTAAGAAAAAAAAATCTCTCCAGATGCATCCCAGATGTATTGCAGTTGTCCAAATATTGCTGTTTCTTGCTGGTGCAATTTTTAGTGTATAATAATGGCTGGAAGCAAGCAGCTTAATTTGGCAGTTGAGATAGGTCTCAGCATTTTTAAGTTTAGAGTTGCTGTAAGAGTGGTGGTGGTGGTGGTGGGGACAGGAGTCGCCTTTTATTGTTGTTTCTCCTTGCTTTTACTGCAGTTAAGCTATCTTTATCTCCCATTTGCTTAAGTTACACAATGTCCCATTGTGACAAGGAGCTCAGCTCCTTAGTAGTTGGCAGCCAGGTGTAGCTACTGGTGTAGTTCCTGACTTGCTCATCAGGCCACCTACCCACATCCCTCCATGGGCTGATGTTCAGGAATCAGACCCGGATCCCCCCCCCCCCCCCCCCATAGGACCATTGCAGGCCTTGCTACTGTGGATCACCGGGGTAGCCCCGAGCCATGACTTTAGTTTGCATAGAAACTGGAAGTGGTGTTTTAGGCTTGTTATCCAAACTCTGTTTACATGACTGTTTCTGACTATATTTGCATCTTTTGTTCCTTAGCGCAGTGTGTTTCAACCTGCTAGTCGCAATAAATCTCGCCCCATTTCATTATGAACCAGGACGCAGCCTAAGATCACAGTGCCGCTGTTTCATTTGCTTTGGCAAAATGGAAAGGGCTGTCTTAAGTCAAAGGATTCTGAGATGTTTGTCAGAGCCTTTTTTTAAGGGAAATTTCGTGTCTTCATGCTCGTAGTTTATGCTGTTGGCTTCCTGCGGACCTTACAGTGAAGGGGAGTAACAGTGAGGATTTATGGCTTTGGACCTTAATTTACTAATGCCTACTTGCTGTACACACTCGGTGAAAAACTCTTTAGTATATCTGGCTCCCTTTCTCTTGGCAGCTAAACCAGAAACTTGGGCTTTCAGGCCATGAAAACTTGAAGGGTGCAAATATGTTCTGCACAGGGACGGAGCCGAAGCTGTCTCTGAAGTGAAATTTTATCTTTTTGCAGTATCAGAGAAAGTAGGGTGGGAGATTGCAGTTGATACCTTCAGTTATTTACATGACAAGAATTTTGTAGAAATTGAGGCCTGTGGTATGTTTGAAACTGCATTTTTAAAATGTACTTTTTACATGTTAAATGAAAGGGAACCCTCCCTCCCTTCCCCAGCGTTTTCAGCTTAAGCAGGGCTATAGTTGGCTTCCAGTTTTTTGTACCCCCCCCTTGGGTGTCTTGGAAACAGGAGCCCTTTTCCTTGTTTCAGTTCCAGGGTGCGAGATGTTTGACTGATTTGTGGTCAGGCTGTAAAAGATTTGTGTGTCTGTGCTGGGCACATAAGGAGGAGAAGGGGGTGAACAGAGAGGGCCAGGGGAAGGAAGAGGAGATCTTCCTCCCAGCTATCTAGAGAGCAGCAGCTAAGGAAAGCCCTAGCAATTTATCTCTTGGCTTGTTTTAAAGCACTTTGTATCTCAAGTGTTGGCACTTTGTCTGTGTTGCGATAAAAGGAGACTGACAGGCCCAGCCATTCAGTGTGTGTGGACATGACCTGGAGCTGTGTCAGTCCTGGAGCCGCCAGGAATAGATATTTATTTAAGTCCTAAAAGTGAGAACATCTGAAGGACCTTATTAAAGTGTTGGCACCTGATTGTTTAGTAATTACTTCAGCCTCCTTGGGCAGGGCTAAGTAGTACAGCCTCTCCTGGTCTTGGTTTTTTTTTTTTTTTTTTGGGGGGGGGTCAGAATGTAACTTTTTGTTAATCTCTCTCATGTTTCTGAGATGCTGCAGTGTGGAACCATTTGCTTGTGAGCTCTCTGCTCGTGTTTAGACTGGCTGTTTCTCTCTTACTCAGCTGAGAGATTTTGAGGCTCTTTCTAGACATGTTTTGCATTTGTTAGGCCACTATAAAGACCTGATATTGGGTTGTTTTTCATTCTATATTGTTTTGGCTTTTGCGGGTCTTTAAAAAGGAAAACCTAGACAAGTTAATATCCAGCTGTATGTGTATAGTATTAATCTGGCATCCACCCCACCTCTCCTTACCTGGATTTATTTTCCAGCCATGTGCTCTCCACAGTAGACCTAACCTAAGGCTTTCTGTGATCTAATATGAAATAATAAATCCCCCTGTTTTCCCATCTCCTCCTCCTCCCAGTTTCTGTTGCGAGAAATTGCTAGTCAAATTGCATATAGTATAATAATATCCAGGATCGGGTACCCAAACTTGGCTAGGATGTGGGGGGTGTGAACTGTGTTGTGGCTTTCAATTGTGAGGGACCTAGGAGCAACAGCAGTAGTCGGTAGTAAGATGGTGGGGAGGGCAGGGAGATTGGAGGGAAGATTTGACAACAAAGACACACATGACGATACTGTAAAAATCGCAGGAGAGCAGGCGCTCTATGTTGAGCGCCCGCTGTCCTGACACGTGCCCAGGCACCTCTCCTGGACACGCGATTCTCTATTTAAATGAGGTGGTGCACTAATAAGGAGGCGCTAGGGACAATAGCACATCCCTAGCGCCTCCTTACTAGCGGTAGAGGTTGCTGTCAGTGGGTCTGACAACCGACACTTATTTTATTGGCGTCTGTTTTTGAACCCGCTGATAGCCACGGGTTAGGAAAACAGATGCCGGTAAAGTTGAGCGTTCATTTTGCTAACTGTTGACCGATGGGCAGATTTTTTTAAAATGTAGGTTCCTCCGACTAAATATTGCTAGGATATTAAGTCGGAGGGTGTATAGAAAACAGTTTTTTTTTTTTCCCTGCTTTTCTGTTCTCTTTTCTGGGTTGCTTAGAACTTCTGAGAGTAAAATGTGTGGCTTGGCTGCACATTTTACTTTCGGTATCCCAGGCGACTAACTAATAGCGCTCATCACATACAAATGCATGTTGATGACCCAATTAGTTTTCAGGGAGTTGGCCGCGCATTTTTCGACATGCTGAGGGGTAATAGCACGTCAAAAACGGGTGTTAATCGGTAGGGATGTACAGTAGGGACGGATTTGTGGTATTCGTATTCGTGGGGAGCCAAATCCGTTGCATCCGTTCTCGGGGGACCCCGATCTGTTCATTAGTTACGTATGTATTCGTTTCCTCCCAAAAAACCCCATCCTAACCCTTTTAAATGTAATTAACTACAACCCCCACCCTCCTGACCCCCCCCCCTCCCAAGACTTACCAAAAGTCCCTGGTGGTCCAGCGGGGGTCCTGGAGCGATCTGCACTCGGGCCGTCGGCTGCCGGTATTCAAAATGGCGCCAATAGCCTTTGCCCTCACTATGTCACAGGGGAAACCGGCAGCCGACGGCCCGAGTGCAGGAGATCGCTCTAGGACCCCCGCTGGACCACCAGGGACTTTTGGTAAGTCTTGGGGGGGGGGGGGTCAGGAGGGTGGGGAGTTTATTCGTTAGATATGTTGTATTCGTGGGGGTTCACCATACGTTTCATGACCATGAATACAGCGAATAGGGACATATACGTTGCGGATTGCCAATACATCGAAAACGAATGCACACCCCTACTAATCTGTGCGCTCAGCTGAGTCCACCATACTGTTTCAGCCTGACAGTGGGGCCAAAGCAATAAATGTGCATGGAAAACGGGCACTCACTGTTGAGCGCCTGCTTTCCTAATGTACGCCCAGCACCTCTCCTGGGACCAAGATTGAATATTTAAATGAGGGGTTGTGCTGACAAGGAGGCACCAGGGACAAATGTGCACCTCTAGCACCTCCTTGGCAGTGGGCACCCAGGGGAGGTGGCTGTCAGCGGGTAAGGAAAACGCACACTCGTTAATTGAGTGTCCCTCTTCCAAAGCTGACCGCCACCAAACTTTTTTTTTTTATTATTTAAACCTTCTTGTTCCTCCCACTTAATATTGCCACAATATTAAGTTGTAGGATGTATAGAAAGCAGTATTTTCTGCTTTTCTGTGTGCATTTTTGAGTGTAAAAATGTGTGGGTTGGGCTACAATTTAAAACAATTTTTTTTTTTTTTTTTTTTAGATCTGGGTAGAATAGCTAATAGCCTCATCAGTTTGTATTTGCATGTGATGAGGGCTACTAGTTTCGTGGGGGGTTGGACGCATGTTTTGGATCCGCTAATCCCCTTATAGCATAAGGGGTTGTAGATGCGAGCCCGACCACGGGTTAAACAGTGCGCTTGCCTGAGCACACTGTATTGCATTGGCCCTAGTGTGTAAGTGTGTATTGAGCCTGGTTGTATATTCAGAAACAAAACAAGTTTTGGATTACATTTGGGGCGGGGGGGGGGGGTACCAGTTGCATGAATAATAGGTCATCACCACTGAACTCCTAGTATGAGCCTGTTCACCTTCTACATGAGGCAGAGTTTTGAATGTGTCATGTATTGGATTTGAAAGAGTTATGTGGCATTAGTAGCACTTCACCCCAAAGCCACCTAAAACAGTATTTAAGTGAAAGTCCTTAGCTCCATATCTGTAGGATACCTGGTCACAGGTGCTATACGTTCCTGCTGTAGCTGGCATTCTGCTAATTGATATGATCTGGGAGGCATCCAGGGGACCAAACCCCAGATTGGTAAGGTATAGGAGCACCGCTGCCCTTGTGTGATTAGCACTATATAAAAATGTTGTGTTACTGTGTTTTTTGCAGAATCACTTCAGGTGGGAGCAGGGGTTGCCTAGTGATTAGTGTACTGGGAGCCAGGACAGAAGGGTTCAAATCCTGCTCCTCCTACGGAGGATACTTCTGACCCCCATATTCTGTCAGAGCTCTCTGTTTTCTGCAACAGATTTTTCAAGATTCTGCATAAGAGATGGCAAATTGTGGCAGAGTTTTCAAAATTTGATGGCAATTCTCTGACCATAGAAAAAAAAATAAATTTTTTAAAATTGAAAACCATTTTTTTAAAACTATGTAGAAATTAAAAAAAAAAAAAAAAAAAAAGTACAAAGAATGCAAATGAACAATTTATCCAGTCAACATGTCACAAACCTTTAACTATGAAATCTTTTTATTTTGAATTGAGTGCAACCATCCTCTTTATATTTTCTTGAGAAAGTCCCTGTCATTTTTCCAAGTATTTGATCTTCTGTATGCTAAAAATACCCTTAATATCAGCAGTGTATCATGCCGTTAATTATACGGAAAGATATGTGCACATATACTAGACACATGGTAACATACAAAAAGGGATTGAATTAGCACATATTTGAAACTTTGACAAAGTTTCAAATATGTCAAAAAAAGTGTCAGCTGTAGTGTCTCAAGGCTTCTGAGAATTGAAATTAATGCCCTAGGACACCAGCAGTTGCAGACTTTCAAATCACATCCAGGTCTTTGTAAATGATGAACGATTGGCCACATTTGCAGGTTCAAGATCCTTTAGATAAAGATGAAATTATTCTAGAGGGATGTCATTCCATCCAGGAATTATATTAAAATCATCTTTCTTTTGATAAGGATTTAAGAGACCTTTGAGGGAACAAACATTCTGACTTTCTGCCACTCCAACTTCCCCTCTTCTACCCCACTCACTGCAGGACTAGAGAAAAGGGGGAGGTGGGTGTACAACCAAAGAAGGTTCCCTGCAGGCTGCTTGCCAGGGGAGGAGCAGGAGCAGAGAGAGCTGAGTCACAGGGCAGGCCAGCACCCTGCAGACAACCTCAAAAGATTGAATTAAGAGGTGTGAAAGCTTTCAGAAATATTGATTCTGTGGCAGATTGTAAAATATGTGGCAACAAGCTAATTATGCGGTTTTTCTGCACGGCTAGGGGCACTGTATCTCATTGCCTCAGGTGCCCATATAAATTGTAAGTTCTTCGGGGCAATGCTTGTAAGTAATTTGTTTCTTTTTTATAAAGTTAAGCACTTAAAAGTTTCAGCAGAGCAATTTTCAGTTTCCTGCATGCAAGAAAACAAAAGTTGGAGCTGGGCATTGGCTGCTCTTGCAAATGTGTGGAAAATCAGCTTGTCCATTCGTTTGCAGTTCTTCCATGTCTGATTTCCTGAACATTTTGGACCAGTGAATATAAAACTGCCTGTTGTTTCATCCCCTCCACATTCTGGGGCTGATGTAATAAGGTGTGCTGAAGCTGCTGCGCATTTGTGCGTGCCTGTATGCGCATTTGTTTACGCGTTTTTCCGTGCAGAGCCCTATACGGGAATGTAATAGTTTTGTGCACGGGGAAAAAACCGCGTACAAATGCGCCTACGGACCTGCGCTTTTTTCCTGCACGAATGCATGCTAACGGCATACAAAGGAGGCGATTACCTAATCATAGGCAATGCAGGGAGCCGCGCTAATGCTAGTACAGGTTTCTTAATGCGGGTTTTTTACTGCCACTGTCGGGGCACGAATAAAGTCCGTCCTCCCCCCCCACCCCCCTGACTCGGGATGGGGGACAACTATGTCGGCATCGAGCGACCTGAAACCACCTAGCTGAGTGCCTATCTCAGCGTCTGAGTGGCCAGCTTAGCTAGGTACCTTTCTGGGCGCAATAGCGTCCATATTCGCGCCCAGCTGAGTGCCTATGCCAACATTCGAGCATCCAGATTGGTGCCCAACGGAGCACGGCTTGCTGCTAGGCCAGTGTGAATTAGCATCCATGAAAATATTTGCCATGTTTTCTGCAGAAAGTTATTGGCATTATTAAAAATACTTTCCAGGATCATACTTTCATGTAGGGAGACCTATTGGCTTTCTTGCTTTTATGCACGGATGATCTGTGCGGGTTTTGAGTGTGGATGCGGCCACTTATTACATAAGCACAGTAAGGGCCTAGATACATGCATTTTTCCATATGTGTGTGGATTTCCACGCGCAAATCATTTTGTATAATTTGTTTTACATCCCATGGAAGCAGCATCTTCAGCCACACATAGTGATCAAAACCCGCGCTCATAACTAGCGCCTGTTTTGCTGCGGATCTTAGTACATCAGCCCCCATGTATGCAAAGCTTTGTTTTGCTCAGGCTAGGCCTACTCTTCCAGGGTATAATCTCCCAGTTCTAGATGGATTTGTAAATAGCCAGAGAAGATTATTCCCTTCAGGAAATTGGTTAGCACAGTGGTTCTCAACCTTTTTTTGGCCGGGACACACCTGACAGATGGTTTTCACATGTGTGACACACCGAACATGTGACTGTCATGGGGCTAAATGTAAACATACATTTTGCATCCACAGGAACCCCCTCGACTCCCCCCCCCCCCCCCCCCCCACCCCAGCAAATGGGTGCAGAGAAGAACTATGGCATTACCTGTACGACTCACCATACAAAAAAGATATGCTGGTTCTGATGACATTTCAGTAAAAGCAAAACAAACTTCCTTTTCTACTAGGTACAATAGCCTTCCTAATGAAAAGACACTAATTTACTACTAATGCATATCCTATTGAGAAAAGACAACAAATAAGATTGATACAAATGCCTACATGCTAGTAAAATACCTCACCTTGGTCACACACCCAGAACTGACCTTCACCAAAGTACAGAAAAACCACAAATTATAAATATGGAGACACACTGGAATGGAAAACCAAAAAAGCCACTCTGCATGCAGTGCGAACCTGGAAAAATGGAAAGAGAAATATAGCACCTAACAGACTCTCAGGATTTGCAATAATGCACACAAACTAACCCACACAAAGTTACACCTGTATTATGAAACACACTCAAACTATCTAAGAAATACAACTATTAAACCAGGCCCTAAATACTAATACATTTCCTATTGGGAAAACAGAATAAGCCAAGCTGCTATAGAGCCCCACACAGAAATAATTGTAAAGCTATACTAAAAATGTTACAAAACAGCTGCTGAACAGAATAACGTCAAACAATTAAAAACTCATTAAAAATTGTCCAAATATCTATAAAATATTTCAAAATAGCAAACACATCACATAATACCCAATAATTTAAATGGCAGTCAATCAAGAAAAATCAACTTAAAAAGCCACCTTTACTTGCTCTTTCCAGCAACTCTCCTACTCGTCTTCCTTGTGTGCCAATAGCACTCACCAGAAGTAGCAATGGACGATGAAGTTCTGTCTCATGGTTTTCGTGCTCTTGCCAATCGGAGGCTTCCTCCCTTCTTCCCACCCCCACTAGCAGGAAGAAAGATGGAGGCTTCCGATTGGCCCACAGGGGCAGGAAGAAGGTAAAGGGAAACACAACTGGGGCAGTGGGACCACTGGGAGCCGCAACACACAGGTTGAGAATCGCTGGGTTAGCAGGTAGCTTGGCATGTTAGGAGGCCGAAGCAGCAATCCTGGCTGGGACTGGGGTTTCTTTTTATTTTGGGAATTGGTTCAAAAACAGCTTTCCAAATATTCTGGTCTGCTGCATCCCAAATTCCTCCTAATGTTTGCTACATGGGATGTTTTGGTTGCTACAAATGGATGTTTTGGTTTCCAAATAGAATTCATTCGTATCTGTTTCTCAGAGTGACTTAAGAATGCTGTTTTATAGTTACTAGGCTGGGGAATTTGCACTACAGGAAAATCCTTACCTTGCTATATTCATTGGTTGTTTTGGAGAAAATAAAAAACATTTTGATATCTTAGGAGGGGGAGATAAAACAGCTCTCTCTTTTATGTAAGCTTTTTAATCAAGCCTATTTTTCTCAATTTGTTTCTCTCGGGAAGGAGGAAATCCTTATATATATAAGTTTTAAGTTCTCACTTTATGGTCTCAGAGACAGATATATATATATATATATCTGTCTCTGAGACCATAAAGTGAGAACTTAAAACTTCAGGATATAGCCTGAGAGCCTAGTATTGTGTCTTTACTGTCACGTACTCATTGTTACGATTTCTGGAAAATACTTTTGATCTAAAACATGTTATATTGCTGAGGACACACATTGTTATTTTATAAATTGTTTAGAGTATCTCCAGGGCATTTACTGAAGTACACTAGCAAAAGGTGCATTGGACTGCCTTCTGGTTGATTGACTGCATCACTAAACAAGGCATTTACCCATTTGATTCCATTCAACATCATTTCATATCAATTTATATTGCTTGTATTCAGTTTAGGATACTGTGAGCAGCATTCAAAAGGGTAGATTGATCTTCTGGAGTCTTTCAGAGCGCAGAGAGATGTGAATCTCAACCCTTCCCCCCCCCCCCCCCCCCCCCCCCAAAAAAAAAAAAATTAATTAAATTTAAAAGGTGTCATTCCAATCAATTCAGTGAACTGCAAAAAAAAAAAAAAGTTACAGATGTTTTATTTTTTTACAAGGTGGTGGATCAGATTTTTTTTTTTTTTTGGGTTCCACTTTGGATTTTCCCCATATTTACTGTGAAAATCTGACATGTCTGTGAAACTTGATTTAGGCTTTAAAATGTTTACCAGTGCAAATAGAAGTAGCTTTGATTATTTTGGGCACAAAGGACATGGTAGTTTGTTTTGAATGCTTAGTTATAATTTCTTGGATATGAGTGTTTTTGAAAGGTGTTTTTTTTTTTTTTTTTTTCCCTCAGCCTCTCCCTTCATTATTAATCTAACTAAATTGGGGCAAAACTTCATGGCCACTCATCAGAATCCCCAGTGGCCATTGCCCATTGCACTGATACTGTACATCATGAATACACTGCAACAGCTGAAGAGTTGACTTGAGAGAGAGCCATTATAGAAAAATAAAGATCCCGTTTATTTTCTCCTTTATTTTTGGCCAAGTTCAGGGTTGCATTAGAGCCTTTGGGCTCTGTGGTAGCTGGGAGCAGCTAAGGCTTACGAAACAGCCCAGAGAATAAAAGGAGGCCAAACATTGGCTGTTTCCTCACAAAAAGCTTATTTACAGACAACAAAAGTACAGCATAAAGGCTGCTTACCTCAGCACTCTCTTGTATCAGTCCACAACTCTCAAATATAGGTAGTCCTTGCAGAGGCTTGTAGACTGTTCAACCCTTCTGGGCCTTGCCTTCTTATACTGTGCCCAAGGGACCCTCTCTAGGCCCAGAATCCCTTGCTGGGTTGGCTTTTATCTGGCCCAGTCCTCTTTAACTGTGGCTGGTCCTTTATAGGAAATTCCCTCACAACACCTTAGACTCCCTCACAGTATTTCTCAATATTTTGAAGCCCAAAGCAAACCTGTAGTAACAAAAATACTGTAATGTGGCACACCAGCCTTCATGGAGCAGGAAGTGCAGAGATGGTATAGGTCTCATATGGTCAAAAAAGAGCTAGGGAAACCTTGAAAACCCTATCAGGGAAACACTGATAGCCCCACCAGTGGCTCTTCCAATATTTAAGAGAAAAGGGGTGGCGATACATCTGGCCCTGTCACAATGGATTTTTGAAATTAACTGAAGTCTGTATTACTGCAGGAGGCTTGAGCAGCTTTAAGTAATGTGGTTACATTTAATATATGTGCATATGCACAGCTTGCTGATAACTGCTGCTGGTTTTGTTTTTCTAGTTGTTAACCATGAATGTTCTTCACCATCATGCTTGTGCTGGAGGATAAAGTGCAAGATGCATTTATGGGTTACCCACAGTTTTAGCATGTTTTTCAGTAATGCTTCTTGAGCTGTAGTCATAATTTTGGTTCTGTTATGCATAGAAGAATCTTGCCTTGGGGGCCTCTTTCTCTTGCTGTCCATTTCAGTCTCTCCACTCTCTGCTGTCTTTTAACATGGGTATCTTGCCCACCTGCTCCAGCTCCTCACCCTGCAGATTCTTCTGCTCCTACCATTCTTCACTGTCTCCAGACCCCTGCTGTTTCTCTACTCTCAGTTCCTGGACTCTTAATCTCTCTAGCCCATTACCTCATTTTCTCACTGTGAACGGACATCCCCACTTAGACTCCAGTTCTTTCTACTTTGCAGGAGAAAGCAGAAGTCTGTGGGTAGCTGGCTTGGTTATGGCTGCATATGACTGCAAGAGCTCAGCTAGTGCAGCTGATCCTAACACTTAGCTTGAGTCTTATCCAGTGCTCAGCAAGATAGAGGATGCTCTCCTCTATCTTGCTTAGCATGTGGATAAGACAGAGGCTGGAGGGACTCAAAGGATGAGACTTGGGAGTGGGATGAGAAAGTGTGCAGTGTGTGCACTGCACTGAGCTGGGCCTGGCTATCCACGCCCTCCATGCTGCCCATTAATTCCCACAATCTGAGGCTTATGTAGTACCTAGGAATGTGAGGCATGCATGACTACACATGTGCACAGAAAGAAGCTATTGCACATTTAAGAATACCTTCTCGTCTCTTTGGTGTGAGGTTCTGGTCTGGAGCTCAGTTCAGGAAGTGGTGACTTTCTTCTGTGGCACACCTGATCAGATCTGGCAGCATGCCAGCATACTGGTTGTAGAAACCCTGCTATAAAGTGTAAGTTAGCTGCTTAGAAAGTATAGGCACATTCGGGCCGATACTGTAAAGTGCTCTCAGGCTGAGTGTACTGTTAGCCCCCGTTTGGCAGTGCGTTCTCGATGCACAATTTTTACTCCTTATACCGGGAAAGTGTACAGAAAAGCAGATATTAAGTCGGAGGTCCCAAAGATGATGATGATGATGATAAAAAAAATCGGCCCGCGGGTTGGAAGACGGATGCTCAATTTTGGTGGTGTACGTTTTCCGAACCCGTGGCTGTCAGAGGGCTCGACAACCGACGCCAGTAAAATTAAGCGTCAGCTGTCAAACCCGCTGACAGCCGCCGCTTTTGTCAGAAAGGAGGCGCTAGGGATGCACTAGTGTCCCTAGCACCTCTTTTTTTTTTTACCATGGGCCCTAATTTGCATATCGTTGCTTCCTGAATCGCACGCCCAGGAGAATGGGCGCTCGCTGGCGCTCTTGTGCGTTTTTTCTGTATCTGCCCAATTGATAAGAGCCAAACAGGGCATTTGATTCTCTGTGAAAACAGTTCCTGGTCTACATATAGACAAATCCTGAGAACTCCTCCTCCCCCCGTACTGAGCAGGATTTTTGGTTAAAGAGGGGTACCTATGTGTAGGAGCCTGTATAATCAAAGCTTCCAAAACCTGGCCCGATTACCTATCATCCTGTCAGATTTTCAGGATATCCACAATGAATATGCATGAGATAAATGTGCATACTTTGGAGACCAAGTATATGTAGATGTCTTTTGAATACTCTACTGGCTGTGGGGTCACCAGAACAATTTGGGAAGCCTTGTTGCATATCTTACTACTTGTTTCTAGAATCGAACTTGGGAGTCCTTGGTGTTCTGAAAAATCAAGAAGTAGTCAGAAAAGCAGCGAGTTGGATTTAGACTGCAGAGCAGAGGGGTGTTCTTTCCTTTTGTGAAACTAGAACTGCTGACTGCAACTTTTTTTTTGCCCTGCTCAAGTTGAGAACCACTTCAAAGCATCGGATGTGTTGGTGCCAGACGCCTTGAAGTTATTGTTAAAAGAATTTGAAATATAATTGAAAACAAACCTTTTGTTGCGCACTCTAGATCTGGCTCGGCTCTGGAGGTAGATCAGCTCGCCCTTCAGCGCTGGTGTGTTCATGATAAATGTATCGTGTGTGAATTCTCTTACATCTGGTTACAGTTTGCAGATCTGGAAAGTGCATATTCCAAAGACCAGAAAACACATTAAGAGGAGAAAAATATCTTAAAGGTACAGTGTAACAGCAGAATCTTTTGAAGGAATTCTTATTGATGACCCCGCTTGACCGAGTAATTTCATCAATGGAGCAATGCAGATTATGAATACTTTTACCTGCCGACTGTGCTCCTTTTTTTTTTTTTAAAGTGAAAGTACGTATATGCAATCCCATTGAAATTTGCTCTGGGACAGAGTACCAGCAGAGATTTGCACCTGCTTTTTCTGCAGATACTTTTTCCCTGGAAAACAACACACACAGTTTTGAAAATACAAAACTGCAGATCAAGTTGTCTCCCTGAGGCCTAACTCCACCCCTGGACGCCTCTGCCAAAAAAAAAAAAAAAAGCTGGGTATAAGTAGGTGCATTGTTTCCCAGCATGCCCACTTTTAACCCCATGCACAGTGGGCATGGGGTTTCACAATTGCCCTCTTCTGGACCCAAAATGTTGAAACAACTTGTAATGCATTTTGGAGTAAGAGAATCACTTTAACTACCTCTTGTTGACTTGACTTACAAGTATTTCTTCCTGCCGTATAATGCCGGGAGCTTACGTGCATATTGATGCACTTTCCACTGAACAACCTATCTTCCAACCCCACATCAGGTTCTTGCCCAGAGAGCCAAAGGAGCAGCTCCATTAGTAGACAGGTAGTTTCTACTTCCTTCATCCTGGTTGCATACATGGTATGGCTCTTCTCTTATCACTGAACCTTTCACCTAATTGTTGAAATATCTAAAAAAAATTTAGTAGTATATGTTTAGATCTTATTAACAATGATTTTTTTTTTTTGAGGCAATGTAAAACTATACACAGAGTAAGCTTATTAACAAGTGTGTGTGAATTTTCTCTGCCCCAGACTAGAACTATAATGAAACCTCTTTAAAACCACATTTGAATATAGTTGAACAAAATCATGGCAGAAATGCTTAGGCGATGGGTGTATAATGTTTGGTATTCTGTATACTTTGGCAATTAAAATAACTTAAAACTTGCTTTCCCCTTATTTTATAAATCACCTCACCAGCCCATTTGGATGGCCCAAAGCAGTGTATCCATCCTCCATTCCTAACCCTTGCTGGGCTCTGACAAGATTATTCTGGGAGTTCAAGGCCAGATGGGTACCAAAGTGTCCGGTTTTCTTGGTTACCTGTTCTGTGATGTGGTTGTCTAAAAATGAAAACCCTGATGTTGCACATTCTGGTCATCCCCATCTCAAAAAAGACAAAGCTGACATAGAAAAAAGTACAGAGAAAAGAGACAAATAATAAAGGGGATGGAGAGAGGCTACACAGATTAGGGCTCTTTAGTTTGGAGAAGACGACTGAGAAGGGGATATGATTGGATTGGAATGATTATTTACCCTTTCAAACAACACTAGGACTGGGGATGCTCCATGAAACTAACCACTAGCAGATTTAAAGCAAATCATGGGAAGCTTTTTTTTTTCCCCATCCAGTGCATGATAAAGCTATGGAATCTATTGCCAGAAGATGAAGTCAAGGGAACTAATGCCGTTGTAATCAAAAGAGAATTTGACAAGTTCCTGAAGGAAAAGTCCACAAAACAGACAGTTATTAGCCAGGTAGATTTGAGAAAGCCAGTGCTTATTCCTGGGAGTGAGATGCACTAAATCAACTATTGGGGATCTGCCCATCCTGGGAAAGACAGGATGCTGGGCTCAGTGGACCTTGACCTGTCCTGGTATGGCATTTCTTATGTGTTGAATTAAAGAGTAAGAATATAGATGTTGGCAGAAGAGGACCATTAGGTTCACTCAGCCTATCCATTTGAATCCACCTATTTTACTGCTGCAGTTTTACTCATACTCTGGTCCCTTTTGTGTCTGCCTCTTGCAGGCTTGGATTCTATTAATGATTTGACCCCTCCCACTTTTGCTGAAAGTCTTTCAGGTATCCACCATTCTCTGTCAGAAGTATTCTCTCACATGCCTTTTGAGCCTCCTTCCCATCAGTTTTTGAGTTCAGAAAAAAAAAAAAATGAAATTTGTGAAAAAGAAATTAGGATTGATGTGAAATGTGACAGTTATGCAATGTAAAACTAGGTCATATGAAGAAGGAAAACTAAATTGAGAAAAAAAAAATGAGTTGGGGAAACGTTATTTTCATTCGAGGGTATAGGATCTTGGGAAGATTTTCCACTCCACCTGTGGAAATGTTCTGTCCTTAGAAGCCTCACATGCATCTAGATGAATGCTTTAGGGGGTAATTTTCAAAGGAGTTACGCGCATAAATGTAACTACTATTGTAGCAATTTTCAAAAGCCATTTACTCACGTAAAGTGCACTTATGCGAATAAATCCTATGGACGATTCAATGGCATATATTGTAGCAATTTTCAAAAGCCCACTTACTCGAGTAAAGTGCATTTACATGCGTAAAACCCAGATTTACGCATGTAAATGCTTTTTAAAATCAGACCCTTAAGGACTAAACACATTTGGGAATGTTTTGATTAGTGTTTTGATTAGTATTTTATGTAATTAGAACAGTTCATTATAATGTAGTTTTTTTGGGGTTTTTTTAATCTCTTTAATGAGTTTTCAAAAAAACACACAACCAGAGTCAAAATGTACAATTCGGGAACACTGGTGGACTCTTACCAATGCCCCTATTCCTTGTGTCTGTCTCCCCCCCCCCCCCCCCCCCAAGGCAGGGTGTTAATCTCTTGCATACGAAAGGGTGAAGAACACCCCCTTAAAGATGTGGGGTAATGACAGAATATAAGGGCCCCAAGTTTGTAGGAAAGTTTTTCTCTTCTTCAGGAAATCCACTTGTTCAACATATTTTTCAAAGATATACATAAAATGCACCAGGTTCTTTCATTGGGTTAGGGTGGGAGGGTCTTCCTTCATCCAACATTGCAAAATAACTTTTTTGCCGAGCAACAGGACCTTCGCAACCACAGCTTCACAAATTTCTGACCAGTAGCAGTGCCAGCCATGAAATCAAAAAGGAGCATCTTTGGACAGAAAGGCAACCTTATTTTCGTCATGCTATAAAGAATGATCCTTTCAGAAAGCAACGATCTAGAACATTCCAAACTTGGTGTTCCTGGGTGGGTTCTACAGTTCTCAATCAGTAAAATGCATCTCACAAGCTAACGTCTGTGGAAGGTAATACCTCACCAATGTTTTTATTCTTTAATACCTTTCATGTCCTCTGAGACCCAATAATCCCCCCCCCCCCCTCGTCGTACTGGACTTTTTTGAAAACAAGGTTGTGTGTGAATTTTTTCCTCTTTAGTCTGACTTTTCCGGTCAACATATCTAAAATAAATAAATGATAAACTTGAATGCACAGCTATGGGACATGTCTAATCACGTCTGCATCGGTACCCTCATAGCTGAGCTGCGTGAACCAGTCTGAGAGAGAGCGTGCATGGTGGAAAGGATTTACCATTAACAAAATTGTAAAATTGAATTGTAACAGTAACACTTGTACAGCTACATACTGATGTTTACTAGAGAGAGCCAAATCCAGTTGAGGATAGTAAGGTGGTTCTTGTTCCCTTGTTAAACTCCTTACATCTTGCCTCCCCCCCCCCCCCCCCCCCCCAGTAGGAGATTGATTCCTCCTGCATTGGCTCTGGTTGGCACCCAGTGAAGGTTGCAGGGCAGGGTGTTAATCCCCTGTATTGTACAAGTTTTTGTTTTAGCCAGAAGGCCAACACTGGACTGGTTCAGACCATGTGCTGAGAAGGGATGTTGCTGCCTGCTTGAGGTTGTCCCTTTGTGGTTAGAGCTCGCACCTGTTTCTTTGGCTGTGAATGGTTCTGCAGACAAAAACATACTTGAAATTCCTGTGTTAAAGGTAGTGAGGCTGGACATTACAGGGAACCGTGCCTTTTCAATTGTTGGACCTAAATTATGGAACTCGCTTCCTGAATCTGAAAACGATTACAGATGGCAAAGAATTTAAAAGGATCCTAAAACTTTTCTGTTCCAACAGGCCTTTTGTGTGTAGCCATCTGATAAGCAGTACTAAGACTAAATTTTAATCCTGGTATGTCGTCGTCGTCTTGTTTTTCTGTGCAGATTTGATAATATTTTTTTGTCATGAGTTGTATTTGTGGTTATTTAGCTTTTACTTGTTTTGCTTCAAATGTTTTCTTTCTTGGCTCGTATGTTAATGCTGTTATTGTTCATGTAAATATATAAACCGCATCATACATCCCTGTAGACAGTGTTATATAAGATTTCTGAAATAAGTCAATGTGTGTGGCGTACCCTTGTAATGACTGTTTTGTGTTTCATATATATGGAGACGTCATTTTTACTTTTTCTGTATCCATCTGATTTCACGGAAACCACATCAACATCTCTTGGTCATTGAGAGAAATGAGATCACTACATTCAGGTTAACCTCATCTATCTATACAGGACAGTCACTTTATTTTTATTTTAAACATAATTAGTCCGACTGTCAGAATAAACCAAAAAAAAGCCCCCTCCCCCCCCCTATTTGTTTCTTGTTTTTATTTCATACCTGAGGCAAAATAAGCAGCCAAAACGTTTGCCGGCTCCTACCTTTGCTATGCTGGTTCCTGAAAGTTAACTGCGTCCTGATGCATCCAGACTATAAACATTTGTCCCACAAATCCTAAAGAATGCTGTTTAAAACTGCATTCTTTATTACACTCTTTCCCCTTTCCTGCCCAAAAAAGCTAGGAATTATAAGAAGAAAAAGTATTTAGTGGAGAAAAAGGGCTGTAATAAAGAAGATGGAAGAAAATGACAAAGCAAGGCTGGCAGGTAGGGGAAGAGGTAATGTGAGCTCTGAGAGCGGAGATTGTGAATAAACTGCAGAAACAAAGATCTGTGTCAAATATAGTGCATACAACAAACAGTGAAAAGTCGCCAGAAAGATATGGAAGACCTGATTTTGATTTGACGCACCAAACCCTGGAGCACAGAAGTAAGTAGGGGATACCAAGAAACACCTTTCTGCATTTATTCAAAATTCAGCTTTGTGATTTTATCTGTCTTCAGCATCACCATGACCATGCACCTCCTCTTCTGGCTACATTAGCTTCTGTCTGCTTCCACATACTGTTCAAGCTTCTCCTATAAATGCATTTCCTCTGCAGCTCCTCGGTGCTTATCTTCTCTCTCTCCCTACACCCTTCCTAGTGAAATTCATTCATTGAGCAAGATACTCTTATCTGTGCCCTTCTCTTCCACTGCCAGCTCCCGACTCTGCATTTTCCGCCTTGCTGCACCTTATGCCTGGAATAGACATCCTGAGCCCGGTGCGTCTAGGTCCCTCTCTGGCCGTATTCAAATCCAGTTTAAAAACGCACCTTTTTGAAACTTTTTAAATGCTTAATACTTTTTAGTAATACACAAGAATCTGTAAGAAGCATATCATGTATATTTCTCTTGACTCTTGAAAACCGTGTGCAGCAGGAATGGACTTGTGTGTCTGTAGAGTGCTGTGTATGTCTAGTAGTGCTTTAAAAGTGATATTTCAGTTATTGACACAATGCTGCAATTCAGCTGAATAAGAGCCTTGCAGGTGTTAATTGCATTATTTTGGCTTTTGCCTGGCCACAGTTAATTGGTGAGTCTGATTGCCCGCCTCCCCCATCCCCAGAGCTTGTGAGTTCTTTGGATTTAACACAGTGGGGATGAGTGGTGTATTTTTCATTTTTGTGCAGTGCATAGATAAAAAAAAAAAAAACATGTTTAAGAGAGTCCCTGAGAAGAGGATTAATTTTTTTTTTTTTTTTTTTAGTAGCCTCTTGTAACATTTTTCAGGCCATGCTGAGCCAGGTTTAGGCCCTCCCGCATGAGGTAATAGCATATGTAGGTAGAACCCTAGTTATATAATAGACTGTTTTTTGTTTTACATGGAAATGAGCAGCTGCGGTACAATTAAATTAATGACGGAAATAAAAATGAAAGGCCTGAACTGTAATGTAGTCAGAAGACCTCACATAGTGCATTTAATTTAAAGATTCCTGTCCTTTTAAGTGGTGCCAGTCATTCCTTCCAGGAAGCCAGAAAGTGCTCTGTTCAGTCTGAGTCCAGCCAGGGAAAGAGTTGTTCTGACTTCATAACTAACAAAGTAGGATTTTATAGCGGGATACCGCAAAGAGAAATGCAAATGTGTAGTTTGTATCTTGATATGTTTTAACACTTATTAGCACACTTCACGGTACGCTTTGACGGTGCCTGCACAAAAACACCAACATCCCCTTAGACCTTAAAAGTCTCACTGCTGGGCCAGTTTTAGTAGAAAGAGTCTAAGAACAGCTATTTAAAAAAAAAAAAAAAAAAAAAAAGTCTTTCTGTAAAGTTATAAATTGTAGGACTGTGGTTATGAGCGACTCTGCCTTTTACTAGCATGTGGAATGGTCTCCTACTTCTAAATGTTCACAATATGGCATCCTCCAGATTTTGTTTGGGGGACCCTCACAAAATCCCTTTTTCAATGTTTGGAAAAAAGTCAATCAAAATATTATAAAGCGATACCATTTTATTGGACTAAATGTATTTCTTGGTTAACATCTTGGAAGTTACACTTCTTTCATCAGGTTAAAACAAAATGAATCTTCTGCAGGCTGGCAGTGCAGCATGGGCTACAAACCCTGATTCAGTTCCCGTCTCCCGCTAGCCGTGGGACCTTGAGCAAGTTGCATAAGCTCTTTTGGGCAGGGACTTCATGATCGTATGAGCTGTTGAGTACAGCTCTGTGTATATAGATAGGGCTGTATAAATATTGTTCTTTTTGCTGCAGCCTTGTCAGAACAGAGTTTGTTTTTTCTTTTAAGGAAGGGGCAGAATTTCCCTGCTCATTGCAAGATTTTGTCAGTCCTTTTGAAGGCGCACACAGTATGGTGCATTGTTCTGGCATTGTGCAAGAGCTGTTGCATTGCCTGAAGGATGAGGAATTGACAAAAATCAGTATTTGCTTGTGTAATAATACCCTCTGGACAAGGCATATGCTGGCAGTGAACGCCCTGTTTGCTGAAGTTAAAGGAATGAGGCAAAGCCAAGGGTTAAGGTCCTGTAACCCACATAGGGCATCGCTTTACTGTTTGTTTTTCCATGGTGCTTTTCTTGTTCTGTTTTTGTAAGTATCAGCTTTGCTTGCTGTAGGTGTTCTTGTACCTGGGCTTGCATCTAATAAGTTACTTCCATGCTCCGTTTCTGCACAGACTCTGGCAGGGAACGCTTTGTGACGCAGATTTAAATCGGGATGCAATGCCGTTTTACTGCTTGAAGTGTCCAAAGATGATGACTGGCTTGTGATTTTGAGACCGTGTCTACCGAAAGGACCCCGGTGGTCTTATTTATTTGATATATATTCTGCCTTTCAGGTACTTCAAGGCAGATTACATTCAGGTACTGCAGGTATTTCCCCGTCTACAGAGAGTTTACAATCTAAAGTGGTTGTTTATTAAGCATTTTGCTATAAACACAGAACGGGAGAAAACCTTTATTAAATAAGGCCCTAAGTTTGTACTTCAGGCAGTGGAGGGTGAAGTGACTAGCCCAAGGTCACAAGGAGCAGCAGCAGGATTTGAACTGACTTCCCTGGTTTGCAGCCTGCTGCTCATAACCACTAGGCTATGCCTCCTGAATGGGATGCTTGGATACTTTTATTGGCCCAATGTATGAATTATCTCAACCTGTAAATTACTGTAAAGAGTTCAGTTTTGTATGGAACCATTACAGTTGCCAAAACTGACAACAATCCAGGAAAGCCTGTGCCATTTCATGTAATCTTTCAAAAAGAGGTAACATTTACTGCTTACACTAATTTTCTACCTTTAAAAAAAAAAAAAATCACTCAATCTCCCACTAGTTGCTAGGAAATCGCATCCATAACTTCTTGATTTTCTGTTTCAAAAAGAGCCCTTTAAAATGAATCTAGACTCTGAGTGGAAAATTATTGTAGTGATCTCTTACAGTTAAGGTAAACTTGCCTACATATAGTACTCCCAGGATACATGGAAGAGCCATAGTCCCTGTAGCTCCCCTCTCCACCAGGCTGCACGGAGGAGAGGAACTGCAGCCCACCTGCTGCAAGGAAGAGGAATCCTTGTTGCTTGAGTTATCGCCCTTCCTCAGCCACATCTGGAAGAGGCTGACAGGCAAAGAGATTGGATGGAGGGAGAGAAAGAAGGAAGATGGAAAAAAAGTAAAAATGAAAAGCAAACAACCCCTCCCCCTAGTAGTAATTAAAAAAAAAAAATAAAAAATCCATGTACAAGAAAAACAAACAGTAAAGAGAACCAAATTTTTCCAGGTTCCTAAAATTGTCTGGTGCCTGCGTTTTTGAAATGGATATTCAGCCCTGCCTACAGCTCACTCTTACAGAAATCTGACCATATAATCCCCCCCCCCACCCCTTCTTAAGTTGCTGCATTGGCTCTTCATCCGTGTTCGTGTACATTTCACGGTTCTCATAATGATCTACAAGTGTGTATATAGTCTGCAGCTTCTCTCCCTCTACACCCTTCATCGGGCAAGCTGCTCTTCTCTGCACCCTTTTCCTTTGCTGCCAGTTCCTGATTCCCTGCTTTCTACCTTGCTCTGCTGTTTGCCTGGACTAGACTTCTTGAGTCCGTGTCTCATGCTCCCTCTCAGGCCACATTCAAATATAATTTGTTGGGGCAGCTTTTAGTTCCTAACCACTTCTCTGCAATAAATACACTTCCCATTGAATCTTTTTTTGTTTTGACTAAGTTATAAACTCCATGAAGCAGGAACTGTCTCTTGTGTGTATCTGTACAGTGCTGCATATCGCTAGCAGCGCTTTTATAAATGAGAACTAGTAGTAATAATTTTTTAAATCTACAAGTTCGCTGTTTCTCACCCCAAAGAACAGCTGTGCCTGGACATAACCACTTTTTTTTTTTCTTGAAACATGATGGAGGTTTTTAGTGCATGAATGGCATAGGAATTATCAGATGAGTTGGAAGTTTGTGCCAAAATGGCAAGAGAGCACACCTGGCAATATCAGTGTGAACTTTGCACTCTGGAAGTGTGAAGTGTTGTTGGTAAAAGGAGTTTACTGCACAAAAGGCACTGTGCCGGTGCCTTTTGATGCCCAAATTCCATTCCTTCTGGAGGGGAGGAGAAGACTAAGGCATTTCCCTGTTAACTCCTATTGTGCTGAGTCAAAAACACAAATTTATCCTTTTATGTTCTGTTATCGAAAGATCTACTGTTTTCATCACTCATTCAGTTCAGTTTTCCAACTGGAGAACTTAAAGCGTGTTACGGCAGGTTGGTGTTTACATTCATAACCTCACAAATAAAGGCAGTTAAGCAGGTCAATATTACAGAAGTTCTCAAAGGCATAGTGAACATCAATAATTACATCAAAATAAGGGAATAAGCCACTTATCACAGTTTTAAGAACAAGAATGCATCAGGTAAAATGCATGATACTGAACAATGATCATGGGCAGGGAGCTCCAATTATGGCTCAAATTGCAATTGTTGGTCAAAAGCTGCTTAAAAAAACACCCACTTAACTTTCTGAAAACTAGGATGTCTGGACCTTGTCTGATATTTGGTGGTAGAGTTCCGTAGGGTTGGGACTGATCCTAGAAAGGGCCTCTTGGGGACTAGCATAACTAGGTGGGTTGTGATAGAGAACACGGAAGGTGGGAAGGTGTTTATATGGGACTAGATTCAGCTAAAGTATTGTGTATTCATTTCCTCTGAGGGCTTTGCAGGCTAGAGTCATGATTTTAGACTTCGCATGGTGGAGCGTTTGGAAGTCAGTGCAGGGTTTTTAAGATTGGTGTGATCCTTTCAAAGTAGCTTACATTTGCCATCATTCGAGCCGCAGTTCCTGTATGAGTTGCAGATGCTGGTTTGGTTTAGTTTGGAAACCTCATGTAGAGTGGGTTTCAGCGATCCAGTCGGGAGATCATGAGGACTTAGATGACTGTGGCAATAGTAGGATCCTCAAAGAGAGGAGGGGTTTGACTTTTCACATATGTACTTTTTTATTTTTTTCTGCAAAACATCTGTTTCAACTGGCATACATAGTAATGATGGCAGAAAAAGACCAAATGGTCCATCCAGTCTGTCCAGCAAGCTTCTTAAGGTAGTAACTGCCACTCCATGCAGAATTACCCCCATGTTTCTGTTAAGGCTAGTAACTGCTGCTCCATGCAGGTTACCCCTAAGCCTTATGTTAAGAGTAGCAATATTGACAATCAAAACCAAGCAACTGTCAAACCCATAACCAAATTACTGCTAGCAAGATTTTTTTTTTTTTTTTTTTTACAGGGTGCGCAGCCTTCCTGGTAATTCAGACAATGCTGCTGCTTGAACTTGCTTTGCTTCTGGACTTGGCCGTAGAAGCAGTCCTGCGCTTCTTCCCTAATGTCTGCGTATCAGTCGGGGCCCAGCGTTGGCTGTCTTCTGAATCCAATTTCCCCCCCCCCCCCCCAAATGAAAGCTAAGAGTGATGCTACAGTTGCCTCAAAATCAAATAAGCTAATTGGTTAAGGTAGTAATCCCCGTGCCTTCTGAAGGGGATAGCAGCTGCTGCTCCATGCTGGTTACCTCCCATGCGCCCTTTTCTTAATTTCCAACTCTAGCCTTTAGGGATCCACAGTGTTTATCCCATGAATTCGGTAACTGTTTTATCTTCTCCACCTCTTCCAGAAGGGCATTCCAGGTGTCTACCACCACCTCCGTGAAAAAATATATATTTTCTGATGTTGGTGAAGTTTCTCATTGTGACCCCCAGCTCCACTGCCCTCTCCCCCCACGGAAAAATCTTGGAACAAGCATCGCCAAAACCTTGTTCCTTGAGCCTTTTCCATGGGGGTCACACCGAGTAGTAATCTTCTTTTGAGTGGAGTCAGGTATGTTGCCAGGGAGGTGGGAATAAAGGCCAGCTTCCAAATTTTGTTGCTCCCCCCCCCCCCCCCCCCCCCCCCCCCCCCCCCCCCCCCCCCCCCATAAAGGCCTCAACATATAGGAAGAAATTCAGGTGTAAAAGCAGTTTTGGGAAAGAAAATGATTTCACTGTGGGTCTGGTGAAGTACTTCAATTTCTAAAGAAACCGAACGCATACAGAAAAATGATTTTACTTGGCACATATTTGAAACTTATGAACTATTGCACTAATTATCAAGATTTCAGCCTCTGTTACTGACCATTTGTGTTTTCCTTCATAAGCATTCAGCATTGAATAATTTTTTTTTTTTCTTTTTAATTCTGTATGCACTTACCTCGTGGTAAAAGGTCAGGAATTGTTAGGTCTGCGTTACCATATTTATATGCAGGTAATTTTCTGTGTAAATAGGAAAAATGCACTCTACTGGCAGAATGGTTTTTTTTTTTTCTCTTTTGTTCTGAGCAAATTTCTAAGTTAATTTCTACTGTATCAGTCACCCAGAGCATCTTTTGAGACTGAGCTTCAGGACAAAGCCACTCTTCGAAGCAGACCCTATCGAATCCTTGGAAACCTAGGTTTTGTGAAACAGTGATACAGATTAGCCAAGACCTTCATATATTTTTAGCATGCAGTATGGTGTATTTCCAAATAGGAATTCACTAACAGAAGAATGGATTCGTCTGCATGGAGTGCAAAATAAAAACCTTTTCTGAAGCAAAATGTGTGTTGTGCTCTGGCAGCCTGATGTGTATTTGTGGTTTTACGTCTGAGCTGTTTCAGCCTGCCTCAGCCCTCCCTTTGCTTCAGGGCCAGCCTGCTGTTGACTACAGCTATAAATCCAGCAGCAGTGTGGTCTCTGGCCCATCTGAACTGAGGCAGGGTAATTGCTTTGGACAGGTTTACAGTTGGGAGGTGTGAAGTGCCTGCTCTCTGGGTTGTGGGCAAGCAGGCAGAAGGAAAGGGGGGTGGTGTGAGAGGATGCTATATGATGTGGGGGAGAAGTGGGGCCTGCACATTCAGGGTAAGTTGGGCACTGAAACTTTGGCTGGGAGATCTAATTGAAAAAACTGTTTGTTCCTGTGGGGCATGAGGTAATGGGAAACCGAGGCCTGCCTGTCATACCTCGGCCGATGGACTTTTCCTTCTGATCTGCAAATGTTGTGGGAACTATTGTTTGTTTGCGGGAGAGCGTAATCTCTTTTGAATTATAATTTTTTGTATATAAAATACTGGAGGAGAAGTTTATAATAGGGACCCGGCTGTATGTATATAATGTATCTTAGCTTCCCCAGAAAGCATCTGATCCATACTTGGCACAGCAATTCTTTTTAGTTTCCCTGTAAAGAACACATCTGCAATAGCCCCACTATCTGAATTTTGGTTGCCAGGTCACTGTCATTTTGCCGGCCTGGCTGGTTTTAATTAACGGTCGCTGATTGGCCCTCTTTAAACTGGTCACTGTAAGTTCAAGTTTTCTACCAACATCCAGAACGGCAGCCGCTCTTCTCTCCCCTACCCCATGGACCCCTTCTTTCTAAACTGGGGTTGGTCTGAGGCCCGGTAGTGGTAGTGACAGTATAGCATTGGAAAGCTGTGCAGGCTTGGGAACAAATCAGCGAGAGCTCCCACAGTGGGGAGGCCCTGCCTCTTTCTGGATTCTGTATGGCATCCTTGGCCCTTGCTGATCAAAGGAGTCCAGAATGTGTTTAATAACTTAATATACCACCTTTTTATATTTCCCTGCATCTTTTAAGTGTTTTACTAGCAGTGTAAAAAAAAATAAAAATGACTTGTAGAAAGAGCCCTTACGGGTTGGCTTTAATACTTCATATAAAAAAAAAAAAGGGTTGAGTTAGCACAAATTTGAAATTTATGAGCAGTAGCGCCAATCAACAAGACTTCAGACATCCTAGTTGTGATCCAACAGTGCAGCCAAGGAATATGTGGCCTAGTATCTAGGTTGTTTGTTTTTTTTTATTTGCCTTTTACTGCCAAATTGCCAGTCTAGCTTTTGGACTGTGTTGTAAGCCCATCCCCAAGGGATAAAACATTTCTTTATCTTATGCATGTGACGTCTCCCTTCTTGTTTAGGAATCATAGGCCTCTTGGTTACCCAGCGGTCAGGATTTAAAGAGAAGGCATGAAAGAGCTAAAGAACTAATTTTTCTGCTAAATTGAATGTTCAGGACCTTCCCAAGAAATGTCTGCACGTAAAACCTTTGCAAGTGGGTGTGTGCATGTTCAATACCAAATGAACAGTGTTGACTGAGGACTGAGAAACGTTTGCTGTATTTTGCTTGAGGAGAAGGCTGTATGTGTGAGGTGTGTGGCCATGAACAACATTTTTATCTACTATCATCTAGTGCAAACTTAAAAAAAAATAAAAATATTCAAATGAGCATATAAAAACAAGGTAGTGAGTCTTGTATGCACATGGTGCTTTTCAATATTTTGTTACCGCTCATCTGATACTGACCTACTGTCAATCTGTGGTAGCATAAATTTATATAAGATGACCTTTACTCATGGTTTAACCTTAATTGATCATCTCTTACAGAAATTTTGTTCCTGGACAGACAATCGCTGCCATAACAATTTTCAGTCCTACTTGAAAAGTACTAAAAATGGTTATGTACTTTTTTTCTGTCGAAGACACTCATTCATGAAATCCAAGGTGTGCCCACAAGATAATTTACCTGAGGTCCCAAAGAGCTGAATTTTGAGTTCAGGGAGGTTAAGTGATTTGATCAAGGTCAATGGTGAGTGACAAAGGAAGTGACTTGAGTTCTATGCCACATTCTGTTGGATTCCTATGAATCTGAATTCTATATGAGAGAATATATTCAGTTTCAGCATTTATATATGAAATGCATAAACGTAAAGGGGATCTCTTCACAAAAGAGCATACACATTGTGTACCTGAGGCAAAGGTGAAAAATGACTTATGTAAGGTCATAGTGAGTGGCAGAAGTAGGACTTGATCTTGAATCCCTTGGTTCTCAACCCTTTTTTTTTTTTTTTTTTTTTTTTTTTTTTTAATATTCTGAGGTGCTGTCTCAGAATGTCCCAGTCATCTTACCTCTGTTAGGCTGGTGAAGGATGAGATGTGCTGACCGGATCTTCGGAGCTGCAACTTGTTAGAGAATGGTGGCGCCGCACCCAAAAAACTCTGTCCCTCCACTGCGCGCTCTAGTACACTGGCGGTTAAGGGGTTCTCGAAAGCCTCTTAAAGAAATATTAGCAATGTTTCAGTTCTCAAAAATACACTCTGGCTGGGACAGCTGACTGATTTATTGCAGAGGCCCTGCAGAAGCAATAAACTGAGGCACGACCTATTGGTCTTAGTAACTTTCAGCAGTTCAGCAAAAGGGAGTGTTATGCGTGGCTCATGGATCCCCTTTAAAGGTCATACCTGCCGGCTCCAGCATTCAGCAGGCTGCTTCATGTGAAACCCCCGAAATGGGAACCTCGTGCGGCCGCCAATTTGATTTATACTCCCGCTACAGGCAATCGTGTGCCGGCTACCATCTTGTCGCGGCCCTTTGCATTTTGCTCCAGTTTTTGGCTCTCCTACCTCCCGGAGCCAATGATAGCCCTCAGCACCCCGTGTGCCGAGAAACCGCCATGTTTTAAGGGTGCCCAATAAGTGAGAGGGGAGCGAAATCATAGGCGGTCACCATCTTGCTATCTCCGCCGGTCTGAGCGACAGCGTTGGTAAAGGTGTGCTTCCACCGCTTTGGACTGCTGTGGCATCTCGCAGCTTCAGGCTACCCTCGGCACCAAGGAACGTGGGAAATCGCTGCGTTTTTAGAGGCCCGCTGCGGTAGGGAAGAGAGGGGACCGCGGAGCTTTCCCCCCTTGCTGCCGGCTCTCTTACGTCATCGCCGGAAGTTCGCCTGATTAACTAAAACTTTTCTCCCATTCTGGGTAAAAATGTTTAGTAAATAAGGCCCTGAGTTTGTACTCCTAAGCAATGGAGGATGAAGTGACTTGTCCAAGGTCACAAGGAGCAGCCTCAGGATTTGAACACTGGCTTCCCTGGTTCATAGCTACTGCTATAATCACTAGACTGCTCTTCTCCCAGCAGTTAAGTACCATAATTGACCAGCAATGTTTTATAAACAATACAGTGGTCAAAATTTGCAGTCAACATTGTTTTTTTTTGGTTTTTTTTTTTTTTTACACATGAAGGCTATGAATCTCATATCATTTGACAGATTTACTTGCTCAAGTAAACTATTACCAACTGTCAATCAGGCTTAATGAATAGCTTTTCAAGCACAGGATAGTTCTGTGAGCCTGCTTTACCTACACATGTTACTTTCTCATTTAAAAATAGCTGAATCTTGAGCAGGCTATGCTATCTCACGGCTACTGGAATGCTGGTGTGTTTTGTTTTTTTTGTTACATGCTTCAGAAAACTTCATGATTCACAGACAAGACTGTTCAGGCTATATTACATTTTAGATGCTGCCCAGAGTAGATGATGAAGGCTCAAACAGGTATGGAATAAGCACAGAAAATTCTTAGTTTGCGCAAAAAAAAAAAAAAAAAAAAAGTGAAGTGCACATGTTTAACTGTTTAAAGTATCCTTCTCAAATGATTTTAAGGAGTGTTGGGCTGCTAGCATGAATGATAAAACAGGTAATAAAGATTATTACCAAGCTTTGTGGTTGTTTGTGGAAAGGGAGGGGGTTCTGAGCGTGAACGAAGTGTGGAATCTTGTATGCTTGCCTTTCAAAGGGGCCGAAGCAAAAAAGTTGTAGTGAAAGCAGGCGCTGAGGGGTAGATTTTAAAAGCCCTGCGCACCGGCGTGCCTATTTTGCATAGGCCGCCGGCGTGCGCAAGTCCCTGGGCTTCGTAAAAGGGGCGGGAGCGGGCGTGTCAGCAGGCCGGGGGTGGTCCGGGGCGGGTCTGGGGGCATGGCGACGGTTCGGGGGCGGGCCAGGATGGCGTGTATCTTATAAAATCCGGCGTACTTTTGTTTGCGCCGGTTGCACGAACAAAAGTATGCACGCGTGTATTTTTTTAAGATCTACCTCTGAGAGTTCAGCGCCTAGGCACCTCTCCTGGGCGTGCAATGCAATATTTAAATTAGGGCTTGTGCTGTTAAGGAGCACTAGGGGTGATTGCGTGCCCCTAGCACTTCCTTGATTGTGTGCCGGAGAGAGGTCTGCTGTCTCTGGCTGTCCACCCGTTAAGAAAACCAACAATGAATTTATCAGCATCCATTTTCCTAACTAGCGCACATGCACGGGTTAGGAAAATGGACACTGATAAATTCAGCGTCCATTCTCCGAACCTGACTACCGGCACTAGAAGGCGTGTATAAATCAATATTAAAGTGTCGGGCACTTAATAATATTTTATTCACTCCACTTATTTCCGATTGGTCCCTTTACTGTCACATGTCAGTGAAAGGACCAATCACCTTTAGAAGGCTGACCTGAAAGGGGATTGGACCTTTTCACTAACCAATGTCAGTGAAAAGGACCAATGGGCAATAAGTGAAGGAGTGAATAAATTAATATTAAGTGCCTGACACTTTAATATTGATTTATACACTCCTGGTGCCGGTAGTCAGGTTCGGAGAATGGATGCTGAATTTATCAGTGTCCATTTTCCTAACCCGTGTGTACCAGGGGTTCAGGAAAAAGATGCTTGTCAACTGAGCATCCGCTTCCTGCACCTGACTGCCAGCGCTTTTTTAAACTTTTTTTTTTCCAGCCATAGGCTGAGTTGTTCCTTTACTTAATATCCCAACACGTCCAATGCGGAGTGAAACTAATAGCGCTCATCACATGCAAATGCAAGTGAATGAGGCTATTGGCTATTTATTCCCAATGCAAAAAAAAAAAAAATGCATCTAGGATGCACATTTTAGCAATCGGAAATTACCTCCTGCCCAGAGCAGGTGTTATAGAAACATAGAAAATGACGGCAGAAGAAGACGAATCGGCCCATCCAGTCTGCCCAGCAAGCTTCACACTTCTTTTTCTCATACTTATCTGTTTCTCTTGGCTCTTAGTAACCTTAGGTTCTATTTCCCTTTCACCCCCACCATTAATGTAGAGAGCAGTGATGGAACTGCTTCCAAGTGAAATAGTAAGTTTGATTAGTTGGTTAAGCGGCAACATAGCTCTCTGCCGTTAGTGCTACTAACTAGTACCAACGCACATTTATTTATTTTTTTTTTTGCATTGGGAGTGAATAGCCAATAGCCTCATTCACTTGCATTTGTATGTGATGAGCGCTATTAGTTTCACTCCGCATTGGACGCTTGTTGTAGAGGCGCTAATTCCCTTATTAAATAAGGGGATTAGTTAGTGCCTATACAGCTTGGATCCAACTTAGTGTTATACAGTGCGTTCAGCTGAGTGCACAGTATTGCATCGGCCCCAAAGAGGGTAGAGTACAAATGAGGTAGATGACACAAACTGTCTTGGGTAAGGGAAAGAGATCGTACAAGTAGGTTATGGTCTAGGGCAGATAACTGAAATATAACCTTAGCAGTGTGAAAAAAGGAATAACTGTCTTCTTAGGCCTCCTCTTTAAGTGAGCCCCACCACTGGAGGTAGACGTTAGAATGCTTTGAAGGAGTAGAGTGGGGCTTGCTGTTCAGGACCTCTAGCTACTCTGACCTGCTGCTGTCCTGCCTGATGATCCCACCCCTACTGTTGACATCATCCAGGGCTGTTTCCTGAAGCTTTCCCTTGTTGTGAGTGTGGGTCTGTCGGGGCGAGTCACTTCTTAACAGATGACCCAGAGGGGATTCCCAATTTGGGAGCTCCTTCAGAAGGGACAGGGAAATCCTGTTATATTTGTTTCATGCAAGTTGATAAGAAAAGTATTGAATTAGGTTCTAGTATTTAGTTTTCCTCTTGGAAATTTGCTTGTTTTTTCTCTACTGTGTGTCTGCGAGGAGAGAGGCCTGGGGTTTTAAACATGACGTGGATAGATAATTTATGGGTGTGTTGTCATGTATATATTATTTTGGGGGTTCTAAATTGTTCAGCTCCTCAGTGCGAGTGAGGGCGTTGATCAGGTCTTTTAGTGTGTTGTGTTTTTTTTTTAATGTATTGTTACATTTCAGTGCCCCCCCCCACCCCCCCAATCTTCTGACAACTGGCTTTCCATATCCTTAATGCATCAAGTTTAAGATCCTACCCTTCACATTCAGGGCACTGAAGATCATTGGCACCACATACTTTACTGAAAAAAAGTATATCACCCACAAAAAAAAAAATCCCTACTCAAGCCAAAAGCAGTTAACTGCCCCCCCCCCCCCTTAAAATTCTCTGGGTTGAAACCCCCCCCCCCCCCCCCACATCTGGAACCTTCAGAGGAGCAGCGCCAGAACTGTGGAATACACATTTCTCTCTCTCTCACACCATTTGAAAGTATCAGTCATTCCTGGCTGATTATGATTTTAAAACTTTTTGCATGCTATGATTACTTCCATCATTGACTTCTATAATGCTATTATACCTGGATTACCAGATTCTTCACTTAAAGGTTGCAAGTTACTCAGAATGCTGCCGCAAGACTTGTGTCTGGCCAAGGTTTCCGAGAACATATATACTCATCTAAGTCTATTTCATGTATAAATCGATAGGCAATTTCAAGACCAAAATCCACTGAAATGCATTGACCCGTGTATAAATTGAGGTTTAAAATGTGATTTTATCAAGAAGATAAGAATTCAAGAAAAGCCATGTCCAAATTAAACATCACACGGCCCACTAACTTTAGGATAAGTAAGTGGCATGACCAGAGTTAGCCGCATAAGTTAAGCAGCTGACTTTGTATCTGTGTACACACATACCTCGAGAACCTTATAGTATATGTGGAAAATTGGATAGTATGCATGTAGAAGTCAAACCAGCTTTTTTGGGCCTATTTTCCAGTATAAATTTCTCAGCTTATGCACGAGTATATGCAGTAACTCCTGCATTTATAAAATTTAATTGGTTACCAATTTCCTGTTCGATTAACGTTAAGATCCTGGTAATGGTATTTTAAAGACATACATGGTATGGCACAGAGTTGTTTTAATACCACCCTAAAAGTAAATCGACCCACTCGAACTCTTATAGCTTTATCACAGTTTTTATTATCTGCCCTTCTCTGAAGCAAGTTAACTAGTGGAGTCTAGGGACCATTTAGTTTACATGGTTGGGCCTAACCTTTGGAATGAACTACTCGAAGAAATTAAACCTGAAACATCATTGGTGAGATTTCATAAAATATTGAAGGCACACTTATTTAAATTGGCCTATGAGTTAGACCAAAGAGATACATATAGTTCATGCTTTTAAACTCTACTTATTGATCTCTAGGGATTTTAAATAGATACAAATTAAGAATATTTTAGGATATGGCAATAATCATAATCAACTTCTTCAATGCATTATGAGAAGGCAGCTATAGGAAATTTTGTGTTTTTAAGCAAGTACTCATTAAATATTGAATGGGTAGGTGGTTAGTAATGCTGACTAACCTTTGACAAGATAATTACATGCAAAACTAGTCTTTGGGTGGTTAATAATCCTGACAAACATTTTATCATTGCATTATAATAAGCAATTATGGGTAAAGCAGGACTTGTGTTGTCTTATGAGCAGTATGTGGCTTTAATGACTTATGATAAACTGTACATAAAAATGTCTTAAGTTTTTATTGGTATTTTGTTATGTTAGTATCTTATGGTTTTAGAGGGGGGGGGTTGTTTAAATTCGGTATGAGTGTTACTAATCATCTTAAAATAGATAAGTGGACTGAATATTTAAAATAAAATAAACTGCATGGAGATTTGACACCAAAAACATGGCTAGTCACTCAACAAGCAGATACCTACTGTAATATGCCAACCTTATCAACATAGAGCATACACCTACATTTTATAATGCTCGAGAGCTAAGAAACTAACTGATATAATTGAACAATTTGCTATAAGTAATTTCTTCAAATTTTGATTGAATAATTTTCTCTCTAATTTTGAAACACTACATTATATGAAAATATGCTATAATATAGTGCTTTAGGGCTTTAACCAGATATTATGTACTTTGCCTTGAAATGCCTGACTTACCATGAAAGGTGAAATATTAAATACAATATTTTGCATTAAGTTTAGTGTTTTTATTGTATTTGATGTTTTTTGTATTTTTGGTTTGTCATAAACTACAATAGTGATCCCTTGATGGACCAGACAAGTGATTTATAAGCTCAAGATTAGGTTATATAACTGGGCCAAATTACGTCTTTGAGAATTCTTAATATTTTGCAGTTAAGTGGGATTTTTTAAAATCAAATCTACAATTCATGGATTAATGAATTTGATAAAGTCAAAGGACTCTGTTCTGTATAATTCCCCACACACACATGCTGGTGTTTGACTTTTGGTCTAAGATGGGCCAGAGTTAATATTGTATGTTAGTTAAAATTGCATCAATTCCTGTTCTCCAAATTATTGATTTCTGAAATTGCCACATAAATGGTTGATTTCAGGTTACATAGTATGCTGGGTCATCTTGCCCCTATTTTTCTCTCCCTTAGCAGATGTCCCAAGCATGAGACCAGCCTTCTTCCAGGATTAAGCCTTCAGTGTTGCCTATTTGGAGTTTTGTTTAATGTAGGTGTATGCCTTGGGCTTGAAGAGAAACACTTGTGCAGAGTTATCTGTGATACCAAACTTCACTGAGCAGGCAGTGCGGATATTAAGAAGACTTGTATAGCCAAAAGAAGAGCTAGGGAAGTGCTGAAATCCCAACCAGTCTCTCTTCCATGTAAAGGGAAAAGATGCACATGAACCAGCTATTTCTATTCTTTGTACTAGTGCAGGAGAAGGGAAAAGGTGTGGTGCGGGTTGTTCACTCAGCAGCAACACATGTGGCAGCCAAGCTGATTCCCAACAAACCGTGCCCAGTGCACACTTTACCTGCCTTGCTCAGTCTGGGGACAAGACAGAAGCTGGTAGGACTCAAAGGAGTAGACTCAGAAGGAAGAAGAGGAGGTGTTGTGCAACATGTGTACTGCACAAAGGGGTAGATGTTAAAACGTTACATGCGTGCGTCCATGTGAGCGCACTACCTAGCGCACACACATGAACGCCAATTTTATAACGAGTGCGTTGGCACGCGCATGTTATAAAATGCCAGGTTGGTGCGCGCAAGGGGGGGCGGGTAGAAATCTGCAATTATGCGCGGCGATGCATCAGGGCCTTCCCCAGTGGAGCGGACCGGGAGGGAACTCCCCAGCCCCCCATCCCTATCCTATATACTCGAGCAGGAGCAAGTTGCGTGCAGTGGCAAATAGCAGTTGTGCCGGGGCCTCTAGCCCTGTCTCCCAAACCGCCCCTTTGGTCAGCCCTGGGACTTACACTCGACCCGGGGTTTACGTGCATGGCCGGGCCCTTTGAAAATTGGCCCCGTGTGCGTAAGGCCCGGCTATGCACATAAACCCCTGGGTTTTACGCACGTACATTTTTACCATCCAGCCAGAAGGGCCTAATCATGCATGCTGTACATTTAATTACTAGTTTCCAGTGCTCATGCTATAGCCAGGAGAAACTACTATTAAGGCTATTAAGAGGGGCAACTACACAGTGGTTGTCCTTGAAATATAGCCACCGCACAAAACCACCGAGCAAGGGTTTCCCTTGAACAGTGGATGTTGGAGAATATAGCCAGGAGAAAGGCATGCCTGACTACATATATTCTCAAAAAGAGGAACTTACACATTTAAGAGCCACCGCTAATGTCTTGTTTCAAAATTTTCTGTTCCTCTGGTGCTGAGAGCAGAATCCAGATGCTAGTCTGGTTCCGAGGATCAGACACTGGTGGTTTTTCTGTGGCACACCAGTGTGCCAAAGCCCACTCCCTTGGACAGTTGTTATCCTTCTGCAGGTCCCAACTTACAACACCCAGGAGCTGTCAAGTCTTGAGATTGGCTCCTCATTATTGCATTTTAATTTATACAAACGATGTTGATATCTTGTTGGTTTACAGCTTTCATTCATAGAGAATTATTCTGTTACTTTCGCTAAGATGACTTTAAAGATTTCTCAGGATTTTGGAGCTTGTATGTAGAGCTTATGCTAATATATTTCATAAGAATTTAATAAAATAATTAACTTTTGATCTGTTTGTTTTTTGGATTGCGTAGTGCAGATATGTTTGTTTTGGCTAAAGGATGCTTTCAAATTAAATAATAGGGACATTATTGTTATTATCAGTAATACAGTTAAAATAAGAATTTGCAACTGTTCAAAGCACTTGGTTTATGTTTCAAAATATTTTTTATAGTAGACACAATAGGGGCAATTTTCAGAGTACCTGGGTAGCTTGTAGGACTCCATAGACCTGCAACCTTATTTTCAGTTGAAAAACACTCTACATAGTATGTTTTCGTGAATCTTTATGTGAAGAGAAGCTAACATAACCTCCACTTGGTACAAAAATGAACTTCAAATAAACAAATCAAATATATGTTTCCAATAGAATCTACAAAAATCCAGGAAAAGGTTCAAAATATCTTTAAAAGTCTCCTGGAGCTCAATATCAGAACATGAGTGTTTCAGATCTTAATCTACTGTCTCTTCCCCTCAGTGGGCTTCAGGCAGAATCATCTTGGAGCACCACAGTTTAATCATCTACCTCATCCCACACACCATGTACTTCAAAAACCACATTTTTATTTATTATGCAAAAAATCATTCTCCTGGAAAAGATCACAAACTGTCAAAAATGAGTCCAACTGTATCCTCAAAATTACTTATCTGAAGAAACAACAAAGTTCTTCTTTAGTCAGCACTGTGAAATGCTTTTACATCTGGAAAAAACCCAATCTTCTTCAAGTAAATCTTCTTAGGTGCTCCCAAAATGAGAATAAATGTGATATGGCCAATGTTTTGGCAGAATAAAACTCCTTCCGGCTTCAGGGGTTCCGAAATTGTTCCTCAAAGGTATCAGCTTCGCTTTCTCCAAGATGGCATCTTAGCCATTCCAGAACTTTCTTTCCTGGAAGTTCATGGTTGATTTTTGAGGTATGTTTTGGATTGTTATCTTCTGTTCTTTTAGAGATGAATTGAAACATACAATTTGATCAGAGGTGCCTAAACTTTTACATATATGTAAAAAGTATTGTATGCAGAAAGGGCAAAGTGAAAATATATATAGTATAAACAAAGCAAAAAAAACCCCAAACTTTTAAAGTGCAGTTACCTTGGTAAGCATAAATGTGTATTTTATGCTCCAAAGCACAAAACTTTACTGTCTATTCTTGTACCCACCTAGTAGCCTGAGTTAAATTATTACAACCTTAATTTAGTACATGAAAAATGATTGATTGTGAAAAGAGGGCACCTTGTGCACAACATTGTAAAACAAAAAAAAAATGGTCATAGGAGAAACTGTGGGGAAATTGAGTCATTGTAGGAATGCACATACTTCTTGAAAGCCATTTTATCTACAGCAAGTGAACATTGTAAAAATAAAAATTAAGTTTATAGAAACATTTCCAGCCAAAAACACCATTCTAATTAGATACTTGCATGCTCTGTGTAGTGGCAGACACAATACCTTTAAGTTTAAAAATGTTGAGATCTCACTTTTCATAAAATCAAAATGGGTCACATGACAAAATACCATTACATTTTAAATGTCATTTTGAAAGTATGGAACATCTGGACATTTCAGGCTTGCCCACTTGAACATCTAAGATGCTTGGATACAGAAGTCTTGTTATCCTGGTAAGCTTTAGTGTGGTTTATTTGACCAGCGGATGTTGTAGGTACTCGAGCTTTTGAGACAATATAGGCCCAATCTTATCTGAGGAAGAAATCTGTGAAAAGTCATACTGCAGCATATTTTCAGTTGGCTCAATGAAAGGTTTCAAAGTCCTCATGGCTATTGCTTTCTTCCAGGACCAACATGTACTACTACTGGAAATTATTAGACAATTATGTTGATGGCCTCCTCAGAATGGAACTCCACCTTCTCTTGCAAATTTTTGAGAGTGTAGGCCTTCTGTGAGCCCTGGATTAAAAAAAAAAAAAAGGGGACATTTTTGCAAACTAATACTTTTGGGGCTCTGCCGCATTCACTGACCCAAGAAGGTGCATTGTCAATCTAGTTTGAGTTTATGCAATCAGAACTACACAGCCCTGGACAAATATTGACACCCGCAAACGTTGGCAGGGCCTTTGGTATTTTAGCTGCCCCTGGGAATAAAGGATCTTTTCATCTGGCATTTCCCCCTTTGTGAAACCCAGAGCAAGTTTGTGCAGGTGGCACAGTTTATACAGTGTAACAGGTTTTATGCTGTTTTGTTTTATATAGCTATCCTGCCAGCGATGTTTGGAGCAAACACAGGTGCCAGAAAGACCAGTGCCACACAAGTTGCCCTAGTCTGCACACAGCACTTTTGCAGGGCATACCTGGGATACTGTGATTTGCCTTAATGGTGTACTTCCCCCGGTATGCCTTGTTTTAGTGCAGAAAACTTGTCTCCTTGTATTAAGGCCTAATCCTAGTCTGGCAATGAGAAAAGAACAGAGGCACTGTTTTCATTGCCGCCTTTACAGAAAGACATGTCAGCAGGGAGAAGTTTTAACACCAGCACGGATTCCCAACCAGCACCTTTCACTGCTGTTTGGCATATTGTTAAAATGAGTCGGGAGGGGGAAGGGGGGCGATAGTATAATCTGTTCCTGCTTTAGAAACTCAGGATTGGAGGGTGTGTTATGTGTGTGTATAATTTGTTTTGTATTTGCTCCAGAGGCCTTTCTCATATAGATATAGTTGGCCCATCCAGGTCCAGATTTTGGGGCCTGGATATACCTCTTGAATGTGAGTTCTTTCTGCCTGAATTGAGAAGAGGCAGATGTGGGGAGAGAGTGCCCCAGGGCAAAAGGAATCATCAGGAACCCATGAGAGGCCCTAAGCAAACAGGATGGCTTTAAATGTAAGAGAAGATTTCTGGCCCTTCTCAAGTGAACTGACTTAATAAGCACTTAGGGGAAAACCCTTGATCTTTTCAAGAAAGCTCATTTAGAAGGTATCCTGTCCTGAAAGAAAAAGGCCATATGCCTGTTGGATCCGTCTCATGCCTGTAGCTTATGGCATTTGGAGACTTGGCCAGGAGAGATTTGTGCCTGAAGCAATTTATTAACTTCAGCTTTTACTCTAAAGTACATTTGCTGAGGTAACCTATAGCAAGGCTCACATCAGGTCACATTTGAATATAATTATGAAGGATCTGGCAGAGAGTTGAAAGGATGTTATACCTCAGGCGAGCTTGTCTTTTTCATACTGACCTTTTTTAGAGGAATTGCTGGAAGAATTTAACTTCAAGCCTTCCACAAATGTACAGCCTCTTAATTTCTTGTTCTTTCACACAAGGAAAGGAGGAAAGCAAGATAAAAGCTCCCTTCAAACAGCGCTTCTCATGTTCCAGCTCTGAATCAGGTCAGTGACTGAAGAAAACATAAGTGGTGTTGGAGAATCTAGTCTATTTGATAATGTAACACCCCTTACCTCCAGACACTTCAGGCACAGCCTCCCACAGCATGCTGTATGCTAAGTCTGGTGAGAACCAACCTGCACTTCCTGAAGCCCCTCTTATAGGCCAGGCAGCCGCACTTCCTGTGGGTATTGACTGATGATGTCATCTTTGCTCTAGTATAAAGGAAGCTCAGCACAACCATTCAGAGCTAAGCAACAGGTCTCCTGCTGTGCTTCTGCTTGCAGTGCTAGTTCCTGTTCTACCATATCCAGCCCTCCTGCCTTGTTGTGTGCCAGTCTTCCATGATTTAGCCCTGCTTTCTGCCTGTCTGTATCACCCTGGTCTTCGTCTCCTTGGCTTCACTCCTCATTTGCTGAGCCTCGGACTGGACATTTTCCTCAACCTTGCCTGCCACTTACTACGACCCTTCCTTGGACACTGACCATGTCTGGTGCCTGCTGCCTGTCTGATCTCAGACTGGATTCTGACCACTTTTGCTATGCTATCAGCCTGCTTTGTGGGAGAGAGCTACCTCACTGTACTTCTTCCTCACACTGGCCCAAGGATTCTCTCTGTGCCTTATTGCAAATAACATTTAAGATCAGTTGTCCTTTTACCAAAAGAAAGTTACATAATAAAGTGATTTTTTTTTTTTTTTGTAACCTACTAAATCTGAGGTTCTTTTGCTCCAGATAAATGAAACTGAGGTGTTTCAAATGATAGTAAGACATCTTGGGAAATAAGAATAGTAAGTCCCAGTCTCTGTGGCAGAGAATACTTGGAGAAATGTCTTGTAAGTATTTTATAGTATCAAAGAATTTCAGCTAGTACTGACCCTCAAGATAGTGGCCAAGTTAGTGTATTGAAAAAATTTCTAAGGGAATCTATGTCATCCATCAATCAGTTGGCCTAATGATTTCTTATACTCTCAGGATGCAAATTTGCACCTACAGAAGAATATAAGAAATTGCCATGCTGGGTCAGACCAAGGGTTCATCAAACCCAGCATTCTGTTTCCAACAGAGGCCAAAACCAGGCCACAAGAACCTGGCAATTACCCAAACACTAAGAAGATCCCATGCTACTGATGCAATTAATAGCAGTGGCTATTCCCTAAGTAAACTTGATTATAGCTGTTAATGGACTTCTCCTCGAAGACTTATCCAACCTTTTTTGAACCCAGCTACACTAACTGCACTAACCACATCCTCTGGCAACAAATTCCAGAGCTTTATTGTGCATTGAGTGAAAAAAGAATTTTCTCCGATTAGTCTTAAATGTGCTACTTGCTAACTTCATGGAATGCCCCCCTAGTCCTTCTATTAACCAATTCACATCTACTCATTCAAGACCTCTATGCATATTCACTCTCAGCCGTCTCTTTCCAAGTTCAACAGCCCTAACCTCTTCAGCCTTTCCTATATTATATCCTCAGAAGTAGTTTCATAAAAATATGGAAAATGATGGCAGATAAGGACCATAAGCCACATCTATTCTGCCTATTCTTGATGCATACCAAAGACCTTACCTGATTGCAGGTTTACCCTGATGCCCTCACATCCAATGATCTTCTGGTGCTTACCTTCATGCTTTCTTGATTCTTTTACTATTTTGGTCTCCACTACTTTTACTGGTGACACTCCATGTATCTTCCACTATCTGAGTTTCTGAATCTAGTAATTCTACATCCTTTTTAGCCCCATGCTATGACTTCTTGAGTTAGAACTTCATTTGTAGAGTTCAGTTTGTAACATCTCTACTAGATAATCAGAGAAATATTGTTAGTTATTGTATTTCAGTACTGTTTGTACCTGAAGCAAAGGGTTGTAACTCATACAGGTGTGGGGAGATGATCAAGACGGGGTGGTTCATGTGATGTAGAAGACAGGTGAGCATACAGTGGAAAGGATGACTACAAAAACAGTGCTGATGGGCTTCTAGGCTTGTTAGCAGTACTAGAGATTGACCAGACTGCACATGAGTGTATTGTGATATCTGTTACTGAAGGCAGTGGAAACTGTCAAGAGTGGGGGTCTGAACTCTTATGTGATCTCTAACTCAGGGGACTAAGGGTCAATCTCAAGAAAGCAAAGGAGGAGTTAAAGAATTTTTTCTATAGATACAAACCACTTTGGATGGAGAGCCATGTCTTTTTTTTTTTTTTGTTTAAAGCATTTAGTCTTTGGGGGAAGGAGAGAGAGATTCTGATTAGCATTTCCACAAAGGATTCATATAAATCAGAAAATGTAACAGTAATTTAATTATTGTAACAGGGAAATATGAGGAGTGCCATCATTTTGGTAGAGAGCTATAATTTCATTTTGGTGTAGAGAAAGAATCTCTTTAATTCATCAGTAATCTATGTGGCAGGAAAAACCAAACTCAAGAAATATTGCTAAACAGATATGGTCCTGTAGTCTGGGCAATGAGAAGGAACAGGCAATGGAAATGTTTGTATGTAAAAGGTGGGGCATACTAGTATCCAACCTCCATGGTGTGTCAGTTCTACTAAAAGGTTCCCAAGTTTTTCAAAGATTCAAGGATCTGTCATGTAGTGGAGCATTAATGTATGTTTTTATTCTCTATTCTGATATGAGAGATTCTCATAGCATCTTATTATCTAAACTGGCCCTGGTTTCCAGGTCTGGCAGCAATGTCAGTGGTAGAGCCTTTTTAATATTTCCTTTTTTTGCCATGATTTGGAGAGTGAGAGGGTTGCTGTTAAGAGAGGAAGGCTATTTGGACATAGGGGAAGGTTTACTTGAATTTTAAGACAGGCTTCATGAAACAGTTTATTGTATTATTTGGAGGAAGTTTGTTTTCTGATATTGAGAACAGAACACACCTACCCAAAAAACCTCCATGATATATATGCTTGTGGGTTTGGAGTTGACAGAGGCTTAAGAATAGCTAAGAGCAGTAGCCTTGTTTGGCAATAAATAGACTAATGGAAGGGAGACAGTTTTCATCTCATTCAGATTTTATCAGCATAGCGGTCTAATCCTCACATTTTTGTCATCTGTTGTCCAGTAGTGGTTCCAAGGATACTAATGAAGGCCTCTGACTTTGGTATCTTTTGTATGTTATCATTAAGATGAGTTTTTTTGTTTAGTGAGGAGAGTGAACAAGCTACAAGATCGGTTGCCATTTTTTCAGATAAGCTCATTTTAATAATGTTTGATAGATTGACGCCTACCCCTTTATTTGAATCAGCAAATTGAGTTGCCTGTATTTGTGATGGAGTCTGTCGCAGTTCAAGAAGAGTTTGCATGCTCTGAATGTTAAGAGGTGTGTTAACATTTTTGCATTAGATCTTGATTAGGTTAAGATCTTTCCAAATTCAAATAGCTGTTTTGGTTTGAGGCACACAAAAACGGTAAACTATCAGTTAAGCCAATGGTTTCTCAATGGATAATAAATGGTATCCTTAAACCCTATAAAAGCATGTTGTTTGATAGGGGTGGATTATCAATCAAGGTTTCTGTAAGTTCTGCCTTTTAAGGGCTATGATGATCTTGAGGGCTGAGAAGGGATGTCTGTGACATATTTCTAAAACTGCCACATTACAGTCTGCATACGTTTACAAAATTATTACCATATTGACAGGTGGGCTTTGGCATTTGGAAGACTAATTTTGCAAGCCATGATTTATCATACCTGAATAGGCTGCTGCTGTGGTAAGTTCCTACATGTAAAACGGGTGCCAACATAACAATCCTTTTTTTTTTTTTTCTTTTTTTTCTTGCCTTGCAAATTCTCTTTGTTAGTCTTCAACCAGTCTGGACCAGCCTACCCTGGAAGGCAAAGCATGAGAGGGCTTTGTGTTGGTGTGTGTATTATGAAGGCTTTATGATTAGAGTCTAACTTGTCTGAATGGTTTTGTTTTAGTTGTTTTACAGTATTGCTTTGGAAGTGTTTGAACTGTAGGGAGAAAGTGCATCCTGGGAAGAAGGTGATATGGGAACTCTTTGCTAAAAATTAGCATTGGTCTATCAAGCTAGCAAGTAGTGCTGTTCCTTTCATGGTTCAAATTGGCTGTAGATTAACATAATAATTAGTAATTATTTTAGATCTGTAAGAGCAGCACTAACCTGTTAACAGCAAGCCTATCACACAGATATCACCTGAGTATTTCAAGTGATTTCAAAGAGCATAGAGAAACTCAGACTAGTTGCATCATCTTTTCCTTAATGCTGTAATACTATGGAAAAGCTATGGTTAGTACTGTGAAATTTCCATCTGCTGTAGACAGTAAGTTACATCAGACAGTCACTACCTCCTTGTTTATTTCCGGTTGAATATACCAGAGAAAGCATTATATCATTTAGCTTCTAAAACAAGATTGTCATCAACAGAGAAATTATACACTTCTGATTCAGTTTGTCGTAGTATTCTCTAAAGAACACTTTTTTTTAAAGATTTGTTTTTGTTGTAAACACTACTATTTTATAGCAAAAGATTCTACAGTATTTTTCATAGAAAATTCCATAAGTAATATATTCTGTCTGGACTTAAGTCTTTTTGCTACAAAGATGTTTTATATTGACGTACAGAGAGGATAAATCAGAGAAAATATATCTACACCATAATTCTTAGTATGTGCTGGGAAAACAAGAGTTTTACAGGTAATTGATTTCAGTGAAGGACAGTAACTGCTTGTGTAAAAATAAAAAACCTCACTAATTTAACATAAGATATGCCATACTAGGTCAGAGCGAGGAGGGTCCATCAAGCCAATTTCTAACCATGCCCAATCCAGGTCACAAGTACCTGGCAAGATCCCAAACAAATGCCGTACATCCTATGCTACTTACACACGCAATACGTTCCCCAAGTCTGCTTGGTTAGTCACAATTTATGGACTTCTCTAGGAACTTGTCCAAACCTTTTTTAAACCCAGCTATGCTAACTGCCAGCAATGAATTCCAGAGCTTAACTGTGTGTTGAGTGAAAAATAATTTTTTCCCGTTTGTTTTAAATGTGCTACTTAATTTCAAGTACTGTTCCCTAGTCTTTGTATTTTTTTGAGAGACTAAATAGCCAATTTACATTTATCTGTTATATCCACTCATGGACCACTATCATATCCCCCCTCAGCCGTCTCTTCTCAAGCTGAACAGCCCTAACCTCTATAGCCTCAGAGGGGGGCTGTTCCATCCCCTTTAGCATTTTGTTCACCCTTCTCTGTACCTTTTCCAGTGCAACTTAGTGCAGCTATATATTTTTTGAGATAAGTGATCAAGACTGCACCTGGTATACTGTATGCAGTTCTTTCATGGAGTGATGCAAAGGTATTATCACATTTTTGTTTTATTCTCCATTCTTTTTCTAATAATTCTAACATTTTCTTTACTTTTCTGACCTCTGCTGCACACTGAGCCAAGGATTTCAAAGTATGGTTCACTATGCATCCAGACCCTTTTCATGGGAGGTAATTCTTAATATGGAACCTAACATCGTGTAACTATAGTGTGGATTACTTTTCCCTATATGCATCACTTTATTGTCCATATTAAATCTAATCTGCCATTTGAATGCCCAGTCTTCCAATGGCCGAGGTCCTCCTGCAATGATTCACAATCTGCTTGTGATTTAACACTCAGAATAATTGTTTCCCTTTCCAAATCATTTATAAATATATTAAAAAGCACTGGTGGAGAACCAAGATGGCCGCCGACTTGTAAAGACGCACGAGCAGCAGCTCCCGGTTCTCGGAGGAAATCTTTGAGTCTGATTTTTACTATATTTCCTTGAAAGTACAAAGTGCCACATTCGAAAAGAAAGGCTTGCGTGAGAGAACCTACCTCGACTCCTGAGTAATGACTCTCGACAACCGCGGATAGAGGCAGCTTTTGCAAAAACGCCGTCAATTCACCCGGAAGGAGTCGCTGGGGCCAGTAAGGAGCAGCTACTGAGCCCCCTGACGTTAGAGACCACACTAAGCCCGGGTGCACCTATTGTTCCTGACCCACCGACAGGACGGTCTGGTTATGCGGGAAGCTCTCCAGATGAGGGTGGAAACCAGAGGAGAGAAGCTGAAATCTCTCCGGAGAAGCCTGGGGAGCCAGGTTCCAGGTTTCATGCCCAGAATGCACAGCATCGCAAGGAACAACGAAATGGTGGAGAAGGCCTATCTGAGGTAGGAATGTTGAAAGAGGACAGTATAATTTTATCTAGCTCGGTTCCGACTCTTGCTCCCTCTTTGGAAGAGATAAGAAATATCCTGCTGGTAATGCAGAAATCTATAAATCTATTAACAACTGTTCAAGATGCTATAAAGAAAACACAGATAACAGAAGAAAAAATGTTTAATATGGAAAAACAACTCGATGTAATGCAAATTAAGGTAAAAGAATTAGAGAATGTGCAAATAAATTTAATAAAGTCAGAGAAAATGTTTGAAAGTAAAATGGAAATATTTGAGAACCAGGCTAAAAGGGCCAATCTGAGATTTTAAACTTTCCTAAAACCAAGCTAATGACGCCAATGGATTTATTCAAGAGTTATCTCTTGAATATATTAAAGTTTAAATCTGAAGAAATTCCTGGGATTTCAATGTTGTATACCTACCTGCCTCAGAGACTTTTACAAGGAGAAAGATCTAGAGAAGAGGTTAATCAAGAAGAAGAGTTGAATATAACTGACTTTCTTGAAAAAATCATTCGAGATGGATATACGTTCAAGAGCAACTTATTTGTGCAGTTCTCTTTCCTAACAGAAAGGGATAAAGTGTTGAAAAACTTACTTTCGGTATCAGAAGTTAAAGTTTTATGGTTATTCAATTCAATCTTTCCGGAAATAGCACGAACAACACAAGCTAAGAGGAAAAAATTCTTAGCCATGAGGGAGGAAGTGATAAATAGGGGAGTAAAGTTCATATTGCGATTTTCCTTGTCGTTGTATTTTACTTTGTGGTGATACTAAATATGTATTTAATGACCCTATGCAACTTAGGAGTTTTCTGGACTCTTCTATGCAATCCTAAATACTCTTGGTAATGGAATGGGTAAAATGAGAAGTCGGTTATTATTTACAAGTCTGCATAATACTTGAAAAAATATTTTTCCTTAAAGTATCTGCTATATTTTCTCCTCTTGGTTCTCCATATTACCTATGATTTTGTCAATGTGAGAAAGATAAGAATTATTTGTTATGAAAATCTTTGAAAAATTTCCTTGGAGATATTCTGTGTATTTGATCTTTCTGTAATCAACATTGTAAGCATTCTTGTTAAATTGTTTAAAAATGCAATAAAATATAATTAAAAAAAAAAAAAAGCACTGGTCCCAGTACAGATTCCTTAGGCACTCCACAGTTTACATCTTTTAACCAGTTTGCAATTCACAATAGTACATTGCCTCCATCCCATGACGACTTAAATTTTCCTCAGGAGTCTCTTGTGGGGACTTGCCACACACCTTCCTGAAAATCCAAATATAACTATATCCACCAGCTGACCATTATCTACTATTTATTAACCCCTAAAAAATGTAACAGATTGATAGGCAAGATTTCCTTTGTGTAATTCCATGCTGGTGTGTCTCATTAAAGCTTGTCTTTCTGTATGTTCTGTGATTTTGTTATTTAGAATAGTTTCCACGACTTTCCCGCACTGACGCAAGACTCACCAGTCTATAGTTTTCCTGAATCACTGCTGCAGCCCTTTTTAAAGGTTGGAGTTAAATTGGTCACCTTCCAGTCATCAGATACAATAGACAATTTTAACGACTAGTAATAGATCTGCAATTTCATTTTTAGTTCTTTCAGAACTTTGGGGGGTACACCATATGGTCCGAGTGACTTGCTACTCTTTTTAGTTTGGCAAACTTCTCTCTTACTTTTTCCAATTCATGGTGATTTGTTTTCTTTCAAATCATTGGCATTGAATACCATTTCTGGTATGGATATCTCCCAACATCCTCTTCAGATAACATCAAAAGAGAGAATTAATTTAGTCTTTCAGCAATGGCCTTATGTTCCCTAAATATCCCTTTTACCACTCCTAACAGTCCAATCAACTCACTCACACAGGCTTCCTGTTTCAGAAAATTTTTAAAGTTTTATTATGAGACTTTCTGCAACAGCAAGTTTCTTTCAAAATCTTTTAACCCACCTTATCAATGTTTACATCTAACTTGCCAATGCTTATGCTTTTTCATATTTTTGAAAGAAGTTCTTTTGGCTTTTAAAAATGCTGGCCTGCCTTCCTTTTTCATGCATGGAATACATATGGACTGGGCTTTCAAATGGTATTAAAAAAAAAAAACAAAAAAACTGACCATGCCTGATGTAAACATTTTTTTAAAATCTTTTATTTATTATATTTTAACAAATTACAAGTATCCACGTGTGTATAATCTTTTCAAAGTACAGAAATTTAGAAATTTACCAGGAATTTAAAACAAATATATTGTAAGATATACATTCTGTACTTAAATAAAATAAAGAAATATGAGCGCAATTACAAAGAACATATGCAAACTTATTATTGAATAACCAAAGCAGATTCCACCATAATTTTCTAATTTCATCAGACAACAAGTTTAACTAGGAGTGGAGTGTGCATCCAAGAAAGACCTTAACTGTTAAGGTTCAAAGAAAACATATCTTTGACCTTAGTTATAGCAAGCAACATTTACATGGATATTGTAGTTTGAGAGCTGCACCCTTTTGGAGCGATTCAGCTCTCATTCAGGAAATGTTTTTTTTCTAATTTGTGTCTGCTTTACCAAGTCAGGATAACACCAAATTTTTTGCCCAAAGAAAAGAGCTTGACTATATCTAAAATATTGCTTGAAAATATTATTTTTATCCATTAGAAAAGCAAATGAAATTAATAACGGTCTCTGCTGTGTAACCATCAATTCTTGAGATGAGTCCAGAAGTGTTGTTAAGTCAGGTGGAGTTTCTTCCTGCTGTTGAGCATTATCCTTGTTTCTATCACTTGGATTTAAGTAATATGCCTTTGTAATTACTGGCTTTACTTCATCAGGAATTTTTAATATTTGAGTCATATAGCTTAAAAAGATCCAGTGGTGCTATATTTCTTATCACAGGAAAGTTTATAAACCTTAGATTGTGATCTAAGGCTGTTTTCCAACCTCTCCACTCTTTTAATCCAATTCTCCATCTTTTTGAATTAGTGCTGCTTGTATTTTGTCCACTTCTAACATTTGAGTTTCCATTTTTTCTATTTTTTTTTATTTTGGGAGGCTATTTCATTAGCATTCAAATCCACTTGTTTTTTTCACATCAATCACTTCCTTTGTCAGTCCATTTATTGCCTTTTCAATTGACTGTAGAGCTACCCATATCGTAGTGAAATTTCAACAGCGTCGAGTATTCTCGAATCCCATCTCCCCCTCCTCCACCTGCTGTTGGGTGTTGGCAATGGCGCCAGCCTATGTGCTCAAGCTCTCCAACAGAGTCCAGCCCCTCTCCTCCAACTTCCCCACGGGGCTTTACCTTAGCTGGATGCTCTGAGGTGGTAAGTCCGAATGTTGTTTCAATCTGTCCAGCTGCTTTTGCCTCTCCTCGGAGTCCTTCCAATGGGGCCACGGTCTCCTGCTGCCAATACTCTCCTCCATGGGGTGCTGGCTCCGGTCTTTCTGGTGAACCGGGGGATAAAGATATCCAGGTCAGAGAGGACGGCTCGCGCTCCAGAGTCGTCCCTTCAGCGACCTGTGCACCCGGATATATTGGTGGAATCGGGGCGAAGAAGCTTCATATCCAGGGTTGTGTGTCTTCTAACGGTGTGGAGGAACTTTCCCCACATCGTACCCTGGCTTTTCTTTGGTATGGGGCATATTTTAGCAAGCAATAAAGAAAAAAGCATGGAGCCTCTCACACACCAGTCTGCTTAGGTCACCATCTTGGAAGCTCTTCCTGATGTAAACTTTTAACCTTTTTAGCTGCAGCCCTTTTAAAAAAAGTTTTCTAACCATTTTCTTAATTTTATCAAAGTTTCCCTTTTGAAAGTTTAAAGTTAGAGTTGTATATTTACTTAATGCCCTCCCTCCAGTCATTAAGTCAAATTTGGTTGCACTATGATCACTGTTGCCAAGCAGCTCCACCACACCTCTCATACGAAATCCTGCATTCCACTAAGAATTATGTCTAAAATGGGTCCCTGTCTCATTGGTTCCCAGACCAGCTGTTCTATGAAGCAGTCCTTTATTTCATCTAGAAATTTTACTTCCCTAGCATGTCCCTATTGTGACATTTACCCAGTTAGTATTGGGATAATTGAAATCTCCCATTATTACCGTGCTGGCAGATTTGTTGGCTTAACTTCTTTTTAACATTTCATCATCCATTTATTCATTTGGCAATTATATAGGGCAGTTCATTGAACTAAATTGCCATTCCTATTCATATTTCTGTCATTGGACACTACAAGGATTGCAGTATCCAGTGAGAGAAGATGCAACTCTGTTTAATTGCTACCACAGTCCACTTGAAAGTCCAAAAACAGAAGTACCTGCAACCATATGACTTCCCTAAGCTCAGACTGACTTAGCCCCTGTTTTCCTGTGATTCTAGACAAATGGCCAAATTTTGTAGCCCTTGCTGTGGCTGCTGAATTGCTGGAGACCAGGGTCTCTACTTATAGTGCACTCTGTGGCTTATTTGTTATATTTTTATATCTCGGAGTGAAACTGATCCTGAAACTGGAAAATTAACAGAAAAAGTACAATCTAAAAAAGATGATTTTTTATTGGTAATAGTTTTGGTGGCAGTTTTTTTTTTTTTATAATTAAAGGATGTCAGTTGGTCTATATGAAATAGTTAGAAATGAAGAAACATGACAGGAGAAGAAGCCTGTCCACACACTGTCCACACAACTGTTCAGCTGTACAATCCCTACCACTCCCTCAAAGAATCCCCCGTGCTTGATAGTGTCAGTCAGTTTCCCACTGGGCAGCTGTTGATGTTACTAAGATGGACATCAACAACTGGTACTTTGCAGGTATTATCCATAGATGGGCCAAAGGCATGGAAAATAAATCAGACTCCTAAATCCTTGAGACGTTTTGAGGTTCAGGTACCTTGGTGGATGGAGGCGGGGGGAAATCATAGATATGATTATATTTCTTGCATCACTTGTTCTGTAATGAAATGAAGAAATTTGATCTCAGATACCATCTAGCATATTTCATGTGTATATTAAATTCTCTAAAAAATGTATTTCTTTAAAAACCACAGTCTAGATGTGGCAGTAAAGCCCAGGACCTACCACCTAATTTTGTTTCCCTAATGTTTAGGGCTTGGTTTTCAAAAGCATTTACTTGCCTAAAACTGGGTTTTACATGTGTAAATACATTTACTTGTGTAAGTGGGCTTTTGAAAATTATAGCAATTTATACCATTGAATTGTCTATAGATTTTACCTGCATTATGATAGTATGTAACATTTACATATGTAACTCCTTTGAAAATGTACCTGTTACTGTGAGATGAGGGCAGTATCTGTGTTTATTTATGTGCATTTTTTGCTTGGTTAGCCTAATCAACAAGCGTTCATATAATGTCTGTACAATCCTCACTGTCCTTAACAACAATTGGCATTGCCATTGATGACAACATGGAAAGTGAAATCACCCCTTTGTGATGGTGCCTTCAGAAAAGCATTCAGAGACATGGGGGTGGGGGGGACGACTTTGGTAAGCTTGAATTTCTGTACCTAGTCTTTCCAGAGTACATTTTTTTTCCTTTGTATCCTTATCATAAATCTGTGAGATGTTCAGTAGAATTCATTGATTCTTTGTAATCTGACAGGGGTCGCAATGAAAGTCCTCTGCGGAGGGATGAGATTGAATACACTAATTTGGTTCACATAAGCTACCTTTTCAAGTCCTTGCCAATCTGAGCTGGATTTAAACTGGTGATCTACAAGTGAAAGCCTTTGTAACAATACAACCGTTTCCTGAGCCATCCAGTCACAAAGTCTGAGGGTGGATAAAAACAGTTGCAATAATTATGCAACCTGATTTGTCAGGGGCTTTTCCACAGTATTGTTTATGAAAATGATTCTCTTTTCTTGAATTTCAGCTCGGCTATGGTATCTTCATTTTGTTTTGCGGCTAGGGAAGTCAGCCCCTTTTTATATTTACTGGGTAAATATAAATAAGAGTTGCCTATGAAAAGACACAAGAACACAATTTTTCCTTTATCTTCCCTGTCTCCACCTTTCAGAATCTAACACCATTTACAGTTATCTCTATAGAAAAAAAAAATTAACAGATGAAGTCTGCAGAAACATACGATATGCCATTATTCAATAATCCCTGAAGGACAAGAATTAAGTATCAGGAAACTCCCTGTCCGGAAGAGATTATGGCCAAATGAGAGTTCACATTGTGTTTTTAGACTTGATCCACAAATGGTAAGGGTTGTAAAACGGGGGCATTCAGAGCATTAATGCTCTAAATTTTCTGTCAGGAAATTTGCTGAACGTTTATCTTGAAGCATTTATAAATGGAGGATATTTTCCCAGAACTACAAGGCTATATAAATGTGAATAAAAATATATTTTTATTAGGGCCTTTTCATTGCAGAATAACAAATTAGAAATCAACTGAGCACCCTAAACCCTGCATTTTAGGAGCAGCCAAGAAAGAGATCTAGGCGTCATAGTGGATAACACATTGAAATCGTCAGTTCAGTGTGCTGCAACAGTCAAAAAAGCAAGCAGAATGTTGGGAATTATTAGAAAGGGAATGGTGAATAAAACGGAAAATGTCATAATGCCTCTATTGCTCCATGGTGAGACCCCACCTTGAATACTATGTACAATTCTGGTCGCCGCATCTCAAAAAAGATATAGTGTTGCGATGGAGAAGGTACAGAGAAGGACGACCAAAATGATAAGGAATGGAACAGCTCCCCTATGAGGAAAGACTATAGAGGTTAGGACTTTTCAGTTTGGAGAAGAGACGGCTGAGGGGGGATATCATAGAGATGTTTAAAATCATGAGAGGTGTAGAACGGGTTAATGTGAATCAGTTATTACTCTTTCAGATAATAGACTAGGGGGGCACTCCTTGAAGTTAGCATGTGGCACATTTAAAACTAATCGGAGAAAGTTCTTTTTCACTGAACACACAATTAAAACTCTGGAATTTGTTGCCAGAGGATGTGGTTAGTGCAGTTAGTATAGCTGTGTTTTAAAAAAAGGATTGGATAAGTTCTTGGAGGAGAAGTCCATTACCTGCTATTAATTAAGTTGACTTAGAGAATAGCCACTGCTATTATTAGCAACAGTAGCATGGGATAGACTTAGTTTTTGGTACTTGCCAGAAAAGCAAGCCTTCTGAAGCCTGGTGGCTGATGGGTGATCCCCTGATGAAAATAGGTGGTTGTATCATTTTTAGGTTCTTTTAGGTTCTTTCTTGGCAACTTCAGATGACCATATTGGTCCATGTTAAAAGGAACTGCTTCTAAAACCATGGCATGCATGGAACTACAAATAGCCAGGTTTTTCAAGATATCTACAATGAATATGGATGAGAGAGATTTGCATAAAATGAAGGCAGGTCATGCAAATCTTTCTCATGCATATTCGTTGTAGATATGCTGAAACCTGGCCTGTTTGTGGCACTTGAAGACTGAAGTTCACTATCACTGCCTAGGGCCCACTGGATTTCTTCCATGATTACTACTTCAAAGGGTAGGTGGTCATGTAGCCAGTAACGTTTTTGTGTTTGCCATTGGTCACTTGGTGACTACCTTTCTGCCATATTGATGGTGCTTTATAATTCGGCTAGATGGATCGAGTGAGCTTTTATATTTGGCTTACAAAGTGTTTGCAAGAATTCACAATTCATATGTTCTCCCATCAGATTCTTCTCCAGAGGAGCAAATAAAGTCTCCACGTGAGAACTTTTCTTTCTCAGGTTTTGTCAGGGTGATGGCAGAGGCCATCCTGTTCCAGCTTTTGAGTGAAGAAGACACCAGCCACAAAATGCTTGAGGTTCTTCAGTTCGTTGAGCCTCCTAAGGAGATCGTGGCAATCCCAGTACACGAGATCCTTACGGAGTTGCTAATGAAGATTTTGGGAACACCCCCCTCGCAGTGCCTTCTGTGAATAAAAGGCGGATGGGGTTTACCTCATCCAAAAGGCTGCCGGATTTGATCAGCGTCAGCTGCCCCACCAATCGGTGGTGGTCGAATCCACCCTCAAGAGGGCCAAGTGCTCTTGGACTCACTCCTCGGCGCCCCTGGGAAGGACAACAGAGCATTGAATGCTCTTGGGAGGAATGTGTTCCAATGTGTCATGCTTATGTGCCTGCACCGCTGCCTACCAGCTCTATATGAGCCAATACTCGTGGGACATCTGGAAATAGGTGCAGGAGGTGGCTGAGCAGCTGCTTCAGTAAGTACTTTGTCCTGGAATAGAGTCTCCCTATTCAAATTGTACTAACCATGGATGCATCTACCTTGGGCTGGGGAGCTAATGTAGATGGGCTCGGCACCCAGGGACTGTGGTCTGCTTAGGAATGTTCTTGTAAATAAACTTCCTGGAGCTTCAGGTGTTCAGCTACGTGCCTATGGGCTTCAGAGATCAGCTGTTCAACAAAATGTACTGATCCAGACCAACAACCAATAGCCATGTGTATGTCAACAAGCAGGGAGGCACGGGATTGTACTCCTGTGTCAGGAAGCGGTCCAGATCTGGTCCTGGGCCTGGCCCATGGGATGATGCTCAGGGCCATGTACCTGGCCGGAAGAGAGAACGTAAAGCAGACAGGCTGAGTCAAGCCTTCAGTCCCAATGAATGTTCCATGGACTAGGGGGTAGTCAATCGGACTTTCCGTCTCTGGGGGAGCCCAGACTTGATCTGTTTTTGTGACCCGCTGCAACTGAGAAGGTGACTCTGTTCTGATCCCTGTCTGGGTCAGATGGCAAATGAGCCTCAGATGTCCTTTGCCCTTCACTGGGGGTCTTCGGTATGCATATCCTCTGATCCCTTAGTGGCGAAGACTCTCTTAAAAGTTTCATGAGCACAGAGGGACTATGATCCTCATTGGCCAAGACAGGTCTGTTTTCTCCTCCCGTGGAGTGGGAAACTGATATGGAAACTGATCAGTCTGGGGACTTCCCTGGAATCTCATCATGCAAGATCAGGGCAGGCTGCGATATCCCAACCTTCAGGCCCTGTCGTTCACAGCCTGGATGTTGAGAGGTTAATCCTGCAGCCACTTGATCTTTGAGGATGTGTCCTCGGGTCCTATAACAGGTGTTCTCTGAGGATGTTGTCTCGACTTCCAGAAAGCCTTCCACTAGAAAGTCCTACGGACAAGTGGAGGAGGTTTTCCGTGTGGTGTGAGCAGAAGGCCATAAATCTGTTCCCCTGCTCCACACAAAAAACTGCTAGACTATACCTTCTACACCTATTGGAAGCTGGCTTAAAAAAAACAAAACGTGTCTGAGTTCATCTTAGTGGCGATTGGCGTAATACCACCATGGGTGTGCCTATCTCTGTACAGCCTGTATTGTATGTTTCATGCGGGCCTACTTTAATTGAAGCCTCCCCTAGGTCTCCTGCTGTGGTCTTGGGACCCGTCAACATGGTATTGGCTCAGCTGATGAAAAGCTCTTTCTGAGCTACTGCACACTTATGACATGAAGTACCTGACCTGGAAGGTCATATTTTTTATGGCGTCACTTCAGTGTGCAGGGTTAATGACCTCTAGGCCTTAGTGACTTATCCACCTTATACTAAGTTCTATAATGACAAGGTGGTCTTGCTTACGCACCTTAAGCTCCTGCCTAAGGTAGTGATGGATTTCCATCTTAACGAGTCAATCATCCCTGCCAGTTTTTCTTTTCCAGGCCCTATTCACACCAAGATGAACAACCATTGCAGACTTTGGACTGCAAGTGAACCTTAGTCTTCTACCTGGAGCGGACAGAAGCCCAAAGACAGTCCACCCAACTTTTTATGTCGTTTGATAGGAATAGGTTGGTGTTGCCATTGACAAACAGACTGTATCCAGTTGGCTAGCAGATTGCATCCCCTTCTGTTATGCCCGGGCGTGACTGTATCTTGGGGATCATGTCAAGGCTCATTCTGTCAGAGCCATGGCAAGCATCTGTGACCCCACTTGCGAGCAGTTACCATGGAGGAGATCTTCAAGGCTGCATCGCGGAGAGTTCTCTCCACACATTCACATCACATTACTGTCTGGAATAGGGATGGCTGACGTGATTGTAGGCTCGGCCAGTCTGTCCTCTGGAACCTGTGAGTGGTAGAACCCAACTCTCCCAACCTAGGGGCCCACTGTTTGGGTTCAGGCTGTCTCTTTCTCTGTTACTAAAAGCACTGGTGGTGTTGTGCCCGTCGACACCTGGTTGGTGTCTGTTGGTCCCCTTTTGTGTGGGTAGCAGCCTGTAGCTAGGGATTCCCTCATGTGTAAGGACTACCATCCTGCTTGTCCTCTGAGAAAGCAGAGTTGTTTACCTGTAACGGGTATTCTCCGAGGAAAGCAGGATGTTAGTCCCTCACGAAACTTGTCTGCCACCCCGTGGAATTGGGTTTTTTCCCAACTTCCATGGGGTGGAGGAATAGCCTAGTGGTTAGAGCAGTGAGCTACGAACCACTTTACCCTCCATTGCCTCAGGTACAAAAACTTAGATTGTAAGCCCTGTGGGGATAGGGAAATACCTACAGTACCTGAATGTAAACTGATGGTGATTCTCTCAGATCGAACGTCGGTATATAAAATAAATAAATACATAAATTATATGTTACAAGACTGAAGAGACCCCCATGTGGACATGTGGTAAAGGGCATGCTCAGGTTGCCTAGCCAAAGTTCTAGAAACTGGTTCCATCTGATGATGTCATCCATGGGTGAGGACTAACATGCTGCTGTCCTCGGAGAACACCTGTTACAGGTAAGCAACTCTGCTGACTTCCAGTTCTGGATTTTTTTGCTTTCTCTTCTCACCACTGAAAGCATGCCCACCGGATCAATTAATCAAGATCTTGTCCAATAGACATAGAATAGGAAAGAGCCTTATTGAATCTGGCTCTAAATGCTGATGGTTAAAAGTGGTCTTTCACTACAGAAACCACAAGCTTGAAGGATGTCTGTCATAAAAAGCAGCTTTGAAGAATTAGAGCTGTTTGGCTACACCTACATTTTTAGTGGTGACCTGGGGCTGTGATTACAACTCTGTATGTACTTGCAGATTTAATTGGACACTTCTGTTTGTGTGGTTTGGCTTTCTGAAGAGAGGGGCCTGCTAGAATCCTGCCTTTTGACCCAGTTGTGCTGTGATTTTTTTTATTTTTTGCTGTTTTTAATTTGACAGCAAAAATTTCAGCTCAGTGACTTTTTTTTTTTTTAAATGAGTAATAACGCTGCTAAGATTCCTCCTTCTATTATTTCTGATTTTAGATTTTATTCCTAAGAAAATAATCTGGTCTGAAAACAATTTGAAAGGTTTTTTTTTTTGGTTTTTTTTTTCCTACTGCTGTGATCCTGAGTTATTTCAGGCAGATTCCCTGTAAAACATGCAGATAGCACAAACGCTTGAACACATTTGGAGGAGAGGGTTTAAAAAGTGAACACTATTCATTCCAAAAGAAAGTGTGACAAATGACAAATATATTAATAGAAAAGGGAAAGGCAACTCCCTTGAAATATAAACCATGCCAAGAAACAGGTTAATATTTTGAAGAATCTAGCTACTACTCCTGCTTCAAGCAGTGCACATATTGTAAAACCTGAAACTGTTTGGAGATAACACCCTATTGTGTATGTTGCTTTATTTTAAATGCAATTATTTTGCCTGACTAGGTTTGACTGGGTGCATAACTATTTCTTTGTGGTGGCTTCCAAGTTGATGTGGCATGGGGAGGGGAGCGATGGCCTCTCCTGCTTGACTGTTATTAATAGGAAGGGGACAGAAAAGGAATCTGAAGGTGAGTAAACGGGGATTTCCAACAGCTTTGCCAGAATATTAATGGTTGATAGCTTTGTTCTCACCGAGTTGGGAGGGATAGTGTAAGATACACAGTGACAACAATAGAGCAGGTTATTGGTAGACAGGTTTTCTTCACACATGGAGGTAGCTGGTCTCCCCGCTTAATTCCCACCATCATGTTGGTCTCTTTCTTCCATGACTAGCTGAAATAACCAGAAAATTAAGTACTGGTGAGAACTTATCTAGAGTAGGTAAAGAAATGATCTTAGAAACTTTTCTATGTTTGAACATCTTCTAAAAAAAAAAAAAAAATTGTTAGTCTTTAGTACCAATGACTGTGGTGGAGAAACTGGCATAGGAGCAGTCCTGATTCATCTACCTAAGTGGGGATGTCTCAGGTGATCAAGTGGTGGCCTGCATGGATTGATCTAGTATAATTTATGGCTAAAAGATTGCACAAGAGCTGCCAAAGGAAGTGGGTAAATATCAGAATAGTAAATTTGAGTTTATTTCTGGGTGACTGCTACTACTCTACATACAAACTTCTGAAATGCTAGTTAGTGAATAGTAAGATGGGATCTAGGAGATCCTAAAGACTCTTGTACAGTAAATTATTTTTCTTTATAGATTGTTGTTAGTCCAAGATATCACAGCTTTAAAAGTGTACCTCCTCCTCACAATCTCACACTTGAAGAATGGAAAAAATATAGGTAAAAGTATAGTTCTGTGCACCTTTTTTAATGGAAATTATCTGCTTCTGAGTTCTCTTAGGACAAAGATTGATCATGGCCTGTAACACAGGTGGGCCAGCCAGATGGTTCTGTTTTTAGCGCTCTTACCTGAAGGATGAGTCTATCAGCAGCACTTTTATTATTTGTTTTAAACTAGCAGAGGAGAGTTGGTGACTTTTTTGACTGACATCCGCTTAAACCCCTCAAGCAGCTCAAGGACATTAATGCAGACCCTTTTAGATTGCGAGGTTACTTTTTGCTCAGTAGTTTTAAGAAAAATTTCATTTTAACAATAATCCACCTGATGCCACATACTGAGCTGAACATCTTACCTGATATAGAGAGAGAGACATTTGATAAGGAGCAACCTTTCTTTGCTCATGACCATCCTATAACGGGTGAGCAAACATTTTGACCTGAGGACCTCACTGGGGGTCAGTTTTGAAGCAGAAGTTGGGGGGGGGAATCCCCTGTAAGTCTGATAACCTGGAGAGGAGGTGGAAAGTTTGTATTTCCTCTTTAGCCTCTCGAAGGTCTTTGGAGGGGGTGCCCTAATATCCAGCTAGCCAACAGTATCTCTTCTGATCTTCACAGGTCTGCTCTTAAGAGTTTGATACCTATTTAGTTGCTGTCATCCATGATGGTACAGCCATCGACATGCACTTGAATAATGTAATAACCATCAGGAGCCATAGTGGGTACTTAGTTTCTTAAAAGTTGTTTGGATGGAGTTTATCACCTCTTTGGTGAATGTCATATGCTGACTGAGAAAGGGGTTTGACTGTGGATCGTTTGTAGCAACATAAAGAATTGAAAAAATTGCTATTCTCATAAAAGGTATGAGTTTAAATATGTCAGGCTGGAGCCATCCAAAATCCATTTGGTCTTTGCCTAGGAGATTGTAGAGGCATTGCAGTTTTTTAGCCCAGGTTATCAACAAAAATAAGATGATAGATTCTTTTTTATTGGAACTAACAATATATTTTCTGGCCTAGTTCCTGCAAGCTTGTCAAGAAATATTATGTTAATCCAGTAACAAGATATCGCTGGTTTTTTTTTTTTTGTTTTGTTTGTGTGTTTTTGTTTCTATTTAACTTTTATCTCCATGTGAAAAACAGAGCATGCAGGAGGAGGAGTAACTGTAACTGCTACATGGAAGCCCTCCATTCTCCCCTGGGCACTTTATAACAAATTAAATACAGATAGAGCTCCTTCCACCAGTAAACATACAATTTAAGTGGGTACTTGAGGCAATGAAAAATTAAAATAACTTGCTCAAGGCTTGGCAGTGGGAGAAACAGGATTTGAACTTAGTCTCTCTGTTCCCAGTCCATTAATCTAACCGCCATACCCTTTCCCTCCAGTCATTGCCAGTATTTGGATATAGTGGTCCTGCAAGCAGCACTTTTGCTGTCTTTTTGGTTTGATTTGATCAGCATATTTGCTGTGCTTAGCAAATAAGAGACATCCTTCATGAATAGTTTCCTTCAGAGAGCATCTAAGTTTTCAAATCCCTGTAACTGGGATTTTGGTAAACCACTGCCTAGATGACTATTTCCCAGCGAGCAGAAACGGAGGAGGATAAATTATAGTTGTTAGGAAGTCGTGGACATTTATGACTGGTCAGAAAACCAGAATGTTTCTCGAAGCCAAAGACTCTGAATGCTATAATTAAGCTTACAGGACTTGTGGAAATCTAGGTGGCATTTTCAAAGGCAAGTGGCATGAAGCACATAAGCTTTCCCGCAATACTGATGTCTGCTAGATTTGAAGGGGTTGGTATTGAAAAGATTTTTGTGAAATCTGCTTCTAACCACACAAATCTAATCTGTTTTAACATCCCATCCCCCTTAGTCCAGCCAAAATCTGGTTGCAACAAAATCGCCGGACAAAAACCAGGTTGGAGTTTGCCCATAGCACAGTCTTCATCGCCTAGATGACTCAGCAGCATCAGCAGAAGCCAGACGTGGCCCTGACAGGGTGAAACAAATGGGAGGAAAATACAGAACGATGGCCGTATTTGAAAATTTCAAGAGCTTCAGTGGGTATCCATAATTTCATGAGAGAGAGAAATTTTCTTTAAGAGGCACATTTTTTTTTTTTTTAAATTTTTAAATAGCTCGCATAGTCAGAAAATGTGTATGAGTTAAGCAAATTTATGGGAGTATGTTCACTATTGAAGATTACCCATACCAAAACTACCCACTCATAATTACACCTAATTTGTCTGCAGAATATTTATGTGAAAATGTACACACATGCTTTTGAAAATGCAAAAGTATGTGCGTACGTCCAAACCCCTCCCCAGCTCTGTTCCCAGGACTATCTGCGCTCAGTCTGGGGAAACTTTGGCACACACGGGACACGTGCACATCCGGATCGGCCGGGCAGTTTTATAGCAGAACCAGGTCTGCGGGGAAAGTTCCGTTTGCCTTTGCAAATTATCCTTTGCTTTGTACCACCATCAGTGGTACGACCTAAACTATTGGGACATTAGCTTGGCAGAGAGCTAATGGCAGAGAAGAATGACTGGGAAAAAAAATTAAAGTTATTTGAACCAGTTTTGTTTAATTTCATTAGATAACTTTGCTACCCCACTAAGCTTGAATTTTGGAATAGTGGTTAAAGGTAATGATTTCAGACAGGAAGAAGACACCTGGGATGAAAAAGTATTGTTTACTCTGCAAAAAAAAGAAATAAAGCCTCATCTGCCCCTTCCCCCTCCATGCATTTTGTGGAAACAGTTTCCTTGCTCCCATTTCAAAGGCAGGTTTATTCAATCACAAGTAGATGAGAAGCTACTTAATAACTTGCCTAAGCAATTATTTCCATTTTGGATTTAATTACTTTCTGAACTCGAGGTGAGTTACATTCAGGTACCGTAGAGATTTCCCTATCCCAGAGGGTTTGCTTATAACTGAGGCAATGGAGGATGAAGTGAATTGTCCAAAATTATAAGGAACATCTGTGAGAGAAATGAGATTTGAACTCTGGCTTCCCTGGTTTTCAGCCTGTTACTCTAAGCACTAGGCCAGGCCCCTACTATACAATAATCATTTTTACAGCCATAAAATCCAATAAATTTATGAAATTGGACCCATTTTGCATTCAGGAAAATAAACTGAACTTATTCTTAGTTTTTTAGATTTAAGTAATAGAAACAAACAACTGAAAACTCTTGATAGTTCTTATATTTGTAGTTTTTGTTTCCAATATGTACGGGATATTCACAGTTGACTTCATCTTAAACCTGGGTTTCCCAACCCTGTCTAGGTGAGTCCACAGCCAGTCAGATTTTCAGGCTATCCACAATGTACACGCATACACTAAAGACTTTGTGCATGCAAATTTATTTCATGCATATTCATTGGGATATCCTGAAAACTCGACTGGCTGCTTGGGAAACTCTATCTTAAATGTTTAATTTCAGTGAGCATAAATTAGTCCTGGGAGAATTCTGTGCTACTGCAGAATGCAGAATTCTCCCTTCTCGCAGATTTCCTCCCTCGCCTCTCAGAATCCATCGCAGCCTCTACCTTCATGTAGATTTCCTCCCTCGCCTCGCAGAATCCACCGCAGCCGGAAGAGGAAGGCAAGCCAGAAGTATCGCAGCAGCACGAGCAAGGTTCGCTGTGCACGGAGAGTGAAACTATCGTGGCAACGGGCGTGCACGGAGAGAGTGGAGGCGTCACAGGGGCGAGGTTAGCAAGCTGCACTGTGCAAAAGCCAGGACCATACAATCAGAGGGGAGGGGGAGAGTGTTTTCTTAGTGGGGCCTTGAGGTATGAGGGGAAAGTGGGTGAATGGGGGCAGAGGCCAGGGGGATTATATTTCCATTTGTTCTGAGGCAGAGGTCTGCAGCCTTTGACATGTGTGCCCTGGCACTGGACAGCTGAGCGGACCTCGGACTTCCACGCAGAGGTTGCGTTTAACCAAACATCATCCCCTGCTGTGCGAGACCGGACCCACAGCAGAGGGAGATGTTTAGTTAAATGCGACTCCTGCTGCTGCATGTGAGGCTTGGAGCTAGCTTTCTGATTCAGGGTAGCGGCGGCGGTCATTGTCTGCTCAGCTGTCCAGTGCCCTGGGTTGCTGTCTCTGGCCTAGAGCAGGTGGAGAAGTCAATCTTCCTTTGACCTCTGCTTCTGTTCCTGTTTACCTCCTCATGAAAATACTGGATTGCACTGAAATGCAGAATAATTTGCAAAACTATTGTTATTTTGACAATGTGCAGAATTTAGAAATGTGTGAGCAGAATTTTCAATTTTTTGTTGCAGGAATTACCCCTGATGTGGATTGGAGTTAAGCTTACTTAAACAATCTCTCCTCTGTTTGTTTTTTCAGTATGTTCAGGCCTCTGAAAGTAGCATGAACGATTTTCTTTGATTAGCATCTGAAGTACTTGTACCATGCCTGTTCAGGATAGCCAGGGCTATGAGTCCCATCCCAATTGGAACGCCCAGCTCTTGAGGACCTGGTGTTGGGAAAGGGGGGGGGGGGGGGTGTTTGAGCTTATGAATTGATCTTATGGGGAACACTTGCTAGTTGGCCAGCCCTTAAAATGACTGAAGGGAGTTGGATCTTGCTGTATATGACACAGGAGAACATGTCTTGTGTGGGAGGAAGATATGAAAATAAATGCTGTGAAAATCAAACAATTGCTATAAAATGACGCAGCTTGTCACCTTCTGATCACCTATCAAATCCTCCTCACTCCCTTCCCCTTCACCCTAACAGTCTTTTATGTTTCACTTATGACAGCTGCACTATGTATTTCCTGGTAATGTCATCTTTTGCTCACTTGAATTCTGACCTGAAGGAGCGCATTAACTCTTGCAAAGTAGTCAAATTTAGTCCAATAAAAAGGTATCACCTCAGATATATATATTTTGTTTTTATTTGTTAACTTTTTATTTATGAGCTTAATTCTGCTTTGAAAATGCCTGAGTTGGCCCTGCAAGCTCACAGTTGCACCTGCTTCCTGTGCAGATGTAACTTCATACATGCAGATTTATGCTCGTACATTTGAAAAGCAAAAGTGTGCATGGAAATCCTTTGCCCAACCCAACTCAGCCCACCAGAACGTACACAAAAGTATGCATCAAATAGGGAACTTTATTGTCATTGATGGTTGTGTGTTGTAAGAATAACAATCTCACATAGCACTGGACTCAGATCTGTTTTACACAATTCGATCTGCCACCACCAGTTTCTCATGTGGAGACTCCATGACGGCAGTTGCATTAAGCACGCCGGCAGAATGGGTGTCTTACATTTTTGAAAGAGTGCGTTGGTGGCGAGTTTGTAACGGAGCTTTGAGGTAAGGTTGTGAAGGTTTAACATCTTGAAAAGCCGTTGGATACCTTTCCGCTGTGTGACGACCCTGGGGATTTTGAAAATGGTTATAATGATTTCGAAAAGATTAAAGTTTCATACTCTGATACTGAGGACAAATCATCAGCAAAGTCGTTTTGAGGAGGAAAATTTCTTCATACTATTTAGCGTGGTGGCAGATCGAATTGTGTAGAACAGATCTGAGTCCAGTGCTATGTGCGATTGTTGTTCTTACAACACACAACCATCAATGACAATAAAGTTCCCTATTTGATGTATGGGCATGAAGAAATCAGTGTTATGAAGATGCCAGTATGAATATATAATTTGTGGAAGTCAATAATCTTTCCCTGAAGAAGCCCTACAGTACGGGCGAAACTGGTATCTCGTCGGGTATTATATGGAAGTCATAACACCATACTGTTGATTTGTCATTACAAGATTGTTATTGTCTAAAATCTTTGTAGGTATTGGTTACCAGTTACAACATGTTGTAAGCAAATCATTATAATTGTATGTAACATGTTGTTTATGTTAATATTATATGGGGAGGTACAAGGGTTGTGAGTATATAGGCTGTACCAATTTTAGAGAGTGTTTGGGTATGATTGGTATACGTGGAGGGTGAGATGCGTCGTTGTTGGTTTTAATTTGGGAAATTTTTGTAGCACACAGTGGAACTTATGTACTATGGATATTTGGAATTGATGTTTAAATAAAACTTAATATATAATCATTGTTTGGCAGTATAATTTGCCGAGTCCCTCTGTCTCAGTATTATAGGTAATCAGTTGAGGCACCAGGGAATTTCCCATGAGGCAGACCTCGATTCCATGTGATTAGTGGTAGGCTGTTGCCCTACCCCTAGTTCAGGGTAGCTATAATACTGGGATTCAGCACTTATGTTGGGTTGAGTACAGTTGTGGTCTCCAGTTTTTGATTGGTTTTTTTTTTAATCAAGTTTTTTTAATCAAGTCGTAACCAAATTCTAATAAATCTCTTCATCAATATGTCCACAATGGCTTTTTGAAGAGAATACTGAATGGCTGAGGTCACTGCATGTGTATATCTAGGGTGACATCAGCTTTGAAACCTGACTCCATCTCCATCTGCTGGCAGGGGAACACATAATCCCATTGGTTCTGAGTCCATCTGTCTACACTAAGGAAATCAAATTATCAGGTAAGTAATTTCTCCATTAAAAAGGCTGATACAAGGGGAAAGGTGAGAGATTACAAAATATCTACTCTAGAGGTGGGTACAGTGAAAAGTTTATCAAAGAGGTAGGCAGTGTAGGATGTAGCACAAGCTACTAAAGCTACAGTTTTAAGGCGTCAGATTATGAGGGGCCACTAAATTAAAAAAAAAAAAAAAAAAAGACTAAATTTCAAGTTTTATTTTTGGTAATATTGTGGATCCTCTTAAATTTGACATAGTTTAATCTGCCCTGGAGGGAGGGTGTAACCCAGGAAGCCAGGATTTAGATATTTGGTCATTACAGATTTTCTACTACTAAACCATCTCCTTTCCAACATTTAACAACTAAGATAACCTGAGAAAAACAAATAAAACCCTGCTTTTATTTTATAGAAAAAGCTTAAGACAGTTAAAAAAAAAAAAAATAATAAATAAATAAATAAATCCAAACCCAAAATATTGATTAGTCTATGCTGTTTTCACAAGAGGAATGCAATTTATAGTTTCTTGAGGATGAGCTAGAAATCGGGTTTTAGTTTTGGGATCCTCCTGCCAGCCTGATTTGGACCTTCCTCAACAGCTGACTACCTAAGGGTCAAAACAGACTGTATACCCCAGAAAAAGAGAAGAGGATATGACAGACATTCAGATACCCCAAAAGTATCAATAATTCACAAGTGTCAAACATTTTTTTTTTCCACAGATAAGCAGTTTGAATTGGCCATGATATCTGGGATGTTCCTCCTGTTCTCTAGGTGGCAAGCACACAGAGTTAAGCTCATGTGTGTGGTTGCCTGTGTACATCACCACTTGGCTCTCAGCCTGCCTCAGTCATTGTTCTTCCGCATTGAAGGTAGCACGCAGAGCTCCGTATCTCTCATTGATACTTTGTTTTGAAACTGCTGGGTTAACTCCCTGTGGACTCAAGCAAGCAAAGTGAGGATGCCAAGATCTGCAGGATTCAAATCTTGCCAGTGTGGAAAGATTGTCGATTACAGATGGACATACTCTGTGCTCCGTCTGCCTGGGGCCTGATCTTGACCAGGCCAACTGCAGGGATGGCAGCTGCATGTCCCCAAGGGCAACGCAGAGAGCGGCGAAGATTCAGAGACTTAAGGAGGCAGGAGCAGAACCTCAGACTGCCCAGGGCTCCACCCAGCCCTTTCCAGGGCCCAGCAAGGAACCCCTGAGATGGAAGGAGAAGAGGGCCTGTTCAGTTGGACCCTCAGGCGATGTAAGGGGCCTTTTAAGAAGCGCGCCCTAGCCGCCTCGACGCAGGGAGCGTTGGAGGAAACAGCGATGCCATAAGTTCAGGCATGTCACGGTCGACGCATTTGATGCAAGGAAATGGCCATCATGATGGAAAATCAAAGCGCCAAAGAACGTCATTGTAGGAGTCTGCCCACCGACGCACTAGCCCTATTGGGGACGCCACGCAAAACCCTCTGAAACAAGGAAGGCCAGCAGACCACCGGGTCCCACATCCGGTGGATATGGGTTGTCACCTACAACCCAGCCACTATCCCTGCATGGAGCCCCTGGTCCCCAGACTGGGAGGGGCTATCGGATGTGGAGCTTGCATCAATTCAAGACTCAACAGGATCCTCTCAAACAATTAGGGTCTTCTCAGACCTGTCAGTGGCTTCAAGACGAAAACGGGAAGATCTCACCTACAGAAGCCTCTAGAGAGAAGAGACAAACGGACCACACGTACACAGAAACTGGTATGTCCAAAAGGCCCGGATTCAGATATACTGCTGGGCGGCAGTACCTCCCAGAGGGGCCCAAGGGAACCTGCCCTAGGGGAACAAGGATCTCTAGCTGTCCAGGTGATGACACAGATATCCCAAGTGCTGATGCACTTCCGATCTTCACTGGAACAACGCCATGGTCAGGAGGTGCAAACTCCATGTATAGCACTATTCCCGTGCAGGGAAGAAGTTGACCAACCGGGAATGTCTCCAAATGTCTCACCCGCCTCGTCACCAGATTCCTCGACAGGGTACCCATCAGACACCCCCCCCCAAGAGGAACAACTTCGGCCTATTTCCCCACCAGAAGACCTCTCCTGTTCCAGGTTCATGGAAAGGTGGAAGTACCCTTAAAGTTGAAATCAGGAAAGTGCCGGACCAGAGAGCGGAGGTCCTGGGAATACTTAAGATCTTAGAGTCACCGGTGGAACCGACCGTGTTGCCGTCGCACGTGGTTTTAGATGAACTGATGACCAGAGCATGGCAGCTTCCCTTCTCAGGAGCATCAACCTCACCAAAATAGAACTTAAGTTTAGAATGTGTGAGTAGCCCTTTTACAGCATGGTGCAACTTCCTCATGCCTCTATCATGGTAGAATTGGCCATGAAGAGAGCGAGGAAGCCCCAACTGCTCGCGAGCGCTCCCCGGGGATAGATAGTAAGTACCTGGATAACTTTTTTTGGCAAACGCACGTTCAGGCATTGATGCTGAAAGGCAAAGATCCAGCAGCATCAGTTTACATCACTCAGTACGTGTACGAGTGCTTGCAGCCACTAAAACCCATGGTGATGGCCGCTGATCTGGATGGCAGCCCTCCACCCCCAACTCCATGTGATGGAGGAGGGGCCTGTACCATCTACTCCATACAGTTATGAAAGCATTTGACACCTCAGCAAGGATTTCCGTGGGAGCCATCATGGCCAGACGCTTGGCCTAGTTACGGGTGAGTGCCATCAGGAAGAATGTCCATGAGAGACTTGCTGACCTTTCCTGTCTCACACTGACAAACGTTTTGAGGACAAACTGCGGGAGATGGTGACGCATCTTAAAAATAATGTGACAGTACAGTCGTTGACGTCCTGGGGAGAGCAACAACCTGGAAGGAGATTTAATTTGACTTCTCAGAGGATGCAGGCACAAAATCGCGGGGGCAGGTCTTACACTCTTTTTTTTGCCTGCAACCAATATCAGCCATCTAGAGAGCTGCAACCGCAGCAGCCTCAAAGTTGCGCCCGATAAACGCAATCCTGAACAGCTCCAAACCCCAACAAGGGTTTTAGGAGCAACCAGTTTGCTGGCGCTAACGCTGAAGTCATAGACAGCCTCCTTAATTTAACACAGGGAGAACTCCATGATCAAGACCAGAAAGATCCACAGAATATCATGCAAGAACACCACCTCCCATCAGTATGCCTTCCTGCGGGATTGAAGGTGCTGATTCCCATGCTGCCCCTCTTCCAGGAATCTGGGGGAAGACTATATCTCCCAGAGGCAGAGGGCCCACATCAAACGTACCGGTGGACAATACTGCTACTCCCAGTCCAGGGAACATGGCTTTCAGCGCAGGATACCCTCGCCTACACCGAAGCTGCCCCGAGGATCTGTCATTGAACAACCACTTGCCTTATCCCCACCCTGATCGTGGTGATCAACAAGAACTATCAGCATGGGGGAGGCTCCAGGGAATTGCTCCTGTGGCAGTCATATACTCTGTGTACAGTGGTGTCAGAGGTCCCAACAGTCCGAGAAGGACGACCCGTGTCAACAGCCTTGACACCCGTACCTGTTGGTAGCTATGCCTTCTGCCCGAGGGGAGGCATGACTAATCGGACCCCTGACACTTGCCCCAAACTGAGCAAAGGTCGTGCAAGAGCGAGAGGTGAACAGCATTCCCCTCACTTGCCCCGTGCTGAGGAGAAACTGGGGCAGAAAGGGCGCCCCCTCCCCCCAAACACCTTATCCGGGACAGAGGAGAAGTCAGTGTCTCCCACCGTCGGACAGCAGAGAAATTGAGAGAACACTTCTAACACACTTGGACCTACTGTGTCCAAATCAAGATGTGCTAGTCTCATCCATGAAACACTCCACTAGGATGAACTATCAAGCCAAGTGGGCCAAATACTTGGAGGTGGTGCGGGGATCAGGGACTTGACCCTTTCTCGTGCCACCCAGAATGCCTGCTGCATTATCTCCATCCCTTATATCAAGCAGGATTAGCACAGCATCAGTCAGAGTGCATGTAAGTGCTATTGCAGCCTACTGCCTCCCTCAGATGGCGCTCTAGTGTCATGCCACCCACTGGTCTCCAGGTTTATGAGGGGCGTTCTCCAGCTGCACCCGCCAGTAAAAAAAAACGCAAGTGCCGCGGGATCTGAATCTGGTCTTTGAGCAGTTGATACTACTGCCCTTTGAACCTGTGGATGGTAGTCATGTGAGGTATCTCTCCTGGAAGGTCCTCTTTCTAGTGGCGCTCACCTCAGCAAGGAGAGTCGGTGAGCTACAAGCACTAGTCCATTATTCACATACTTGTTTTATCATGATGAAGTGACTCGAAGGACTCATCCATAATTCCTTTGTAAGGTGGTATCAGCCTTCCACCTTAACCAGACGATCGCGCTGCCGACCTTCTTCCCGAAGCCACACCAGTCGGAAACAGAGAAACGGCTCCACACGCTAGATTGTAAACGTGCCTTAGCATACTACAAACGATGTACACAATCAAACTCTAGAGCCTCTCAACTATTCGTCTCTTTCAACTCAAATGCTCCAGGTCTCCCTGTCACTAAGAGGATGTTGTCATCGTGGATTTCCCATGTGGTCGTCTCTGCACACCTTCACAACACATTACTGCATGGACCAGCAAGCAACCACAGATGCGTCGGTAGAGTGAGACATTCTGCTGGCGGAAACAACAAAGGAGATTGTCCGCAAAGGAGGGACAGGTTGAGCACACCCCCATGCAAGAATCGGAATGGGTTGTGTGTCAACTCCAACGCCAGGGGGTGCTCAACTTTCAGCTTGGGACTCCCCAGATAATTCAACCTGCTTATCTGCAGAAAAAAGCAAGTTGGCTTACCGTAAATGGTGTTTTCCGTGGATAGCAGGGTGAATTAGCCATGCTAACCAACCCATCTCCCCGGACAGTCTCTGGACAGTGCATTTGCAAGCTCTGATAACAGATAGGCAGGCTGGGAGCCACATGGTGATGAACACAGGCAGGCACACAGAGCTCAACTCTGTGCGCTCTTTGGAGCTCTGCCACCTAGAGGACCTGGCGGGATGTCCCAGATATCATGGATAATTCACCCTGCTATCCACGGAAAACACCATTTACGGTAAGCAAACTTGCTCTTCAACAGAAAAAGGAAATCCTAGAACAATAGGTCATGGTATGATGCTCAAAGTGGGGTAGCTCAGGATTAGAGTCAGACAATATTTCTTCACAGGAAGAGTGATGGATGCATGAAAAGGTCTCCGGGGGAGGTGGAGGCAAAAACAGTTAATTTTTTTTTTTTTTTTTTTTAAGAAAGCCTGGGATAAACACTGAGGATCATTTAGATGTGAGGAACAGCAGATGAGGTGTTTTTATAGTTGGCAGTAACTGTAGGCTATGTGGAGATTACTTTGTCAAGTAGAAAAAATGTTGACTTGCTTGTCAGATTTTCCCAGCTTATTTTAAGGAATGTTTTTTGCTTTAGTTACAGCTGGATACCGAACTTTGTCCGGGAAGATAGCATTGGCATTTAATTTACTCCAGGATATATTAGAAAATGTCAGTTTTATTTTTTGGGGTGGGGGCCTGCAGTTTCCTTTTTGCTTCTTTTTTGGTCCCAGCTCCTTTGGAGCTAGCGTCTACTGGATCTGTGACACCTTGAATCCTTTCTCTGGCTCTCCATTTTAACCCCCCTCTATATAGTCCATACCTGTCATGCTGGTTGTTATCTCTCTGAGAGGCATAGACTGCAGTTCTTTCCAGAACTGGCACAAGTGGGCCCTTGAGACAGCCAGTAAATGTCCCTTTTGTACAGTGGCCGGGACTGACTCCTTCCCTACCAAGTGGGGGCTGAGAACATTGCATCTGCATTTCCAGCTCCGGCTAGGCCAAAGTACTCAAGTCAGGTTTGGAAGTTGAACTTTGATCTCTTGTATAGCAAAGAACAGCCCTGCCATTGGGCCAGCTTGCCACAAATAGCTGTTTATTCATTTAAAACTTGAACAATCTTTATTCCAAGTACCAAAGTGTTAAAATGATCTAGATCATGGTTTCAGGCTATTCCAAGAGCCCTAAACAAAATTATTTTTCCAAAAAAAAAAAAAAAAAAAGTTTATCCCTGCAACTGTAATTACAATTAATCCACCCTCTTTCCAGTTTGAACTTAAATGGTCCTTTCTCTTGCAGACTCCAAATGAATAGAACAAACGAAAAATGACTTGGGGAATAAAAAAAGGAACTACTGTATTTGCATGTGAAGGTGACACCACTGCCTTTTCTCAGATTAGCTGCAAGGACTTCTGCTGCAGTTCAAAGCTCTTTGTTCATGAACACAGAATGATGAAGCTATGACAATGGCTGACCAAGTGTTTAACGAGAAGAGCTGCTGGCAGTAACTGGATTCCCAGACATTCCCTTCCTCTCCTGCCTAATGCAGAAGGCTGCAGAATCCATTCTACTGACAGATCGGTTGTATTGAGTTTAGAATTTGAAACCTTCCTCTTCAGAAGTTGAGTGTGTGTGTGTGTGTATGTGTGTGTGTGATTTAAAAATCTTCTTCTTAAGCCAAAAAAAAAAAAAGAATAGATAATCTGTTTGTGGGACTGAAAAATTCTCTTGTGAAATGTGCAAGCAAATTGTGGGGATATATGAAAAAGTACAACGGTAGGGTTGAGGGAGTCTTGTCATGCTTCATCATCAGATATCATTACTTTTATTTTTTTAGATTTTTATATTCCACATTTTGGCACTTGAAAGCAGATTACATTCAGATACTATAGGTATTTCCCCAATCTAATTTTGTACCTGTTCACAAGGAGTGGCAGCAGGATTTGAACCCTGGTTTCCCTGGCTTGTAGCCCACTGCTCTAACCACTAGGCTGCTACTCCACTTTTTACAGTAAAAGGTCTGGTTTTGCATGTGTCAGTGGCACAGATCTTCACTGGTTGAATACACCAGGCTGTGAAATTGCTTGTTGAATAAAAAGCAAAATGACTAATTTTGAAATTAAATGAATTCAGGTTGTGTGGTTTTCCTTTGTTGCTGACTTTTTTTTTAACTTTACACACCTGTTTTCAGAAAGATCTGGCAAGTTCAATCTAATGGGTTCTGCTTTCACTTTAGTTGATTTCAGGCATAATCTCTGAGGAGGATGTTTATGCAAGAGAAAATATTGTTTTCTCTGAAATTCTTCAGATTACTAAAGAGCTAAATATGGAAGAATCCATTTTTTGCCTGACTCTGGCATTCAGTCCGATGCAATGTACACTTTAAGGTTCCTGGGGGTTGTTGACACTGTTCTCCCTGCCAAGCGTGCTCCAGCCATTCTGTGGTTCAATCCACGTGGGGCTCTATAGTTTGCAGGAGCTGCTGGCCCCACAAAATTCAAACAGTGAAATACCTGGTGCACACTAAAGGGTAGATTTAAAAAAAAAATATGTGCGCTCCTCCATGCGAGCTCGCACATGCACGCACAATTTTATAACATGTGCGCGCATGTTATAAAATCCGGGCCGGTGTGCTCGGGGTGGTGGAGGGGGGAGGGGGGATTTGTCCAGATTACACGCGGCAACGAGATTGGGCCTCCCTCTGTTTCCTCCCAGTCCGCTCCAATTAAGGAGCGGGCTAGGAGGGAACTTTCCTACCCCCCTACCCTACCCTTCCTCCCTCTTCCCTTCTCTTCCCCCTGACCTTTTTAAAGGCCCTACCTTTTAGTTGTGTTCTTGTTTTTGAACTTACGCCGGCTGGCAGGCGATTCCCCAGCACAGCGGAAATGTCCGCTGTACCGGTGGCCTCCAGCTCCGTCCCACCCCCGGAACCACCCCTTGATAGAGGCCTGGCTCTGTTGCATGTACCCCCCCCCCCCTTTTCACATGTAATATTTTTTCAGATTGCACAGCTTTACCGGGATGGAGCACTGTGGTTTAAAATAGCTTGTGCTACAGTAGAGGCAACTTTCTGCTGAAAAATTATATTTTTAGTCTGCTTTTTGAAGAGGAATGAAGGCTTATGTCTGTGTGTGCCTTGTCATAATAAGTATGTCTAGGTGTCCCAGGAGGAGGGCAGCAAGAACATGTGAAGCCAGTGAAGGACCCTCCAGAGAGAGTAAGATTAACAAGAGTCCAAGGGGCTCTGGAGGGGGAGGTCCCTGAGAGTAGGGAGGGGGTAGAGAAGATTCCTGGGGAATGGAGCAGCCAAACAACCAAAGGTAAAAGCGATAATTTCCCATATCTGCCACAGAATTAAAAAGATGTCGGATTGGTATAGTAATCCAGTCCCTTCCTATAAGTGAAAGGTGATAGATTATTCCAAACGATTTTTGGGGAAGCAACTGAATCTGAAGCTTGGTTGTTTGGGGAAAGGCTGCACTTATAAACTCTTATTTACTGAACTGTGTTGGGAGCTTTATTTGAAGAAAGCCACAATGGAAATCCAGCTTGGCTAAATGCCGATTTGGTCTGTGGCTGGCAGTTTTATGCAAAATTCCCAGAAATTTTGCAGAGAGAATCTGACGGAGCGAAACCTGAACAGTGGAGGTGACAGCAGGTTGTTACAGTCCCTAATAACTTTTGTGTTTGCTATCTTATCCACACCACGTATCAAGATGCATCGGAGGGAAATGAGTACTTGACAGTGTGGGTGTTTTTTTTTGTTGTTTTTGGGATCCATGCATATCGGTGGACCATAGATGTGCATCCTGGAAAGTCGGCTCCTGTAGTTCTTGGTGGAACTTATGTTACAGTTGATCTGTGCCCCCTGTTAAAAGCTGTTGCCATTTATAGCTGGGATGTAGCATGCGAAGGAATACAAATGGGGGGAGGAGGGGGTGGGCAACTGCGGAAGCTCATGGTACTAAAATTGGGGCACAATCCAGATGTACTGGGATTTCAGAGGTGCAGGAGAAGCCTGGTTACCATGTTGCTCCACTTAGATATAACAAAGGAAGTATAACTCTTGAAAGCTGGTCACAGATGTTTTAAGTTAGTCCAGTAATAAGGTATGAAGTACAACTCTTTTTGACCAAAGGAACAAGAGGAAGTTAATGGGTCAAAAGTATGGATATTCATAATTCTTGGTGGGAAGGATGTTTGCACCATTGGTCAGGCTTTCATACTATAAGTACTTTTTATGGATATCTCTTCAGGCAACAGAAAACTTATAGGACCACAAAGTGACCATTTTAACAAAGAAAATGACCTTAAGTGAGCCTGAACTTCAACAGCAATTACCTTGATGATGAGATTTTCAGTGTAAACCCTTTCCATAATATGGGAAATGGTAGTTCACTTGACACTGATGTAGACTGACACACACTTAAATATGCCATGATGGTATATCAAATTGCCCAAGCAAAACAAAGAAGGTATTTTCTTCCCATGAGATAATAACACTGTATATTGTCCTTTTATCATGGAATCCCTAAAATGTAGCACTGGGAGGAAAAAGCGGCAAACTTATTATCACCTCTGATCTCGGGGAAAACAAAATGCAGTATGTGTAATCCGCATGATGATATTAAGGAATTTTAGGTTTGCTTTTCATATGTTTTAGATTTGATTTGAACTAAAATTGTTCTTAGGTTAACTGTGATGTATTTTAGGTCTATTTATGATGTATTTTATTCTTGTTGTGAACAGTTACGATGGGTTCACAGTGACGGTGTATAAAACTTAATAAATAAATAAATAAATGACACCCTTCAGTATGGTAACAGAACCCATCATGTTGGATTTATCCATTGATTTCTCTTTTAAATGGCTCTTCTTAAACAGTAATGACAAATGCAGGTCTGAGGTCGCCATCTTGGGCAGCTGGGATATCATATGACCTTATAAAGACATTCAGCATTGAATTATTACACTTGTGGAAAGTATTTAGATATCAGTCAAATGCCAAGTTACAGTACATGTTTCAACCTTTCCACTAAATCTTTAGAATTCCAGATTAGTCTCGGTAATCTGCTGTATTGTATCTCAATCATACTTCTTTTAGATAGTAAAACAGTTCATGGTAAACAAAATTAAGCACCCTATTCACTGGCGATTATTGTCATAGTCATACAATGAAATAAAATAACAAATGAGACCCGACTGGAATTTGGAGGAGTGCAATGGCTGCTTTCTTGTGTCTCATGTTACTTGTGAAGTTCAAGTGTAACAGTATTCAGTATCCTGCTTTTTTTTGTTTAGGGAAATGACTCAATGAATTATGTTACTTTTTTTTTTTTTGTCTCAGCAGTTTTTTTTTTCCTGGCTCCTTTGGGCTTCCAGCTCAGTCAGAACCAACTTCTATTTGGCTGTGATGCCGGGAGCCTTCCTCTGCAATTATCCTGGGTTTTACTTTTATTTTATATTTCAAACCCCCCCCCCCCCCCAACTCTGTCCAGCTATCACAGCAATAGTCCTCGGCCAGAGGGCACAAAGTGTGGTTTTATCTGGAGCCTAGCCACTAGGTGTTGCCATTTAAGCAGTGACTGAAAGTCCCGAACCTCAGCGGCAGCCTTCACGGCATCGTCGCCCCCAGTGGCCCAGGGAACAGAAGCCCAGGCACAGCACTTGCCATTGAGCCGCTAAGCTGGACCCCTATCAATTGTTATAGATTCACCATTTTCATTAGAAACTTGTGGGAAACTTGAAAGTTTTATGTTGTAAATAATGATCCATTCCAATTAATTCATGTCAACCAACTCATCCTTTGCTTTAGTGTGCAGTTAACCCCCCCCCCCCCCCCCCCAAAAAAAAAAAAAAAATCCTGGCCTAGCAGTAGTAGTAATTTCTCGAGCAATTGCCATTTACACTGTGGAGAAAGATTTGAATGAGGCATTGTGAGGTCGATAGCTGCAGGCAGTCCAGTTACGTTTTCTGGATAAACTTATCCAGAGAACTTAGAAAAGGATGTTCAGCAGTGTGGCTGCAATACTGTATTGTTAACCAACTTACCCGGATAAATTGGAGCTGGTGAATTTGGCTGAAATTTCAAACACTGCAATTTATCTGGCCAAGTCTTGAACTTAACCAGACAAACCAGAATACGGACTTCCGTGTTTTTAAAGAGGATGTGCATTTACCTTGGATACTTGTTTGTGGCATCCAATCATGTATTCTCGAGGAAGATTCGCTAATGCAGAGGAATGAGCTTACACTTTTTACTTTTGTTATGTATACAGCATCATGCTTTGCGAGTGCATGGAAATGGGATCTTTCATGACCATTTCAGGGCAGCGCAGTGTTTGTGTTCTGTGGAAAATGAATTACTTTGAGAGGAATAAAGGTCAATAAATTCCGAATGAGGTGATACTTTTTTATTGGACAGACATAACGTATAATTCATTGCTTTGAGGGATAAATTCTCAGTCTTACTATAAAGTTATACGCAGAATTTCAAACAGGGACAAAACAGCTTGCTTTTTCAAATATAAGCACACATAAATAGAGTTGGAATATGGGGGTTGGTATACCATTAACTATGCATGTAAAACTTTACCTGTTTCAAAACGAGAAAAAGTTCTATATATAAATAGCCTGCTGTTTTGCATGCATCGTTTGAAGATTCAGGTTCTATGGCCCCTCCCCTACTGGAATGCCTCTCTTCTTATGAACTTGCGCATATATATTTAGTGGTTGAAAACCCATGTAAGTTCATGCAGGCAAACTTATGCTCATTACTTTTTATTTTTTTCATGTGGCAGTACTGAGTGAATTTATGAAAATAATTATTTATTTATTTATTTATTTAACGTTTTTTTTGTATACAGACATTCGTTAAGAAAATATCACATCGGTTTCCATGGAACAAAAAGTAGCCAATAGGGCTTTACAATGAAACTGATAAAAGAACTAGTGGGGAGGGAGAGGAGGGGGAGGGGAAGGGGGTAGAAGGATAAGGGAAACCAAGGTTATGCTGTACAAATAGGTGAACGCAAAAACATAATAAATGCAAGTAAAGATTATGTACAAAAATTATGCATAAAATTATGCATAAATATACCCCTAAACTAATGTAATATGAAAAGCATTAGGTATTTGCTATGAGGTATGAGCCCAGAATGTGTCGGATGTTATGTACTCCAGTTCATTGTCCGGAGTGGGGTAATAACTGCAATGGTATATTTTTACAATACCTTTTTATTTTATCAAAAAGCTTATGTGTAATTATCAGCTTAGTATACTATAGAACTTGTTACAAAATGGTAACACAAAATTGCCCAAGATGAAAGAAATTAATTTACATGACTTTTTTTTTTTTATACAGTATCCATTACATTTGACCTGCATGTGCAAAGGGAATAAAATCTAGTGAAACTTTTTATTTTAAAAGGGTTTTTTTTTCACACATTCTCTGGCAAAACATGTTTGAATATTCTGAGTTGAATTTCCATGCTTTTTTTGCTTTTTGTAACATTTGCTGGTTTTTGTCCAGTTGCTGGATGTTGACTGGCTCCTTCAAGATGGCAGCCTTAATGAATGCCAATGAATTTTCCAATCTAGCTCCGTTCTGAGCAGGGCCACCATACGGTAAGTGTAGAGATTGGGGAAAGCGAAGTCTTCCCTATCAACTGGAAGATAAAATGTTGTCAACTTTATTGATTTAGGATTTTTCCTCACATTTTATTTTAAAGAAGCCTTTAAGATTTTCTCCTGGTAAAATGGAAGAAAAGCAGGGCATCCATGGAAATAGATTCTTGTTGACTGCATTGAGATTTCCCAGCCAGCTTATGTATAATCTCCCCCCCCCCCATTTGCTTCATTTTGGAAATCCGTCTGAAGGGGGGGGGGGGAGTTTTAAAGCAAACTGGGAACCTAACTATTTAATATCCTTTCTGACCTACTTAATCTAAAAGCATTCCCTTAGAGTACTCTACCTTTCCCCAGAGGAAAACTGGCATAATATCAGATTTGGTGAAGAAAAATATTTTTTTTTATTTATTTAACAGTTTTATATACCGAAGTTCTGGTAACAAAGTTACTAATCACTTCGGTTTACATTACAACAATAGATTGACAGTATATAGAATAATGTCTTGCAATGAACAGGGTAAATATATATATATATATATATATATATCAACCTGTAGTCTGATGTTTTAATTCTTGTTCTTCGCTTCAAGGTTTGTAAATTAATTTTAGCATACATTTGACACACTATGTTCTTTCAATGTGGCTAGGAACTATTGGGGTTGTGAGGCAAATAACATATCAGAATACAAATTAACCTGTGCTCATGCTTTACCCGTTTTAATTCCAGATATTTTTGGGCTACCATGCATCCAGGCAGCAAGAGGCTTAAGGCCTGATTTTAAAAAGCATTCAATCAAGTAAAACTGAGTTTTACTTGAGTAAATGCACTTTACCTGAGTAAGTGGGCTTTTAAAAATTGCTACAATATATGCCATAGGATTTAGTCACGTAAGTGCACTTTACTCGAGTAAATAGCTTTTGAAAATTGCTACAATAGTAGCAACTCCCTTTGAAAATTCACCTGCAAATCACTAAAGTAAATGAAAGTGGAGGCAAAAGAACTTTGTTCCCTGTTCCAAAAAAAAAAAGTGGAAATCAAGAGGATTAGAAGCTTTGGGTTCTTTAAAAACTGTAGACATCCACTCAAGATGAGAAATATAATTCAAGTGCAAACTTATGGAGTGCTTGAAGCAAAAAAAAAAAAGCTGTTATGCTCTTAATTTTTTTTTCATTTAATATGAGGTGATTTTCAATGTTTACTGTATGCCGTACACCCCCTCCCTTCTTTTTCAATTAGTAACCGTGTTAACTGGTGTGATGCCAAGGTATCAAAGGATTGCTATCCCAGTGCTCTTCAGTTTTAGCGTTTAAATTTCTGTGGCATAACATTTATTTTGGCTAAAAACACCTATGAGTGATTATGGTGTGGTGTGTTTTATAATTATGTGGAGTGTGATGGATGTGTGTGAGACAGAGCCTTGAATTTATGTACCATGGCTGTTGCTTTGTGGTCATTGTTAGATACCAGTATGCCACTGGTCACCAGTATCAGCTGAATCTTGTTGCGAGAGCAAAGATCATGAGAGGTTTTGGATAGCAAGTGTTTTCTGAGAAATGTAACTTTGCATAGCTAGAGTGAAGGTTCATCAGACAAAGGGCTAAGACTTGCAGACTATGAACTGTGGCAAGGAATTCTAGTTCCATTGTATTTCTTAATAACTTATAATGTTGTCTTTTAATTGTATTGTAGAACATTATTGTTTTTCTTTAATACTGGCCCTCAAATGCTCAAGTTCTGACAGCAGTCATGTGTTTAGCTCCCCTATGGAAAAAAACCAGCAATAGATCAGAGATGAAAATTTGTAAGGAGCCAGCTGGGAACTTTGTAGTCAGTATTTCATTTTTCAGTAAATATACCAGTTTTTGTCCATTTTCAGCTCAGCAGATGTGAAACATGTACCTGTTTAACTCTATATAGTCTTTCATTGTAAGTTGCTTTTAAGTCTTGTCATGCTTGCAGGATTAAAACTCCTGGTGTTGTGCTGTGATAGTGGGTCTGATTACTAAGCTCTTCTCCCCCCTTCCCCCAGATGCAGAATGGGAAAAAAGCCTTAGTAAATCAGGTCTGGTGACACATTCATCAGCAGTCTTCAATTACATATCTACTGAGGCGTTAGCAAGTGGCAAGGTAGTCTGCTGCTGTCACACACCAATTGGTGTGTTTGTACATCCCTTTTGGTTGTTTTTTTTCTCTTGCAGCTCCACGCACACACACACTCACTATGCTGTTCAACTATGGAGTGTTTATTTGGGATGGTTTAAACCAGCAGTCTACAGCTGGAAAAAAGTCATTTTCAGGGAATCCAGAATTAATATGAATGAAATATTATTTGCATTGACTTTGCATAAGAACCAAATGCATACAAATTTGCCTATTTTGGTTTTCTTGAAAATCTGATCTATTCTCAGCGATCAAGGACTGGCACTTTATATCCCTGGTTTTTAAACCACTGGTAATAAATTCAGGTGTCTAAGCTTCAGCATGAATCCTACTAAGAGAAATGCAACAAAACACCATTATCTGTTATACTTGTATTAAATAATTGCATATGTGAGATAAAAGACTTTAATGAAGACCTTGTTGTAGAGCTATGTAATTGGCTATATAACTTGTAGAAAGTGCTTTCTTATTTCCTAACTGGTCTCATAAAATAGAAGATCACATCACAATGCAAGCTAGAATAATTAAGGACCAGCAACTTCCGCTAAACAGTGACAGGAATATGCTGATTCTACTATCTTTCTTTATTATTTTAACAGGAATCTGAGTTACAATAAGCTGACAGAGATTGATCCTGCTGCCTTTGAGGGACTCTCTAATCTGCGGGAAGTGTAAGTATTGGCTCAGAAAAATGCTTTAATTACAGTTGAAGGGGAAAGTTCCAAAATCAGGGAGGGTTTCCCCAAAGGGCCAACTTTACTTCATTAACTGGCATCAACAGTTTTGAGGGGTTTTGTGTGTCCATTTTTTTTTTTTAAACATGTACTTCTGTACATTTTGCTTGTATAAAGTGATCAGTTGGACATCAGTTTACTTGGGATGCTATGCTGTATCATTTATGGTTCACTGATGTTTATCGGCTTGGCCCACATCCTGTTTTTCCTTTGCCCATGACCACCACAATTTTTTGGAGGCTCTAGGACTAGTAGTTTGAAGACACTTGGGTATAGAAAGCTTCATGGATGGCAGCAGGTTGGTACACAGCCGTGACATTCAATGCCGACTCTCCTTAAAGCTTTCAGGAAACAAGAGTTTAGTGTAGTGGATAACAAAGTGCCTCACTAGGTTTCTGCTCTCCTCCAAATGCAGCCTATACTATCTTCATAAGTGGTGCCAATTTCCTTGGAGATTACTGCCATGTGTGTTAAGAATTTGATACGGTATATTTTTAGGATGTCATCTGGAACTATTGCCTTCCCATGCTGAGTAAGTCTTACCATATAATGACAACATGCCATTGCTCAACCTTTTATACAAAGGAGTCAGCTAAATGGTTACCTAAAAGCTGCTTGGATACAATTGACATTGAAAGCAATGCATTCATTGTACAGTTGTATAAGGGTTTTCTTTAGTGTGATAATTATTATTTTACACAAAGATATACTATAGGTGATATCCCACAATTGTGTCTTCTTAAAAATACAAAAGTGAAGTTCTCCAAAACATTGGTTAGTCTTATAACAACTGATTTGTGTGGTAGCTGGTCTTCCTTCACTTTTGTTAGTGCTGAGTTGTCATAATTTGCTGTGTGATAACCCATTAACTATATATAACGGATGCATTGCCTTGTCCCTGGTGAGTGATGACATGGAGGACAAGAGCTATACCTCATTCACAACCACTCTCCTTATATTTCTGCTCATTGAGGCTGTTCCCTATAGTTATATGTCCTGAAAAAGTTATTGTATGGTGGTAAAAATACTCTGTATAGTTTAGCATGTCTTAGCTTTCCACCCCCTTTAGTTAGTACATTATGGGGTAGATTTTCAGAGCCCTGCTCGCCTAAATCCGCCCAAAACCGGGCGGATTTAGGCGAGCAGGGCCCTGCGCGCCGGGAAGCCTATTTTACATAGGCCTCCCGGCGCGCGCAGAGCCCCGGGACTCACGTAAGTCCCGGGGTTCTCGGAGGGGGGCGTGTCGGGGGCGTGTCGGGGGGCGGGCCCGGTCGTCGCGGCGTTCCGGGGGCGTGTCGGCAGCGTTTTGGGGGCGGGTACGGGGCGTGGCTACGGCCCGGGGGCGTGGCCGCGCCCTCCGTACCCGCCCCCAGGTCGCGGCCCGGCGCGCAGCAGGCCCGCTGGCGCGCGGGGATTTACGTCTCCCTCCGGGAGGCGTAAATCCCCCGACAAAGGTAAGGGGGGGTGTAGACAGGGCCGGGTGGGTGGGTTAGGTAGGGGAAGGGAGGGGAAGGTGAGGGGAGGGCAAAGGAAAGTTCCCTCCGAGGCCGCTCCGATTTCGGAGCGGCCTTGGAGGGAACGGGGGGAGGCAGCGCGGCTCGGCGCGCGCAGGCTATACAAAATCGATAGCCTTGCGCGCGCCGATCCAGGATTTTAGTGGATACGCGCGGCTCCGCGCGTATCTACTAAAATCCAGCGTACTTTTGCTTGAGTCTGATGCGCAAGCAAAAGTAGGCTGATCGCGCTTCTTTTAAAATCTACCCCTATGCTGGTAAACATACGTGCTTTTAGAAGAGGCTCTGTACCTCAAATTCAGTTAAAATATCACTATAACACCATATTTGTTTAGGTGACATAGTGCTGTAATACAGTAGAGCGCAATTTATCCAAAGATCTGTTCCCTGGAAATTCTAATTATCCAGAAAAAATTGCGTTCCCAAGGCCCTGATCCATTATCCAGAAATCTTTTATTATCTGAAATTGCTTGGCTTCCTATGATCTATTTTTACTGAAAGGCGCCCAATATCTGAAATTCTCTTATTGGAAGACTTCCATTATCCAGAAAAGTCCGTTATCTGGAGTTCCAGCCATTCTTCTTAAACAATGCTCTATTGTAGAAGGATATAAGTGGTGCTGCACCACACTGCAGATGGGGAGATGTCAGGAAGGAGGAAGGATGCAAAACAAGGAAGTGACTCTGTGTCCATGGACAAAGGAAATAATGAGGAGGAACATTTTTCCTTACATCATGTTCCTAGAGTTGAGGGACTAACACAGACAGAAGGATATTGCGGGGAGAGTTTTTGACGTCCTGGTTCAGCATCTTGCGTTTTATTTCTTTAAGTGCCTTTCACCGTAATGCTGTAGAGACCTGTGTTATTTTTGAGCACTCCATTTCAGCTTGACACCAACCCAAGAAATGCACTGTAAATATTTTATATTCTATGCCCTGTTATTGCCATTTGAGGATAGTGGGATCTCTTTATTCAAAGTTATAAAGACACAGAAAGAGTAACACGAACTTCACTTGGTATAAACCTTTGAGTTTAAAAATTCTCCTAAAGAACCTTAAAAAAAAAAAAAAAAAAGTCTTGCTCTAGAAACATCCTTCTACCCTTACCCTGACAGTCTATACCTGTTCAACAAATCCTTTTTCTCAGTGGACCAGTTAGGCGCACCATGTGTTTTTTCTTACTTAAACCAATTATCATGAAGACCATTGCTTCTCGCATACACATGCAATGCTATATTAATTCTGAGCATTGTGATGGTCTGTTGCATTCACATCTTTGATTTGATGACTTTAAAATGTTTGGCAAACAATCCTTGGATTTCTTTCTTTTTGCAATTGTGTACTTCTGATTTTGAGATGTTTTCGTTCATAGCTTCCAAATGTTGCCAGGAAACATTCAGCACAGATAGCCTGTAACAATCTAAACTTTCTGCAGTGCCTTATGCTATACAATATAATATGAGCAGATGGCCTTTTACTTTTAAAGGAAGACATTGGCTTGTTTGAATATTGTCTCTTACATCTGATGGTTATGTCTATAAAAGCAATTTTACTAATCCTGTCTATCTGATTGGTTCTGTCTGCACATTTCCTTTTATTAAAATGGTTGGTGGTATTTTGCTCTCACAAACTTCCTGTAACTGGGACCTATGGGTTTCTGATTATTATTTCAGTGTACTGGCTTTGCAATGCAGACAGATGTACAGTGGCAGTCCCCTCCCCCCTACCCATCTTATTCATCTTGGCTCTGAAGTAGTCCATTGGAATGTTAGACATCTCTAGCCTAGCTTACAAAGATCTAAAGTTTGTAGCAGATGGGATAATGCGGTTATAGTTCTGGAACAGGATTTTAAAAATCTCTCTGTCAAGGAATGATACTACTGGAGAAATTGTATGCAAGTGCACTTATATAGTGGGCTCTACTCTGGCTTCCTTTCACTTGAGCCCAGCAGTCAATACTAAAGGAGATTATGCATGAAACAAAATTGACAAGTAGGTAGAAAACTTGGTAACAAGAAACCAAGATGGACACCTGAGCATGCTCTTTTCTGATGCTGCCATTGGTATGGCTGTAATTGTTTCAACATGGTGGAAAAAAGGGAGCAAGCAGGGTGGCCAAGAAATTAGGTAATTTTCAAGCATCCAGACAAGAGACTGCTAGAGTAATTAATTGTCTAATTCACCACATAAGCAAGGGCTCTTTAAATCGAGAGAGGATTTGTCATATGCAACAGATCTGCTTTCACTCTGCAAGATGCTTCTAATATTAGTTCACTGGAACAGACATTTCTGTATTTAACAGGACTGTAATGTCAGAAGAGAAAAAATTCATCACTAATGGAGTTCACTTTAGAAAGAAAACAGATCAAGGCAAACTTTAAAGTTGCAAAAATCATAATGAATTCAAAACAAATTCTTAAAATAATCCCTAAAGACTTTCTTCATATAAACAGTTATATTATGAATTATGTGTACGCATGTGAATACACACTCATACTGGGAATCCTCAATTGGCTCTAGAAAAGCACATCTTATATCAAAACCGTTTTTCCAATAGGAAGCAATGCTATATATATAGGCATCAAGGCCCAGGATTTGATTTTCACCAAAATAACCCTGAATGATCTGGGCTTCCCTTTAATAGGAAGGGCCAGATTGTTGCAAATCTGATCCACAAATCAAACGTGGAATGAGTCATTTCTAGTGCGCATTGAATTTATGTAGAAACTTACCTCTCTGCAGTTCAAAGTCCATGCAGTTTGAGCTCCATCCCTTTTCATTGCTGATATCAGGAAGGCAGATCAGACCATCATTTCATTTTCTGTCAACTAATAAACCAACAAATCAGCACCCAGCATTTTCTTGCATAATCTGTGCCTCCACCAGTTGGAGCAGCGGCTGAGCCCCAGCTCTTTAAAGTGCCTGGTGCCTCTGGGAAACTGTGTTAGAGGCCTAGTTTGGACGCACTGACATTGGTGCCCGGTGCCTCCTACATGCTGAGCAGTGGAGGGTGAGCTAGGTGCCCAATCATTGACAACTTTATCGTAGGTCCGACCACAAGTGTTAATTTTTGACTATCACAAGGTGTAGAATGTTGGATGTCAAGCGTTAAAGAGGTAAGGACTTTTTGTGCATGTGCATATATATTATCCCAGGACAAGCAGGATGATAGTCCTCACATATGGGTGACGTCACTGGATGGAGCCCTATTACGGAAAACTTTCTGTCAAAGTTTCTAGAAACTTTTGACTGGCCCACTGAGCATGCCCAACATGCCATGATCCCTCGAGCCACAGGGGTCTCCCTTCAGTTTTCATTTTTCCGTGCTGCAGTTAGCATCGTGGTGAAGGAGCCCTGTGTGACTTTTCTCACACAAAATACTAAGAGAAAAAAAGTTTTAAAATTTCTCATTTCATCCCCTTCATAGGGGTCTCCCTGTCTTCACCGGCTGGTGAGTACTTGTTTTTTCCCAGTCTATTCCAGTTAAACAGAATTTTTCTGTCAGAAGGCCGTCGACGGCTGTCCGGCCTTCATAATGGCAACGGGTTTTAAAAAGTGCCCGAACTGCCCTTGCACTATGTCTATCACTGACCCGCATGTCAAGTGTATGCTGTGCTTGGGTGAATCTCATAATGTGTCCTCCTGTCCACAATGCGCCGAAATGACGGCAAAAGGCAGGCGAGCCAGTCAGAAGAAGATGGAATATCTCTTCCATATTCAGTTAATACCATTGATGTCGACATCGACTCAGTCTTCTCCAGCTGGAGCGGCTAAAAAATTAGTCGTTCGAAAATTTCAACCTGACTGCTTTGGTGACTGATTATCACAGACTCCATCCCGGACATCGGTAAAATCTACATTGGTGCTTGAAAAGAAGAGCACCGAATATCGGGAGAAGCATCGCCATTGTCACCGACGGACATCGACACCCGATGTCGCATCGATTCTGGGAACCCCGTCGATGCCAAGGGAGCCATCGCTGAAAAGGTCTCGCGTGGAAGAGCCCTCGATGCCTCTCACTCCAAGGCGTTCCCCACCGGTAATGGTGCCAGGGACCTGTGGAAGTGCCGGTTCCACCTTCTCTGCTACCCTCTATAGCTGCTCTGACCTCCAGCTATACGGGAAGAACTAGATGGTTTTATCCGCCAAGCAGTTAAAGACTCTCTCTGAGACAATCAACCATCAATGCCATCTGAGCCGATACCTGTACTGATGCCGACCCTGGACCTTCAATCTTCACACCAATCCTTTTGAAGCTCGAATCCCTCATCTGTGCTGTCCCGATACAACCAACGACACCGAAAATGCCGATCCATGTGAGTGAAGATGATGCCTCCGGGGTTTCTCCCATGCCTGAACCCGTCCAGGGCCATCTGGGATTTCTCGGCCGAGAATTCCGGTGCCTCCATTGATGCCTTTTTCTCAGTGAAAAAGGGTAAACAATGGAGTGCCTCAGGGATCTGTACTTGGACCGGTGCTTTTCAATATATATATAAATGATCTGGAAAGGAATACGACGAGTGAGGTTATCAAATTTGCGGATGATACAAAATTATTCAGAGTAGCTAAATCACAAGCAGACTGTGATACATTACAGGAGGACCTTGCAATACTGGAAGATTGGGCATCCAAATGGCAGATGAAATTTAATGTGGACAAGTGCAAGGTGTTGCATATAGGGAAAAATAACCCTTGCTGTAGTTACACGATGTTAGGTTCCATATTAGGAGCTACTACCCAGGAAAAAGATCTAGGCATCATAATGGATAATACTTTAAAATCGTTGGCTCAGTGTGCTGCAGCAGTTAAAAAAGCAAATAGAATATTAAGAATTATTAGGAAGGGAATGGTTAATAGAATGGAAAATGTCATAATGCCTCTGTATCTCTCCATGGTGAGACCGCACCTTGAATACTGTGTACAATTCTGGTCGCTGCATCTCAAAAAAGATATAGTTGCGATGGAGAAGATACAGAGAAGGGCAACCAAAATGATAAAGGGGATGGAACAGCTCCCCTATGAGGAAAGGCTGAAGAGGTTAGGGCTGTTCAGCTTGGAGAAGAGACGGCTGAGGGGGGATATGATAGAGGTCTTTAAGATCATGAGAGGTCTTGAACGAGTAGATGTGACTCGGTTATTTACAATTTCGAATAATAGAAGGACTAGGGGGCATTCCATGAAGTTAGCAAGTAGCACATTTAAGACTAATCGGAGAAAATTCTTTTTCACTCAACACACAATAAAGCTCTGGAATTTGTTGCCAGAGGAGGTGGTTAGTGCAGTTAGTGTAGCTGGGTTCACAAAAGGTTTGGATAAGTTCTTCGAGGAGAAGTCCATTAATGGCTATTAATCAATTTTACTTAGGGAATAGCCACTGCTATAAATTTCATCAGTAGCATGGGATCTTCTTAATGTTTGGGTAATTGCCAGGTTCTTGTGGCCTGGTTTTGGCCTCTGTTGGAAACAGGATGCTGGGCTTGATGGACGCTTGATCTGACCCAGCATGGCAATTTCTTATGTTCTTATGATACCACCGCAAAAAACATCGATGTCTTTGTTTGTGCCTCACTTCTCTCCTCTACGATGCCCTTCATCAGACACCTGGAAGGAGGGAGACATGGATTCCTCATCAGAAGATATACTGTCTGAGCCATCCCCACCTGAAGAAAGGAGGAAGTCGCCTCCAGAGGACCTCTCCTTTTCAAACTTTGTAAAGGAGATGGCTGATACCATTCCTTTTCAGCTAGTAGCAGAAGAGGACACCAGGCAGAAGACCCTAGAGGTTCTGCAGTTTGTGGATCCCCCTAAGGAGGTTTTAGCAATTCCAGTCCATGAAGTCCTGGTTGACCTACAACACAGACTGTGGGAGCACCCATGTTCAATCCCATCGGTGAACAAGAGGATGGATGCCATCTATCTAGTTCAGCATATTCCAGGTTACCAAAAGACCCAACTCCCATACCAATCTGTGGTGGTAGAATCCGCCCAGAAGAAGTCAAAAAGGATACGTCCCCACTCATCGACACCTCCTGGCAAAGAACAAAAGTTCTTAGACACTCTGGGCAGAAAGGTCTTTCAAGGTTCAATGCTTGTCTCCAGGATAGTGTCATCAGTTATATATGACTCAGTATCAACGCAATCTCTGGAAGCAGATGCAACAACTAGGAGTCCTTACCTCAGCAATATCAAGACTCAGTAAATGACATCATACACAAGGGCCTAGAAGCAGGCAAACATGAAGTCCGTGCAGCCTATGATAGTTTTGAAACCTCGTCCATGATGTCTGCAACTGGAATCAGTGCACATAGCTGGGCCTGGCTGAAAGCCTCTGACCTCAGGCCTGAGGTTCAGGAAAAGCTAGCATATCTGCCTTGTGCTGGTGACAACCTTTTTGGTGGCAAGGTTCAAGATGCAGTGGCACAGTTAAAAGAACACTCTGAAACTCTGCGCCAGCTCTCTGCTGTTCCAACAGAAACACCATCTTCTGCACGTAGAACAGCATGAAAGGACACCAGGAAACCCTATTACCGACCATGGAGATATTATCCACCAGCACCCCGTGGTAGGGCATCTAGACCAGCACAGAGAAGTCAGCCTAGGCAACCAAGGGCACCTAGGCCTCAACCTCCACCTCAGGCGGGCCCAGCATTAGGATTTTGAGAAACTGCCAGAGAACAGCAGCCATTCCATCAACCCAATCCAAAATCTACCAGTGGGAGGTCTGGTCTCTTTCTTTCAACCCAATTGGTCAAACATCTCAACAGATCAATGGGTACTATTCATTATAACACACAGTTACCAACTGGATTTTCTCACAGTACCAAAAGACTCTCCACTAAAGTCTCTTTGGATACACAAAGGTCATATCACTCTCCTGAACACAGAATTATCCACCCTTCTGAGAGCCAGGGCCGTGGAACCAGTTCCCCGACCTCAGCAGGGTAGAGGATTCTACTCCCGTTATTTCCTCATTCCAAAGAAAACAGGAGGCCTACGTCCCATCTTAGACCTCCACAAGCTCATCAAATTTCTACGGAAAGAAAAATTCAGAATGGTCTCCTTAGGCACCATGTTGCCCCCTTTTCAAGCAGGAGATCTGCAAGACACTTATGCTCACATTCCAATATTCCCTCCTCATTGCAAGTTTCTGCGTTTCCTGGTGGGTCATCAGCTTTTCCAATACCGGGTTCTGCCACTTGGAGTTGCCTCAGCACCCCGAGTATTCACAAAGTGCCTAGCGGTAGCAGCAGCTGATTTGCACAAGGAAAGTGTACATGTTTTTCCTTACCTGGACGACTGGACCAGAAGCCTGTCAAAGCAAGGGGCTCTCACATCTCTCAGGCTCACAATCAATCTGCTCCACTCATTGGGATTCCTAATCAATTACCAGAAATCCCACCTCATACCATCTTGCCTACTGCAATTCATCGGTGCAGAGTTGAACACCATAATACCAAGAGCCTTCCTCCTAGAGACACTCTCCTCATTAGCGAACTCTCTGCGCACAAAGAAACAGGTGACAGCACATCAGTTTCTAACTCTGCTTGGCCACATGGCCTCCACAGTTCATGTCACTCCTATGGCCAGATTAGCCATGAGAATAACCCAATGGACATTAAGATCACAGTGGATACAAGCCATTCAACCACTGTCGTCTCCAATTCAATTAACCCACCTGGTGGGAGAACAAGAACAACTTGCGCACAGGCCTACCCTTCCAACAACTAGTTCTGCAAGTAACTTTAACTACAGATGCATCCACCTTTGGTTGGGTAGCACACATACGCAATCTCCAAACTCAAGGGACTTGGACAAAACTCAAAGCAACGTTTCAAATCAATTTCCTGGCACTTCGAGCTATACATTATGCACTATATGCGTTCAAGGACTGCCTTTCACACAAGACTGTTCTCATACAGACAGACAACACAATAGCCATGTGGTACTTGAATAAACAGGGAGGTATGGGCTCGTATCTCCTTTGTCAAGAAGCCACACAGATTTGGGACTGGGCCCTGACACATTCCATGTTTCTCCGGGCCACTTATCTAGCAGGCATCCACAACATTGTTGCAGATTGCCTCAGTCATCAATTCCAACCCGAGTGGTCCCTGGATCAGTTGGTAACGACCAGAATATTCCACCGCTGGGGCCAACCAACCATAGACCTCTTTGCATCTGAACTGAATCACAAAGTGGACAAATTCTGCTCCATATACCAGCAGACCAGCCAAGTGAGCCAGGGACACCTTTGCTCGCCCCTGGAATTCAGACCTTCTATACGTGTATCCCTCGATACCGCTAATAACCAAAAGTCTAGTAAAGCTACAACAGGACAAAGGGTTAATGAATCTGATAGCCCCATATTGGCTTCGACAAGTATGGTTTCCCATACTTCTTGACCTCTCTATCAGAGAGCCAATTTGCCTGGGTACAGCTCCCACTCTCATAACTCAGGATCAGGGCAAGTTGCGCCATCCCAACCTCCAATCCCTATCTCTAACAGCCTGGATGTTGAAAGCTTGATCCTATAACCACTCAATCTTTCAACTAACGTTGTCTCAAGTGCTGGTAGCTTCACCTAAACCTTCCACATGAAAAACATATCTAAGTGGAAACGATTCACCACGTGGTGTGCACAGAAGTATTGACCCCTTTTCCTGCCCCACAGCATCTTTATTAGACTATCTCTGACACCTTTCAGACTCTGGTCTCCAGACCTCATCAGTAAGGGTACATCTAAGTGCTATCTCAGCTTACCATCATACAGTAGGGGATGCACCAATATCAGCACAACCCCTTGTCAGTAGATTTATGAGAGGTTTAATTCACCTTAAACCCCCGTTACGGCCACCAGTCACAGAATGGGACCTTAATGTTGTACTAACAAGACTCATGCGTTCTCCTTTTTGAACCTATGGATTCCTGCGATATTAAATTTCTTACATGGAAAGTTCTCTTCTTAGTAGCTATTACATCTGTTAGAAGGGTTAGTGAGTTACAAGCACTTGTCACATACTCACCCTATTCAAGGTTCTTGCATGACAGAGTGGTACTCCGTACTCACCCTAAATTCCTTTCCAAGGTAGTTACAGAATTCCACTTGAATCAATCCATAGTCTTGGGCACATTCTTCCCAAGACCTCACTCACCAAGGTGAGAGGGTTTTGCACACATTAGACTGTAAACGTGCACATGCATATTATCTAGACCACACTGCAGTCCATAGAAAATCCACTCAAGTCTTTTTGTTTCTTTTGATAAAAACAAACCGGGTAAAGCAGTAAGCAAACAATCTCTCTTTCTCTCTCTCTCTTTCTCTCTCTCTCTTTCTCTCTCTCTCTTTCTCTCTCTCTCTTTCTTTCTCTCTCTCTCTCTTCTCTCTCTCTCTCTCTCTCTCTCATTGTATAGAGTTCTGCTATGAAAAAGCAGGCCGTCCTCTCCAAGCATCCAACCTGCTGTGATTTCAGGCTGCCTCATTTTTTACAACAGGTACACCAGTTGTTGTGCCCGTTGCACAAGTTGTTTGCTGTTGGTCCAATACAAGAATGACTCAGCCTGTAGCTTGCTAATCACCCATATGTGAGGACTATCATCCTGCTTGTCCTGGGTTAAAGCAAAATTGCTTACCTGTAATAGGTGTTATCCCAGGACAGCAGGATGTAATCCTCACGAAACCCACCCGCCACCCTGCGGAGTTTGGTCCGGTACGTTTTCTTATTTTATTTTTGCTAACGCTTATTGCTACACACGAGACTGAAGGGAGACCCCTGTGGCTGGAGGGATCATGGCATGCTGGGCATGCTCAGTGTGCCAGTCAAAAGTTTCTAGAAACTTTGACAGTTTTCCATGATCGGGCTCTGTCCAGTGACATCACCCATATGTGAGGACTACATCCTGCTGTCCTGGGATAACACCTATTACAGGTAAGCAATTTTGCTTTTTCAAAACTGTTTTCCTTGGTAAATGGTTTGGCTGTTTTGCCTGGTTAAAAGTAGATGTGGACTTCCATAGCATGTGTTTAAAATGAGGTATTTAGGATGGGGGGAAAATGTGTACATACATGGGATTTTCAAATGTATGCACGCTGTTTTGCCATGGCTTGGTCACCAATACTGAAAGGTGCAGAATACTTGGACACTTATAGGATGCATATTTTCCAGCTGCTAATTTATTTATTTATTTATAAATAACTTTTATATACTGACATTCAAATGAATATCACATCGGTTTACATAATGGGCAAGCTCCTTATTTATTTATTTTACTTACATTATTTGTATTCTGACAACCCACAAATCAATGGATATTAGCAATACACACATACGACTATATGGTGTCCAAATTAAGGGAAGGCCGAGTACTTCCAGTGCTACAACTTATTTATTTTATTTAACAGTTTTATATACCGACCTTCATAGTAAATAACCATATCGAATCTGTTTACATTTAACAAGGGGTATAACTGGAGTAACAATTCAAGTGAACGAAGATAACAATAGGTAGGAATAAGTCAAAGTTACAATCTTAAAATAATAAAATACAAACTTAAAATAAATAAAAATAAGTAAAACAAAATAGAGATAAGAGGGCAAGATGACTTTGCAGGGGAGACCCTGCACAGACCCTGGGAAATTAAAAAAACAAACAAATCATAAAACAAAATACCATAGTAAAAAAAAACAAAAAAACAAAAACAGTATCAATACTGCCATGAAATAAATAAAATAAGCTTAAAACAATAAATAAACATAAAATGAAGTAAGGGACCCAGGAGAGGTTGTTAGGGACCTGTAAAAACGACTCCATATATTTCAAAGGGACTTGAGAATCTGGTACCAGCGAAATCGCTGGTATTTTGGGGTTTAAAAAAATGCAAACTGAGACAAAGTGCCTTGAGTGTGCCTCTGGCACTTCTATTACCCCCAAGAAACATCTTTTGGTGCTAAAGAAAATATGGCCTGGATTGGCCACTGTTGTAAACAGGATGCTGGACTTGATGGATCCTTGGTCTGACTCAGTATGGCATGTTCTTATGTTCTTAATAACTTTCTATATTTTAAAACTCTGATCTAGGGAAAAAAGTGAACCGGTCCTAGTTTTCTTAGACTCGGCTGATTTCAAAGCTGTTACCATGGAAATCTGGATTGGCTTGGGTAAACAACTTCATATTTAGCCATGGTAGATACGATGGGGGGTGATTTAACTAGTGCCCATGGGGTTTTAAAAACATGTTGAGATCAATTTAATTATATAAACATTATCTAAATATTATCCTCAGATGTTGCAGGAGAGTGTCAATTTTGATACTGACATGTCTAAGGAAGGCTCAGAATTGTCACCAGCAATACTTCAGGGACAGTTGATACAACTGCACTGATGATATACTGGTTACAGTTTAGAATTATGTGGAGAACATCGTTGGAGACTGCCAAGAGCAGACCCCTGGACATACTTGTCACAAAGCTAGTCCAGAGTAGATTTAGAGACAAATCATTAAGGGAGCATCTTATACACACTAGTGTGAATGTGTGAGGTATGGGAAGTGATTTAAATTACTAAATTTCTTGTCACAAGAAATTAAGATAAAGCAGAGATCTAAAGTAACTGTAATCTCTCATTTAATCTGTGGTTAATAAATCAGTTATTTGAAGATTCTGAGTGGACATGTGAGACAAAAAACCTGCGTTACTGCTACTAGTAACAGGATTTCTACTACCTCATAATGAATCTGAGGTAAAAGTAAAGCTGGTTAAAGCCAGCTGACCTTTAGAAAAGTGCTGTGCACACAGTTTAAGCTGTAATTTCAAATATCTACTATGTAGAGCAGAGCTTTCCAAACTTTTCATGTTGGTGACACACTTTTTAGACAAACATAATTTTGGGACACAGTAATTCAGTCTACTAGCAAACCAGAAGTTAAAGGTTAAACGAACGAAATGTATTTCGACAATTTATGTATGTTTCCTTAAATATATATATATAATAAAGTGTTTCATGACACAACCTATCTTGTGAAAACCTTTCATTTATATTAAAAATATACAATATTCCAAGATTAATGTTATTGTTATAATTTATGAGTAACAATAATAAAACAAAGTTATTGTGTTATTCAATTTACCTCTTTAATGAGATATATGAGCTTGATGGGATGAACACAACTTTTCAATATTTGGTGTTTAATAAAAAAGTCCAAAGGGTCTTCTGTGTAATTTAAAAAAGCTGGCCAGTTTCACACTATATAATTATTTGATAGCCTCATTCAACTAATTCTATATGGCTATGAGAGTGAAGTCTGGAATTTATAGGAAGGGACAGAATGTCAATATAAATCCTGCACCTCCAGTTCTGTAACTCTGTGCACCCACTGAAATTCCCCCAAACAATGGAGCTTGGATGTTTCCCTTACAGCTCATCATACTAAAAGATATTTTCAAATTCTGGTGTCGCCTCACAGTAACAGCAGCACAAACACCTTCCACTGCCAGGCACATTGTGAACTAACACAAAACCTCGCAAAAAAGACACTCAAAATCTATACTGCAATCCCATTGTAACATAACAGTAATAACACCAAGGACTCAAACAACAATAACCCTACCTGTGAAAAAGCAAGGGTAAATATTACACTGGGTCCTAGAATACCAATACACCACCTACTGAGGAAACAAAACAAACCAGATTGCTATAGATCCCTATGCTAGCAGAATCTCTCATCATGGTCACACACACAGAGCAGAGACAGACCCTCAAATACAGAATACAAAATAAAGGAGCACAAATTAGACAAAAACTGAAATGGAAACCCCAAGAAGCCAGACTCTGTGTATTAACAATGGAAAAACAGAACCACCATTCCTCATAAAACAAATAAAATCAAGAAACATAAAGCATCAGTTATAATAGTAAAACCATACTAATAAAAGAATATTTTAAAACTACTAATAAATAGAATTTCTATTAAAATCATTTACATTTTTTACAATTTCCCAAACACCAAAAGAAGTTGCAAAACAGCACATATATCAAATAGCACCCAATAATTAAAACTAATAAAGATTTTAAAAAGCCCCTGCTGTCCATACCTGAGAGCTCTTGATTTCCAGTCACCCTGATATTGTCAAGGATTAGGAGGTTATACTCTCTCTCACACATACTCACTCACATGTCCATTCTCTCTCTTACACCCACCATAACCTCTCGTTCTCACAGACACTGACACACTCTCAGGCTCTAAGACACTCTCTCCCCCTCCACATCCCCCCCCTCCACACACACAAACAAACTCTTACTCCCCTGGATTTTCTCATACACACTCATGGTCTCACTCTCTCTCTGGCTCCCTCACATACACACAAACACACACACCCAGGCAAGTTCCCAATCATTCTCACACAAACACACACACCATCCCCCAGGCATGCACCTATTCTCACACATGCACCCCCCGGGCAGTCTCCCATTCATACACTTGCACACACTAAAGGCAGACCCCCTCTCTTTTGCCAGCAACCTCGGAGCCTCTCTCATTACTCTGCTGCCACTGTCACTGATGCCGCATGGCTATTGGGGAGGTGTTGATTGCTGCTATTGGCACTGAAGCCCATTCTGCTGCCTCCTCTGTGCAGGCCCCGTGGGTTTCCACTTCCTCCATGTTGATCTCATACATTGTGAAATCCGCATAGAGAAAGTACTACTCTTGTACATTACCAAAGATTACATGTGCCAATCAGTAAAAAGTAAATTTTTTTTTTTTTTTTTTTTACCTTTGCCGTCTGATCTTAGTTTTCTAATTGGTTGGTCACAGGCTTTTTTGTTCCACCTCTCCTTTCTTATTTTTTTGCCAATTCCTTTCATATTGTCTTTTTTTCTATTTCTTTTCTCTCCATCTATCTTATTCCCTCAAACATAGTCAGGTTCTCATTCTCACATGCTTTCTAACTCTTACATGCTCTCTCTCATACAATCATTCATACAGTCTCTCTCTTGCACATGCTGTCTGTCTCTCACACACCCAGGCTCTCTCTCCCTCATGCTGTCTTGCTCAAGCACAGACTCTCACTGTCACATGCTCTCTCTCATACAATCATTCATACACACAGGCTCTCACTGTCACATGCTGTCTGTCACACACACAGGCTCTCACATGCTGTCTCTGCAAACATTCAGGTCCTCACTCCCACACACAATCTCTCAACTCATCTCATGCACACACTCTACGGGCCCTCAGCCTCTCTCTTACCTCTGGGCCTCCTCTTCACGGATCGCTGCAGGATGGGCTCTGCAGCAGCCCTGATCTTCTCGGGCTGATCCGCAGTGGGGACCCTGCTACCGGGCCTCCTCCTCTTCTCAGCCCGCTGCAACAATGCTGCTCCTCTTCTGCACGCGGCTGATGCTCCTCCTCCTTCCTGCCCTTGCGGCTCCGGCAACATTTTTCTTCTGGGGCACACAGCACAGCGATGCTTCACTGCTTGGCCGCCAGTGGGATGAGGTCCACCGGCGGCCACATTGGCTCCCACTTGCCGGTGTGTCACGTGCACCGGGCTTACGCGACACACCGACACACTAAAGTGTCGCGACACACACTTTGGAAAGCTCTGATGTAGAGCATAGCAAGGATTACTCAACTAGTAGAATCTAGTAAGTCACTAAAATCTAATAAACTGAGTTTATTGCCAAGTTAGCATGTATTTTGTACCCTGTATTGGGATTGCACAGAATGTAGATATCTAATTCTGGAAATTAAAAAAATTAAGAAAATATCTTCTCATTTTCCTCAATGATTTTTTTTTAGAATGGGGAAAATAATTATCTTTTGATTTTGGGATAAGCTACCAAAGTTCACTAAGACTTCCTGAGCATACACTAGGGAACATTACTTAGTCTACCGGAAGAATATCAGGGGGATTGTAGTCTGTTTTCTGTCCTGCCCTGTTTTAACTGTAGGGTACTGTAGTAGTTTTGAGAGGTGAGAAGAAAGCAGAAGACTATGTACCCCAGAGGAGATGATGCACTCAATTCAAGAAGAGGCACTGTACTTTAGCAGTGCTAGCCAGCAGCTGATACATGGTAACAATGCAAAGTGTGCATACTAAGGATACCACACCAGACACAGTTAAAAAAGCAAAGAAAGAAAAATACAAGTCTCGTACACAAAAGGAAAAGAATACATAAAAAAAAAAAAATTAAAGGCCTTTTCCAGCAGAAGCTTCATACTTACTTAGAGACATCCAGTGAACATCCAGAACACTTGCAACAGAAAAAAAAAACACAGAATCAAATTCCTTTTTAAGTAATTAGCTTAGTTAAAAGATTTTGAGTTTTGAGTGTGAACATATTTACTTGTCTGATAGAAATTCAGCAGAAGCATTTTAGATAACCAGTTCTATAAAAAGGAGAAAAGATACTAGAATTTTGTTCATTTAATATGTCATAACATCTTGAAAGAAATTTAAATAACAAAAACCTGTTGTTAGCATATTTGATTAATATTTTAAAAGAAAATCTAAAACATTTAATTGCATCAGATTTCCCTTCTTTTTAGTTCTGCTCTTGCTTTCTACGTCTGGAATGCTGAATTGGATGGTCTAGGGCCCCAACATACTAAACCCATTAGGAAAGTGGGCTTCTGGTAGTATCCTCTGCAAACAACACTGAGAGCCCCTACCTCTCTACCATCTGCCTTGGATACCATAGTGGGAGGGGGTCCCCTTTGCAGGGCGGTTTAGAAGAACATCAAGGGGGGCTCTTGCTATAGGTCCAGTTTTCCTTTTACTTATTTTTCTTAGTATGCTGCTAGACTTACTTTGGTTCTCCCTTTTTCCTTTTTTGTGGCTATAAAGAAAATTTCCAGTGAGTATATATCTTATCATTTTGATTTTTTTTTTTTTTTTACCTATGAGTATATTTTGCTGGGCAAGTTTATGCTTATCTATGTTTGTTGAAGTTAATAAAGAGTAAATAAAACAAACAAAGAAGAGCATCAAGCCACCTTGCAATCTATTAACTGTGTGGGAATCAACCAGCCTCCACCTGATGCTAGAGTTTTCCCTTCAAGCGTCCAGTCTTCCAAACATTCCCCTTCCTCTCTTTTCATTGTTTTCCAGCTCCTTCCATTATTCAGCAGCAGCTGCCTGCCTGGGGTCAAAAGAAGAAGGAAAATCATCAGCACAGAAGTAAAGGCCCAGCAGCAGAATCAGCTAAAGCTTAGGACCAGTTTTTGATGAATTTGAGCCCTCCTCCCCTATCCTTTTCTCTGCTGTAGAGAAGTGTTCAGTCCTTCCTCTTGGAATGGCTCTGTATCTCCAGAGGCCAGTGGGTTCTGAAAATTGTGGAGTATGGCTACTATTTGATTTTCTTGCTCTCTTCTGACCCTTCTCAGTTGGCCCAATTGCAACTGGACTTGGAGACGCTCCTTCAGCAGAAGGCAAAATAATCTGTCCTTTAGGTGTGTGGTTAGAGATTCTATTCTGCCTATTTCTTAATTCCCAAGAAGTTGGGGGTGAGGAGGGGAGGGTGGTTTAAGACTGGACTTTGAGACTGTATTGGTGGTGTGGGAGAAATTGGTGGTGTGGGAGAAATTCAAGATGAATTCCCTCTAGCAATTTTTCCTTTCATTACTGGAGGGATTGCATATGTGCTCTGTTTCTCAAGGATGTGTATGCAAACATCCCCTTTCACCCTGCCCACCAGATGTTCTTCAGGTTTGTAGTGAAAGACATACATTACAAATATATGGTGCTTCCCTTCAGCCTCTCTGCAGCATCAGGGTATTTGCAAAATGCCTTGTAGTAATGGCAGCACAGCTTCATTGGCAGGGAGTATGCATGGTCTTCTGCAATCACCATTGGCTGGTGATGGGTCCATCCTGGTTCTGGAGTCCCTTGAAGACAATATTCCTTCAGTTTCTAGGCATCCTAGTCAACTTTGCCAAATCAAACCCAATTGTGGCTCCAAGAATTCAGTCGTAGGTGTCTGAATAGACTTGCTTCAGGTGAAAGTTTCTTCCTGTTAAAAGAGCAGCATTGCTGAGGACCTTGGTAACATGTCTCCTTTATCAGGACTGAGCATCAGCAAGGTTGGTCCTGGTCTTCCTTGGAAACATGGTTGCTGTGGTGCATATGGTTCCCCTGACTTGTCCACTGGGATCAAGCCTATCAGCCATTATCTCAGTGACACTGGGATAAAAGTATCTCTTCAGTGGCGGATGAATATGGAAGTTCTAAAAGTGGGCCTCGCATTGCACATTACACTGCATCAACTGACTGTCTACACCAAGGGGTGGAGGAGGCACACAGAGAGGCATGAACATAAAGTTTGTGGTCCTCGATGAGAGTAATCTACAAATCAATCTTCTGGAGCTTCAATCCATTTGCTCTTCTCTTAAGGGCTTTTTCTCTCTTTCAGGAAAGAGAATCTTGATCCAGATGGTCAATGAAGTGGCTATGATGTACATATATAAGCAGGGAATTATTGCCTTCTATGCCCTCTGCCAGAAGGCCTTCCAAACCTGGTCATGGGCAAGTCATTACAGGTCCATCTCCAGACGACCTACCTTCCAGGAATCTAGAACACATTGGTGGACCACCTCAGCAGAGTGTTAAAATTGCATGAGTGTTCCCTAGATCAAAGAAGCTTGGGTAATTTGTTAGTCACCAGAGAAAGCTAATGATCAGTCTGTTTGCCTCGGAAGACCACAGAAAAATCAAAGTTCTGCTTCATGCATCAGAGCAGCTACAGATCAGCTCCCAATCCTTTTGTGCTAGACTGGTCTAATCTTTGTGCATTCACTAATTCCTTTCATTGCCAGGACCATCTAAAAGGTCCTCCCTGGAGAGCGGTTTAGTTCGCTAATGCTCTGGAAGAGGCTGAGGTACACACAAGGTAGTGTGTGCATGTAGAAAATCCTACACATGCTCAGTAAAGTTTTTACTGAATTCTGAGAGCAGGATACCATGTCAGTGTCATGAGTGACATTAGAGAATCTCTACAGGTACCACACTCCAAAACCTCTCATCACATAATCTTCAGAGACAGGGCATTCTCCACAGCAGGACCACCTCTATGGAACTCTATTCCACCGGATCTGCGACAGGAACCCTGCCTTCCAACATTCAGGAGAAGACTCAAAATTTGGTTATTTAAGAAAGCCTTTCCAGACCCCAACTGAACCTTAACTCACCACTAACCAACTCTCAGACATTACCTTAACACGGTAAACAATAACATTGCAAAATTCCATAACTTAGTAAATACCATAATTTTGTAAATTTGTTCTTTTTGTTAAATTCCTATTGCCTTCTCTCTGCTCCCAGTTGTGTATTTCCCTGTTTTATTGTAACTGCAATGTTTCGCTCCGCACCTGTTAATGTTTTTATTGTATCCTCTTTTTACACCCCTTTGTTAATTGTAAACCGGCATGATACCTATCACGAATGCTGGTATAGAAAAACACAAAATAAATAAATAAAAGCAAGCTAACTCATCTTGCTGTTTATGGAGAACCCTATTTACAGGTAAGCAAACTTGCTAAGTTTAACCAAACATCAAATCTGAGATGAGTTAATATCATTCCTTACCTGTTTATTCTGTAATATAGGGTTCTAATAGCTTTACTAGTCTTAGAAAACTGAAATCTTTGTAGGTTGTATACCTTTTAAAGGACCAATAAAAAAATATTGTTCATGAATTTGAGATCTCACAAGTCTCTTCTTCAAATATCTGCGAATGTTTTGTGTGATCTTGAAAGCTCATGTACTCTGGTCTTTTAAAAGTATCACAGCCTGGAGAGTCTCATTTTGCCTGTTTATTAAAGAAATATATCTGAGCTTGTTCTGCAAGAACACTTTTTTTTTTTTTTTTTTTTTTTTTAAGTTTTAAACTGACGGTTCCTTTTCCTTTTGTTACAGAAGATTCAGTTATAATGAGCTGACATCCATTCCATCCCTGGGATCTGCATCTTCGCGTGTTATCGCCCTCTTTCTGTAAGTTGTTGTTTGCACTGCAGTCTGGTTGCTGATTGCATATAGAGAATCCCTGAGTTCTCTATATTGTCAAGGGCAAAGATGTGCAATAATATTTGGATATGTTAATGCATTTACTTTCTAATTTTTAAATATCAATTTTATCACATCATAGAAAATATGCGTATTAGAAAAAGATATGAAGAGTCCAATATTCAGAAGTGCGGTGAGCAGCAAAGTTAACCAGATAATGTATCTAGTTTCCTTTACCCAGGTAAGTGTCGCTAAGTATACCTGAATAAAGTGAACTAGATAAAGTTTTTTGGTTGACTTTATGCCTGCAATTCACCCTGATCATATTATATTTATTTGGATAGTGCTAATTTTGGCACTGTTCAGTTAATTTTGCCTCATGGAGGGGGGAATTTTTGTAAACAGATTTGTCCAGATAACTTCTGAAGTTACCCAAACAAATCTTTTGAATATTGACCTCCCGAGGTCAACACTCTTTCTTTCTTTCTTTCTTTCTTTCTTTCTTTCTTTCTTTCTTCTTTCTTTCTTTCTTTCTTTAGCATTTTTTTATATACCGAGGTAGAGCAGAGTAGCCTTCACTCCGGTTTACAAATTATAACAACATGTTACATAAAACTATTGAAGACATTGAAGAAAAACAACAATTAACAATCTGAGAACTGTCATGTCAAACATATGAACAAGGCAAGATATCCCAAAGGATACGCATATTGAGTATAAACCAGATAAGATGTACCAAAGGATAGGTACATTAAATAGACTGAGTTCAAGTATAATGATAAAATAGTCTTAGATATCTGTAGGAAACAGGATGATTAGACAGATTCTTTGCTCCAGAATGTTATAGTGTAGTGGATGGATCCCTTGTCGATCAGAGCTGATTGGGCCTGGGCTTGTGGAGGAGGCTAGGTGGCTGTTGCTAATAATGGTGACCCCCAGCTGGCCAGTGAGCAGTATTGAAGGCTGATGGGACCTCATGCTGTGGTTTCTTAGAGGTACCTACATATGTCATCTGAGAAAGTGGGGTGTGAGAATCAAAGGAGGAGGGTGTGAGGGGATGGGGGAAGAAAGTGGCACTAAGAAACATTAATTCATCATTACTGGATAGGTTAGTGACATATCAAAAGGCTTGTAGTATATCACTACTATTAATCCTTGGCATAAAAGTGTCATGTGTGACATATATTACAAGACAGCAAAGTGTACTGCGAATTAATTTGTATTAATATATCTGTATGGAAATTTTTATAATCATGTAACTGAATTTTTAAAATTTATTTCCGATTGGTTATAAATCTGTTAAAGCAGTTAAATGAACTTTTTCTCAGCTGTTGTCATGTACTGTCCATAAGAGGGTTAGTAACATTAGAGAAAATAGAATCAATAGAAACTAAAATTTGTGGGTTTTTTTTTTTTTTTTTAATCATAGCTCTTTTTTTCTTCTGCTAGCTGGAGCCAGTCAGTGACACATCTAGCAACCTAGTAGTTCGTGGTAGATAAGTTCTTGGCCCACCCAATCTTCCCAGTTGTTCTCGCCTACTGTGCCATCACAGACCATACTGATCTCTGGTCTTTTCTCTCCTTCTCCCTTACCCCACTGCCCTCTGTTTTTGTAAGGAACAGGCTTGAATTTGCCACAGGATGCATGCAAAGAGATGTCGCTCCACAGGCAATGGGATATTAGCTGAAAAGTCATTTTTTAAAGTAGAGCAGTGGTTCTTACCCCAGTCCTTGGGACAGATTCAGTCAGTCAGGTTTCAGGATATCCACAATGAATATGCATAAGCTAGATTTGGATAAAATGGAGGCAATGCATGCACATATGTCACAGGCATATTCATTGTATCTATTCTGAAAACCAGACTGACTGAATGTGTTCTTAGAACTGGGTTGAGAACCACTGACATAAAATGCTGTTCTAAAATTCTTCAAATAAAATGAAGCCTTGGGATTGTCCTTGATCTCACCAGCAACAGTTTCCTAAACCTAAGGCTATGTTTGTTTTAAAGTGTGTTACAGAGGTCCATCTAGATAAAGCAATAGGAGTTCCAACAGTACACTTGGCTGATACTTTATGGTAGGCTAACATGCCCATCTTGTAAAAAATAACACCCCCCCCCCCCCCAAGGGTAAGGTTTGCTCACCTGTGTTTACTTAAAAATGAAACAGGGAATCAAGCAGTGTTAAGGTGCCTTGGCATGACAACCTAATAATAAAATTGTTCATATAACTTATAGATCTGAGATTTCTGCTGGCAGTAAGCCCTGAATTCTGAAGGTACTGCATTCTTGCCAAGTATCTTAAGTTAACTCTTTATAAGACAAAAGGAGGAAATGCTGTATTTTCTTCCTAATGTATTGTGGGCTACAGTTTGAACATCAGTGCTGTGTAGAGGTCTAGCACTATTTCATATGCAGCATCAATTTCTTAATTCTCAGGCCCCGGAACATCCCTTTTTACTTTACCACTAATAAAAGGTGTCCTGGGATCAGGATTTTAGAAGATGTTTTAGTTCAGAAAAACACATTTTTGTGCATGTTCCAGCTACATGACCTCTACTGCTATTTCTAACTAATTCTTGGCTTCATTTAGAAGAAAAAAAGCTTTCAGTCAATGCATGCACTAGATGAAGTTCCTGGATCAGTTTCAGATCAGCAGTTGAGCATGACGCAGAAGCTTGTGGCACCAGACAAAGCATTGAGAAGAGTGCCTGAATGACACACACAGGACCCCCTTTGGGACCATCTCTCCCAGAGCCAAAGAAAAGATCGGCGCCATTATCGCAGGACTCTACCAGAGTGGGCCCTTCCTTCATGCCTCCATGAAGGATGACGAGGTCTCATTGACGCAGATCTCGTCATCCTTCATGGTGTGGAACATCAGCAAGGCATCGAGCCACTAATTTTACCCAGACCTGAAGCCAACCAGGGTACCATTAGTGCAGAGCTTGAATTCCTGGATGTAGTCTACACATTAGGCATGGCATACCAAGATGCTATGAATGGTGTTGGTACAAAGCGCCTTGTGCATAAGCCACAGATTCCCTTTTCTGGTGCTGTGTGTAGAGAGACATTTGCTGGTGCTGTGCATGGACCAAGGCACTGTTTTGATGGGGTTCGTCAACTGAGGCTGGCACAGAATGTCAGAGCCAGCCACTGTCACTACCACAGTAGATGCAGTTGCCATGGCACCGAGTTCTTTATTGGCAGCACTCGATGAGGATACGCTGATCTGGGTCTCTGAAGCGGATGTGCTCTCCAGTTCTGGGATAGAGGGTCCCTCAGCCAGTGGAAGTTCAGCTATTGAAGCTAGTGAAGAATTTATTTGCCTCCTAAAGCCCTAAAGACAGAGGGGAGAGAGAGAGATTAGTTCTGCACTGGTGTGTACCTCTCCTCAAAAGCTTCCAGTGCTGGGAATAAATCTGCACCCTAAGGTGGTGGATTCTCCTCCTCCTCTGATGGGGTTCCTTCATGAATTAGAAGGTGAGGAAGTGGTATCAGTTTATTATAAGTTCTACTGGATGTTTTCCTCTTGGAATAGTGGAGATCTCCTCCTATGTCACCCTTATTGGGGTTGTTGCTTAGTGTTCATCTATGGTCAGGGGAGGAAGAAGATTCCGTGGGGATTCCCTGTAGTCTTGCTGCAGCATACCTCTCCTCTGGAGGATCACTGTTACTACAGGATCTTGGATAAGCTGGCAAAGATGCTTTCCATCAGCATTAGGGAAAGGACCCAAGGACAGATGTCCTTAGGCTTCTTCAGTTTCTTCAATCTCCAGCAAAAACTGTGGCTATCGTTCACAAACAACTCAAGGACCTGCAGATGAGGATATGGTAGATGCCAACATCTTGCCTACTAGTGTCCTGGAAGCTAGATTTAAAGTACAGAGTCCAGGTTTCTTTCACTTTTGGGGTGGCCAAGCTAGCACCCTTTTCTGTGATGGTGGAGTCAGCTTTGAAACATGCTAAGTGCACTTGCAATCACTCCAGCATGCCTCCTGAGAAGGATCCAAAAGACTTGTATGCATTTGGGTGGAAAAAGGTCTTCCAGGGTTCAATGTTGAGGGCCAGGATAGCGGATCGCCAACTCTAAATGGTGCAGCATTTGCACAAATGTGTGAAAAAGCATTTGACAGAATTATCAGACTCTGAGTAGGCAGACCTCTTTCAACCAGTGGATGAATGTAAAAAATATCTTATCCATTCTGTTTATAAAGTTTTTGATATCATAGCCAGGATTTTGGCCACTTCCATTGGAGCTCGAAGGCTCATGAAGTTAAGAGTGAGTGACCTCCAAGAGAACATGTTTGATTATTTTGCAAAGATTCCATGCACAAAATACAACTTATTTGGTGACAAAATTCAAGAGAAGTGGTTCTAATTAATAGCATCAATCCACCCTAAAACCATTATTAGCTGCGGTGTGGGACTAGCCGGCTCCTGCCTGATGCCAGTATTTTTTCCTACAGGTATCCATTCTTCCAAATACATCCTTTCTACTCTTTTCAGTGTCACTAAGCCTCTCCCACTCTTCAGCTGCAGCGGTTGCCCACTTCAGGTAGACAAAGGGAGTGGGGTCAGCCACTGCTGCTGTGCCTTTGCACAGCAGCAGATACAGTTTAAGCTCAGGACCAGTTTTTTGATGACTTTGAGAGCCATCCCCTATCTCCTCTAGTGGGAGGGAGGTTCGGTCCTTCTGGAAGAGGTGCTTATGCTTCTCTTGCTGTCCTCTGACCCAAGGGATTTTAGACCCTTCTCAGTCTGCCCGACTTCTGCTGAAGGTGGAGTCACCCCTTCAGCAGAAGGTATCAAACCTGTCTGTCTTTTCCCAGAAATGTTGAGCGGGTTCCTATATACTTTTCCTCTGCTTCAGATTGTGGTGAGGATGGTGCATAATGTACACAGATAGGGTACTTCTTATCCTCATTGCTCCAGCTTGACCTAGATGAGTGTGGTTCTTTTGTCTCATCAGGAGGTCAGTCTGTCCACTAATCTCCTTGGTATCCAATCCAACTCTAGTAACTTAAGAAGAGGGTCATTTGAGCTTTCCCTCCAACTTTTCGGCATGGATATTGAGCACCTGATAGTTTCTTTGTTGTCACAATCTAAAGAAGTTGAGGATATTGTGATTTTCTGCCAGGAAGCATCTATCAAAAGAGTGTACATCTTTAAATTGAAGTATTTTCTCGTTGTCCAGTAGGCTCCCTGAAACTATTTGCTTGTAATCCAAAAGATCTGCATCAGTACTTGTTCTTCTCCTCATCAGGTCTCAGTTAAGGTGCATCTCTGTGCCATCTCTGCTTTCTGCCCTGGATGGAAATCAAATCTCCATTCATCTCTGGTATCAAAATTTGTGAAGGGCTTCTTATAAATGAAGCCTTCTGTTGCAAAATCACCGATGTCATGATATCTCAACATCGTCTTAGCACAGTTGATAAAACATCCCTATGAGCTGTTGGAATCAGCTTCCTTGAATTTTCTCACACAGAAAATGGTATTCTTAGTCACTATCACTTAGCCTAGATTACACAGTCAGCTGCAAGCATGGATTTCTTACTATCCGCATTTAGTTTTCTGCAATAAGGTAATGCTCCACATTCATCGTAAGTTTCTGCCTAAAATGGTTTCTGTGTTCCATCTGGTTCAAGCTATTGTTTTGCCCACCTTCTTTCCAAGGTCTCATGCACATAAAGGGTAGAAGGTCCTCTATTCACTGGACTGTAAAAGGGGTCTTAGCATATTATCTGAAGGAGAATGCGACCACAAAAGCATGCTCCTCAGCTTTTTGTCTCCTACGAGCGCAACAGAGTAGACGTGGCTGTTGCCAAACTTACATTGGCTAACTGGCTATCAGATTGTACAGTGCACTTCTATGTTTTGGCTGACCTTCAGATTGCAGACTCTGTCAAGGCTTATTAAGTGAGAGCCATGGCTACCTCAGTGGCTCACCCAAGAGCTATCTCTATCAAAGACATTTTCAAAGCTGCAGCTTGGTCGTCTGTTTACACCTTCATGTCCCACTATCTGGGCAATCTCTCCAGAAGTGACAGGTAACTAGGTAACTTTGGGAGAGTAGTTTTACATAACCTGTTCACCCAGTAATCTGCCCTCCATTTGGGGGGGGGGGGTTTGGGGGCCGGGTTGTTTATTCAGTAAATGCTCCACCATGCAATTCTCAGCTTGGGACTCCTCACATGTCATGGCTAATTTAGCCCTGCTTGTCGATGGAGAAAGCAAGTTTCTTACCCAAATGAGGTACTAAACAGGGTTCTCCATATGCAGCAGGGTGAATTAGCCATGCTTAATACCTGACCACACCACATCCTTAGAAAGTTGACTACCTAGCTAGAGCTAAGCTCTACAGTCAACTGAAAGGCTTGCAAGGTAGTACATATTCAGGAACTCCTATGCATGCTCAGTAGATTAAAAGCTCTAATGAGCTCAGAGAGAGGTCTGTTCAGTATCATCACATGACGTCACCCATGTATTCATGGCTAATTCATCCTTCTGTCTGCAGAGAACTCAGTTTACAGTAACATTGCTTTTTCAGTGAAAATATATAGTCTTCCTTAATTCAGTTCAGAGTATGTTGGTTAAATTAACAATCATATATATATAATTTTTTTACTGCCATAAAATTAATTTAGTATTATAGCTGAATCTGGGTTTCTTCAAAGTCAACAGATTTGAAATATATTGGTTTCTTAATGCCATAGCACTACTATAAATAGTAATTATGAGAGAGGAGTGTTAAGATTGCATGATTGGAGTACAATGGCTTTGTAACTCACTCTTGGACACCCAGAAAAATGACTTCCAAATGGAGGGTGGTTCCCTAAAACAAATCTGGTTTTGATGAACTTGTATTACAAGCATAGAACACTGCATTATTATACCGAATGAGTCACAGTGATTACTATGTCTTTGTATATGGTAATGTAAATGACTGGGACCCAGGAGACTTGAGCTGAAGTCCTGGTTCTGTGAAAGACATTCTCTGACCTTATGCAAGTTACTGTCACTGAATGTTCCTGTGTCACCTACTTTGGCTGTACCTGTGTTCATCTAATTTGTTGAACCTCTGCCTGGGGACTTGTGAATACAGCCAATGTAATCCCATAGTGTAAAGCTGTAAAATTTAATATCTAAATAGTCAAAAAGGTTGTTTGGACCTTTAAACACCAATCTCAGAAATCAGTGTTCTGGGATTATACTTTTTTGGTCTATTTTATTGCATGGTTTTTAATGCATTGTTTAAATCTCATGTGCTAGTGTCCCAAATCAAACAACAAAGGTGCTCATAAATTGTAAAATCCACTTAGCTGCATGCAACCACATCTTGAGTTGTATTTCAAACACCTTAACATGGTGCAGTGTTTTGAGTCCCTTCTGAATCGGGAGGTAAATAAAGAATTCTCTCAACTGCATTGCAGCTTCATTGATCAGTTCTTTTCCTCAAATAGTCCCGTTGGAATCTGCAACTGAAACATGGACAATTTTAAATGATTTTGAACAGGAGGAACCAGAAATGACATAAGACCTATTCAAATCTTACTGTTGTTCTATGAAACTCTATTTTATATATTTAGATTTTTATGTTCCGCTTTTCACACTTTTTTCAGCACTTCAAAGTGGACTACATTCAGGTACTATACGTATTTCCCTATTCCAGAGGGCTTACAATCTAAGTTTGTATTGAAGCTAACAATAATTATTTTGATTATTTTAGATCAGAGACTACCATTCCAATTGATCATTTAACCCATGTGGAATCACTGCATCCAAATTGAAGATCCAGTGTTGTTCCCATTTATTCAAAATAACTGATCTCCTCTTTGCTAAGGGATCTGTACCTGTTCTTATCACCTACCAAAGATCTTGAAAGGAATAGAAATATTAATGCAGCGTGACACTATCTGCACACAGTATTTCCATATTGAAACAATTGTGATGTTCAGTCAGAAGGGTACGAATGGACCTAGACGTCCGTCCTACATAGGTCAAATCACAAGGGCACTGAATCACATATACCACTCTAGAAGAATTGCAGTCTGTCCTGCTTTTGAGTGAAATGATGTGAATAGACTTTGGTTGAATCCAAACCAGTCTTTGAATCAAAAAATGTCCGCACTAATAATGTCCCCTGTTTCCTCCTCATCCCTGTTCTGTAAGCTTGATAATACCGATTTCACTATCATGTTTTTAAGATTTTGCCCGCATGAAAATGCTATCGTAGGGGATTGAGTGAAGATGCAATGAAGGTTAAGGACATTTCAGTGTCGCCAAAAAATATCTGCAATTTGATAAGCCTTGTCTCAAAACTTCAAAACCTAAATACTTTCGCTACTGATAATTGGTTGTTGGTACATGAGCAGCAATGACCTCTGTGTATGCTATTTTTTTTTTTATAACTCCCATAGGGAAACACCAGCTCAAAAAAATGTCAAAATCTGAGCAAAATCTTAGACATAATAGCGGAATTGGTATTATCAGGCTCACAGAACAGGGATGGGGATGAATCAGGGGCCACTGATGTGTTACTACTATACAAGGACCAGTTTGGATTCAATCAGTCTTATTTATTTATGTATGTATATAAAAGTATTTATTACCCGCCCTTCCAATGTTTGGGGCGGAGTAAAGTAAAAATATTCATAAAAACAGCAATAATAATTCAATATGACAAAACATTTTGCTTAAAAGCAAGACAGACTGCAATTCTTCTGGAGTGGTATATGTGATTCAGTGCCCTTGTGATGTGATCTACATAGGATGGACGTCTAGTCCAATTCGTACCCGCCTGATTGAGCATCACAATCTCAATACGGAGACAATGAGTGCACCTCAGTATCACATTGCACTGAATATCCCCATTCCTTTCAAGATCTTCAGTGGGTGATAGGAACAGGTGCAGATCCCTTCACAAGGAGGAGATCAGTTATTTTGAACAAATGGGAACAATACTGATCTTAAATTTGGATACAATGGCTCCACGTGTGGTATTCTCTGATCTAAAATAATCAAAATAATTATTGTTAGTTTCAATAGAGTTTCATAGAAGGAACACTAAGATTTGAATGGGTCTTGTATCATTTCCGGTTCCTCCTGTCAAAATAATTTAAAATTGTCCATGTTTCAGTCCAACTGGACTATTTGAGATGAAGAATTGATCAATGGAGATGCAATAATGGTTGAGAGACGCCTTTATTTACCCCTGGACACAGAAGGTGTGTTAGGGTGTTTGAAATTCATGAAACACAAGATGTGGTTGCATGTAGTTAAGTGGATTTTACAATTTATGAGCACCTTTGTTGTTTGATTTGGAACAGTAGCACATGAGATTTAAACAATGCAGTTAAACATGCAATTAAATGGACCATAAAACAATATAGTCCTAGAACATTGATTTCTGAGATTGGCGCTTAAAAGGTCCAACAAACCTTTTTGACTATTTAGATATTAAATTTTAAAGCTTTTTACTATGGAATTGCATTGGTTGCTGTTATAAGGTCAGCAGCTGAAGGCATCACTTCTAAAATGTTTCTGGCTTATGAGGAATGGCTTCAACCAGAATTTCAGCAAATTTAATCTGTAGGTCGCTTACACTTCCATTTTCCTTTGCAGGGGAAAAGTGCTGTCCACCCTGTGATTAGCACATTTTAAAATAAAAACTTCATTTTACCTCCAAGGGATGACTTGCACCATGTACTTCTGGGGGAGCATTTCAATATAGATGACTTTTTTGGCTTGTTGTTATAATGCTAATTTAATGTGGAAAACCCTGAGTGCATATTGTCTAAGTGAGAAATAATTCATAGTATAGTACCTGAATGTAATCCACTCTGAAGTGCCTGAAAGGCAGAATATAAATAAATAACAAATAATAGAGAACACTTCTATTAGTAGGTGCAGAGTAGATTAAGGATACTTCTTTCTGTTCACCATGCAAAAAAGAATATTCAAATTCTGGTGTCGTCAATAAAGTACCACAAAAATAGCTGAAAAACGGAAATAAATTATTGTGACACTAATAAATATAGCAGTTTATTCCCAAACAAACTTATCACTAAATACATAAGCCTGCTTCATGAATGTGGACAGTCATATACAGAAACTCAAATGTGTAAGCAGATTTTCAGCTAAGTAGTAAATACGGTCTTGTTTAGTGGATTTGCATATGTTTTGAGAAGTGACGTAAATAATCTGGGACCAAAGATTAAATAAGGATTTTTCTTTTGTTTTTTGGGACATTTTGCACTTTTTGAAAAGTGATACAAATATTTCAGTACCAATAACTGCAAAGCTTTAAGGACTCAAGATTTGAATTACTTGCTTACATATTTGAGTTTCCATATATGATGCTTTGCAGTCATCAAGCAGTCTTGCGTATTTAATGATAAATTTGTTCGGGATTAGACTGCTATATTTACTGATTTCAATAACTGGACACACACTCCCTCCCTCCCTCCCTGAAACAAAATGGAACCTTGGAAAAAAAACCACCCTTGGCACCTATGCAGCAAGTCTGCCATGCCAATCTAGCACTAACACTTAGAACTCAAACACCTAAAATCTGGCATATGAAAAAATAGCAATGCAAGTATTGCAGTATGCCCTAGAACACCAATACACCTTTCAGTAGGAGTTGCAAATTGCAAAAAAGAACAAGCTGGACAGACAATGCATGCTAGCAGAATACCTCACCTTGGTTACAAATGCAAAAAACAGGCAGACCCTCACCAAACACAAGATAAGTAATCACAAACTAGAAATAGAAAGATACAGACAAAAACTAAACTGGAAACCCTAAGAAGACACTCTATGCAGTACAGAAATAGAAAAATAGAAACAAAAAAAGCATTTCCTTCTGTGCTGTGCATATTTCCAAAGCTGACAGAGAGAATCCAAGACTTCCTGAAAAAGAATGAGCAAGAAAAACTCTTGCACAGAGGGAGATACAGCGGTATCCTTCCACAGGCCAAAAATGAAACCTGACCTGGGACAACACGAACTGACATCAAACCCACAGATGTCACTTATGCTGTACTTTCTGTAATCTGTAACTTTACTTGACTTATTTTGTAATTGTTTTCCCTTTTAGTTTTTTTTAATAATTCTGTATATAACTTTGGTAACACATAAAATTGTCATACCAATAAAGTTTATCTGAATCTAGGTAGTACATTTGAAGCTAATTCCTTAAAGTTGTACCCAGAGCTCAGCAAAAGAATTTAAGTATTTGATATTTATTTGGTGTCCACAGGGCGTATGATGATAAAGGCAACAGAATAGAACCGGAATAGATGTACTGAACAGTATACAGTTAAAGGGATTTGGGCAAAGGGGGAAAGAATATAATAATGTAGCAGTAGGGAAAGACATATTTGAAAAGGTGGGCTTTAGGTTTTGAAATGGAAGATTAGAAGAGATGGAGAGTTGAAAGAGATGAGATTCTGTTATGTTTTTATACTTGGGGTGCATTTTTGCCATTTGACAGTACTGCAAACTTCCAGAACAGTGCAATAAGGCAGTGACTACAGCCAAAAGAATACTAGAATGCATAAGAAGAGGTATTACCAGTCAAAAAAAGGTGATAGATATGATTTATATATTTGGACTTAGCAAGGAGCAACAGGTAAGAACATTGCATACAATGGCAAATTACATCTTACGTTTGAATTCAATAGAGTAATTATACAAAACCCGCAAAGAAATAAAGTAAAATAAAACTGTTACATACATGGATCTGCTGTAACCAACAGGTTATAGATATCCTCACAATATCTTATTGAGTGGGAAGGACTCAGTGTTCCTAACACAGAACTCAAATAAAATAAAAAAATACAATAAAATGCACAGGTAATATTCTAACACAGCAACTATTTAAAAAGCAGCCCAGTCAACAAACAACCTGAAGGACAAAATAAGATCAGCTGAAAATACATGTAAATACAAAGTAACTATTTAAAATGCAGCCGGGTTCACAAAAAACCTAAGACTGTAACTTTGATACCAGCGCGCGGGCGCACATGTATGCACGTATGCTGGCTTACGCCAAAGGATGTGGCCATTTTATAATATATGCATGTATTTGTGCGCCTGGTATAAAGTAGCCTGTTATGCATATATATGTGTGCACAATTTTATATGGACATACGCAAATTCCGCCTCTGTTGTGTAAGTGGGGAAATTTTAGTAGATACGCATACCGATGCAATTACCAGTTTCCCCAGTTTGGCCCCACTTTGTCCAGGTAAGGGATAGGACTTTCTAACACCCCTAGTTAATAGCCTCCCTTTTACCCTATTGACTAGCCTAGACGTTTTTATTTTATTACTTGCACATCATTCATAGCAATAGAAAAGTTATATGGCAGGGACCTTGACGTGCACTTGTGTGCGTAAATACATACATTCACGTTTCACGTTGAAGTCCTGGAATGCACGCACAAAAAGAAGGAACCAATCATACACAAAAACACATTTTTCAACTTCAATAGCAAAAGCTGAAGAGAGGGATGGTATCAGAAATAATTGTGCCAAAAGATGTAATCCACTGTCTCTCACCCGCAATGGGCCTCAAACAGTATCGGCATTCACAGCACAGCACAGTCACACTCAACAGTTTCTAGTATGTATATATATATATATATCTTTTTATTACTGTCCTAACAATTTATTAACCCAAACAAATTGTCACCATTTATCATGTTGCAATAGAAAATACTTAGCTCAAACGGCGATCTATCTTTACTCAAATGGCAATCCGTCTTAGAAGCATTCAACACCACCATGCATTCTATTGACGTTCATTATCCACCCATCGTTCACTGTCCACCTGACATGGACCATGTTTCGGCACTACTGCCTATATCAGGTTGAACTTCAAAAAAAACTTTTTTGAACAGACGCCTCTCTTATAATGAAGGAAAAGTCCTAAAATAAAAAAACCCAAAATAGCATTAAAAAACTCACACACCACACTGTTCACAAAGACTACAAACACTCAGTACCTCTGCTGAATGTAACAACCGATACAATGTAACCACCCAGTCGAAAGAGCTGAAGACCACTTCCTCTATTTAAATAAACAAGCCAAATGACGTCACAAGTGAAAGTGTCGCTAATACATGAATAGAACTAAAGGAATTAGAAATATCAATCGCACACAAAATCACGCTGCCTAAAAGATAGACCAATCTATTTCCTTTTTCAGACCTTTTGGCGCAATGCTATCAAAAAAATTAATCCACCTTTGCTCTCTCTGAATCAGAGATACCTATCAAAATCACCATCACGCGATAAATGCTTAGGCTGTTCAATAACTGAAAAGGTAAGATCATTAAAGCTATGTCCTTTTAACAAACAGTGTTGCACTATAGGTGCCTCTACACGCAGCCTTGTAATCACACTGCGATGTTCAATTAATCACATGCGCAATACCCATTTTAGTTTTCCCTATGTACAATAATGGATATGATGTGTTCAAAACAGCATCATATGTTTAAGACGGAATTAACTCGCTAATCCCATGTAGTCTGAAATTTTCTCTTGCAGAGTTAACCTCATATTAATTAATGGCGGGCTCGTATTGCTTAGCCCTTATGCCATTCGTATATAGGTGGTACATAAGTAAGTCACCAGGAGTTTATCGCTGTCCGGCGATAGCTGTACCCTGGTAGCAGAAGCAACCTTTGCACAGACGGTGAAATCATATGGCAACTGCTGGTCCCTGAGGAAGCGTAACAGAAACACGAGTCGTGTCGGGCCGTGGCCAATTTGATATTAGAGCTGTTCTTTTCCTGCTACACTAGCTTACTCACCGCACTGCCTGGACATTGCAAACATAAATACAAACAACTTAAAGCATTCTCGCAGAGTAACCAATGATTATAAACTCCTGGTGACTTACTTATGTACCACCTATATACGAATGGCATAAGGGCTAAGCAATACGAGCCCGCCATTAATTAATATGAGGTTAACTCTGCAAGAGAAAATTTCAGACTACATGGGATTAGCGAGTTAATTCCGTCTTAAACATATGATGCTGTTTTGAACACATGATATGACTGTACATCATATACATATACAGTTTTAGTAAATCAATAGTGGATATGGACACCAAAGACCAAACACCACCCCCATTGGTGAACAGTCAGTCAAAACACTAAGGGGTGGATTTTCAGAGCCCTGCGCGCCGGTAGGCCTATTTTACATAGGCCTACCGGCGCGCGCAGAGCCCCGGGACTCGCGTAAGTCCCGGGGTTCTCCGAGGGGGGCGTGTCGGGGGCGGGCCCGGTCGTCGCGGCGTTTAGGGGGCGGGTACGGGGGCGTGGCTACAGCCCGGGGCGGTCCGGGGGCGTGGCCGCGCCCTCCGTACCCGCCCCCAGGTCTGCTTACTTTGGTATCTTATTCTAAAATTAGTGCTTTATGTCTTGTACTTGGGTTAGATGCTGGTCTCTATGTAGGTCAGTGAAACCTAGAGATAAAGTCAACAAATAGGGCTAAAAGCTAGTATCTTCCAAGTTATTTAAAAAGACAATCTGGAAACCTGCTACCAACTGGAAACCTGACTAAGATAGATGGTTAAAAGTTTTGGGAGAATACACATTGAGAAAGGTGGGGAAAGACAAAAGTGAGAGAAATATTCTGATGCGTTAACGCCTATATTATTGCTCAGGGTGATGAATAATAATTTGGATTTTCACCCCTTTGCTTTTCATCTGGGGCAAACAAATCTACCCTTTCTGTTGTCCAGCTCTTCATTAACTGTAAAGTATCCCCAGATATTTATTTATTTGTTTTTATATACCGATATTCAAACATAAGTATCACATCGGTTTACATAATAACTTAAGTGATAGTGTGACCACAGGTCATATTATCTTTACATTGTATTGTAACATAGTAAAAAACTGCATCTACGTATTGCTCTAACAATTATAATATGACACTTGGCCATTCCCACCACAGAATAGAACACATTTCTGATATGGATTCTGTTATGCCTTTATGAATCGGCTGACACTGAGCACTGTTAGGCCAGATGTCAGATTGTTTTCTTTGCGTGTAATAAATAATGCCAAAGCAGATGAACTCCAGAGGTACAGAATGTAAGGGCACCAAAGAGATTTGAAGCAGGGAAATCATTCTATGAATGAGTCCCAGATAAAGAAATGAACCCATTCACTGTGGTTTATTGATTCTTCAGATAAAGGTAGAGTAGGATTTAGCAAAGGGTTTTTTTCTTTTCTTTTTGCCTTCTCTGTACAAATATATGTATTGCAAGTTTCCCAAAACTTGGATTTCAATAAACCATCAAGTAGGTCCTGACCCATAGCATTCAGCAATTTGCAAGCAAAAATTAAAGCTGTTAGAAAGTTTGGCCATACGACCTTGCACTAAATCAGTATGGAATCTGTGAGAAGGCCAGAAATGGAGTTTTGCAGCAAAAAGTTGGAAACTGGGAGTAGCTGATTCATAAAGGAAACAGAGTCCTATGATGTATTTACTGGTGAAGCAGAATCAATATAACTACTTTGCTGGCAAACTGAACATAAAACTCTCGTAAAAATCAATCTTCTTCACAAGATTATTAATGTAAGGATCAATTCCCATTAAACTGTAATTAAACCGAGGTCTGCTTGGAGGAAGAGAATATGCACCATATTACAGATGACTATTTTGAGACAGAACAATATAATTAAATGCCCCAGAAAAGTATACCACGCAGAAGACAACAGGGTAGTCCTTTATAGAAAAGGCTATAGTGAGGCACAAAGCAAGCATAGGAAGGCATTCAAGAATGGTTCTGAGCATAGAGGTTATTTGAGTTCATGTTGGACTCTTCTTGAATGCCATCAGTTGCTTGAGAATTTCCTTTTCTGAGTGGTTATTGCTATTTTTCATTCTTACCACATTAAAAAAAAAAAAAAAGCAAAATACATTTTGAAGTAGAAGTTCAGTGTAAGGGACCTTTGCCCTAAGCATTTATTCCATACTTTAAAAGAGGGAAAAATAACCCTTTATTACATTTATTGAATCAGGCCTGCTAAATCTTTTTAAAATTGAGTTGCCACTTAACCAGCTATATTCAAACATAGCTGTTAGGTTTCAGGTTTATCTGGTTACGTATACCTTTAACTTTATTCGAGGATATTCAGGATGACGTATATTTTGCTGAATATCCCTGATTAAAGTTTTCAGTTTTCTGAATTTTTTTTTTTAATATTGATCTCCTGATCTCAAGCCTACAGGTGCTGGTATTGTTCATTTTCAAGAATGGAAACTTTTTTTTTTTTTTTTTTTAAAGAAAATTTGGGAGCTAGCTAAAATTTTTATAGGCTAGGACAAATCCATTTTTCCCCATAACATTTTTGCTTTTTTGTGGTTTTAAGTTTTTTCGACTTTGTTTTTTCTGTTTTTGTGTTTGTTGATTTTTAAGGTTGTTTTTTTTCCCCATATGTTTTAATCAGTCTCTCTCCCTTTTTCCTTCCTTTCCAGCATCTTTGGCTTCTATCCAGTCTCTCCTTTTCTGAGTAGGCAGAGGGCAGACCTGATCAGCCTCTCTTGGAATCATTTGCCACAACACCTGCAGCGGTGGCTCCCCTCAGGCCTGGACTATAACCAGGGGCAGATGATGGGCACCAATTTTTAGTCAACCTTATGTCTTGTAATTTTCCACAGTTATTATTGCCCTAGCTCGGTGTTTCCCAACTCTCTCCTAGAGGCACACTTAACCAGTCTTGTTCTCTGGATATCCATAATGAATGTGCATGATATAGATTTGCATATGCTGGGAAATACTACCTTAGCTACTTTGTCAGCACATGTATGTTTTTCATACACACCATTCTCAGATTGGAGCAGTTGTTTACACTTTTGAACATTTTTTCACTTATGTTTAGTAGCAATCGTTCATCTTGTGTCTGAGAGGTTAGTGTTTAGAATAGGTGCTTTATTTTCCCCAGATTCTGAATCTATAAATTTCTTAATTGTGTCCTAATCCTTACAGTGTTTTCTATGCTAGAATGGGGATATAGGAAAATACACCATGCTGACAAACTGTTCTAAAGATTTTAAGTCAGCAGATCAAAGAGCATTTTAGGTGCTCACAGAACAATCATAAATTATAGTTCATATTTCATTAGTCTCTGCTCTTTAAAGTCTATGATGATCATATCTTCAGAGGGATAGCGGTGTTAGTCTGGTGTAGCAAAAATGACAAGAGGCAGGTGGCAATTTATAGGCTAACCAATTTATTGAGGCATGAGCTTTTGAGGACAGAGACCGCTTCGTCAGATGCATCTACAAAAGAACTACATGGGGAGGGAAACATTCCAACAGTAGCTTTATAAGACAAGCAAGTGGGGCTGTAAGAAGCCTTTGATCTATTTGCCTGGCTGCAAGGCATTTACATTTAGTTTGCTGAATAGTTCCAAAACAAATGTAATGTTCTAATCTGCCAGACCTATGGATCTTCCAGGACGTTGATGCCCCGTGTGAATTGGCAACTACACATAGTATTTATGACAGTGCTTAGGATTCTTTTGAAGTTCATCATGTGTCTTGTAAGGTGCCACATAGTGCCTAAATGAGTCTGCTAGCTTTCTTTACAGGGCGGTGTGTTTGTGGGGTGGGGATAGGAGTCTTCTACTGCCTAAGCTGGTTTACTTCAAAAATATGTTGTACAGCTTCAGCGTGGTGCCCTACTACAAGAGACCCATCACCTAGCATAAGCTGGGGTCTTTATGTATGTTTACTTTTCCCAGGAATTTCAGTGTTTGTTACGACAAAAACAAAAATGGGAGAAATCGGTGGTAAAAAAAAAAGACTCATTTTTCCAGGTAAACATTTTTTTTCTTGTTATAATACATACCGATAAGTTGCATGGAAAAATAAAACTGAAAATGAAGGTCCCTGGACATAGGGGATGGGTTGAGAGTACCATATCTTGGCTCTTTTTCAGAGGTGCCTAAAACATGTGATTTTCCTCACTGCTGTGCTCGAGTTTTCCAGTTGGTTTTCTTCATAAGAATGGAAATCCTTCCAATCTATCTTGCAACAGTGATAGTCTTTCTGGGCATGATCATGGTGGATTGGTGGGTGTTGGTTATTTCTAAAGGAAACAGAACAGATTTATAAACATCTCATCCTTTCTTCCAAAGCTGAGTATGTAAACCCACATTGTAGAAGTAGTTGCAGAAATTTAGTTTCCAAATTAAGAAATCATCCTTAAATTTCCGCATCAGGGAAGCTAGTTTCATGTTACTACCCTAATGCTGAATTAGACAAAGTTAATTAGCCAAGTATCGTGGTTATTGTTTCCATCATATCTTCAGCACCCTTTGTACAATGTAGTGTGTAGATCCTTGCCAGTCAGCTATAGATTAACCTAGGTGTGGCCAAGCTAATCAGTCAAGAGTAGAATATAAAGTAATAGGTCAATTTTACAGTGATATTCTTGGATTTGAGAATTGCCAGAATTTTTGCCAGCAGATTCTATGATATAATGGCAAATAGCTAAAATGTATACAAAGAACATTTTCACTGTTTGGTTACGGACTAGATAGGGATAACGTTTCTCTTTTTCTAAGTTGGATGAATTTCAGTTCTGAAGAACTGCTAAGGTAAAATATAGGTCTTGTGAATTAATTTATCACAGATTGGCTTGGATAACCTCATATTTAACAGTAAACTGAATAAGTTTATTTACATGTTTTTTTTAATACCATCCATATCAGAAAAAATGTACTAAGCAGTTTACACAGGAAAAAAGCAAATACATCAGCAATAGTAAAAATGAGGATGGCTAACAGGTCAAAAACACATTATATTAAACATAGAAAGTTCATGATACAAACAATCACAGAGGGTTAGGAAAATGCCAGCCAAAAATAGTGAGCTTTCAATTGCTTCCTAAAGTTCTTGTAGTCAGTACCATTTTGTAGATAGATTATTCCACAGATTGGGCTGATAATGGAAAAAGCTCTGGCACGAAGGTTTGCAGACAGCAGATTTTAATAGTTGGGACAGTCAATAGATCTTTATCAGCTGATTTTAAGGAGTGCTGGGGAACTTATCTTACCAGCTGATTGGCTAAATAAGCCGGAGCATCTAAACAAAGGGCTTTGAAGACTAAGGTCATCAGCTTAAACTGGATTCTGAGCTTAACTGCTGGAGCACAAGAGAGATGCTCTCAAATTGAGAGAGACAGTTAAATGTGCAGCTGTGTGTTGTAGTATTTGAAGAACCCCTAGCATGTACTGTGGCAAACCTACATATAAGGAGTTACAGTAATCTAGGGTAGCTAAAACAAACACTTGAACTATAATTCTGAAATTGGGTGCTGGTAAAAAGGGTGCATAGCTTGAAGAAGACTGACCTAACTACTGCTCTTAGTTGGGGCTTAACGGAAAGGGCGAGGTCCAGGAGGACATCCAAATCATGAATGATAGTGGTAAAAACGAGAGGGAGACCATCTACAGTGATCTTTGGCAGATCAGGAGGAAGGGGGTAATCTACTTAACCACAAAAGTTCAGTGTTTATGAAGTTAAGAGTTAAACCATTATATTTGAGCCAGCAATTCACTGATGAGATACAAGTAGATAAAGTCTTACATACTATAGCTAAGAAGTGACTGGGAAGACTAACCGTATGTCATCTGCATAAATTTTAAATTCATCCACAAAAGAAAAGATTATGAAACATAATGGCACCAGGTATAGGTTAACTAGCATAGAGGAGAGGGCAGAGCCCTGAGGGACTTCTCTCACTAAAAGTTTCCAGGATGAAGTACACTGACCAGATTTTACCTGAAATCGATGCTGCAACAAAATAAGAATGGAACCAAGAAAGGACAGCCTCACCAAAATCATGTGACTACAAACGACCCAAAAGAATGGAGTCGTCCACACATTCAAAGGCAACAGAAATGTCCAGGGATACCAATATTAAGAATTCTACCTGATCAGAATCCAGTAGAATATAATTGGACAATAATAGCCTCAGCATGTTGGTGCTATCATTAGCCCAAAAGTCACATTGCTTGGGATTTACAGATGATTATCCTGAACAAACGTATTGTACTGAGACAACACCAATTTCTCTAAAGGTTTAGCGATGGTGGTAAGATTCAAAGTGGGTCAGTAGCTACTGACACAGGAAAAAGGGCAAATTAGGGTTTTTTGTTTTTTTTTCAAGACAGGGGATACCATAGCTTGTTTACAAAAATCAGGAACATTGCCCTGTATGAGGGAAAGGTTCAGGAGACCGGTAAGAAAAAACAAAACAATCAACTGAATAAAATACCAATGGAGCAGTGGTTGAGAAGGCAGTTTGAAGACAGAGGGGATTTAAGAAACTTTTCAATCTCTGGGCTACTTGCATATTTGAACTGGTACCAACAAGAAGGCATTGCACCCAGTGCAACAGAGCTGTTTTGTCTTCACAGTACAAGGCAAAAGACTCGCTAGCTATGTTAGGCTAGAACTTTTAGATGAATGAGACAGGCTACTAACTATGTTGAACAATTCATGAGGATGGTTAAGCGAAGACTGTAGGCAAGATGTGTAGAAATTACACTTACAAGACTTAAAAAGTGAGCGATAATGTGCCTGAGCTGATTTGTAGAGGCCTCTGCGGAGGCAGATGCATGAGAATACCAATGTTGCTCGGCTCGCCGCATGACTCGCTTCTGCCTTAACAGGTCAGATGTAAACCATGGGATGCGATGTAGATATAGGACAGATTTGGAGCCTTTCAAAGGGTTTATTCTATCCAAGACAGTAGTTTTAGCATGATTAAACGAGTATATAGCCTGATTAACATAATCGTTTACTAGATCAAACTGAGGAGAGAGTATAGCCCTCTCAGAAATAAACTTGTGCAAATCAGTTGTCCCATGAAACCAATTTGGGGTAGTCTCTACAGTCCAGATCGGAATCGCGCTATTGGCAAGGATAGTAAAAGAGCATATGATGATCAGATCACAATACCGGGGTGATGGAAGGTCCTACCACCATGCCACTAGCAGCCTAAGACTCTGTGACTCGTACAAGCTCTAGTATATGCCCGGCCCAATGGGTGAGGGTGGATTCTAGCTGATGCAAGTCAAGTGAAGACAAGAGGGAAAAGAACACCATCACACAAGATTTAGGGGAAATTCCCATCTAGGCTATTGAAATCCCCAAGAACAATCAAATCAGTATTTTGAGAGAAATTCTACAACAAAGGTAGGATTGATGCTGCAGGTGCCCACTGGGTGATATATTAGGCATAAGACCCAGGTGCCAACTTAACAATAAGGTTTTCACGGCCGTAGACTAAAACCTCTGGGAGCAGCGAATACAGTGAGGCAAGCCACAGCCACTGGTACACAGTGTTTCCAATTATAGACCAGTTTCCAAACTTCCCATTCTCTCAAAAATAGAGAAGGCAGTATTTAACTAGTTAAGTGACTTTAGCTGCAAGACCAATGTACTGCACCCATGTCAGTCAGGATTTCGCAAGGTGCAAGCACTGAAACAGCTCTTCTTATTCTAATTAATGAAATTAGAGTTAAATCTAATACCTCAAAGATTGCGCTGTCTGGTGTTTTTTTTAGATATAAGTACAGCATTTGACACATTTAACCATCAGTTGTCAATCCACAGACTAAGGGAGATTGGTCTTGCAGATGAAGCCTTAGCTTGTTTTTCCTTATTTCTTTCAGATTGCTCTTTTCAAGTAGATTGGAATAATCAAATTTCTAGGGTGGTTAAACTTCCATTTGGAGTCCCACAAGGCTCCATCTGTTATATTTGTTTCACCTCTGGCAACTCTCATTCAGGACCTGGGCTTTTGCCCATCATTCTATGTCAGTGATTTAAAAATCACTACATTTTTCAGTGTAAAATTTCCTTTTGACTTATCTCTTTTCAACAACTGTCTGGACAGGGTTGCTAATATGCTCATACATCATAATTTACAGGTGAATCCATCTAAGTCAGAAGCAGTCTGGTTGAGTATTAGATCTGTTGCCCCAAACATGATTCCTATGATGTTGGGAACTTCCACTTCCATAAAGCCAATAGTTACTCCATTTGGTGTGCAGTTAGATTCAGCCCTGACTATGACAAGTTTCATTTCAGCTACCATTCAGAAATCATTTTTCTCTTTGAGATATATATCAGAAACATTAATTCACTATTGGATAGAAGAGATCTCAAATCTTTAGTACACGCTTTTGTGATTTCAAAACTAGACTACTGCAGCTCCTATTACTCAGTAACTCAAATTCACAGTTGAAACGTCTACATTTGTTACAGAATACGGCTGCCAAGCTGATTTTTGGCCTTCGAAAATACCTTATTTCCCCAGCTGTGAAATATTTACATTGGCTGCCGGTCAGTTATAGAATTAGGTTTAAAATTCTAAATATTGGTTTTTTTTGCACCCTTTCAATTGGTTCACTTTTACAGCTGTTTAAATTGTTAGTACCCTATACTTCACCTCACTCTTTATGTTCATCCCAGGCAGGGCTCCTCCTTTTTCCACCACTATCAGTAATTCAACTAGATTCTACCAGAGAGACCTCATTTAGTTATCAGGCACCTTCACTCTGGAATTCTCTACCACTTGACATGCTCTATCTCAACCTATTTAAATTTCAGGAAAGCTGTGAAGACTTGGATTTTAGCAAAGCATCTGTGTTGTGAACAATGTGAGTGTGATTCCCTCTTGCTGTGGTGCAGTCTCATGGGCAGGGCCCTAAGGTTTGCACCAACGACAAGTGAGCGAGTCTTGGCACGGGCCAAGTCATGACAGAGTCAAAGAGGAAATTGTGGAAGTTGAAGGCTTCACAGAAGCAAGATGGAGACTGAAGACAAGGTGTGGCTGAAGACAAAGCTGTGGCTGAACTTGAAGACGACAAAAGCAAGGCTGAGGCTGGGAATGGAGCAAGGCTGAAGATGAGGAACAAGATGACCTTTTTCTGAAGCAAGGCTGATACATCTGAGAAGCCCCTTTATAGGGCAGAAGCTGTGACATCATCCAAGGGCGCCATGGGCTTTTCCCGCCGTGGACCCTTTAAATGAAACTATTTTACACACGTGTGCCTAGGAGCAACTCTCGCAGGAGCGGCAGCATCTGCTGTGTGTCGGCGGCTTCCAGCCATATGAGCTGCTTGGTGGCATTCGGGGTAAGTGAACCTGCTCACAGGGCCTAGTGGATACCTGCTCACAGGACCTAGTGGATATCAGGAACTCAGATCTGAGATCTGCTGCAGATAAAATTGCCCAGTGGAAAGCCATCAGCATCAAAAGCCTTAAACCCCCTGGTTCATACCAGATCTAAAAGAACTAAAGAGAACCAGTAGAAAGCTGGACAGAAAATGGCAGAAATCAGTCTTGTCTGATGGTAATGAATGTAGACAGCATCAGATGACTTCCCACATGAACCATCACCAAGGAAAAGAGAGCCTACTACACAAATTCCACCATTCAAACAGAAAACACTCACCCAGAGAGCTATTCCAGACCATCATCTAACTGCTGGCATTCCCTTTCTCCCTGTTCCCTTCCCTCACAACAGACTCCCACTACAACAAACTAACCATGTGTTTTGCAGACAAAATCATGTGCATCCCATCTGAACACAGGGGAAACCCGCCACAAGCACAGCACATCCTGCCTCTCCTATCCCTGTATTCCTTTTGTCTGTTTCAAGGAAGAAGATGTTAATTGCTGATCTCAAATCGGCCATCTTTCAAGAGGAACCCAGACCTTCCTGGTTGTTAAAACAAGCCAAATTAGACTGGATGCAGGTTAGTAGGCCTATCATCAACTCATCGATAGTACAAGCCCACCTACCCTAAAGTGCAATTAAATGACCTACATCAACTACCACCTCCTGGTCTCAAACCTCCCTTTCCTAAGCAAGGTCATCGAGAAGGCAGTGCTGCTGCAACTATCTTCTGGGCTACAAATGCATTGGACCATTACCAATCCAGCTTTTGACCACATTAGAGCACCAGAACTTTACTAATAAGCCTGGTAGATGATCTTTGGCCCTGACTGCTGATAGCCTGCCTTAATAATACTCCTTAACCTCTCTGCCACTTTCGACACAATTGATCACAATCTCATCATCTTCCGATTTAACAAACTTAGAACTAGCAGGTTCGGCGCTAGTCTAATTTATTTCCTATCTGAGTGATTGCACCCAGTCTGTTTCCTTGGGAGCAGCCTGCTCAAAACCTCATCTCCCTTTCTTACAGAGTCCTTTAGTGCTCTATTCTGGCACCCACCTTAGTTAATTATCTACATAGTTCCCCTACCAAGAATCATCAGGAAGTACCAAATCACACATTGCTCCTGTGCTGATGACATCCAAATATTAATCCCTCTCAACACAAACCAAGATGAAGTCATCGCTAACCTTAATAGCTGCTTTAGAAAAATTGCAGACTAGCTGTGCCAAAAGAGACTAATCAATATATACTCACATCAAAGATAACACTCAAAACAAACAAGTATATGAAAATGGGGGATAAAAGACTTCGGACGGGCTGAAAACAGTGTAATGAATTCTCAACCAATTTCGATCATAGGTCAAACTGTATGCAACTATACAATGTGTAAATGTTACTGCGAAACTGTGATACTCAAAATTCTCAAATTCAGATATCTGGTGCAAATCAAGAATGAGCTAAAAAAAAAGAGTTCAAAACATAAGTTTTAAAGCAATGGTTAAGCAGTAATTAGCAATCAGAAGTATCTTTTATGATATACATTTTCTTTTTATTAAGCAAGTTGTGTTTTAGGTTAAAATATTTTAGATAATTTATATATTTTAAATTAATTATAGTTCAGTTTTTGTATTTTATTTCTTTATTGTACATTTTATTTTCAATTTTGTATTTTATTGATTGTATACCATCTAGATTGTTCACAGATTGACGGTATATAAAATAAATAATCAAAGCCAACATGGCCAGCATTGAGCTGTGGGGGATGCTTCAGGGTATAGGTCTTTAAAAAAAACAAAAAAGCAATAGGAAAAAGGACTTAATCAAATGAATTACAAAAATATAAGATTATATACAACACACACCTGTATGCAGTACCTTCACTGAAGATTAAATTTATGGACACCGTCTACACTTGTTCATACAGATGGACTCCATCTTCTGGTGCTATTGCTTTTATATAATGTTAATTTTAGTCAATAGTAACGCTCCAAAAATTTAAACGGATAAATGAACCAATTGCAAAGTGATTATCTGTTTGAACACATCAGTACACCAATAAAATACTCTTTGACATCTCTACAAATTAGTCCAATAAAAAAAAAACATATGTGCGATTCCCTCTACCAGTGAAAATATTCTAATGAAATCTCAAAAATTTGAGGGCCACATTGCTAGAAATGCAATAAAATTGGGTTACTGACTATGATTCAGGAGTCATATAAAACGTGTTGCATGCTACGGCTTTATTTTCAAAATTTTGACAGGCAGAAAATGAAGGAAACCAATACTTCTTGATTATCAATTTGTTGATAGCTTCAGAGTTCATCCAGAGCGATGGACTAGTCACTGCTACATCAAATACTGCCCTGACTTTCAAAATAATTATTCAACAGATGATAGGCAATTTTCTCCAACTTCAGGAAGAGGTAGTAAATCCACAGTAATAGATGCCATAGATCTTTTGTGCAAAAGTGCTGTATTTAAGAACTGGGCAAAAGTTCCCCAGTGCTGCCTACACAACCTTGCACAGTTCTTTCTGAGGAAGAAATCCTGATGATAAAGTTTGTGCTGTGAAAAGTATGTTTAGATGCACTGGGCTGAGAACTTTGTTTTGGGAGGGGGCGGGGTAACTGGGAAGCTAGCTGATCCAGTCATGTTCCGATTTAAATTTGGTTGACCCTGAATGTGCAGGGCCCCTTTTCTGCCTCTGGCCCATACTTGTTTGTATGGGATCTTCACCTGAACAAACAGTGCCTCTGCAGCAGGCTTGAGAATCTGCCAGAATTCCCCAGTGAACTAGTGATTCAGCAGGTTTAGGAAGCTGGGGGATTGTTTAAATAGATACTCACTTCCTGTCCCAAGAATAACCTTCTTCAATTTTGCTTTTAAGTGAAAGGGGGTAGTGTTCTTTGACTATATAAAACATAATATTTAATAAGATTAAAGTATTGCTGATAGAAGTATATTGTTTCCAAGGTAAAAAGTGCAAGGTTGCACATATGCTAGGAAAAGTTATGCTAACTCCAGCATGTTTGATAGGCACGAGCAATTTGCTTTGAAGTTTTTTGAGAGTTTATGTAAAATTTTAAGTACACATTTACTTTTACATCGACAGCACATATTAGAAATGCCATGCTAGGTCAGAGCAAGATCCATTGAGCCCAGCATACTGTTTCTCAACAGTGGTCAGCCTGGATCACAAATACCCAGTAGATCTATCTCTTTACTCACTCCCAGGGATAGCAATAGCTTTCTTTAGTCTATCTGGCCAATAATGTTTTATGAACACTCCCTCCAGGCACTTTTCCAAATCTCTTTTTTAAACTCTGCTATGCTAGTCACCTTGACCATGTCCTCTGGCAACAGATTCCACAGTTTGATGGTGTGCTGAATGAAAAACTTTATCTGATTTATTTTAAATGTTTATTTAGTTGCATGTAGTGTCTCCTTGTTGTAATATCTTTTGAAAAGGTTAACAATCATCCTTTTATTTTCCTATTCCACTCACTCATGATTTTATAAACGTCTATCTTATCCCCTCTAAACTGTCTCTTTTCCGGGCTGGAGACCCTTAACGTATGTAGATTCTCATGATAGGGGAGCCACTGATCCATCCCCTTTATCATTTTCTTTGCCCTTCATTGCACCTTTTCTAGTTGCGTTATCTTTTCTGAGATGGGACAATCATGAACTGCACAGAACACTCAAGGTGCAGTCGCACCATGGACAATATGATATTCTGAATTCCTTTTCATATCATTCCTAATATTCTATTACCGTATTTTTCGCTCCATAAGATGCACTTTCTTTCCCCCTAAAAGTGGAGGAAAAATGTATGTGCGTCTTATGGAGCGAATATAAAAAAAAACAAACAAACTACAAACCCCCCACCCTCCCTCAAGACTTGCCAAAAGTACTTGGTGGTCCAGCAGGGGTCCGGGAGCAATCTCCTGCTCTTGGGCCATCGGCTGCCAATCCACTGCCTTTTTTTTTTTTTTTTAACAATTTTGAATGATTGCATGTCATCTGCAGATTTGATCACCTCATTCGTCATTCCCTTTTCCAGATCATTTATGAAACTGATCATAAGAACATAAGAAATTTCCATACTGGGTCAGATGAAGGGTCCATCAAGCCCAGTATCCTGTTTCCAACAGTGGCCAATCTAGGCTACAAGTATCTGGCAAGTAGCCAAAAACAAAGTACTACTGATGCTAGTAATAGCAGTAGCTATAGCAGGTAACGGACTTCTCCTCCAAGAACTTATCCAAACCTTTTTTAAACCTAGCTATACTAACTGCACTAACCACATACCCTTGCAACAAATTCCAGAGTTTAATTGTGCATTGAGTGAAAAAGAATTTTCTCCGATTAGTTTTAAATGTGCTACATTCTAACTTCATGGAATGCCCCCCTAGTCCTTCTATTATCCGAAAGAGTAAATAACTGATTCACATTTACCTGTTCTAGACCTCTCATGATTTTAAATACATTTATCATGTCACCCCCTAGCTGTCTCTTCTCCGAGCTGAACAGCTCTAACCTCTTTAGCCTTTCCTCATAGGGGAGCTGTTTCATCCCCTTTATCATTTTGGTCGCCCTTCTCTGTACCTTGTCCATCGCAACTATTTCTTTCTTGAGATGCGGCAACCAGATTGTACACAGTATTCAAGGTGCGGTCTCACCATGGAGCGATACAGAAGCACTGTGACATCCTCCGTTTTATTCACCATTCCCTTCCTAATAACTCCTAACATTCTGTTTGCTTTTTTGACTGCCACAGCACACTGAGCTGACTATTTCATATTATCCACTAGCTCCTAATATGGAACCTAACATCGTGTAACTCCAGCATGGGTTATTTTTCCTTATATGCATCACCTTGCACTTATCCACATTAAATTTCATCTGCCATTTGGATGCTCAATTTTCCAGTCTCACAAGGTCCTCCTGCAATTTATCACAATCCACTTGTGATTTAACTACTCTGAATAATTTTGTATCATCTGCAAATTTATTTACCTCACTTTTCGTATTCCTTTCCAGATCATTTATAAATATATTGAAAACCATGGGTCCTAGTACAGATCCTTGAGGCACTCCATTGTATACCCTTTTCCACTGGGAAAATTGTCCATTTAATCCTACTCTGTTTCCTGTCTTTTAACCAGTTTGCAATCCTTGAAAGGACATCGCCACCTATCTCATTACTTTTTACTTTTCTTAGAAGCCTCTCATGAGGAGCTTTGTCAAATGCCTATGAACATTGTTGTACTCCACTAATGAACTCTCCTGACTTTTAACCAGTTACTAATCCACTTTAGGACACAATCTCCTATTCTTGAGGAATCTCTCTCATATGCCTTCTGAAAATCCAAGTATACCGTTTCATCCGGCTCACTTTTATTTACTTGTTTATTTTCACTTTCAAAAATGTCTTAAAGATTGGTAAGACAAAATTTCCCTGTGCTAAAACCATGTTAACTCTTCCCATGTCTCTCTATATGGCCAATAATTCTATTTTTAAGAATGGCTTCTACTATATTGCCCTGCACTGACATCCACCTCACCAGTTTAAAGTTTCTTGGATCACCCCGGCGCTCCTTTTAAAAATTGGCACCACATTTGCCACCCTCCTTATCTCAAGTATTGTGCCTGTGTGAAATAGGTTGCACATTACTAGTAACACTTGACCCAATCAATACTGGAGTAGTTGAAATCTCCATTATTATTGTGTTGGTAAATGTATTACCCTTTCTAATTTCAGCTAGCATTTGTCTGTTTTTGTGTTTTTCATCTTGGCCAAGTAGACAGTAGTATGCACATACTACTGTACTCCTGCCCATCATAGTGCATTTTGTTCTTTTGCAGGATTGTTATGCTTGACTCTATGCCATCCTTTACACATAATGCCACATTTCCACCAATTTGATCTGTCCTATATCACATCGATATAATTTATACCCTGTTATCACAGTGTCCCATTGGTTATCCTCCTTCCACCACATCTCTGAAATGTCTCTGTTCATTTCCTTGCATGTTATATGTTCTAACATTCTAATCTTACTATTCAGACTTCTGGTATGTGCATACAGATGTTTTAAAATGTTTTTTTAAATTTTTATTTGCATTCGTAAATATACAATTAACACATGTTATATATAGAAAAAGTTGCTGTTGGGCACTTTCTCCATACATGGAAGGTGCCCATTGGCAGGACTGTTACATAACACATTTAGTTTGTCGAGTTTCATATGTGGAAGTGCCATACCAACTGCATAAGAAACTATTTTTTATGTCGTGAGAAGTGGGAGGGGTTACTTGTGGTTTTCAACAGAAGCTGTTGAATTTATTTAATTGGGGAAAGAATACCATTTTTTTCCATGTGGGAGGATTTGTATCTTGAGAGTTTACTTAGGAGCCTAGTTACTAAATGGTCGTATAACTGTGTTAGCATTAACATGTTTTATAGTAAAAAAGATTTTTTTCAATTAATGTAGATCTTAGCTTTAAAATGTCTGTGAGCTGATTTAATATGCAAAATAATGCAAACATACTCATTTAAATGTAGCACGAATAACAATGCATTTTAAATGGATTCACTTGTCTGTTAATACAAAAACTAGGTTTAGTTAAGTGTTTGCATTAAAATGCATGCATTAATGTTCTTAACATTCAAGATTTTACACTCTTTAGTGAATCAGACATTAGCTATGCTGCTAATGTGCACTAACATGCCTATTTAACATTTTTTGATAAATAGACCCCTAGTTAGCTGTGGAATCCTCACATTTAAGTCAAGATGACTGACTTCTTTTAGAAAGTGACAGGTTTAATGCTGGACAATATTGAGATCTTCATTATAATGCTATGACTAAATATAGTAAGTAAATATAGCAGGAACAAATGACAGAAAATCTTTACTTTTTACATAAATCAGTCATGCAAAATGGTTATTTTTTCCTGAATAGTCTAAGTAACCCTGTGTGCTCTCTTGCTCATTTCTGTGATGATATGGGTAAACTTGTGGCATAAATGCAGGAAGCATTATAGAATAGATACCATGTACAATTTTTAGTTTCTCATGTTGTGAAACAGCTAAATATTGTTGTTGGCATGAGCCAGTTTGCTTCTTTTCAGAATTTAAGTACTGTGCAAGTAAGACTAACATTGTGTTGGTGTGTGCTGCATTGGAATGACTATGAAAAACTTGTTTGGTGCCTGTGAAGACTAGCTGACCAACTTTCTATGGACTTTCCTCCCAAAAGTTCAGGGCTTTGACCTGCAGGTAAACAGAAACTGCAAAACTCTGGCAACTAAGTGCATGTTACTTATTCACCTAAGCGAGTCTGAGGGAGGTACGAGTCATGAGAATCTGTGACATGCAGCCCTTCTGTAGTGCTTGCAAGATAATCATGCTTTGACATTGCTTGGCTGTTCTAATCTCTATAGGGAATTGGTTACTGCCAGAGAGCAAAAGGTAGGGCGGGGATGAAGGAGGTAGAATTCCAAGGATCAGTTAGTCATGGTACCTTTTGATCCATCTCATGTATCACTGGCTTTTGATGTGGGCTTTTTTGTTGCCTCCTAACTATTGGCTGTGCCCTTTTTGTGTGACATCAGACCTTGTGTGTCCTTCAGTAGCTAATTCTGATAATTCTTTGTGTCCAGAACTAATGGCTCCTTTTCTCTATTCTAAAGATTTTTTAGGAAGGAAAGCTATGTCTGTTTCCATGAACTACAGCTTTCTCCAAGATCCATTTTTTTTTCAGTTTTAACAAGTTTTATTGAAAAAAACAATACAAACCAAATAAAATATAACTATGGTCATAACTATTATAGAAAAGCCATCACAAGCACAGTGACAATAATCCAAAACTAACCATAATATAAAGAACAAGAGACATAGGAAAAAAATAGAGAAAACAATTAAGAGACCCTCTTCTTCCCCTCCCCCCCCCCCCCCCCCCCCCCCAAATAAGCACATCTATCAGGATCGTATCAAGAATTAAACAGTAAGCACAAAAGGTAAAGCAATAAATACAAAAATCAAGACATAAGAAATCCAAGGAAAGAATACATCCTTAATACCAATCCAGTCCAAACTCAGCAACATACTTACTCCAAAAAGGGCTTCCAAATTTTTGAATCATCAGGATAGGAATTTCTAACCTTTGAGTTAACCATTCCATAGTAATAAACATACCATAACTTTTGGAGCCATAAAGACAAGGTTTGTAAGGCAAATTCGAATATAAAGAAATCAGAAGCTTTTTTGCCACCAACATATAGACGATAGTGTAGGGCTTGTAGTGACATCAATAAAATAAACAGTTAAATTATGACTCAAAACTACCGCTACATACAGAGGGAGTTGTAATTTGATAAGCTTGTAAATCCATGAAATGATTTCCCCCCAACAAGTTATGATAACAGAACATTCCCACCAAATGTGGAAAAAAAAGAACCCTTTCCCATATAACCCCTCTAACAGATAGGGCCCTTTTTTAAAACTCATTTTACATAATTTCTCAGGAGAATAATTCTAACGATAAATTTTATACCCAGTCACCTGAATGGAAACACTAATGGAATTCCCGTTGGGTAACCTAAGGAAAACATTTCCCGGTCATCATCAGATAGGACACACCATCAATACTTTTCCCAAGTCTCCTTGAGGGGACCAAGTACTGCAAATTCAGTATTCAATAACATTTTGCAAATAAATTAAATCAAACCTTTGTCTGGAGACATTTAAGATTCATTTTTCCATTTGTGTTAACCCTCTACCACCAAATGTTTTTACTGGTTCTTTGGTGGCCCACTCCTTTAACTGTAGATATTGAAAATTAGGACTACTAATAAAATGAAACTTCTGAAACGCTTGTAAAGAGAGAGAGGATATAATCTCAAAAAGTTGACCAGTTTGACAAAAAGCTTGAGATAGTAACCCAGAAAAACATTTCTGTACCAAGAGATTATACCAAACTTCCAAAACCATTGAAAATAAAAAGGTGAGGTATAACTAGCAATTTTCTCAACTTTTTAGAGGACCAAATAGTGGAGGAGTAGCCTAGTGGTTAGAACAGAGGGCTATGAACCAGGGAAACCATGGTTCAAATCCCACTGTTGCTCCTTGTGACCTTGGGCAAATCACTTCACTCCCTGCTTCCTAAGGTACAAACTTACCCCTAGATTGATTTATTTATTTAAAAGTGTTTGTATACCGTCTTTACAAACAGTGTTTAATCAAGAATGCTTATAAATAAATCAAAATGCTTATAAATAAAGTGGAAATAGTGCTCGCAGGCACAATGCACTCTGTAGGTATTTTTTTTTTAATTTTTAATTTTCAAATTTCACTCAATTACATGTAATATTTTCTCAATAGAACACGGTACATATACCCAAAGTATATACTTTTCACATAAAAATCTGACTATATACTTTAATACATTGATTGGATATATATACCTAAATATAAGAAATGTGGGGGCAAAGGAAACCATGAGCGAATTAAACAATATTGCAATATTTAGTATCCGATAGGAAGAGCAACTATTACATCTATGTCTATCCCTCTCTAGGGGTACTGTGTGAATGACCAGTCAGAAAATTCCTGAGCTGTTCTGGTTCAAAAAAACACATAATTGTTATTCATATACTTAACACAACATTTACTGAGGTACTTCAAAACATATCTGGCCCCTAAATGTAGGACCCTCTCTCTCATAGCCAAGAATTATTTTCTTCGAATTTGTGTTAATTTCACTACGTCAGGGTACATCCAAATTTGTGCTCCATAGAAAAAGGCTAGCCTATTTCTAAGAAACAATTTCAGTACATGGTTTCGGTCTGAAATGAATGCAAATGATACCAGCATAGATTTTCTTTCTTTAATTTCTGAGTCTATAGCTAACTCCAGTATTTCAGAAATATCCAGGGTATTCCTCCTCCCTTCTCCTTCATATTCTCTTTGAGGCAAATAATATAACTGGGAAATTTATTACCCCTAGATTCAGAATTCTCAAAGTGTTTTCCATTCTTTCCATTCTCCTCTCAAGAGCCAAATCTGTCTTAATATTTTGTTGTATTTTTTCAACTTGGGATATTCTTTCTTCATGACTTTTAATCTTTTGATTAAATGTACCAATCAAAGTATTATTAACTGCAAGGGTTTTCAATGTAGACTCAATTGCCTTCAAAGCAGACCAAACATTTCCCAATGTAATTTTCTTAGGCTGGCTAAGTTTAATATTTACAACCGGGTCTGAATGGCCTTCTCTCACCTCCCCAGAGGTTCCCAGCTGCAATATGCCCGTCGTTGTTCCTGCAGTCTTCATCTGACTCCCTTCTCCTAGGGAGCCATACCTTTGCACTGATCGAGTGTCTCCACTACCCGGGGTTCTCACTCCTTCTACCCCGGTTTCGGTTCCCAACCGGTCCGCCTCCCCCAAGCTCTTGTTGGATTCCGCTCTAGGCTTCTGCTGTTTCAGGAGACTCTTCGATCTGTGTGGAGTGCACGGGTCTAATTGGCCCGCCTGGGGTCAGAGGGGACGGCGTTCGCTCCTCTGCCATCCCCCCAGTGACCAGACACTCCGGCGTTTGAGTTGCTCCGTTGAAGAAGCCCTCAATATGTCTTTGAGAAGGGTCCGTCTCGGGTAAGCTTAAGAATGCTCTCCTTCCTCTTTGTACGGGGCATTTTTCCGGGTATTATTTTATAAGTAAAAGACGCTGAGAGCCTGCTTCCTCCATGTCCTATCGGGCAGCCATCTTGCCCAATGCGCCCTGGTGGTGTAGTTATTTCTGACGATATAACCTGTGTTACTCTATTGCATTTGACGTTAGCTACTCATTACCATTAACTCTGTCCAAACTCCTCCCATTTGCATACTAGCACGCATTGCGTGCGTGTTAAGGCCTTAATGCTAGCGGTGAATGCTGAAAGAAGTGAGGAGATAAGGGGGTGAATGTAGTTAATACTTGGGGATCCATTGCTTATCTGAAAGCTCCTTTATCCAAAATATGACACTATTCATCAGTGTAGCCCAGTGCATGTTTCCCTTTTTCTCTTATACCAGGAGTGGCCAACCTTTCATGCAGCAAGAGCCAAGAAATTGGGATGCACAGTACCAAAAAACCTTGTGTTTTCAAAAGACAGAGGGGAGGAGGAGGCCCCCTTTCCAACAATATCTTTCCTGCTCTCAATGCCTTATCCTGTCCTCAGTTTCTCTCTGTCAGTTCCATCCTGTTCCCAGCAATTTCTCTCAGTCCCCCCCCCCCCCAGCAATCTCTTACTCAGTTCCCAACCCTGTCCCCACCAGTCTCTGTCTCCATTTCATTTTATTTCCATTAGTCTTTCTTATTCCTCTTACATATTTTCCACAATCTCTCCACCCTATCCCCTGAATCTTTCAATCTTCTCATCCTGTTCCCGCCAGTCTGTTCCCCACCCTGTCTACACCAGTCTCTCTACCCCACCCATTTCTCTCTCTCTATATCCTTTTCTGCCTCCCAGTCTGTCTTCCCACCAGTCTCTCTCTCTCTCTCTCTCTCTCTCTCTCTCTCAATCCTCAAACCTTGTCCCCACCTATCTCTGACCAGCATCTTCTTTCTCTCCCCCTTTCACTTCCCATTGTCTGTCTGTCTTTCTCATTCCCATCACTCTCTCTGTCACCCCAAGCATTACATATCTCAAACTCCAGAAAAACAATGACCAGGGGCTTGTGACGCCAACATTCACACCTTCTTCCCCACCCTTTGTGCCTCTGTGTCCCTCTTTCTCACTCTCTATCTGCCTCCAGCATCTCCCCTGCCTCCACTTCCTCTTTCTCTGTCTCTCTGATGCCTCCCCTCCAGTGCATTCTCTGGCTCTCACATAACACCCTCCACCATTATTACTTCTCCCCAAAAATGTACTCCTTTTCAAGTCAGTCTCCCCAGAAGCATTCGCCCCCTTTTGCACTGCATTTCTCTGTCTCTCTGAAATCCTTCTCACTCCAGTTACCATTCCTAGCTCTCTCACCTCTCCACCCTATCACATTTCTAGCTTCCATTCTCCCCCCCCGTCCTATTACCCTTCTGGCTCTGTTGCTGCCCTCTCCTTTCAACCCCTCTTATCTCTCACTCTTTCTTCAATCTTCATTACCTATGAACTCTGCCCCACCCTGATGCCATTTCTGTTTTTGCATTATATCCTCCTCCAATCACAACTGCTTTCTTGCACCCATACCCTCCCCCTTGGCTTCTCACACCCTTCTATTGCCTTTCCCCTGTCTTGAACCCCTTCTACACCTATCCTTGATTCTCTCAGGCCACCTCCATACACCCCCCCCCCCCCAACATGGCTCTCATACAACACCCTATCCTGGCTCTCTCCCTCCTTTTATTTCCCCCCCACCCAAGCCCTGGTCATCTCATAACTGTTGCAGAACATGTGGCAGTATGGACCTTGAGAAGGAATAAGATGCCAGACTGCCTAATTTCATTGCTGACTTCAGGGAGATGGGGAGGGAAACAATATTCACCCCCCCCCCAATCTTCCCCACAGCATGAGCTCCTAATTGTTTTGTCCCTCTCCCCCCAACTCTTGTAACATTCACCTCTTTTCATGTCTTTGCCCTCAGAAGTATTCACCCCTCCTCCTTGCACTGCTTCTCCATCAAACGTTCACGTCATGTACTGCTCCCCCAAGTATTAACTACATTCACCCCTTTCCTTCACTTCTTTCAGCATTCACCGCCTTCCCCTTGCCACACGTTATTCTGGTTTGACTGGAGCTTTGGGTATCTGCCTCCTCCCCTCTGCTGTCAGCTGAATCCTAAGCCATGGGAGTACATTGAGTCTCCAGGGCTTGGGATGTCTACACTCCATCCCTTTCCCTCCAAGCAGCAGACCAGAGAAGAGCGCTCTACTCCATGCAGCAGATGGGATGAAAGGTTGGACAGAATGGAGGGGATGCCTGGAGCAAGTAGTTGACTGGCTTTCTTTGCTCTCCTTGTCAGCTCCAACCTCACCCACTCCTGTCCTCCATTGTTGCTGAATTGCAAATGGAACAGGGGGAAGGAGAAGTGGGGTGAGTAGTAGAGAAAATCCTCTGATCCCTGCTCCAGCTTCTCCTCTTCTGTCTCTGTAGCAACCAACAGTACTGTTGGGTTAGAAAAGGGAAGGGGCAGTGGGGCAGAATGTTCTGTTCTAATGTATTTCCTGCTCTGATCTCTCCCCTCTGCAGTGCTACTCAGTTGCTATGTGGCCAGGAGAGCAAGAGCCACATTTTGCACATGAAAGAGCTGCATGTGGCTTCCATGGGTTGGCCACCTCTGTCTTAAGTTCTCTAAAACCAAATTTCTAATTCTAGACTTTCTACCCTGCCAAATAAAATCAGAGATGAACGTTTTAAGTTTCTTGAAAAACATAAGCAGAACACGGATAGGTAGCATATCAAACAAGACTATAAACTGAGATTGAATATTCATTTTAATGAGAGCAAGTCTGCCAAACCAAGATATTTGGAGTAGGGGCCATAGTTTGATAATTTTTGACTATCAACTAAGGGTAAGTAATTAAACTCATAAAGCTTCTCTAACCTATTAGGTATAATTAACCCTAGATATTTTAAGGCACCATTACGCCACTTAAAGGAATAATCAGCCTGAAGTCAACTCTGTGTAGCTGGACCAACCATAAAGTCAAGGATCTCAGTTTTATCCAAAAAAGCCTACCAAACACCTTAAGAGTGTCCATTATTGCTGAAAATGTTTGAAGGGGATTGATAACATATAGAAGAACATCATCTGCAAACAACACTGTACGATTATCACTACCAGCAGCCCTCATAATATCCAAGTAATCAGGCTCCATTGCAAGTGCAAACTAGGTGAAAGGGGGCAACCCTGTCTTGTTTCTCTATGTAATATGAACCTTTGAGACAATGTACCAGTCACTTTTATCTGAGCTTAGGTATGGGAATGTAATCCTTGAACCCATTACAAAAAATGTCCCCCAAACACAAATTGTTGAAGAATACAATATAAGTATGGCCACTCCATCCTGTTGAATATTTTCTTGGAATCTAGGGAAAATAATAAAGCATCAGCCACCACATTTCTGACAATGTATTAAATTCAAAGTGCTCACCACATTATCTCAGTCTTGCCTACCTTTTAATAAAATCTGTCTGGTCTCTAGTAACCAATAAAGACAACATCTGTTCTATCCTAAGTGCCAAGATTTTAGCCAGTATCTTATTATAGTTTAGTAAAGAGATTGGCTAATAAGAACTGCATTCAGAAGGGTTTTTACCTTTCTTATATATAACAGAAATAGAGGACAACATAGAGGAACGAGCATGGGAGTCCCTTATAAGACATTATTATATAGTGCTGCCAATCCTTGCGCAAGTGAATCCGAGAAGATCTAGTAAAACAGAACCAGTACATTTGCCAATGTGCAGAGCTTGAATCGTCAGAACTTCCAAAGCAGAAATTGGTATCACAAATCTCTCTATAGCAATCTCTGGCAGCCTTTGTTAAGCAGGAGCACCCAGAAAAAGCAACATTATCATCTTCATCATTTACAAGTTCAGAAGCATACAGGGACATATTGTATTACCAAAATTCTGCACAGATTTCCATGGCATCACAAGCAATCTCACCTGAGGTAGTCGTAATATCTTTTATCACATTCAAATTAAGAGACCTTCAATTTGTTAGTCAACAATTTGTCTGCCTTATTCCCTGTATCATAAAATACCTGCTTAACCTGCCTAAGAGTTCTGCCTACTTTTTGAATAAGAATAGAATTTAAGATAGCCCTCTTATACATTAAAATCTCCTGTAAATGCTTAGAACCATAACTCTTATGCAGACACTCAGCCTTGAATAAATCAGCTCTCGCCCTCATTTCCTTCTTCCTAAAAGCATGGTGTCCAGCAGCACTTAAAGCTATCAGTTTCCTCCTCAAAACTGCTTTAACTGCATCCCACAAAATATCACCTGATACCTCACCAGTATTATTATATTCAAAAAAATTTCTCTCTAGCCTCAGTCATTGCCAAATAAATTCTCATCCTTTAATAAACAATTCTCTAACTTCCAACCTCTAGAATCTTGATTATGAATATCCAAGGAACACCTTAATACAAACAGTGAGACCATTCAGTGAGATCAAACTCAACAGAACGTGCATTCCCCAACTCTAAAGCATCCATAAAAATAAAATTGAATCTTGAATATGAGTTGTGTGGGGGAGAATAAAAAGAAAAATCTTTATTTGGGTGGAAATATGTCCACAGATATATTAGCCCACTCTCATGCAACAGTTGTTCAAACAGTGAAGTATTATGCCTCAGTTTTAGATACTGAGCCAGTTTTATCGAACGAAAGAGAAACTACTATATTGGTTCCCCTTCCCAACAAATACCCTTCTTTCTGAGAACGATGAGATCAGAAAAACATGTAGTGATAATCAAATTGAGTTTAACATTTGATGAGTAAACAGAGGCTAAAGTAATAACACACCCAGCCACCTTACCCTTAACAAAAGTGTAGCATCCACAAGGATCCCTTTGGGTTTTATCCACTACAAAAGGAAAATTTCTTGCCAACAAACTTGCCTCCTCCCTTTCTTAACCTTACCAGAGACAAAATAATAAGAAACCAATCTATTTACTTTTAAGTACAAATCTCCTATCTTTCTTAAAATGTCATGTATAAAATACACCAGGATCTTATGTCGCAGTTTTCCCTAAGTAGTAAACACCTTTCAATTGGTGAGTAAAGTCCCTTGTGGTATCTGGAAGTGGACACAGCTTAGGAACCAGCCAAGAAAATAGAGTTAGATTCTGGCTGGTTCACATACAACATTCTTTTATTTTCAAAAATAGAAAATAAACAGCTTTCAAAGGCTGCTTACCTCAGCAGTCCTTCTTTGCAGTTCCAAAAGCATCAAACATAAGTCATTTGGCTCCCTGCCTGTTCCTCAGAACCTCTCTAACCATTCTTAGCCCTGATTTCTTATAGTATGGTGAAAGAAAGGCTCTTTTCTCCCAGAATCCTGTGTGGGGCTGATCCTTAAGATCTGCCATACTGGATCAGACCAAGGGTCCATCAAGTCCAGGATCTTGTGTGCAACAGTGGCCAATCCAAGTCGCAAGTTCCTGGCAAGTACCCAAACATTAAATAAATCCCAAGCTACTATTCTTTATTACATAAGAACATGCCATACTGGGTCAGACCAAGGGTCCATCAAGCCCAGCATCCTGTTTCCAACAGTGGCCAATCCAGGCCATAAGAACCTGGCAAGTACCCAAAAACTAAGTCTATTTCATGTTACCGTTGCTAGTAATAGCAGTAGCTATTTTCTAAGTCAACTTAATTAATAGCAGGTAATGGACTTCTCCTTCAAGAACTTATCCAAACCTTTTTTAAACCCAGTTACACTAACTGCCATAACCACATCCTCTAGCACTGAATTCCAGAGCTTAACTATGTGTTGAGTGAAAGAATTTTCTCAGATTTGTTTTAAAAGAGCTACTTGCTAACTTCATGGAGTGTCCCCAAATCCTTCTATTATGTGAGAGAGTAAATACCTGATTTACATTAATCTGTTCAAGTCCTTTCATGATTTTGTAGACCTCTATCATATCCCCCTTCAGCCTTCTCTTCTCCAAGCTGAACAGCCCTAACCTCTTTAACCTTTCTCATAGGGGAGCCATTCTATGTCATTTTGGTCACCCTTCTCTACATTTTCTTCAGTGCAACTATATCTTTGAGATGCAGTGACCAGAATTGCACACAGTATTCAAGTTGCAGTCTCACCATGGAGCGATACAGAAGCATTATGACATCCTCCATTTTATTTGCAGTTCCCTTCCTAATAATTTCTAACATTCTGTTTGCTTTTTTGACCATCACAGCACTGACTATTTCAATGTACAGGGTGGCACATGGAAAAGTAGTCTGCCTCCAATGCACTGGTATTGGAGACGGGCTTCTTTTCCATGGGCCACCCTGTATTATCCACGATGATGCCTAGATCTTTTTCCTGGTTGGTATCTCCTAATATGGAACCTAACATTGTGTAACTACAGCCAGGGTTATTTTTCCCTATATGTATATCACTTCGGTGGTGGGAAAAGTAATGGAGTCACTGTTGAAAGAGAGAATAGTGAAATATCTACAGTCCGGAGAATTGATGGACCAGAGGCAGCATGGATTCACCAGGGGAAGATCCTGTCAGACAAATCTGATTGACTTTTTCGACTGGGTAACCAAGGAATTGGATCAAGGAAGAGCGCTAGATGTCATCTACTTGGATTTCAGCAAAGCTTTTGATACGGTTCCGCACAGGAGACTGGTGAATAAAACAAAAAGCTTGGGAGTGAGTGCCGAAGTGGTGACCTGGATTGCAAACTGGTTGACGGACAGAAGACAATGCGTGATGGTAAATGGAACTTTCTCTGAAGAGAGAGCGGTTTTAAGTGGTGTACCGCAAGGATCGGTGTTGGGACCGGTCCTGTTCAATATCTTTGTGAGCGACATTGCGGACGGGATAGAAGGTAAGGTTTGTCTTTTTGCGGACGACACTAAGATCTGCAACAGAGTGGACACGCCGGAAGGAGTGGAGAGAATGAGACGGGATTTAAGGAAGCTGGAAGAGTGGTCGAAGATATGGCAGCTGAAATTCAATGCCAAGAAGTGCAAAGTCATGCATTTGGGGAGTGGAAATCCGAATGAACTGTATTCGATGGGGGGGGAAAGGCTGATGTGCACGGAGCAGGAGAGAGACCTTGGGGTGATAGTGTCTAATGATATGAAGTCGGCGAAACAATGCGACAAGGCGATTGCAAAAGCCAGAAGAATGCTGGGATGCATAGAGAGAGGAATATCGAGTAAGAAAAGGGAAGTGATAATCCCCTTGTACAGGTCCTTGGTGAGGCCTCACCTGGAGTACTGTGTTCAGTTCTGGAGACCGTATCTACAAAGAGACAAGGACAAGTTGGAGGCGGTACAGAGAAGGGCGACCAGGAAGGTGGAGGGTCTTCATCGGTTGACATACGAGGAGAGATTGAAGAATCTAAATATGTACACCCTGGAGGAAAGGAGGAGCAGGGGTGATATGATTCAAACTTTCAGATACTTGAAAAACTTTAACGATCCAAAGACAATGACAAACCTTTTCCAACAGAAAAAAATCAGCAGAACCAGAGGTCACGAGCTGAGGCTCCAAGGAGGAAGACTAAGAACCAATGTCAGGAAGAATTTCTTCACGGAGAGAGTGGTGGATGCCTGGAATGCCCTTCCGGAGGAAGTGGTGAAGTCCAAAACTGTGAAGCACTTCAAAGGGGCATGGGATAAATATTGTGGATCCATCAGGTCCAGAGGACGCATATAAAGAGCAGGTAGTAAAATACTGCACGGAGCGGCAGTAGCCACAGAGGCATTCACGGAGCGGGATGCCAGTGGCCAGTGGTAGGTGTCCACCTTCATGGAGCGGAAGGATGTAGGGCTGTCATCTCCCAATTAAATAAAAAAAAAAAACAAAACAGGGATGGGATCCATCAGGTCTAGAGGACACATATAAAGAGCAGGTAGTAAAATACTGCACGGAGCGGCAGTAGCCACAGAGGCATTCACGGAGCGGGATGCCAGTGGCCAGTGGTAGGTGTCCATATAAAGAGCAGGTAGTAAAATACTGCACAGAGCGGCAGTAGCCACAGAGGCATTCACGGAGCGGGATGCCAGTGGCCAGTGGTAGGTGTCCACCTTCACGGAGCGGAAGGATGGAGGGCTGTCATCTCCCAATTAAATAAATAATAAAAAAACCCAGGGATGGGATCCATCAGTTCTAGAGGACGCATATAAAGAGCAGGTAGTAAAACACTGCATGGAGCGGCAGTAGCCACAGAGGCATTAACGGAGCGGGATGCCAGTGGCCGGTGGTAGGTGTCCACCTTCACAGAGTAGAAGGATGAAGGGCATCCATCTCCCAATTAAAAAAAGAAAAGAAAAAAAGAAAAAAAAACAGGGATGGGTTCATGGGCTTATAGGTATTACCAATTATTAGGCTTTTCAATATTTGATGATAGTTAATGTGACTTTCAAGGCATTCTTCACTTTCGGTGCATGTCCGGCATGACTCCTTGCTTCAATGACAGGGGAAAAGAAAAACTGATACTTCACACATTTCCAGCATTGCCCTCTGCTTCATGGCAGAGAGCTATGCTGCCGCTTACCCAACTAATCAAACTTAATATTTCACTTGGAAGCAGCTCCAGCACTGCTCTCTACATTAATGGTGGGGGTGAAAAGGGAATTAGAACATAAGGTTACTAAGAGCCAAGAGAAACAGTTAAGTATGAGAACAAATGTGTGAAGCTTGCTGGGCAGACTGGATGGACCGGTTGGTCTTCTTCTGCCGTCATTTCTATGTTTCTATGTTTCTATGTATCACCTTCCACTTGTCCACATTAAATTTCATCTGTCATTTGGAAGCCCAGTCTTCCAGTCTCACAAGGTCCTCCTGCAATTTATTGTAATCTGCTTGAGATTTAACTACTCTGCATAATTTTGTGTCATCCACAAATTTAATCACCTCAGTTATCATACCCCTTTCCAGATCATTTATAAATATATTCAAAAGCACTGGTCCAAGTACAGATAACTGAGGCACTCCACTGCTTACCCTTTTCCCACTGTGGAAACAGACCATTTAATCCTACTCTGTTTCCTGTATTTTAACCAGTTTGCAATCCACAAAAGGACATCACCTCCTATCCCATGACTTTTTAGTTTTCTTAGAAGCCTCTCATGAGGGACTTTGAACACCACTTGAAAATCCAAATACACCACATCTATTGGTTCACCTTTGTCGAAATGATTTTTCACCCCTTCAAAAAATGTAGGAGATTTAAGAATATAAGAAATTGCCATAGTGGGTCAGACTAAAGGTTTCATGTTTGAGGAATGGTGATAGTTCTGTTTTGCTATTATTGCATTGCATAGAGTCTGGCATGTTGCAGTTTCCACAACAAGTTTGTCTGCATGTTTCTGTTTATATTTCATGGTCTCTCTATTCTGTATTTACTGAGGGTCTATCTGTGTTCTGCATGTGTGACAAAAGTGTGGCATTTTGCTAGTGTTTAGCCTTTGTGTAGATCTATAATAGCCTGGTACCTCTGTTTCCCTAATATGAGGTGTATTGGTGTTTTAGCGCCTGGTATAATATCTGCAGTGTTGCCTTCTCATAGGTTGGGTTGTTACTGTTTGAGTGTGAACAGTTAGTGCTGTTTTGGTATGGGAGATTTACTGTAATTCCGTTTAATCATGGCTTTGAGGGTCAGGCATACTTTACAATAGCCTAATTCAATATTTATTTATTTGCACCATTTGTAGCAAGCACAATCCACAGTTCTCAGCGGGTAACAGTTTAGTTTAGTAACATAATTAGTTTATAGTAATGATAAACAAATATCACATCAACATCTTAAATACGTAAAAACATCCAAAGACGAGTGCCAGACAAGCAGCATATTCTTAGCCATATAAACTCGGGGACCAAGTTATTTGTGTCCAGTAAAGGCTTGCTTAAAATAGGAAAAAAAAATAGAAGGCTTTGACCTGCTTTCTAAAAGCTACATGGCATGTGATTCCAAGTGTCTTTTTGGAGGGCTTTCTGGTTGGCACCACAGCAGTGCATATATATAACATTCATCTGTGTTTCCCAACCAGTGTGCCTTCAGATCTGATCAAGTGTGCCATGGAAAAGTCACTACTACCTGATCCAGGCCAGCACCTGGGCTTTGTTCTCAGCACCTTGCAGCCATAAGAGACACCAACAGCGGCTTTTAAACTTGTAGGAATTCCTTTCTGAGAACATGTGTGCCTCTTCCTAGGAGTGTGGCAATTAATAGGCGTCCTACAGAGCACAGATAGTTGAGACTCGCTTTGTGCAGTCTACACAGTACCTCCTCATTTTTCCCCATCTGAGTTCTTCAAGCCTATGCCATATCCCCAGGCCGAGTGAGACAGGGAGAGCATGCACTGAGCACTCTATTTGACTCACTTTGAATGTTGTGAGCAGCAGTAGCCGTAAAGTAGCTCTGGTAGCCACATGTAGCAGCGAAGGTAACAGCCACCTGCCCATACCACACCAACTTCTTCCTTCTCCTGTGGGAGCTGATGAATCGTGACGGGTTCAAGTGTGTCTTCACCCCCTCTCTTCCTTTGTTTAAAATTTGGGAGAGATGCTTGCTGGTGGTGCTTTCACTGCTTTCCTATGTCTTCTTTTGGTCATCTGAGTTCTTTCCATGTATGCACTGCCTACTCAATGGAGGCTGGTGTGCCACACAATATTTTTGTTAATGTAGATGTGCCTTGTCCTTGAAAAGGGTGAGAAACAGTGACAATGTATGTTGTAAATGATATGTTTTACTTCAGAAGACTGTAATTTGAATGTTTTTCATGTAAAATCTGTTATACATGCATAATTCTTGTGTGTGTAGAGAGGGCCGGGGGAGCAAGGCTATAAGGTTTGCCTAGGGCACTTAATACCTTGTATTAGCTATGGGATGAAGATTTGGGATGTGGAGGAGTGTCAGTTTTTAAAGTTTAGATCATTGGATGGCTTTTTTTTTTTTAACGTGCCTGGTACAGAGACTGAATGAATGGGCAGAGTGTTTTTGAGTGTGTGTGTGGGGGGGGGGGGGAGCAGCACAGTAATTATTTGCACAGAGCAGTAAAAAAGCTAGCATTAGCCCTGGACAGTAGGAGGGTGGGACCTTTGCTGTGTTTGACTCTTCCAAATTTGCGATCAGCTGCCTCCTTGCATTCTTCCATATCAGTGATGCAGTAGTCCTTACCATAATAAGAAAATTACAAATTAAAACAAAAGTTCCAACGAACCCTTATATCCTTTTCACGCAACAAAATAGTCAGGGAGCTAAAGCTCTTCCTTCTTTCAAGGATGTATTGAGATAAATCTTGAAAATTTTTATCTTGCTATCCTAAAGTCCAAACCATCTTTTCCCCAAATACTGCTAAGAACTTGTTTATCTTCAAAGTAGTGAAAACAAGCTACTGTAGTGCTAGGGCATCTTCTGCCTTCAGTCTGAGGTCTACCAATTCCGTGTGCACCATCAAATCTAACAGATCTGTCCACAAAGCCAGGGACACAGGACTTAATGATATTTTTAAATAGCTTAGCCATATCCTCCTTTTGAATCACCTTCCTGAACCCCCAGGACTCTTTATGTTCTGACGTTGGCTGTTTTTCCACATCATCCTGATGCTCCTTTAACTCCATGGTAATTTTTCAGCATACTTCATTCTTTTTTTTTTTTTTTTTTTTTTTTAAGAAGTCAGCAGTCAAGAAAATTTGCATCCTGATATGTACATCATTCAAAGCAACTCTTTTCTAAGGCCTTCCTCTTCTTTAGGGTCAGCAATTGCACTGCTTTCGTCAGATCTAAGGAGCTTGTTGTCTTTAACAAGTTCTGAGATCACAGACTCTGCTACGACTATGTCCAATTTCTCTTTAGCATCCCCCAAAGCTTTAGCATCAGGTGCATCTGCAGATTTGGAAGGGTTCTTTGCAGATCTGTTAAATTTAGCCAGTGGCAGAATATGATGGCTTAGGCTTCATTTTGATTAGAGATGGAAAGATAAAGCAAAGTAAATACCCAGTAGAAAAAGAAAATAGCTCAAATGAGAACACGGTGAAAAAATCAGAGATGATCTCTGTCACAGAATCACTTTAGTTCAAAGGATCCAAAGAAGACACATCAAATATATTAAAAAAAAATGTTAAGAAGACACCAGGAGCTTCCATAAAAAAACATAACAATGACCAACACAACAAATCCACAAGTGCTGCAGACTGAGAATGTGATTAAGAGATAAAAAGCAAAACAAAAAAAGACTGTATTCTTTATAGTTGTGCACAAGTTCCAAGGATAACATGGCGACTGCATCTGGCTTTTCTGCGGTCCTGAAGGCCTATTCACTGTGCACTCTGGTCCCAGCAGCAGTCAACATTATGTACTGCATCTGGAATGCATCCTCCACCGCAAAGAGAAATAGAGACGCAAAGCCAGGCAACACACAGGCTTACGCTACAGCCATCGTCCTTTCAGCCTGATTGAGTCCAACTGCAGCTGTTTTGCACCATATTCGGGAAACGCTCTGAAGCACAGAGCTGCAAATAGGCTTCAGTCTAGCACTGTCCTGAGGATTCCAGTCACCGAAAGAAGATCCCAGCAACAAAGGCCCAAAAGAATTAAGTCCACCGGGGAAGGTAACAAACATGCGAATAAAACATCTGAAATATAAAAAAAAAATGAGGATTTAACCACAGGGGGCTGGAGGAAGAAACTCAAGTGGCCTTTTGTATGCGATCTATATACAATTCTGGAGACCGTACCTTCTAAAGAATATAAACCGGCTGGAGTCTGTCAAGTTGGCTACTAAAATGGTCAGTGGTCTTCATTCTAAAGTATATGGAATAGAAAGATCTAAACACACAAACCCTAGGAAAGGCGAGATAGGGGAGATATGATGGAAACCTTTGAGATATTTAAATGTCTCTGTGCACAGGAGGCTAGCCTCTTTCAATGGAAAGGAGGCTGTAGAACAGGGGTTTCCAACCTTTTAGGAAACGAGGACCCCTTTTCAGCCTCAAAATTTTTGTGACTCCCATGTACTTATCTTTAATTTTTTGCATGATGTAACAAAAGAAATAAATGATATGCATCCCGGAATCATCCATAATGTATAAAACTTATTAAATAATGCTTACTGACCTAAACTGAATACATAGGGAGGGAAACTTCCTAAGCTATTTAAAAATGTCCTCATAATTGAAGATTGAAGCCAACAGTAGCGTCCACCTCCCATTCCAGCAGCACTGGAGAAAAGAAAGCAAATTTTAAAATGTTCCATGTTGGCAACTCGATGTAACCTGGCAGAAAATCAGCACCAGTATCTGCAAACCAGCAATCTAAATTCCAAAGGGAAACTGTCCGGAGATTCCTTTTGAAAGCTCAGGCCGGCAGGGGGAAACCAGTACTTTTGTAGCTGTGTACTTTGCCTCTGCTTTGACAGGTGCAAAAGTACATAAGTGAAAGTATGCGTGAGGATTTCAGAATTAATTCCCTGCATATACTTTCCCTCCCCAACCTAATCCTGCTCCTTTTTTCTCCACAGGTAAAAGTCTGCATGCTGTTGACAATGCAGGTACTTTTATCCTTACTGGCGGGGAGTAGCTATTTTCAAAAGGTTTTTCACAAGGGTATACAGGTGTGTAAAAAATTTAGAAAATTACCCTTCCTGAAAACTGACTCCCTTTTAGTCTACTTTTCTTTTATATTTTATTTTCTCTTATGATTCTTACAAACAAATGTATTCACAAAATTTAGATTTTAGAAAAAGCAAAACAATAGCCTGCTTTTTAAAAGGAAGAAGGCTTATGAGATCTCGTTGTCTGTGGGTCCCTCTAAATAACTTATTTTTAATGTCATATCCACACCAGCTATTGTCTCTCTCCCTCTTCTCTCTCTTGTGGTCATCTTTCCCTTCTTCCCTCCTGGAGTATGGTAGTCCTCTAGCTGTCTTGCACACTCTCTCTCTCTCATGGTCTTCTTTCCCCTCTCAGGCTGCCATCTACTCTTACTCCCTTAATAAGGTATGTGCTGTAGAGGGAACTACAGTCTGTGAATAAAGGTCTTTTAGTAACTGCCTCAGTGAAGGAAGCTAGCTTGAATATGGTATGTGAACGAGCAATTACATTGGCAGTACCATTACTCTGGAATTCAATGCCAGAGGAGTTATGGCTAATGAGAGAACATAAACTGTTTAGGAAAATGCTAAAAACCTGGCTTTTTAAGGAGGCTTATAATGATATCTAAAGGTAAAGAGACAGGACTGAAGAGTTAAGCAGCAAGGGGACTTAGAGGTGAAGGTCAAGAGTCGCTTATTCCTGTTGTATGTTTATATTATTTTGTATTGCTGTATTTTATTTATTTATTTTACAATTTTATGTATGTGAAATTTGTAACCCCAATACACAACACAATACTAGAGGAAAACCTGCAAATTAGCAGAGGTAAAATACCTTTTTTGTTATACTTAACTCAAAATACCAACACCTATGGGTAGCAGTATCAGAACAATTAGTGCTCCAGTCTCATGGGCTCTTGCCCTTACAGGGCTACAACCCCTCTCCTGTATTGGCACTGTTCGATCACGTCACTTACCACTTCCATATGGTGTCATAATACTTTTTTTATTTTTTTGTATTCCACCCATTACTTGTGTAATAAAACCTCCAAAACCCTTTTTAAAAACCTTTTTCCTAAAACACATGCTCCCGTTGAAACCGTAAACTAACTCTTCCCTTTTCATGCACTCATATCTATCTCCTACTGCACTAATAAAACGAATGACTTAGCTCGTATCTCTACGTGTAATTTTCTTCCTTGCCCGTTATTCCATTGACCTGCCCTACTATACATTGGTAAGACTACAAGATTGCTAAAGACACGTTTGATAGAACACAAAAGTGCATTGAAACGTAATAAATTAGAGGCACCGTTGGTGCAACACTGTGTGGATAATGATCATAGTTTTGACAGCCTGCGTTGCACTGTTTTAGAGAGTGTAGGACGAGATGAGCGAGGAGGGGATTTAAATCGTCGTTTGTTACAGCGAGAGCAAAGGTGGATCTTTAAATTAAATACAGTAGCCCCCGCTGGGCTTAATAAGGAAGTGGATTGGTCGGTGTATTCGTAGGGAGAATGTGATAGGTTAATTCCTTATTCTTAGAGCAGCTTATATAGTAGACTTCCGGTAGGCGCAGAGAGGAAGCGTTCACGCTCCATGTTTGAATAGCACAAGCTGTGGAGAGAACTCAAGAGTAGTTGGAATGTAAGTCCCGTTCTGATAGCCGCATATATAAAAAAAACTGTTTTGCGAAATTGAGAAAAGTATGTTGAAAATTGTTCTTTTTTTGTGTGAAATTTGTAAACCATTTAGATTGACAATAGGTGGTATAGAAGAAAGAGAAAATAACCAGGTCAGTCATGGATTCTTGTCTCACTCCTTATCTTGCTTTTCATTCCTTCTCCCTTCTATTTTTCCTCTCATACTGTCAACCCCAGTTCCATTTTCTCCTTTATTCCTCTGTCATTCTGCTCACTTATTTAGTGGAGCTGTTCTCTCCTTTTTCTCTATTAGGTGAGTGACCGAGCATGTGGCAGGAGCAGAAAATGCTTCTCACTGTCATCACCCTGCTTTCTCCTGCTTTCCTTAGTATGTAGCAGTGGCTGCTGAAGGTTCTGAGTCGCAATCAGCCACTCTTTCTCCCATCTCCTCACAGTGCAATGATGGAGTTTGACTCTTGGGGGCTGTAGTCGATCCCTCTCTTCCCTACTTCTGCCGGACGGGTAAAAATGGCCCTTCTCTGTCATTCCTCCTCCTGGCTTGCAGGAATATGAGCTGAAGTTTTCAGGGCAGCAGTAGGCCCCACTGTCACTCTCTTGGCCTGTGGCCAGGTAGCAGCAACCCAGCTTAACTTTCTTACATCCCTTCTCGCGGACCCCTGGGAGTCTATGGGCCCCCAGGTTGGGAACCACTACTCTACAACAAGGGGTCGGGATGAGGGTTAGATGGGATAATTTTAAGAAATATTTCTTTACAGAGAGTAATGGATGCAAGGAATGGCCTCCAGGGGAGGTGGTGGAGTCAAAAATAATATTTAAATTCAAGAAAGCGTGGGATAAATACAGGGGATCTCCAAGGGAGTGATAGGAATTGTAAAGGCTACATAAATTGGACGGATGGGCACACTAGATGGATCATATGGTCTTTTTCTGCCATCGTGTTCAATTATTTAAATGAATTAGTAATAGTTCAAAAGTGTATTTCGGTAGTTAAAAATATATCCCTTGTTCACTGTTAAGATTTTTTCGGTTGGAAATGTGGATTTTTGTTTGGCACGCATGTGGCAGGTGGTTTAAGGGAGTCTTTGTTGGTATTCCCTGAAAGACTTTCTTTGCCCAGCTGCACAATGAAATTCTAGATGAAGAGTGGAAAAGATTCATACCTTTGTTTTAGATTAAAAGTCCGCGTTGTAGGGTAACACAGCTGCATTGATTCCTTATCGGTGGGAGGCTAGTATTAATATCACTGGAACAGGCCATCGTCAGTGCTTATTCATTAAGATGCAACCAAGACAAAGCTTTCCTCCAAGATTAAGATCCATCTTCTGCCAACACAAACTAAGAGACCCAATAATGCAAAAAAGCATTTTCTTAATACTTTTCATTATACCTTTATAGTAGTGGCATGGTAATGCCTTTACTACAAGGGCTGCTGCTGCTTCTGTGTGAAGAAAACCAAAAATAAACCCAACTAATGACTCCCAAAAAAAAAAAAAATAAAGCTTTTTGTAAAGTTGTTTCAAATTTTTGTATAAAAATGTGCTAGCCTGGCTAAGTGCTTTGTTGTAGATTCTGAGCTAGCTTACCTTTCAGAAAGTTCCTTTCTGCTTCTTGGAGGGTATGTTTTGTGCTGCAGCAGCAGTGGCAGTATGTCCTGCCCACTTGTGGAGTGTATGGGAAATGTCTGCGTGCGTGTGTGTGTGTGTGTGTGTATATGTGTGTGTGTATATATATATATATATATATATATATATATATCTCCCTATCTCTATCTCTTCCGCCCCCCCCCCCCCCCCCCCCCCCCCCCCCCCAAAAACCCAATCTCAAGGATCATGCTGGCCAGTCTGGACTTCAGGCCATCCACTATGAATATACATGAACCAGGTTCTGAAACACAGTGAGGTAGATCTTTAAAAAGTACATGCAACCGGCGCGAACAAAAGTACGCCAGATTTTTATAAGATACGCGCGTATCTTATAAAATCCAGGGTCGGCGCGCGCAAGGCTGCGCAAAATCGGCAGCCTGCATGCGCCGAGCCGCGCAGCCTGCCTCCGTTCCCTCCGAGGCCGCTCCAAAATCAGAGCGGCCTCGGCGGGAACTTTCCTTCCGCGTCCCCCCTCCCTTCCCCTACCTAACCCACCCCCCCGGCCTTACCTAAATCCCCCCATACCTTTGTTGGGCAAGTTACGCCTGCTGCCTCGCATCCCCCGGCACAGGCCGCAGTGCTGGGGGACTCTGGACCCCCCTCCCACCCCTTTTACGAAGCCCCGGGACTTACGCGTGTCCCGGGCTTTGTGCGCGCCGATGCGCGAGTGCCCTGCACACGTAAATCCGGGAGGATTTACGCACGCAGGGTTTTTAAAATCTAGCCCAGTGTATGTTAATATGTCACTTGTATTCATTCTTTCCTAGCCAGAAAACCAGACCTGCTTGGGTGCTTCTCAGGATTGGGTTGAGAACCACTAAAATAAGTTGCTAGCATCCTTAGAGAGCTCTCTTCAAAGTAAGCCAGCTCGTGACTCACTCTGTAACTTCTTATCCTGCTATATGGGCATTTGTATATGGCATTAATCTGCCTCAATACTGATTCTTAGAATGTATTTGACTTAAAGGAGGTTTTATGTTTTGAGTCTTGGATTGCAAGATATAAATAGCTTTCTTTCAGTACTAACCCCCTCATAGAGTTTCATGATAAAGGTGCTTTAACATAATATAGTCTAATTTCACAGGCAATTTATTCCTTTTCATCTGTTCAGGGAGTGGTAAATAACATACAATAAGTTGTGTGCTAAAGGATTTTATTATATATGCCCTTGTATATTTTATTGCATTTATAAAAATGTTGTGGAATAAATGCTAGGATTTTGCTTTTTAAAATAAAGATATGGACATTTTTATTTTCTACTGCATGTCTAATAATTAGAGATGTTTCGGGTAAGAATTTCGTGTCTGGCTTCATTTCGGGGCCCCCCCCCCTGCGGGAATTTCGTTTTTCCCATGGTTTTCTCTGCCAAGTTAGTGCACACGATCGGGAGTTAGCGCGTGCTAACTCCCATTAGCGAGTGCTATCTCAAAAATGAATTTTTTCCAAAATTTCGGAAAAAATCAAATCGTTTTTCGGTTCTCCCGAACCATTCCGAATTAGGCAATTTCGTTGACATTGCTTAATTCAGGAAAAATGATTGCACATCCCTACTAATAATCATAGTTGAAGCAGGAGTTCATTGTGATGCCAAGTATAGTTTAAACTGCTTTGCCATTGCAGAGGTGCACAATCCCTGGCCCTTGAGGGATGGAAAGGGATCTGATTTTCAGGACATCTACAGTGAATATTTATTAGACATGTTTTCAGGCATTTGGCCTGGGAACCAAGTTAATTTGCAGGGATTGGTTACTCAGAAAATCACATATGTTTGAGGGCTAGGATAATGCATGTTTGGCTTAGCGCCTTGTGGTGGTATTGCCGCACATTGCTAGTTGTGGTGGTATGGTCACATGGTACAGTTTGCGAAATTTCTCTCTTATGCATTTGTAACCTATTTGAAGGCACCATTTCAGAATACATGGCATTAAATCATCTTGTGCAAGATTTTATCATAAATCTGACTTTTCCATTATGTTTCATTTTTGTAGCAACAAAAAACAGTGGAGTTTTAACACCTCAGTGCAAAAAACAAGGGTTAAAGTGTAAAGCAATACAAAGTATTAAAGGGACGAGAAAAAATAAGGGGAGAATGTAATCAACTGTGAAGCGTTTTTAATTATATTTATCTCTCAGACTGTATATAAGAAAAGTTACCCAATTTTGTTTTGTTTGAAGTGCAGTGGTTTGAGATGAAGCAGTACATTCAGGGAAAACATTTGACATTCCCCTACTAGAGCTGGCAAGGGGACCCTAGCTGGAGTCAGACCTTGCACTTGGAGCTGGTCCATGGGGGGGAGAGAGAGAGCACAGCTGTGTCAGTGTGAAATAGTACAGCAGCTCAACAGCGCCAGCTATTTCACAGGGCCAGAGACAGCTGAACTGACAAACGTCACCCGAAAATTAATTAAATGGTCCCCTTCAAACAAATTTCAGTAAAGGTCATACTTCACAGGATTTTTTTTTTTTGTTAATGTGGGAGTATAAAGCAAAAGGTAAACATGATTGCACAGTTGGTTTAGGCTGAAAGAAGACATATCCATCCAGTCCAGCCTCCTGATTGCTTGCCAGCTTTCTATTATGTGGTAATCCAAGGAAAGATGGGAAAAAAAAAATCCACTATTCACCTGTAACCAGTTTTGCCACAGTTTAAAAAAAAAAAAAAAAAAAAAAAGAAGTTACTTCCTGGCCTCCAAATATGGTAGCTGGCTCAGAAGTATATTTGCATTTTTTTTTTCCCTAGCAAAATATATTTTTGTGGGGTGTGAGCAGGGGGTCAGTCATGAGTTTCTTGCCTGTATTTGCAATTGAATATGTAAATTTGTGTCTTTGTAGAATGGCAAGGACAAAATCTATTGAGGTGGTTGGCCATGTGCTGTCGCATAATTGTAGACTTTTTTTTTTTTTTTAATGGGACATTTTTGGCACCCTAATAATCACAATAGAGTTCTCCTTTTCCAGTGAAAGCTTCAGCTGAATCAGTTGAAACCTAGTGCAAAAATGTAACTAACTGAAAAGCATGCTCATAAGAAGGTCACTTGGCTCTTTAGGGAAACACTAACGCAGAAATGAAATGCTGTTATTTCAGAAATTAAATACTACATGCATCTTTAATTTCAGATGTAGGCAAAAGAAAGTGTCTGCCAAGTCCATTTTATTTATTCATCATTTTTCTTTTATGCTGTCTGTGTGACAGCTGAGAAGCATGAGGCTTTTTATTAGCCTTTCAGGTAGAGGGGATCATGCTGTAGTAAACTAGTCCCTTTTTTTTTTTTTTCATCATTACTATTTGTTTAGTTATGGTCTCAAAACATGGACTATCCTTTTGTAATTTTCCTGTTGGGTTATTTTCAACATGCTTGGAGATAATGGCTTACATGTGTTCCATCTGTTTCAATCAGTGCTCCCTTAAAAGAAGCCACTTTGTAGAGAGGCTGTGTGCTGAGAGAGAGAGACACAGACAGACCATAATGCTATATATTTACCACTGCCCGAGGGACACATTCAACTCAGAGTGGGTTTGGGGGGGGGGGGGGAGGAGGCAGCTGTGTTACACTGGTCTGCCTAGGGCACTACAGACCCTTGCACTGGCCCTGTGTGTGCTCTCATTTATGCTAGAACATAGAATACAACGGCAGATAAGGACTCATTCCTGGTTCAATGCCATGGATCTCAGTTGATCCATGACTTTTCCCTCTGAGGCAACTAGAGATCCTCTTTGCTTATCCCAGACTTCCTTAAATTCTGTTAACTGTTTTTGTCCCTTCACTGCCCTTGGAAAGCCGTTCCATGCATTCCTCCACCCTTACCACGAAGAAACATTTTCTGATGATGCTTCTGAGTGCCTTCTTGGAGCCTTTTACTGTGATCTCTTATTTTAGAGCATTATTTTCTTTGAAAACAGTTTGCTTCTTGTGCATTATTTATACTTTGAGGTATTTGTATGTCTGTGTCATATTGCTCTGTCTCTTGTCTAGGGTATACATATTTGGATCCATAAGTCTCTTCTCCTATGGCTTTTGGTGTAGACCTTGCATCATTTGTAGAAATTTTCATTTTCTACCTTATTTTTCCTGGGAATTTCATTTGTTTAAAGCAAAAAAAGACAGAGGAAAAATGACTTTTTCATTATTTGTTTTCTCCTATTTGTTATAACTGTCAACTTAATATCCTAGCATTATTGTCGGAGGAACCAGAAATGTAAATAAATAAAAAATAAAAAAAATGTCGGCCAGTCCTGTTAGGAGAACGGACGCTCAATTTTACCGGCATGTGTTTTCCTAACCGATCGCTGTCTGCGGGTTCAGAAAACCGAAGCTCGTAAAATTGAGCATCTGTTTCCTGAACCCGCATTCAGAGCCATCTCTCCTGGGCCAAGGAGGTGCTAGGGGCGCCTCCTTTTAGCATGACCCCTCATTTACATATAGGATCGTGTACCCAGGAGGAGGTGGCTGGGTGTGTGTCGAGAGTGGGCACTCAACATGGCGCGCCTGTTCTCCCTTGATTGTTTCTGTATCAGCCTGATTCTCTCTTCTGTCTGGTTTCTTTATTTGCACAGGAACTGACAAACAGGCACATCTGGTAAGGTATCCTTCAGTGTATCAAGACAAGACCTCTTGTTCCACTGATGCAATGCTGTTTAAAGTTTACCTGGGTAAAGTTCCTTCTCTTGCTGTAACAGCGTCTGGGGCCTGTCAGAATTTGGCCTGTAGATGGCTATTATAATTCATATATGTGCTTCAGTGGTAAAACAGTGATATCCCCCTACATTTCTGAGCTCCCCTATTATCCTAGAATGTATTCTCTTCCCATATCTTTGTCCACTTTGTTATGCTAGCTCCACACAAACTCTGTCTTCCTTAAATGATATGGAATCTACCTCATGATCATATTTATCTCTGCCAACAATCGGCAGTCATCCTCCATTTCCATAAATGTTGTGGCATCTACTCTATCATAAACACCTCTGCTAACAATTGGTACTCCTTCTTAAGTGAATACTGAAAAGTATCAAGCATTTCTGCTTTTTCCTAGTCTCTGTCCACACAATCCTCCTTTTTTCCTCTTAGTTTTATAATTCCAGCTCTGTTCTTCCTCCTTTCATTGACATACTTGAAAAAAGCCTGTACCTTGCTTTTACAGCCTTAGCTATCTTTTCTTCCATTTGTGCCTTTGCTGTCCTGACTACCTTCTGTGCTTCTTTCAGTTTACCAAATAGTGTTCCCCTGGACTCTTCTTTTTGAGATCCTTGTACTTTTTGAATGCAGTTCTTTTTGCCTTTTTTCAGCAATCTTTGGAAAACCAAACCTTTTTTTAAATTACTTTTTTGTTTGTTTTCCTAATATAAAGATTTGTTGCCTTTACTATAGTTTCTTTTAGCATAGACCAGTTTTCTACTTCACAAAGAACCTCCCAGCACTTCCTTAAAAGTAACCCCCCATTTACTCATTTTAACAAAGTTGGTGTCCTTGAAATCCAAGATTTTTGACTTTTCGTGACCCCTCTGCTTTGGCTCTTATATTAAACCCTACCATCTGATTATCACAGAGCAGGTGATCACCTGCTTGGACATTAGAAACAATTTATTATCTAGATAAATGGTCATCTGAACTCCAATAATATGTACTGGTTAATGAGTATCTGTTTACTATGAATATGGCTTTAGTAGCCTAATTAAACTGTAGTACTTCCTTGGCAAAAATAGATGTAGTTGGTTCAAGCAAACATAACAGTAAAAAACCATTCCAGTTCTGTTATTCTTCAAGTGCATGCAAATTTCACAATTTTGGAACCATAGTGTTTGGATCCTTCATTTTGAAACCAATGCTGATTTAAAAATCACTGTTGTCAATAGATATGTTTTGAAATCAATGTTTAGATCTAAGCAATTCTCTTCTGTATTGTCCATTGTAATGAAATTAAATTGACATAGCTTCTGATATCTCCTTGTTTTCATATTCCTCTGATGGTGGTCTCTAGGAGTAAGATATCTTAATGACCAGAAAACATTTGATATAGTAGCCTGACTTACTATACTTCTCTTGTGACCTTTGCATGCATCTGCTGAAAACTGGTCATTTTGAGGGAATAGCAGTCACACGTACATGTGCTGCACTCTCCTTGCTTCACCTGATCTTGGCAACAACACTGCTGTGATTGGTAAAAAAAAAAAAAAAAAAAAAATTGTAATCACAAATGAAGATTACTATTCGGATTCTAAACTGGAAGTAAAAATCGACAGTCTTAGATCACTATTTACAAGTGAACATACCCATTTCCATTTTGTGGTGCTTGTTAACGTATGGCTCAGTGTTATGGAAGTCATAAAATGCCATAGGTCAAAACTCAAAAGCTGTGTTTATTAGAAGCCAGCAAAAGAAGCGTATCAGTTTTTAAAGGAAAATGTCTGGTAGACTTATTGCTCTGCCTTCTTATGGTTAAAGGATTTTAGAAGTGTTAAAAAAACAAACAACCCCTCCCCCCCCCCCCCCCCCCCCCAAAAAAAAAAAAAATAAAACACCTCACTAATTGAAGCCATGTTTGGCCTAACCTATTCTTCTAAATGTTAAATATTTGAGGTGGGAAAGACTTTGTTAAAATAAAAGTTCAGGATGTGTCCATTCTAGAAAATGCAAATTGCTTGAAAGTCGGAATTAAATTTAGAAGTATTACAAGAATTTGCTTTAATTTTCCAAAGAGCTGTTCTGGTAGCCATGTTGGTCTTAGAGAAACTGGGGTCTTTGTAGGTTGTGATATTTTTTGCTGCAAGAGATTGCCAAAGAAGGCAGGACCAACAAAAAAAAGATGTAAGTGAGCTTTTGGGATCACATGAGTCCCTTTCTTCAGATATGAAGAATCTGAAGACCTCTGAAGAGGGGATGTGTGTAGTCCCAAAAGCTCATGTACTAGGATATCTTTTTGTTGTTGTTGGTATTGCAACCTAAGACACACGATATTTATTTTTTTTAGAAAGACAAGTTCCAGGCCTATTGCCCTGAACCAATTATGAGTAATAGGAACATAGTAAATGATGGCAAATTAAGACCCAAATGGTCCAGCCAGTCTGCCTAGCAAGTTGTTTAGGATTGTAACTGCTGCTCTGTGTAGGATACCACATCTTTTAACCTTGTTTACCCCACACCCTTTTTAATTCTGTTACCATTCTTGTCTTCATCACCTCTTCCAAGGCCCTCTACACTTTCTGTGACAAAAAAATTTCTGACATTGGTCCTGAGTCTCCCCATTTGCAGTTTCATTTCATATGACCGTTCTACAGCTTTCTTTTTTATTGGGGAAAGGTTTGATTCATGTGCAATATTAATAGAGATGTGCGTCGGTCGAACCTTTTTGTTTGGCCTTAGTTATCAGCCCGCAGTGGGAAATTTTGGTTTCCTGCAGTTCAGGCCTTTTTTTTTTTTTTCGGCCATTAAAATGTTAGCACGCAGTAACCCCGAAAAACGAAATTTCCTTCGTTTTTCGGGGTGGCCAAAACAGGACGAATGCACATCCCTAAATAATTAATACCTTTCAGGTATTTATATTTGTGTATCGTATCTCCCCGGATGCTGCATTTATAAATAATGGCTGCTGCAGTTGCACAAAGGAAAATTGAAAAAAAAAAGTTTATGGAGAGGGGAATCAGAATGAAACATGTCCTTGTGATATGTCCAGCAGAAGCAGTAATAGCATCTTTAGAGATGAAAACTGGCATTCTTCAAGTACAGAACTCTGGTAGTTATATTGGTCATGGAGAAAACTGGAATCTTTGTTTAATAATGGTTCTCAGAATAGGGATGACTTAATGTATCATTGGTCTTTCAAAATGATCAATATTTCTGTTAGCATAAAGAGATACCTGGTGTCTTTTTTTTGAAAAGCAATATGGTCATTAACTTTTCACACCTTTTTGCTTTTTTTATAGGCATCGTAATAAGATTCGCAATGTGGAAGCCAGCCAGCTCAAGCCCTATGTAGCCTTGGAAATACTTGACCTGAGTTCCAATGATATTACAGAAATCGGAAGCAGTTCCTTTCCATATGGACTTCACATAAAAGAGCTGTATGTTTTATTTATTTCTTTTTTGTTTTGCTTGGATATACCTTTAGCATGTAAATCCTCACTCCTAACTCCAAAATTTTTAACAGATGTTAAACTGTTGTATTATTTCTCTGAGGACAAGCAGGATGGTAGTCCTCACACATATGGGTGACATCATCAGATGGAGCCCTGATGCAGAAAGCTTATGTCAAAGTTTCTATAACTTTAACTAGGTACATTGAGCATATCCAGCATACCCTATACCACGCGTCCACGCGGGATCCCTCTCCACTCTTGGGAGGAAGGTGTTTCAAGGCACCATGCTCATTGCCCGCATCACTGCCAATGAACTCTACATGAGCCAGTACTCGTGGGACATCTGGAAGCAGATGCAGGAGGTGGTTGTGCAGCTGCCTCAACAGCAGCAGGACACCCTCATGTCGCTGGAGCACAAGGGCCTGGAATGCAGAAAACACTAGGTCCGAGCGACCTACGATGTTTTCAAAATGGCATCGAGAGTCTCTGCACCCACAGAATGGCATGGCTGCAGGCCTCGGATCTCCAACCAGAGGTACAGGAATGACTCACTGATGTGCTGTGTATTGGGGAGAATCTCTTCGGAGATAGGGTGAGGAACACCATGGCCCATCTTCGAGGCGACTGTGAAACCCCCCCAACAACTCTCCACCAGCACTCCGGATTTGTCCTCTTCTTCTAGGAGGCTGACGAGACTGGGACCAAAGAAGTCTTTCTTTCACCAAATTAAGCACTATCCTCTGTCCCTTCACTCCCATCAGTACCATCAGGGCTCCTGTGGCTGCCTCAGGGACCAGAGAGCCTCCAATCCCCATTCGGCGCTTCAGTCAGCTTCAGTGATGGAATTTTGAGTGGGTTGTAGGGAACATAGGCCAGTCACCTGTACCCGGGACAGAGGACCTTCCGGTAGGGGGCAGGCTGCAGTTTTTTATGAACCAGTGGCAGACTATAACCTCTGACCAGTGGGTTCTTTCCATCGTCTGGCAGGGGTACCAATTGAATCTATTGGGTGTCCTGCCAAATTGCCCTCTGTGTCTGTTTTGGTGGCCAGTAGCACAGCAGGAGGTATTACTAGAAGACCTCTCCTCCCTCTTAATGGCTAGGGCGGTCAAGTCCATTTTACCAAGGCAAAGAGGATGGGGATTCTACACCAGGTACTTGATTCCAAAGAGACAAGACTTCGTCCCATCCTAGATCTAAGGGCCTTGAATAAGTTTTAAAAAAAATTTTTCAAGATGGTTTCCCTGGGCACCTTGATCCCCCTTTTACAAAGAAGGGACTGGCTGTGCCTCCTCGATCTAAAACGCGCATATACTCATATTGAGATTTTCCTGGGTCACAGGAAGTATCTCCAATTTGTGGTGGGAAAGCAGCACTTCCAGTACTAGGTGTTGCTGTTTGGGCTAGCACCATCCCCACAAATATTCACAAAGTGCCTGGCCATGGTGGCGGCATACCTCCGTAAGCTGGGAGTGCATGTTTTCCCTTATCTGACTGATTGACTGGTCAAGGCAATCTCAGGCAGGGGCAGCCAGGTTGACCATCTTGGTGTTGGAGTCACTAGGGTTCTTTCTCAACTACCCAAAGCCCCTTCTCAGCCTATCACTTCCATTGGACTTCATAGGAGCCCTGCTAGACATGGCTCAGGCCGAGGCCTTCCTGCCTTGTCAAAGTACTGTCACCTTGACGACCATCACAGTAGAGATTCAACAGAGCCAGCAGGTATCAGCCTGGCACATGTTGAGGCTGTTGGGCCATATGGCCACAACAGTCCATGTCACTCCCTTGGCATATCTATGCATGCACAGAGCTCAATAGACCCTGAGGTCGCACTGGTGCCAGGCCATTCAGAGCCTCCAGGATTGCATCTGAGTCACCATGTCTCTCCAGTACTCATTGACCTGTGGCGAGTACTTTCAAATCTGGAATGGGGGATCTCTTTTCGAAGTCCCCATACCCAATTATCCTAAACACTGATACATCCACCCAGGGCTGGGACGCTCATGTAGATTTATTTATTTATAGCTTTTTTATATCTGTATTAGTGGTTACATCATACCAGTTTACATCATAACTGCAGGTTGAAATTACATTAAACAGGTGCAGGGTATGGGACTAGAAGGAACAAGAGTGACAGCTAGGAGCTAGCAAACAAGTGCAAAACAAGTGCAGAAACAAGATGAGCTCAGCACCCAGGGTCTCTGGTCCACTCAGTAACGCACTTGTCAAATCAACTTCCTGGAGCTTCGGGCAATCAGGTATGCACTATGGACTTTCAGAGATTGGCTGTCCAACAAAGCTGTCCTGATCCAAACCGACAACCAGGTAGCCATATGGTATATTAACAAACAAGGAGGAATGGGATCGTACCTCCTGTACCAGGAAGCGGTCCAGATCTGGTTGTGGGCCCTGTCCCACGGGATGGTGGTCAGGGCTATGTACCTGGCCGAGACAGAGAACTTGGTAACACACAGACTGAACTTCAGACCCCATTAATGGTTCATGGACCAAGGGGTAGTGAATCGGAAATTTCGCCTCTGGGGGAACCCAGATGTAAATCTGTTCATGTCCCCCCTGTAACAGGAAGGTGCCTCTGTCTACTCCCTGTACAGAAAAATGTGATGCAATAAACGCTATATCGGAGAAAGGAATCACATACAACAATGTTATCAGTGATTGGACGGGTTTACCCTCATAAGTGAGTGACTATACATATACACCCGAACCGGTGTTTCATATCTCTTAAGCACTTTGATTTATGTGCAAGCACTCATAAAATAATCATAGGGTATCCCAATTTCTCTTTTTTTTATGGATTTTTAATTTTTAGAGAGTCCTTTTGTTGAAAAACATGTTGTGAAAATGCCGTACTTAAACACACATATGAACTGTTCCTTCTTATTTTTAGCATTTGATTGAACAAGGCTGAGGAGCCGCTTGTTCCAAATTTTGGAAAAGATAAGTGCACTTTTCCATATTTAAGTGGTGTTACAAGTTTACCTTTGCTAAAAAAGTTCACCTTCGCTAAAAATAAGAAGGAACAGTTCATATGTGTGTTTAAGTACGGCATTTTCACAACATGTTTTTCAACAAAAGGACTCTCTAAAAATTAAAAATCCATAAAAAAAGAGAAATTGGGATACCCTATGATTATTTTATGAGTGCTTGCACATAAATCAAAGTGCTTAAGAGATTTGAAACACCGGTTTGGGTATATATGTATAGTCACTCACTTATGAGGGTAAACCCGTCCGATCATTGATCACGTTGTATGTGATTCCTTTCTCAGATATACTCACTGTACAGGTCAGATGGCAAACCAGCCTCGGACACCCTTACCCATCTTTGGGGCAAGGGTCTTCTGTATGCATGTCTTCTGATTCCCTTAGTGGCAAAGACTCTTTTGAAGCTTCGGGGAAACTATGATCCTCCTAGCCCCTCATTGGCCAAGACAGGTCTGGTTTCCACTCTTATGAAGTTGTCCATCCGGAGACCGATCAGTTTGGGGACTTCCCCGAATCTCAACACACAAGATCAAGGCAAGCTGCGGCATCCCAACCTCCTGGCCCTGTCGCTCAAAACCTGGATGTTGAGAGGTTAATCCTGCAGCTGCTTGATCTTTGAGGATGTGTCTTGGATCCTGGTGGTTTCTAGAAAGCGTTCCACTAGAAAGGCCTATGGACTGAAGTGGAGGAGGTTTTCCATGTGATGTGAGCAGAAGGCCCTAGATCCGTTTTCCTGCCCCATACAAAAACTGCTTGGTTACCTTCTATATCTATCGGCAGCTGGCTTAATGACCAACTCCATTAGAGTTTGTGTCACTACAATTGGCACATATCACCATCTCTGCACAGCCTATAGTTGTATGTTTCATGTGGGGCCTGCTTTAATTGAAGCCTCCCCTAAGTCCTCCTGCTGTGTCTTGGGACCCCAACATGGTGTTAGCTCAGCAAATGAAAGCTCCTTTTGAGTCGCTTTGTACCTGACCTGGAAGGTCATAATCTTGTTGGCAGTTGCCTCAGCGCGCAAGGTCAACTAGCTCCAGGCCTTAGTGACTTATCCACCTTACACTAAGTTTTATCATGATAGAGTAGTCTTGTGTATGCACCCTAAGTTCCTGTCTAAGGTAGTGTTGGACTTTGATCTTAACCAGTCTATTATTCTGCCAACATTCTTTCCTAGACCCCATTTGCATCAAGGTGAACAAGCACTGCACAGTTTGGACTGCAAGCAAGTCTTAGTCTTCTACCTGACACTATCCAGTTGGCTAGCAGATTGCATCTCCTTCTGTTATGCCCAGGTGGGACTGCATCTTGGGGGTCATGTCAAGGCTCATTCTGTCAGAGCCATGGCAGTATTGGTGGCCCACTTGCGAGTAGTTCCCGTGAAGGAGATCTGTAAAGCTGTGACTTGAAATTCTCTCCAAACATTCACATCTCACTATTGTCTGGATAGGGATGGCCAATGCAACAGTAGTTTCAGCCAGCCTGTCCTTTGGAACCTGTTTGAGGTGTAGAGCCCAACTCTCCCCACGTAGGGCCCGTTTGGGTTCAGTCTGTCTTCTCCCTTTGTTACCAATAGCACTGTTGTGCCCATTGGTACCTGGTTGGGTATCTTCTGGTCCCTTTTTGTGTTTGGGAGCAGCCTGCAGCTAGGGATTCACCCATGTGTGAGGACTATCATCCTGCTTGTCCTTGGATAAAGCAGAGTTGCTTACCTGTAACAGGTGTTCTCCGAGGGTAGCAGGATGTTAGTCCTCAAGAAACCTGCCCGCCACCCCATGGCATTGGGTTTCTCCTATTGTTATTTTAAGTATAATTCTGTGATACAAGACACATGAATGCATGGTATAGAGCATGCTGGGCATGCTCAGCGTGCCTAGTCAAAGTTCTAGAAACTTTGACATTTTTCGCATCGGGGCTCCATTTGATGATGTCACCCAAGTATGAGGACTTAAATCCTGCTGTCCTCAGAGAACACCTGTTACAGGTAAGCACATCTGCTTTTTTTTTTCCTTTCTTGTTTTTTGTGCTTTAACCTTGTTTTAGATCTACAACCATCACATTTTAACATTTCAGATGTAATTTCAAGAAGTCGTGTAATGTTTGTTTGAAAGGGTGGCTGATAATGTTTTGTTTTTTAGTTATTTTTTTTTTCTTTGAAACTCAGTTTTTTTTTCTGTTTTGTAATTCTCTTAAGAATACTTGGCAAATACAGTTTTCTCTCTTTCTGAACCAATTACATGTAGCTTTTTTTAAATCTGATTACGCAGTGCAGACTTTAAACTAGACTAAACTAAATAAATCTGCTATGTATTTATTTAGAAGACTTGTTACTCACGTGCTTTTGTGGTGGGTTACATAAAACACTCCACACAATATAACATGTAGCTTTATAACATTTAATTTTATGTATTAGGGGGCTGAGGAATGCAAAATATGGTATGAAATGCTCCAGTTTGGTTTACTGCTTTCAGGGTAATTTCTAAATGAGATGAGTGGGGCTTGCAATCCCTTGAGTATTTAATATGTTTTGTTGTACCTGCGAGACTATAAGGATATTTTAAAAGGGAAAACCTTGATAATCGAGTTGGCGGCACACTATGTACGTTGTACTCACATACATTTGCACCTGCTTTAAAGTAGTTGTCAATGTACAATGCAGAGTGTATGGCTGGGACTTTCAAAATGAAGACCCTGTATGTACTTTCCCTTCCCACACCTAATCCTGCCCCTTATTTTAACATGGTTAAAAAATATCTGTGCTGTTCAATGTAGATACTTTTACCCATAGTTTGAGGAGCAGGGGCCCAATTTTCAGTGGTGTTTTTCACACAGGTAAACAGCTGTTTACCCAAATGAAAAACTTTGGAAATTGTTCTCTCTTTATGTGCCATGGAGCCAAATGGAAAATTTTTAGTAATGGCACACAGAAGTGTCCTGTCCTGGTGACTTGTTAACAACCTGCAGAATTTGATTTTGCTTTACAGAATGGTTTTGATCCTGCATGCCTGTGCTTGACTGTCTTATTTGCCACTGAGAAGTACAGCTTGTTTCCTGATTCCATCTGCCTCTGGGGTCCTGGCATGTGTCCCATCTCCCCGTGGCCATAAGATCTTAGCCCTTCTCCTTTGACATTATCTCTGTCAGGTTCATTTAAAGACTGCAATGATGCTGGGGGTGCACTCAAAAAGGTTGCACAAGAAAGGATCATGCCCCTTAATGTGCACTTGAGTGCCTACTGAGTGCCCAGCAGTGTTTTTGCTCTGGGTATGTGTTGGATTTCTTTTTAAGTTCTCTTCAGACCATTATGTTATATTCTGTGCCTAGTGATTCCTTGTCATTGGCTATTCCTACAGTTTTGGGGCATGGGCGCTATGGTGGCATGTGCAATACCGGTATAAAATTTGGAGGCCTAAATTTAATCTTACTGTTATTCCTTTGATTACTCTGCTGTTGCAGACACCTTATGATATTACCATCTTTTTGGTTAATGCTAGATCTATGAAGCAGAATTGCTCTTTATTTTGATATGTTAAGCGATCTACTGTCAGACATTTTTTTGCATCACTAAGACCTGGCTTTTAGATTCCGATCAAGTTTTACTTTTACAATTATGCCCTTACAATTATGTAGCTTTTTGTAAGCCTCATGCTGTTAGGTAGGGAGAAGGCGTATTGATTTTGGTTAAATCAACATCATCAGCAGGTCCAACCCTTTGGAACTCTATCCCACCGGACTTAAGACAAGAACCATGCGTTCATACTTTCAGGAAAAGACTAAAAACTTGGCTTTTTAAAAAAGCTTTCCCAGAACTGGATTAAATTCTCCACACTTCAACCCATCAACACATCTTTTGCTTATAACATTATACATATTTATTAATTTGGAAACAGTTGGCTGAAATGTAAATATTCTCTTTTTTAATTCCCTCCCCCTTTCTGGTCCTAGTTATTATTCCCTGTTTTTTGTAACTTTCTCACGTCCTAATTATTGTTTTAATATTTTTTAAGTTTCACACTATATTTAATGTTGAATTGGGAAATGTTTATCACTATGTTACTCCCTGCCTCCACACACATGTTAATTGTAAACCGGGTTGATGTGATTCTTATCATGAAACTCGGTATAATAAAAATAAAAATAATAAATAAATAAATAAATAAATAAATAATGTTATTCCTTTTTTCTTATGGAGTTTGCTATTTCTGGTGATTCTGGTGTTGATGGGTAACAAATTATTTGGGATTTGTCCACTTTGGTGTTTTAACTATTAATTATTCCCCAGTAATTGAAGCCCTCATGAAGATTAGAATGGAGCTCAATAATATCAATATGCTCAGTGATTTTAATCTCCATGTAGACATATGTCCTTTGCCCCCTTCATGTGCTGATTTTTAATAGCTATGTCTGCCCTTGGATGGGAGAATCTTGTACATAGTCCCACACATCACATTTTGGGCATACTTTAGACTTGATATTTCTTAGCCAGAGGTTTATTTTCTTTTAATCTCATAGTCTGTGTGCAAGAAATGCTTTGGACTGATCGCCATATGATTTTTGAAGAGAATGAAATGTATGTTCATTGCTCAATTTCAGTAGACTTCTCTGATACCTTACATGGTCAAATAGACTTTGAGTTGCTCCGGACAACATGGCTGTTCCTGGTAATTGCTATGCCCACAGACAGTATAGATAATTTTGGCATAACTATTTGCAACATGCTGTTGATAACTCATTTGATACCTGTGAGAGTTAGGAGGACTCATTATGTCCCCTGGTTCTCTTCCGAAGTTAGGTTTGCTAAAGCTCATCTGTGCCGTCTTAAACGGCATTGGTGTAAGATACTGTCTAATATCACTTTTTTTGCTTATAATCAAGCCTTATGTGTTATGGGAAGTTTGATGGAAGTTTTGGGTACTTAATATATATATTATATACCTCTGTAGTTTAGCCCAGTTGGAGAATTACTTGCTTGGGCGATGTATTTTTGCATTAAAAAATAAAAGAAACTGGAATCATTGCTAAATTGTCTCTCAGCATGGAAAGTCTTAAAAAAAAATACAGTTTTTAGGTTTTAGAGAGAGAGAGAGGCCTTAAAAAAAATATCCAGAATTTTAGGGGCTTTTCGTATATAATTTGGACACCTCAGGGCTTCCCTATCTTCCTGTCTCTTTCCTATCAATTATTTACCGTATTTTTCGCTCCATAAGACACACTTTATTTTTTTTCCCAAAAGTGGGGTAAAAATGTCTGTGCATCTTATGGAGCAAATGTAGCGTCTCTCCCCCTCGCGTGCTGTCCCCCGCCTCCTCCTCCCAACTCAGCCCAATCAGTATGGCGCAGGTCAAACATCAGCTGTTTGAACCGCGTGCGCTACGGAGGCCCCTCCAGTTCAAACAGCTCCCTGCCAGTCTGCTGTTCCTGGGGCCTCTGTAGCGCGTGGTTCAAACAGCTGATGTTTGACCCGCGCCACGCCGAGCTTCGCAGTAAGATGCACCCCGGGAACAGCAGACCGGCAGGGAGCTGAAGCTCTGCCGGCAGAAGACGATACATGGCATCAAAGTTAGTACAGGCCATTTCCTTCTCATTTGTTTAGATATATTAGATGTTTCATGCATTTGACCTCTTCCACCATACTGATTGGGCTGAGTTGGGAGGAGGAGGAGGGGGGACGGCGCGAGAGGGAGAGACGCTACATTCGCTCCAGGGGGAGCTCCGTAGAGAGCCCGTCATGGGGACAGAATTTTTTTTCTTATTTTCCTCCTCTAAATCCTAGGTGCGTCTTATGGTCAGGGGCATCTTATGGAGCGCAAAATACGGTAATCTCTCCCCAAATCTTACCATAACAGTTGTACCAAGATAAGGTTACTGAAGCCAAGAAAGTTGCCATCTAAGTCCTCCACAAAGCTAATAGGAGCTTTTCAGAACTGTTTCCTGACATGCTAACAGCTTGTCCAGCTTTCCATTACTGTTAAGAGGTGACAATCCCCTGCTGAGTTTAGAATTTTTTTTTTTTGCCTGCTTTTTTTCAGAAAAAAGGTCAGTACAATTTCTGTCCCATCCACCGATGACTCTTTGCCCCCATTTGTAATCGGGGTTGAATTTGAGTCTGTGTCTAAGAAGGAAAATATTTATAATTATTTATAACATTTATAGTTCACATATATCAAATTCATATGCTAGGTAGATTCCAAAACATACATAAACATTAAAACAGATAATACAAAGTAAAACAAATATCACACTAACAAATACCACATAGAAAATGATAAAAATTAAACATCAAAGGGAAGCCTCATTAAATAAAACTGGTTTAAGTTTTTTTTAAAAAACTGAACATAGTCTGTAACCAACCGCAAATCATAAGGAAGCACATTTGCATACTTCTCCCAGCAGCTCCAGAAGAGGCTCCAGAGAACATCATGAACGATTTGGCTTCAGCTTTCACATTCACCCTTCTTTCCAGCAGTAGAGGTGCATGGGCCAAACCACCACTATAAATTTTCAACAATTTGTTTGAAACAAAAACAGGGAATTAGTTCAAAATAGTGGTCAATAAGGTGTATATCCAGGTATTTATAAGTAGATTAATTGTAGTCTCTGGAGGATTACTAAAAGACATATATTTATTTATTTGAATTTATTAATTGCCTGTCAGGACTCTAAGCGATTTACATTTTTAAACATTTAAAATCAGATAAAATCAATAACGGTCTAACCAAGTTCTCTTCAGTGTCAGTTGTACCTTGCCTTATGTCAAAGACAAGTTAATTTTCGTTACAGAAGGGGCTATTATGTCTCTCGCCACTGTGAGCAACACAACACTACAAATATTTAAAGGATAGTAAGATGTATTCAAGCGTTCTTTTAAATCTCATATTAAATCTGTTCAATTTTATAAGCTTCATATCCTGAGAAAATTGAAACCCTTCCTGAACAGTAATGGCTTTCATACTTTGTTTCAGGCTCTTGTTTTATCTTGTCTTGCTTACCATAATGCTATTTATTTGGGCTTACATGTCTGTTTTGTATATACTCAAGTTATTCAGAATTCAGCAGCTCACATTCTTACCTGCACCTCTCAGTTGGGCTGCTGTAATAAAACCCATGCCAAAACCTAATACCAATTTTTTTAATATGGTGCATAGTAAAAACCATCTTGATGTAGTAACAATGGTATGCAAATGAGTCACGTGTTAAAAATCCATGGTAGGTAAAAAAAAAAAAAAAAAAAGCCAAGCAAAAAGCCATGTTAAATCCCTGATGCAGAAAAACCACGGGAAAAACGGGCATTAAAAATGATGCTAATTTTAAAAGTTTTGACATGGGCCAAACTGTGGTGTGATTGGTGCTGTATAGATGTCCATAGATGATCAATATCATCCTTGATTTCTTCATAGGAAATTTGACCTGGAGCTCAGGTTGTATGTCCAGCAACTCCAGTAGTGTTGTCCTGAACAGCTTAAGTAGTGTTGTCTGAACGGCTTAAGCCAAGTCATGCTTCTCTTGGACCTTTCCTCTCTTCTGCAACAAACCATCTTCTTTCAGTCTGTTCCCTCTCTTTCTCGCTTTAAAGCTTCTGCCATTAAAATTCTTCAGCTGACCTGCAAAATATAGCAAACATCACAAAAAAGAAAAGTGTATGTAATCCATCTTTACAACAGAGAAGCATTTTCACACAGCCACAAAATGGCCACCAGAAATGTGCTTTAACTTCTACTACTGCCCTTGACCCAGGTGTTGTTTATTACTCACGCCGTTCAGGGCAGGGAATAAATAGAACATAGACAAAATAAAATGTTGATTGACCTTGCACAGCAAGTAGAAGAGATCAACACACAAACTGCACTAACATGCGCAGAAGCATACAGTTAAGTTCTGCAAGCTTTGGAGAGCTGCAAATTTCTATTGATCACTGCTAAGTTTACTGCTGAGATTTCTGCACACTTGGTGAAATTTCACAGACTAGTAATAGAGAAAGGTGGAGGCTGAGGTGTAGAGAGTTGCTTGTGTGGAGGCTGGTGAACAGGTTACGTTTTTAAAGCTTGCTTGAAGTCTTTTGAATCCTTTGAAGCGTATGCGCTGGGAGAGAGTTCCAGAACACGGGACCAGCTGTTGAAAGGGATCGTTCGCGTGTAACTGATAACCTAGCTTCTCAGGGGGAAAGGATCTTCTAGAAGGCGTTGGTAGGCAGATTGAAGTGCTCTGGAGGGAATATAAAAATCTGATCCATGGAGAGGAGATATTGTTTAAGAGGTTATGGATTGAGAAAGCTAGTTTCCTGTGTTATAAAACACGCACTGAAATGTCTCCCTGCTTAACACAGCTCTCTGCCTTGGCCTTAACAGCTAATAACTTCGTTTACATGGCAGTTGCATGCACCCGCACTAAGCCATAGAGAGTTTTTACTTCGGTTTTAGCGCTTAAACCGGAGTAAAAATCTGTGATAGGATTAACATGGTTTATTATATTGGCTCCACTATGAGCACACTATGCCTATTTTGTTTTCCTTGCACTGGCTATACTTATTGTAGAGTCAATTGCTTTTCAGATACTTACATTGATTCTCAAAGCTTTGAACCATGAAGGGTTGTGCTGTATTAGTTCATTATTAAAAAATCTATAGACCACAAAGGAACTTGCGTTCTTTGGTGAATACCTATTAGACATTCCTTCAGTGTGTTTTGTTAGGCTTGCTGAATTCTGAGAGAGGCTGGTTACAGTGGCAGGCCCTATTTTATAGAACAGCTTGCCAGATTTTCTAGGCAAGCAGTCTTGTTTTAAGACTTTTAAAAAGGAGTTGAAGACTTATTTATTTAGCAAATAATATCTTCAGGCTGTATGAAGCCTATTATTATTACTACTTCTATTTTTCACTGCTTGGAATGTTTCTGCATTGCCAATCAAGAAATGCTGCCTCTGACACTGAGCTTTTGTATTGGTTTTATCTTGCTTTTCTTTTTTTTTTTTTTTTAATAATTTTTTTTTTTATTGAATTTCCACAAAACACAGGAAATACATATGTCAATAGATAAGATACATAACCTTAATTTTTTCGTCTCTGAATATTTTTTACCAAACATTTTTACAAAAGTTTCAAATCTCTACATATTTTCTTAATAGGAAATAGGAGACCAAGGGTTACTGAGCGAACAGAGGTAATCAAACAGAAAAAGAAATATCCAAGGATATCCCCTACATTTACTTTAGATGGACCCCCCCACGCAATATTTAGGAGTGTGAATCCAGGTAGACTCTTAGCTGGGAAGGCTCAAAGAATAGATATTTTGAAATTGAAGGAGACATTTACACGGATATCTTAGGGAAACTTTTGCACCCCGTGACACCACTTCTTCTCTCATCGAAAGAAACTTCTTTCGTCGTTCCTGTGTGGACCTTGCTATATCAGGAAATATCTGAACCTTTTGCCCATGACTTCGATTACAAAAAAAGATTCTTAACACCGAATTTCTTTCTGACACAAACGCGAAAGTCACAAGTAACATCCTTCTTGCCAAAATGATAGTCACCTGGTTAATTTCAAAATGTCTGTAATATTTAGGGACCCCTCTTGAGAAGGATTCCCAGGTGTTTTTCGTCCTTAAAATGCAGGCAGATAATACATTTTTTATCTTGTTTTTCTTAATATTGTGATGTTTAATTTTATTACTACTTTTTCTTTTTGTTGTACTATTATTAAATTGTTATAGTTATGGATGCTTTCTTGTACACTGCTTAGAATTGTGGATAAAGAGGTGTATAAATATTAAGACATTATTCCAGCCAGTGCTGAAAAAAATACATATTTTGTTTCAAAATCTAGTACAACATTGTACTTTATACCACTTCATAAGAACATAAGAAATTGCCATACTGGGTCAGACCAAGGGTCCATCAAGCCCAACATCTTGTTTCCAACAGAGGCCAAACCAGGCCACAAGAACCTGGCAATTACCCAAACACTAAGAAGATTCCAATGCTTTCTTGATTTGGCTTTTCCCGGAGATGAGTTTGAAATGCCTTTCATTTGAGCTTCAAAGGCATTTGTTTCAATGGGTTTTGAATGCAAATGGAACACATGTCAAAATTGTTTGAGAGAAAGTTAGATTAGGTGTGTGCTATGTAATGTGGCAAAACAAAATAAATTTGTGTTTTTTAGACTATAAGTTCTGTTTGGAATAATGTCAGCAAACATGCTAGCTGTATTAGTTATGTGGTTTATTGAAAATTAATGATTTTATGGCAGGCATGGCGAACTCCAGTCCTCGAGGGCCGCAAACAGGTCAGGTTTTCAGGATATCCATAATGAGCATGCATGAGAGAGATTTGCATCCAGTGGAGGCAGTGGTGCAGATATTTCTCTTGCATATTCATTGTGGATATCCTGAAAACCTGGCCTGTTTGCGGCCCTCGAGGACTGAAGTTTGCCATCCCTGATTTATGGTATCCTGCACCCTTCAGACCTGATGTTTAATCTTTTGCTCTAAAAGAGAAGCTAGAATGTTTTACAAGTTAAGAATGTTCTCCAGTTGGGACCTGTCTGTGGAAAAAGACCTCGTGCACTCAGCAGCACAGCCTATCTTCATTCATTAAGATGATTTGAGATTTTCTGGTGGTGTTAAAGAAAATGTATGATTTCTGGTATAGTTTTTTCTCATGACCATTTTGTTTGATGTGATTTAATTCTTCTAGTCACCTTGGGAGCAACAGAATCAGCACCTTGGAGCCTGGTGCTTTTGACAACCTTTCTCCGTCCCTGCTCACCCTTCGTTTGAGCAGAAACAGAATCTCCCAGCTCCCAGCGAAGGCGTTTAGACTACCCAGGCTAACACAACTGTGAGTAGAAATATGCATCTGAATGAATATCACCCAACGTAATGTAGAAGAGCGGTTCCTTTGGGACTTCACCACCAGGTGCTGTCCTCCTCAGCCCTGTATCTGTGAAACTCCGAATAAGGCACATTTAATAGTCTTATGTTGATCTATATGTTACAAGAATGTCATGCTGAATATGAAGTGCTGTGTTGAGGTATAATTTGTTTACATTATTTTGTCTTTAGATATGAAAACTGTTATCTCACTATTATCTCACTATTATCTCACAGTGTTATCTCACTGTTATCTCAGTGTTAATCTCTCTTTTGCCTTCTCTTCATTCCAAGTTGTATTTTATCCCTGTTTTATTGTAACTGCTACCTTATTCTTCTATCACATGTTAATGTTTTTAAGTTATTAAGTATTTATTCTGTTGTCACACCTTGTTATTTGTAAACCGGCATGATGCGACTCCCATCGCGAATGCCGGTATATAAGAAATTTAAATAAATAAATAAAATAAATAAAAGTGGATATCGTACCTTTCAATTAAGTCCAATCCTAGAACTCTGGGCCAGCCCTGCTTTTTAAACATTTATCCCTTAGCAACCTGGGAATATCCAGTTGACACTGTAACATAGTGAAAAGACCACTAGGCTGGTCTAGTCTGCCCAGATTGAGATTTTTGTTTTCTGAACATAAAATGCAGGAGGATTAACAATGCTTGGAGCTGGGAGGGGAAAACCCCAGTATTGAATCGAAGGGCTTGATTCCGAAAGTTACAGCTCCAAGATCATGCAGATTTTGCAGTGTCATAAATAATTATGGGGAAAGAAACCTGTTAAAATTTTCGGTAGTATTTGGGGAAAAATAAAGCTTTAAGTGCCCCCCCCCCCCTCCACACACCAGTTGCTGCATATCTTGAAGCATATACCCACAAGCATGTAAACTGTCACGTGCTTCCACAACTGTTTTTGTGAAATCAAACTGAAGGTAATGTTGTTCGGCCTGACAGAGAGAGAGAGAATGTGAGCATATATGAAGGATATTTTTGTAGCGTTGTGCATAAATTAGCCGGCAAATACGCGCAGACGTTGCATTGATTTTTAAAGCAGACTTGTGTACATAAGTCTGCTTTGGAAAATCATCCTGCCAAATCTACCCGTACACAATTACACATGCATGTCAGAAATTATTTGAGAAAAATATATGCACATACGTTTAAAATTCAAGTGTGTACATGTAAGTACACGTATTCTTCTGCAGCTACCTTTCTCTTCCTCCCCCCCACCCCACAAATGCCTCTGCTCAGTTCAGTTAAACTTACACGTAAACAGGACATATAAATGCAAATTTAGCCACACATTGGGTGGGCAATTTTTAAAAAGTCAATTTCTGAGTTAAAACACTACTTGCGGAAATGCTTTTGAAAAATGCCCTTTAAGAGGATAATCTGGACTGCTGAGATCTCAATCTCCAATTTTCATGCATTTTATTTTTAGCAAGACTAACCAATGAAGAGCAACTTTGAGTTGTGTAAACTCTTTGACCCTCCTGTTACCAGTAGCTACTTATTTCTCACTGTAAATTTTCCTCTGAGAAATATGAGGGTCAAATGCAGCAGAGGGGGCCTGGTATGTTCCTTTTAACTTCAGTAATTAGCAGCGATCTACTTTTAGTAGTTTCCTCAAGGGAGGGTTTGCTAGCAAGAATGTCATGACTGGTTTTCTACTAGTGTGGTCGGAGAATGTTTTTGGTCCAGTACGGATCATGTTCCTGCCTGTTCACATTGACAAGACAAATAAAACAAGAGAAACACTGAGCGCTCTCTTCTGTTCCTCTTCTCCGACCTTTGGCTTTTAGCAACAACTCATTTCCCATAGGTGAAGAGAGATGGGGGAAGTACGAGAGTCCAGCTCTTGGATGTTATGGCCTTGTTTTGCCCTATGTTGGTCAGTGGGACGAGTGTGGGTTTTAATAAACATTTTATGATGTTGCTGACAGGGAGCTGAATCGGAATCGAATCCGCCTGATTGAAGGACTTACATTTCAAGGACTGGACAGTTTGGAAGTTCTGAAACTGCAGCACAACAGCATTAGCAAACTGACGGATGGAGCCTTCTGGGGTCTTGCTAGGATGCAAATCTTGTAAGTGGGAAGAAAAAAGAATCCCTCATACAGCAGGATAGTCTGCATTAGAGTTTTGTGAGGGTGCACAAGATTGTAGAGCAAACCTGATTATTTCACAGATCATCATTTAGAGCGCTGGTGATAACTTGGAGCATGTTTGATCCTCCCCAGTAGTAGAAGCAGAAAGAATTGATAGTTTTTGGATTTTTTTTTCAAACTAATGCTGTAAGCTGTTGAGCATTATTAGTATTCAGGTACAGTAAGTTATATGGTGCTTAAAGGCAGTATGAAAAAAGTGCATGAGTGGAACTTTTAACAGATAGTTCATGCTTTGTTTATCATTAAATACTGATAGTTCATTATACTTAAAACTGTGCAGATCCCTGAAAAATTGATTGAATTTTCAGAAGACTGTATGTTATAGTATAGATTTGTTTTCCTTTCTTTGTGTTTAGGCATCTGGAGTATAACAGCTTGACAGAGGTGAACAGCGGATCACTTTATGGCCTTTCGTCTCTCCTTCAGCTTCACCTTGGTAATAACTCCATATCTCACATCAACCCAGATGGCTGGAGCTTCTGTCAAAAACTGAATGAACTGTAAGTGCTTTACTGCTCCTAACATCTGCACCTCTCTTCTTCAGAACAGAGCTGATTCTAAGAGCGTGCACCCCATCTCCCCAGTTCATTTTTTTTTTTTTTAATAAGAGACCTCATGAAAGTGCATCTCCTTTCCCCATTCTGGGAAAAGTTACACCACGCTAGTACTGCAGCCGCCTCCAGGTTTGTACAGTGGACAGCAGCCCCTCATGTACACAGCACACTTCATTTCTAGTTGGACATTTCATCACTTTTTGAAGCCCTAGTTTGAGTTTTGCTTCCTAAGGGGATGCATTTATCTAGCAAGGGCTATAATCCCTAGGACAGAATGTTACCATCTCAGAAATTTGTGCCACTGAATTATTATTGTTCTCCACTCTATATAAAAGGCAGTTCCATATGGGTGGTGATTATGTTGTGTGCCCAAGTGGGGAGGCAGGGACAGAATGCAAAGAGCATGTATTGCCCTTGTGTTCATAATTATATTAGATTGCGCACGGTGGTGATTGTTTCCACATGGGCACATTACAGTTTGTGGAAGCAGGCTCTATGCAGTCTGTATGTCATAGAGAGCATGCCATTAACCTGTTAGCTGCTGGTGGGGCAGAAGCAATGAGGTGACATTTTTTTCTTACAAAGATTGCCACTTTCCCTGGTGTAAGGGAGGAGGACAGGTGACTGACCCGTAAACTTACAAGATAGGGCGCCTGGATAGAGGTTGTGCCATTTGGAGCGACAGGCTCAGGGGGGAGGGGGGAGGGTGGCGGGCGGAAGGCAAAAAGGGCAGTGTATGAAGGAAAACACAAAGCAATCAGTCACAACTCACTCACAGAAACCTATGCTCCCCCCCCAGAGACCGCTACACCTCCATCCATGTGGCACGCCCACCCACACACACACACCCCTAACCTCACCAGTTCAGGGTATTCTCACAAATACCTACTATACTAACACGCTCCCCTGCCCTACCCACAGACATAGTGCGCACACTGCAAATGGACACCTATCCACACATACACACATACTCAACCCCACATCACGCTTAGCACCAGATTCAGCTGTGTTAGAAGCTTGGGGGTCTTCTACGTTCCTATTATTGGGGGCTTCCATGTGTAAGTGGGTAGAAGTGGGAGCTTACTCGGATGGTGATGCTGAGTGATGGTGTGGTTGACGGGGATGAGTGAAGGGCAGGGGTGGTGGACCTTATAAGACCAAAGGTATCTGTTGTCAGCTCATGTTACCACATCATGATGGACAGGCTTTTCATATAGTTTTTATCTGTGAGCTACTGTCTTAAAGTTACTAAAGTTCAGGTAGCCCTATTGGTCTGACAGAAATGCAGATTATGCCTTTTATTAGGATATCATGAAAATCTGTCATCTGCATAAGAGGCCTGGTATTCTTGAAAGCTCAACAGTATGACATTTTTTATGTTGGGGCAATGAAAGATAGCATAACCTGCAAAGACCCTGTGTACCAGGATATTTTTTTCCAGTGTTAAAGTGTACAAGAAGCATATCAATGGTTCAGTTAGACCCCTGCTGTAATTAGCTCAAGACTTTAATTGCTATTGGCATAACTGTTCAGCTTCTCGATTTGGGGTGGGTGGGAGGGTTTGACCAAATCTTTTAGTGGTTGACGTTGATTATAAATGTTTTATATTTTGTATTTATTTAGTATTAGATTTTTTAATGTATTTGATTTTGTTCTTTTTGGTTTGTAGTAAACTGCATTAGGTAGTCCTTTGGACCAGAAAGGCAGTATATAAACTCCAGATTTCCTAGCATGTAGACAGATGGACTCGGGACCAGTGAGTTTATGCTTGCCTGCCAGCAGATGGAGACGGAGCAAGCTGACGTCAGTATATATAGTCCTGCAGTGACCTCAGTCTGCCAGTATTCTCAGTCTCCAGCAGATGGTGGATGTGCATCTCTCTAAGGGGATTACTTCGAGTTTTTTGGAAGGAGAAATTTGAAATCTAAATTAAGGAAAAGAAAGCCCCGCTCTCCTGAGGTGTTTCCTAAAGTTCCCTCCTCAATTGAGAATTTCTGAGGTGATTTCCATGTTCCCTCAGAGGTATGCCTTTGTCCGGTAGCTGGTTTTGCTGGCGTGGACTTGATTGCTTGAGCGGCTGAAAGGTGCAGGAAAGCAGGTGCAGGAAACTGAGCACAGCAGTGACGACAGTTGCCCTCTCCCCCCATAGCTGGAGACCATCTCTGTGCTCGGCCAGGTAAGGCTGAGCTCCTGTAAGTCTTAAAAAAAAAAAAAAAAAAAAAAAAGAAAAGGAAGAAGATATATACAGAGACTTTACGGGAGGTTTAACTGTGCAGGACGCCCTTCTCCTGCCCAGTTTCTGAGCTCGGTGCGCCGTTCCAACATTCGTTCCACTCCGTGGGAGGTCGAGGGACATGGGCAGCCTGGCGGTTGAGCTGCCTCGGTAGGCTAGGCCCCGTTCCAAGGCTTTTCACTTGCTTTTGGAGGCTGTCAGTTCAGTGTGTGCATCTCACTGTGCATCCAGTTGTGCACCCAATTTTGGGTGCACAATTCAGCCTTGAATTTTGAGCACCCATGTTAAGTGCCGCCTAGTGGCCACATGGTTCCGTCAGAGCTGAAGTGGCACTGTGGTTGAGTTTTTTGTGCATTCTTATTTTGGTCGCCTGGATGAGTGCCTAGGTGTGTGTGCATGAGTCTTGGCCGCATAATTTTTGGGTGCCTAGTTCAACAGACACACACACACACACCTACACACACCTACACACACCTACACACACCTACACACACACACACCTACACACACCTACACACCTCAGTGCATTGTCGGCCATGATAGTGCCTGTGCCTCAGATGCCTAAGCACCTGTTCTTTTTGGGCTTCTTGTCTTCCTCTGTTTTTGCTAAGCCTGGTTCTTCCCAGCCAGATGTGGTCTGGTTGAAAATATCTCAGGTGGGGCGCCTGACCTGGGCCCTCCCCTAACTGTTCCTCAGTGGGGCAAGGTGGCTCAGTAAGTAGTCCTCTTGGTCTGGATGCTTCTGTCTTTTTTTTTTTTCAATGCCGCAGTACCCCTTGAGTGGCAGCGGGTCCTCTGGATGCGGATACCTTCCCCCCCCCCCCCCCCCCCCCCCACCAAGATTGGAGCCGTATAGAACTATGCGACAGTACTTTCATAGAGATGAACTGCCAGCTCTGTTTTCCCAGACTTTGACGATGCTTGGAGTTCTGGACCAGATTCTGTTTTTGAGCCAAGGAGAAATCCTAGTTTGGTTTCCTTGCGTGTAGAGCCTTTTGTTTTTTCCCCATGATGGAGGCCATTCAAGAATTGATTGAGCTTGAGTGCAGTGCCCCAGAGGCTATTTCCAAAGGGTTCGGATTTTGGAAGACCTGTACCCTCTGGATTCAGTGGTGAGAGAGTGCTTCTGTTTTCCGAAGGTGGATGCACTTGTGTGTGCAGTCTCCAAGTGGACCACTATTCCCGTGGAAGGAGGAAAGGCCTTGACGGATGCTCATGTTAGCAAGATTGAGACTATTCTTGAGTAGTTGTTTGAAGCTATGACAGTGACCTTGCATCGTTTCATGTTGTTCCTTAGTGGCTCGCTTTTGTTTGCTTCTCTCACAGGAGGTTGCTGACTCTGGTGTAAATCCTAGCACTTTTTTTGGTACCAGCTGTTGCCTTTTTGGCACCAATTATGGTTGAGAAATTGGTCGGCCGATGCGACCTCCAAGACTAATCTCACCAAATTGCCTTTTATGGCTCGCTCTTGTTTGATGAGCTGGAGAACCTGGCCAGTAAATGGAGAAAATCTCCACTTCCTCGTTTGCTGGAGGATAAGAGACAGGCACAGCGCCTCCTTATCATGAGGTCATGCTGCAGGATCCAGGACTTTGTGACAGATGAGGCACAGGCTCGGATTGTGGACCCTCCCGTACCTCCCAGTGAAGTTTGCTGACCCACCTTCGGAAACAAGAGCTAGAGAACATTTCTCTCTCTTTTATCATAGGTGGGTCGAGATCACATCGGACCGGTGCATCCTGGAGGTGATATAAGTAAGATATGTGCTGGAATTTCACAGTATTCCTCGGGACGTGTTCTTGGTGTCCTCTTGGGGTGATATTCTGTTCATTTTGTTGTGTCCAAGAAGGAGGGCTCCTTTCATTCTATCCTGGATCTCAAGAGGGTCAACCGTCATTTGAAGGTGACTCATTTTCACATGGAAACCTTACGCTTTGTGATAATGGCGGTGCAGTTGGGGGAATTTCTGATCTCCCTGGATCTGTCAGAGGCTTACCGTAATATTATCATCCGATTGGAGCACCAACGATTTCTATATTTTGCAGTGTTGGGGTGTCCATATTGGTTTTGGGTGCTGTCCTTTGGTCTAGCCACTGCTCCCAGAACATTTTCCAAGATTATGGTGGTCGTAGCGGTGGCCTTGCAAAGAGAAGGGATCCTGCTGCACCCGTATTTGGACTGGCTGATTTGAGCCAAGTCTCAAGAAGAGAGCTGCCTGGTGACACACAAGGTGATCTCCTTATTGCAGGAGCTCGGTTGGGTGGTGATCCTGACCAAGAGCAATCTTCAAGCCATCCCAGTTGTTGGAGTATCTGGGGGCCCTGTTCGACACGGGGTAGGACAGAGTTTTCCTCCTGGAAGTTCAGATTCAGAAATTGATGTCTCAAGGGCGTCAGTTGGTGAACACCATATGCCCGACAGTGTGGTCCTAACTATAGGTACTCGACTTGATGGCGGCAACCCTGGAAGTGTTGCCATGGGCGAGGACGCATATGTGTCCTCTTCAGCGCGCTCTGCTGTCTCGTTGGAACTCACAGTCTCAGGACTATGCAGTTTGGCTCCACTTGTTGATGGAATTCTGCTCCTGCCTCCATTGGTGGTTGCAGGAGGATTCATCTGAGGAAGGGAATTCTCTTGTCCTCTCCAACCTGGTTGGTACTCATGACACACGCAAGTCTCCATGGTTGGGAGGCTCATTGTCTGGAGTTGATGGCCTAAGGGCATTGGAGTGCCGAAGGGTCCCGCTGGAACATCAATCGCCTGGAAGCCCGAGCAGTATGGCTGTTATACTTACAGTTCAGCCATAGACTGCGGGATCAAGCGGTTCGCGTGATGTATGCCACCATCATCGTATTGTCAGACATCAGTCGCCAGTGTGGAAACGAGCCAGCCAGTGTCGCAGGAAGTAGACCAGCTTATGGTATGGGCGGAAGGTCATCTGCACTTGAACTTAGCCTCGCACATTGCAGGAAAAGACAACGTGGGAGCGGACTTTCGTAGCAGGGTGAGTCTGGACCCAGGAGAGTGGGTGTTGTCAGCCGAGGCGTTTCAGCTGATTGTGGATTGCTGGGGTCTTCCGTTTCTAGACCTGCCTGCGACCTCTTGCATTGCAAAAGTTTCTTGATTCTACAGTCACAAGAGAGATCCATAGTCCCTGGGACTAGACTGTCTTGTACAGGTCTGGCTGGAAGACAGATTGCTTTCTGCCTTTCCTCCGTGGTTCTTGATGGGCAGGATAATTCGCAAGATTGAAGGCCACAGGGGACTAGTACTCCTGGTGGCGCTGGACTGGCCCAGGCATCTGTTGTATGCGGATTTGCAAAGACTCCTGGTGGAGACCCCCCCTTCGCCTTCCTCCACACGTGGATCTGTTACAGCAGGGACTGGTTCTTCTAGAGGATCTGATTTGGTTCTATCTTACAGTTTAGCCCTTAAGAGAGTTTGTCTGAAGCATGGTTATTCCGCTGTGGTGATTGCCAGCTTATTGCGTGCTTGCAAGTTTTGAGTTTTTCAGGCCTGGTGTGAGGAGTGTGGTGTTCTTCCTTGTTCAGTTATTATCCCACTCATTCTGGACTTTTTTCAGGGTGGATTGAATAAAGGATAGGCCCTTAATTCCTTGAAGGTGCAGGTTGCGGCTCTTACCTGTTTCAGGGGCCAGGAGAATGGTGGTTCATTGTTCTCACCCTGATGTGATTCATTTTTTGAAGGGAGTGAAGCATCTTAGGCCTCCCTTGAGGTTACTGGTCCCCTTGTGGAGTCTTAACTTGGTGCTGGATTTTTTGGTGGGCCCTACATTCCGACCGCTGCGTAGCCTTTCCTTGCAGTTGTTGACCTTGAAGACTGTGTTCCTGGTGGCTATATGTTCAGCATGTCAAAGTTTTTAACTGCAGGCCTTGTCTTGCTGGAAGCCAGTGACACCGGGGGTGTTATAGCTGTGTACTGTTCCATCCTTCTTGCCCAAGGTAGTCTTGGACTTCCATTTGAATCAGTCCATCACCTTGCTGTCCCTGGATAAGATCAGGGATATGGATGAGTATCGCCTCTTGATATCCAAGAAGCACAAGAGACTTGTCGTACAGTATCTGGAGGTTTCTGACCCTTTTTGAAAGATGGATTGCCTGTTTGTTCGTGAGGTATATAAACAGAGAAACCGAAATCCTCAAAAGTATTTATTAGAAAAACAATATTCCAGTAAGTGCCCGACTCAAGGCCTGAGTTCCGCCCAATCGAGGGCTGCTTCAGGGACTAAAATAAAACAGTCATCACATGGTTTAATTAAAATATAATACATAAGCAACACACAGAAAAAATTCTTTTAAATTGACAAAGAAAGGAGGTCAACATATAAAAGACTGAACCGTGGCCTGTTTGTTCTCCATGGTGGGAGAAAGCAGGGTGCGCTGGCTTCGCGGGCTACATAGCTCGTTGGATTCAGGAGATACTCACAGTCGCGTATGTGGATCTTGAAAAGCCATTGCTTACTCAGGTTAGGGCTCATTCCATTAGGGCTCAAGCAGTGTCATGAGCAGAGGTTAGTTTGTTGTCTACCGACGATATCTGCTGAGCTGCGACGTGGTCCTCCTTACACACTTTCCAGGTTTTATCATCTGGATGTGCAGGCCCGGGAAATGCAGCCTCTGCACATGCGGTGTTGACTGAAACGCGGGCAGCCTCCCATCCTGTTTGGGAGTAGCGTTGGGACATCCCACTGGTCCTGAGTCCATCTGTCTACATGCTAGGAAATGGAGAAATTACTTACCTGATAATTTCTTTTTCCTTAGTGTAGACAGATGGATTCAGCTTTCCTGCCCTTGGCTGCTGCATGAGGGTGTCAGTAGTCCTCCTGTGGGGATACGGATCCCAAGGGCTTTACTGGTAAGTGTTCATCCAGTTGCTAGCTAGAATCTTATGTGAGTTCCGTGTTTCATGTTGGTTGAATACAGTTATGGTTGCCTGTTTTTAATCCTGTTTTAATCAAGCTTTTTTGCTAGTCTACAGTTGCTTTTGAAGAGAATACTGGCAGGCTGGGGTCACTGCAGGACGTCAGCTTGCTCCATCTCCATCAGATAAGTCATTTCTCCTAGGACAAGCAGGATGGTAGTCTTCTCAGATGGGTGACATCATCCGATGGAGCCCGGCATGGAAAACTTTTGTCAAAGTTTCTAGAAGCTTTGACTTGGCACACTGAGCATGCTATTATCCATGCAAGGTCTCTTTTTCCGCGGTGCAGTTGTCTCTCAGTTCTGGAGCTCTGCTTCTACTTTGTTTTTCTTCTTCTAAAATCAAGATTTTTTTGTCTCTGCCTCATTGGTTTCTCCTTTGCAGTCTGTACCTCTCCTCGGCGCGGTAGGTAGAAAAGATTTTTCTGTCCCTTTCGTGGTTGATTTCCCAGTATCCCACTCTCGGTGGCCCTCGGTCATTGACCGCGTGCCGGTTATTTTTCTTGGCATTGTCCGGTTTTCGCCGGTGCCCCCAGTACCTGTGGACCATGTCCATCACAGATCTGCATGAGGTTTGCATCCTCTGCCTGGGGGCTTCGCATGATGGCCGATGGTGTCATCTGTGTCACCAGATGACCCCCGACCCCCAAGGGCTGTCGCGCACCCCTGTATAAAATGGAGAAACTTTTCGGTCCCAAAAACTCTGCTCCATCTACACCCACGGTTATGGTTTTGAGGTGTTTGGTGGATTTTTAGGGCCTGCAGTGATGGCCACTCCCACGGGGAGGAGCCTCGCAGGGAACTGCAGTACCAGGCTGGACTCAGATGCACAAACACAGAGAGAGTTTTATTATACAGCTTGTGGAGTCCACCAGAGGTGGCAGTAATAAGTAGATTCCTGCAGCAGCAGTTTTGGGTCCTCTGCTGAGGAGGCCCGTCCCACAATGATGGTGTAGGGAGCTCCATTGGGGGTTTCCAATGAAGAGCTGTAGGTGAGGCAGACTGGTAGATGTAGATTACTCACAACTCTTGTAGCTGTAATGGTAGAGTTCCCAGCAGATAGAAGCAGGCACCAAGGTAGACAACTCAGGCCCTCGAGGAGCGAGTACCTGGATACTGGATAGGCACCTGGAAAGAAGCATAGGGCCCCCGAGGAGCGGGTACCCAAGTAATAGAACCCCGGAGGGTAGAGGGAGCTTCCAGCGGCAGCAGGAAGCGGCAGAGTAGCTAGACTGGAGAAGTCCAATCGTTGCTAACTCAGTCAGTTAGCAAATGGGCAGGCTAAATACCCGGACAGAGGTGGGGAACTTCCGGGGCTGTCCTGGGTAATTCCCGCGCTGGTTCCTTTAAAACGACAGCTGACGTTGCTGCGCACGTTTAGGCGACGTCAGGGGGTGGGGCTTCGTCAGCGGCAGCATCTCAGCCACGAGGGAAGGCCTCTCGGTCCCGGAGCAGGCTCGAGGGAAACCAGCCGCATCCTTCAACCCCGCCTCAGCGGTGCCGAGACCAATGAGCCGCCGCGGAGGTGGGTAAGCAGGCTCGACCCCAGCCTTCAGGGTTGAGGAGCATAACACCCACGTTGGAGTCCTTTATACCTGGGGGTCGGGGGGAGCCTCTCGATATGCTCCCTCTCACTACTCTTCCGTCTGTCTTTTCAAAAGACCGAGGGATTGTTGAGCGGTCTTCCATGATCTCGCCGATTTACAGGTCATCGGGTTCCTTGGTGCTGGGGAAAAACCAGGCCGAGTCCCAGGTGTTCCCCACCAACATCGGTGCCGGGCACCATGCCTTCTCTGAGAACCGAGGAAGCACCGGTGATGCCTCATCCCCCACCCCCTCCCTCAGTCCTGGCTTCCTCAGACTTTCAGGATGAGTCGGACCGCAGAGTGCTGTGCTCCAAGCTCTGCAAAGCATCGAGCCGCCCCCATCACCGGCCTCCATACTGGTGCCAGAGCCTTTGCCATCTATCTTGGTTACCCTGCTTGAGCGTCTGGACGTTGTTCTCTGCGCCTTCCCGATGCAACCGGTGCCCGAGGGATCTTTGGTTCACCGGTGGCCACCGATGCTCCCCTCGGGAACGATCCCTATTATTGGATCTTACGAGGAGGAAGACACAGTCGGTACCGCGTTCCTGAGGCCTCAGTTCCCCTCAGTTCCCTGAGTCTTTGCCCGGGCCCTCTGGCCTCCTGCGGCCTTCAGTTTCCCTGTTACTGGGGGAACCGTCAATTCCTGTGGGGACCTCAGTGCCTTCGGAGCCCAGGGCTAGGGTCCTCCACAGGCCTCACACGTGACAGCCCTGTGATGGCCTTAGTATGGAAGAAGGCCCTTATGACCTGTGGGGGGAGGATTCCTCGGAGTCTTCATCTGAATTCCTGGACGACCCCCTATCTGAGCCTTCCCCGCCGGAGGAAAGGCGTCAGGCCCCCCCCCCCCCCCCCCCCCCCCCGAGCACTTTTCCTTTGCGGTGTTCGTCAGGGCTATGGCCAAAGCTATACCCTTCCAACTTCGTACGGAGGAGGATGCGCGACATAAGATGTTGGAAGTATTCCAGTTTGTCGACACACCTTTAAGGACTCCACTTCGGACCAATGGGTCCTTATCATAGTCCGTCAGGGGTCCCGGCTCAATTTCAGACGGCTTCCAGAGAACTCTCCCCCATGTCCATTGGTTTCGTCCGCCCAGCAGGTCATACTTCAGAGAGAATTCTCTACCCTTCTCACAGCAGGGGTGGTAGAGCCCATTCCTCGCCCTCAGAAGGGCCGAGGGTTCGAGGTATTTCCTCATTCCGAAGAGAAATGGACCTTAGGGCGTTGAACAAATTTCTCTTAAGAGAAAAGTTCAAGATGGTTTCTCTGGGCACTCTGATACCCCTCCTCAAGAGAACTGGCTCTGCTCCCTTGATCTCAAGGAAGCTTACAATCACATAGCTATCTTCCTCAGCCACAGAAAATACCTCTGCTTCGTGGTTGGGAAGGCTCACTACCAGTACAAGGTACTGCCCTTTGGGTTGGCCTCAGCCCCTCGCGTCTTCACCAAATGCCTAGTGGTGGTGGCTGCGTACCTCAGACGCCGTGCGGTGCACGTCTTCCCGTACCCAAACTGGTTGATCAAGAGCGAGTCCTGCTCAGGTGCGCTGAATGCTTTAGCCCTGACCGTGCAGACACTGCAGTCCTTGGGGTTTGTAATCAACTACCCAAAGTCTCACCTCTTCCCATCTCCCCAACTGGACTTTATAGGAGCCAGGCTGGACATGGCGCAAGCGAAAGCGTTTCTGCCCCGTGATCAGGCTTTTGCCCTCACCGCGTTGTCAACCTTAGTGTACAGCAGCCGGCATGTTGAGTTCCCACTTGCTGCTCCATTTGTTGGGCCACGTGGTGGCTTCAGTCCATGTTACCCCTCTCGCCCACCAGTGCATGCGAAGGGCACAATGGACCTTGCAGTTGCAGTGGCAACAGGCCTCCCAGGACTTCGAGACCTGTCTGTCAGTCACGGAACCTCTGAGGGCATCTCTGTCCTGTTGGGAACACCTCTCCAATTTGGAGCAGGGAATTCCCTTCCAGGCTGCCCTTTCTTGTGGTCCTTACCACTGATGCCTCTCCTCAGGGCTAGGGAGCCCATGTGGACGGTCTCTGGACCACCCATGAAGCCCACTGTCAAACTTTTTAGAGCTTCGGGCGATCCGTTACACCCTCCTTTCAGCCACATGAGTGGTCCCTAAATCCGGAGGTAGCGGCCAGAATTTTTCATCAGTGGGGAACCCCAGATGTGGACTTCTTCACCTCCCTGTACAATTACAAGGTGAGCTGTTTCTGCTCCCTGTTGCTGGGGGGGGGGGGGGGGGGGGGAGGAAGGGGGGTGCACACATCTGGCCTGAGACACCTTCTCCCTTCATTAGGGAATGGATCTGCTAAACTCGTACCCTCCTCTCCCACTCCTCTAAAAACACTACTGAAGCTTCAACAGGACAGAGGGACAATGATCCTCATGGCACCTTATTGGCCCTGACAGATCTGGTTCTCTCTCCTTTGGGATCTGTCAATCAGGGACCCCATTCGGCTGAGGACCACGCCCAATCTGATAACTCAGCACCAGGGCACCCTGCACTGTCCGAACTTCTGGGTGTTGGCCCTAACGGAGTGGATGTTGAGCACATAGTTCCTCAGCCCCTGGACCTCTTGGACAGTGTCTCCCAGGTCCTGGTGGCTTCTAGGAAGCCTTCCACCAGGAAGTCTTATAGTTTGAAATGGAGAAGATTGTCCACCTGGTGTGCAGGACATGATTTGGATCCATTCATATACCCCCTTTCCAGGCTGTTGGACTACTTGTAGTACCTTTCCGAGTCTGGGCTTCAAACCAGCTCAGTAAGGGTTAATCTTTGCACTGTTAGTGCATACCATTGAGGTGTCGCCGGCATATCCATATCAGTGCAGCCTTTAGTGGATCGCTTTATGAGGGGTCTGCTTCAATTGAAGCCCCCTCTTCGGCCGCCTGTTGTGTCTTGGGACCTCAACATTGTCCTAGCGTGGCTCATGTGTCCTCCCTTCTAGCTGTTGTGTTCCTGCGACCCGAAGTTCTTCACCTGGAAAGTTATATTCCTAGTGGCGATTACTTCGGCTCATAGGCAGTGAGCTTCAGGCCTTGGTTACGAACCCGCCATACACAAGGTTTTTTCATGATCATGAGGTCTTGCATACACACCCTAAGTTCCTACCTAAAGTTGTGACTGATTCCACATCAGTCAGTGTTTTACCCACCTTCTTTCCCAGTCTCATTCCCTTCCAGGGGAACGGGTTCTTCATACTTTTGATTGCAAGAAGGCCCTGGCTTTCTATTTAGAATGCACAGCTGGTCACAGGCAGTCCACTCAGCTCTTTGTGTCCTTCGATACTAATAGGCTGGGAGTGGTGGTGGTGGGTAAACAGACTCTATTCAACTGGCTGGCGGATTGTATCGCCTTCTGCTGTGCACAGGCAGGCCTTCAGCTGACAGGCCACATCAAAGTTCACTCTGTGCGGGCCATGGCGACATCAGTGGCTTATCTGTGAGTGGTACCAGTCATTGAAATTTGTCGTACATTAACGTGGAGTTCCCGTCACATGTTCGTGGCCCACTACTGCTTGGACAAAGATGGTCGTCAGGACAGTGCCTTCGGCCAATCTGTTCTGCGCAACCTCTTCCAGACTTAAACCCAACTCTTCCTGCCTAGAGCCCTTAGTTGGGACTAGGCCATCCCCTGCTGACCAACAGCATTGCAGTTTATAGGAAAATTTATAGGAAAATATAGTGATAGGAGTAAGAATATTTGACAGTGATACAGGTAAACAGTTTAGAGGGGAATACAGTAACACAAGAGTAACAGTCAATGATGTCGGCATCCCTAAGGGGGACTTGGAGTTTAAAGTTTGGTGTGGGTGGGTTGGGGGAATTTGGTGTGGGAAGGCTCTGCTGGGAGCTGATAAGAGGAGAAGACTCTGCTCCTAGATTAAAGGAAATTCTGGATGAAGAGCCAAGCTTTAAATTCCTTACAAGTTTCCATTTGTAACTCTGGGAGAAGATTTCATAGCTTGGGTGCAAAACAACTGAAGTTATGAAGCCTTGGGCAAGTCGGTTTATCTGTTGCCAGCACAGGGATGCCAAGAGAACCTGTTGAGAGGATTGAAATGCCCTGGTGGGGGGGGGGGGGGTGTGTGTGTAGGTGGTTAGCAACTGAGACGGATAATCTAGTGCCAGTTGGTTTAGACATTTGTAGATGAAGCGATTTAAATTTTACCTGAGGATTTGGCTCCTACTCCAAGTCTTGCTACTGTATTCTGTAGAAACTGGAGGCATTTAAGATTGTGTTGAGGTGCCATGGGTTAAGGAATTGTTGTAGTCAATAAGATTGGTGATAATGAGATTCTGTTTCCTCAACAAATTGTTTTTCAGGAAGTAGCAGAGTCTTGACAACCAGAAATGTTTTCATTCAGGAAGGGAATAAACCCTCATCATATTGTATGAGAAAGTAAAGGAATGGCATGTGTTTACCTCACTGCTTGTTGCTTTACAAATCAGCCAATGAGGGAGTACATTCAGGGTGTGTGATAGGATGGTAACCCAGCTCAAGCCTCAGGTGCATTCTTGGACTGCAGTGAGCTGTAAAGTAAATACAGTCAGAGAGGGTATTGTAGTGATGGTATTTTCCATTATTTGTTTAATATATGTGAAGTCTGGCCTTTGTCCTTGCATGTCTTGTTTATCATTTCACTGTAGGCGTGAGGGGATGATTGAGGCATAAGGTGTGCACTTATTTTCAGTTCCACCTGATTTAACAGCATCTTTTTTTACTTACTGTTGTGAATTCTCATTCAGAGCATAGTGTGTTACCTAAAAAGCAAGAAGGAACATACTTCCAGGTGATGCTGTGGTTCAGGGTAGTATACTTTAAGCTGTTGTGTATTTGATTGGCTACTTCGAAGCATAAAGCATGTTTTACTTCTGTGTTGCTTTCTACAATAATGTTTTATTTAAATATCACAGTACAGTATGCAGCAGGGAAGGTTTGTCTTTTTCAGTATAATATCAGTTCTCTACTTCTGACTCATTCATGTGTCTCTAAGGCCAGTGCCTGAATGACAGTGTTTATCCTCCTTTTGCTATACGGCAAGCCTTATATAAATACCTTGGTTGCACCAATAGGAAAGTGATAGTTACAGGGTTGTTTTCTAGTCTGTCTTGCACTGCCTTTCCCCATTCTCTTTTCCCAACAGAAAGATATCACAAGAATTTTCTGTTGCCCTCGTAATTCATTGATACTTCCTATACATAGGCCATTTATTGCATCAACCACATGGTATAGAGAGTAGGATATAGTGCGCTTTGCTATAGGTAAGTCAGTTTATCCAGGAAACAAGACCCCCAAGATCTGAATTCATGTATTATCTTCTTTTAATTCCATTTAATTCTTTTTTATTTTTAAGAATTCAGTGCTGTCAAAGGCATATAGTAAAGACCACAAAGGATCAAATGTATCTTTTTGACTACTGTGAGCCTGTGGCAAAAATAAAAAATGACCATAAAAAAAGAGTAGAAAAGTATAATGCTTTGAAGGGAGAGATTTGCTAATGGGAATAATAACAAACAGTATAAACTATTCAGCTTGGTAGAACTTTTTAAAATCTGTCCTCTTAGCCATATTGCAGCTTTTTATATTTAAACTCTACATATTTAAAATAGAGCTAAAAAAGACAAATTTACCCAAAACTAAGGTGACTCGATCAGCCTTTCAATTATCTTATCTCCTTTTTCTTGGTAGCTAGTTGTGTTGGATTTGTTTTTCTTTCAAGAGATCATAGTGCCCAAGTGCCCTATATCTGAAGGGAGTAATGCAGCCTTTTCTTGTGCAGAGGGAAATGTCAACTCCTCATTGTCAGGGTGATGAAAAACAGTGGAGATCTTCATTCTTCACAAAGCATCTGACTGTAAAATACCAGGGAAGAATCTGTGCTGTTTTTATGAACCTGCCCATTTGTAGTTGTGGTCCCCTCACACTGCAGCGATGACGGGACTCCCAGTATTTCAGTGCGTGAAACATTCCAGCTGGTTTCCATGATGCTGACAGATATCCCAACGCCTGCTCCTGTCTATCTGTAAGCGACAGAGGAAAGATTTTTAGGAGCATGCCTTTACCAGTCATGGCAGGAGCACTCCTGCACAATATCAAAGGGAATGTTTTAAAACTAGGTTTAAGGTTACCTTCTAGTACTGGAGGTATGTTTTAAGCCAAATTTTTTCATCACAGGTGAAGACACAATTTTGGTTGTTTGCCAGATCTCCATAGCTAGTTCTTCAACTCCAAGAACTGAAGAATGTTGTCTTCTGCCCTTTTGCAACTCATTAATTTTGTCTAAAGTTCTTCATCCTTCTTTTTAAAAAAGGCAGATGATTAATCGATGTTGCAAACAGTAGATGTGAGGATAGCCATATCATCTGTGTTGACAGATTTTGTTGGGACTTTGGAACTAATTTCTTCTTTTGTATTTTAAGAAACTTTGTTGGCCTAGAAGCAGGGTTGGGTTTTTTGATGTGGATGAAATTGGGGTTTGGTATCAAATACAAAAGCAGGTCATTTTCTACAAGTGATCTTTAGAAACTAAAATGGCAGAGAGAGTGCGCATAGTTTTCATTGCAGGAGTTTAGGCAAGTTGCACTGCTTACCAATTCTGTCCTCCTCGGGCTGATTCTGGAAATTCGGTCCTTAGGTGATTATAAGGTTTTCTGCAAGGTATTGAAAACTATTTTGTTTAAAAAAGCATTCCAAAGTAGCTCCGCTTCCTTTGGTTGTAAGACCAGTCACTGCATGAAGCAGTCATTTATGGTATTTAGGGACTTAAACTTCCTAAAATTAATTGGACTGATGGGCAGATTGGATGGGCCATATGGTCTTTTTCTGCTGTCATATTTCTATGCCCTGATGAAACATTCTTGCAGTCAGTGTTAAAACCTCCTATTATTATTGGGTTTCCATGCTTAGCAGCCTGCCTAATCTGTTAATATTTTTTTAATTATCTTTATTAATTATTCATCATATAAATATGAAAAATAACATATATTCTGGCTGATACATAATAAACAAGGAAATAAAATAAAAAGGTAGAGTATACAATAAAATGTATACCCTTTCTAGCAAACAGAATTCAAGCCCACATCTTGGGGGAATAATAAGCAAATTATATAAGTAAACAATACAATTCCTGGAAAGCCATATTTAAATGGCTCCTTCCCTATAATCAATTGGTACCTACTTATTATATAACTGAAGATTTATCTAAAAGGAACAGCTCCAAGTGAGATGGATCAAGGAACACATAGGTATTTCCTTGGTAGGTTACTATACATTTGTAATGAAAAAAGTAGCCCTAAGGAGAACCATTTGCTTCTTAAGAGAGAAAAATAATTTCCTGCATTGTTGTGTTTCACGAGAGACATTTGGATATTCAAAAACTTTCTGACCACAAAAATTAGCAGCTTTAAATTTGAAGTATTCCTTAATTTTTAGCTCTTTATCCATATCAGAAACAAAAGAAACCAACAAAGTGGCTCAGTTAGAAATAACAGCTTGGGAAGCTTAAAGAAATATGGATAAATCTGTACTATTAATCGGGACAAGTACATCAACTGATCCTTCAGGTCTCACTTCTCTTTTTTGTTAAGGAAGATAACACCTACATAACTTAATCTTTGTCCTAAACAATCTGTAATACTTCAGTTGTGTATATTTTTAAACTATTCTGTTGGTGATGATAATCTAGACTTTGGAAAATTAACAAGTCCTAAATTTCTATATCTCATAATGTTATCTAACTGTTCAACCCTATTATGCAAAAATAGGCAATCTTTAGCACTGCAGCCAAAGTAGACTGTATATTCTTTACCGAATGGCTATTTGTCACCATTTGTCCTTCAGCTGCAGCCAATTTGTGTTCCAAGTCCATAAACTTACTAGAGGCACCACCTGGAAATGCACAAAATTGTGAGACAGATTAGGTTAGAGCGGTCTCCGTCCTAGAGACTACTTTCCAAATGTCTCTGAAGGTCACTTTCAGAGGTTCTTCTATATCCCCAGGTAAATATTCTTTACTGTCTGAGGGTTGGTTAAACAGCCATTGGAATTGGGACCAGTTAACTCTCATCCACATTTCCTTTCTGCTCTTGTTAGTATATTAAAAAGAGCTTGCTCAACATAATTCTGCAAAATAGGGTAGCTGCTAGGCAAAGACAGAGGGTATTTATTTATTTATTCAAGATTTTTTTATATACCGGTGTTAGTGTGTACATCACGTCGGTTCATATTATAACAGTAGCTTGGAAAATACATTAAACAGGGGTGTACATTAAACAGGGAAGTAATAAGGCATGGGCCATGTGAACGAAAAGAGAGGCATAGAAATATAGAGTAACTGGCAGAAAAGGTTCAGAACCTAAGAATATAAGGTTCAGAGTGCCGATTCCTAACATGTTGCAAAAATTAATGTATAACGAGGTAGATAACAATAAACATATGTTAATTATATACAATATGTACAGGAGGGCATAGATGTACAGATTTGCATGGTATTAAGGATGGAGGGTAGTAGGCTAAGGGGAGGACAGAACATGGTCTGGGGGAGGGCAGGGGTGGTTAGTCGGGGTATACTTGTGTGAATTTGTCCTGAGTTCCTTGGTTAGGACTCAAATTAACCTGTCCAATAATGGACTAAAATTTTGGGGACAACAAAACCCCTACAGATTCCGATCTGGGTATAGGAGGAGGAGACCAACCACCCACACTCAAGGAGAGCTCACCTGTTTCTCCCACATCTTCATACATCTGATCTTTCAGTTGAGCTGAAACACGTGTGTTGAGGCTTGGAGAATAGAACTTAACTTCCCCTTTCTCTCTTTCCCCATCCAAACACCAGGGTAATTCAACAGAAGGGGCTCCCCCATAAGCATGCAGCTTCAGCATGCTGCTGGCTGGCTGGCTGCTTAAGTCCCAGAATGCCTCAAGATCCTGGGTGTCCGTCTCTGTGCCTGATGTTCCGGGCAGTAGATATTGACAGCAATCCATCAAAGAAGGCAAATCCCCACCCTGTTAACATTTTACAGTCTGTTCTGGTTGGGTGGATGGTAGTAAACCCCCACTTGTATACTCCTCCCCGTTACAATAGAATTTCTATCTGTAGAGATTCCAGAGTGCAGTAAGTTTCCTGTAGAAACTGTATCCAGCTTGACTGTGGAATCTTTCACATAGGGGTAGATTTTAAAAAGCATTTACTCGAGCAAAACTGGTTTTTGCTCGAGTAAATATACTTTTCTCAAGTAAGTGGGCTTTTCAAAATTGCTACAATATATGCCATTGAATTGTCCATAGGATTTACTCAAGTAAGTGCACTTTACTCGAGTAAATAGCTTTTGAAAATTGCTATGATAGTATGTCACATTTACATGCGTAACTCCTTTGAAAATGACCCCCATACTATGCCACATGACCACCACTTCTATTTGCTCTGTCATTTTGATACATTTTGTGTCCCGATTTTGATACATTTAGTGTCAAGTATTGTGGCTCTCTCTTCAGTCTTATTTTTTTAGACTTCTGGCATTTGCATAGAGATATCTAAGTGTATTTTTTTAATTTTTTTTTTCACAATCCACTTAGCAACAGTTCATTCAGGTAATTTGGAATTAGCTTTTTCCACATCTTCAATGACAGAACAGTCTAACTTATTGTGAGCCCTCTGGGGCAGAGAAATAATTACAGTACCTGAATGCAATCCACTTTGAATTGCCGAAAAGCGGAATATAAAAATCAGATAAATAAAATAAACATTTCCTCTTTTAATGCTATCTTTTGTAGATATCCTGCTCCTAACCATGCACTCCCGAGTGACTATTTCTTTTCCCATGATCTAGTTTAAAAGCTGCTTTTTTTTTAAATGTTAGCATTGTGATCTGGGTTTCATTTTGGTTAAGGTAAAGCCTATCTTACTGGAATAGTCTCCCCTCTTCCCCAACACTTTCCCAGTTCCTAATGAATCTAAAGCTCTCCTCTCTGTACCACTGTCTCATTCAGGCATTGAGACTTCAGAGCTCAGCCTGCCTCTGAGGTTTTGCATGTGGAACTGGGGGCATTTCTGATGGAGGTTCTAGATTTTAGATTATTACCTGAAGTCTAAATTTAACATCTATAACCTCCCTTTTGCACCTTCTTATGTCATTGGTACCCACATGGACCACAACAGCCGACACCTTCTTAGGACATGCTCAAATACTATCTCTGCGATGTATGAGGAATAGCCTAGTGGTAAGAGCAGCAGGCTGAGAATCAGGGAAGCCAGGGTTATCCTTTTGCATCAAGGATATATCACCTAAAGAGCAAGTCTCAGCTACAGAAACACTTCCTGCCATTGAAAGATGGTGATTTCCTTTCTGGTATCCTTGCTCCTCCATACCAGCAGAGAGGCTCATAGAGTGTAGGTGAGTCTATGTACCTAACGGTATCCTTGAAGGCCTTCCTTAGGTAACTCTGATTGCCTCAGTTGAATTTGTTCCTCCAAAGCAGCACAGGAGCGTCCATAATGAAGGTGGGACTGCTCTGTTAGGTCCATGAAGGTCTCTTCTATATATCTGTCTGCTTCAACTTCTCCAGATTAGCCATTGTAGCTGAGCCCTAGGAGTGCTTTATATCACATACGGCCTCTTCCCAATATGATAATAATACATGTGGCATGTAGCTCCAGGATACTACAAAATGCTGCATATTTCACTTTTATTGAAGCACAAAATCCATAAGAGCCCATTTTTGAGTAGGCAATGCATCTAGTTCCAATTCATAGGTGAAAATTACTTTAATTACCAGTAAATTCAGCGCTGTGAAAACTTTGTGGATTTTAAGGTAGAAAATAAATGTATTGTATCTTGATGCACACATGGTAGGGTTCTGCTAGTGCTGCTTTTTGGCTATTTACGTATTGAAGAAAAACTATATTTTGATTTCCACGTATCCTGTGGTGCGCTTGTATTTGTGAGAGTTTGCAGTTTGGGTCTTAACTACTGCTCCATGTGGGAATTGGGAGTTGCATTTAAGGTACTTTGTTGTTGTTTGGCTACACTCCAGTAACATTATGATACCAATTTAACATCATTTGTAAATGAAGCTTAACCATTCAATACTATTTTCAGCCATTAGGACTTTACTTCACTGGAATACATTAAATCGTTATGCATTCTGTAAATAAAATTATGAAGCAGTATAGGAAAAGTGGGTTGAAGATGAGCCCTCTAAGAACTGAGCACTACATAATCCAAATTTGAAGGGCTAGTAAATAATTGCAAAGGCTTGACATAGCATAACTACCATAAATAGCCATATGTCAGGAAATACTTTATTGCCGTTAGTAAGACTTCATAGGATTGGGGTAATAAAAATCAGGAAAGATACTGAAAGTACCGTTTTCTTGAGCTTATATATGGGTATGCTCTTTATTTTGGATATTGTATGAGACTTGCCGATGATGCACCCCTGAGGAAGAAGATCCTGTTCGAAACACGTGCCGTGTTGGGCAAAGGCAGGACATTGTAAAGTAAATATCTAGAGCGGTACAATGAATGAATCTGGGTTCTCAGCACAATTAAGATGTGTGTCATTTTTGTCTATTGGAATCAGGAATTTAAGAAATATAAGAAAGCATTTCCTAAAGATAATGGACTTCTCAAAAAAGAAGAAAAAGAAAAATGTTATTAGAAAAAGAAAGTTTAAAAAAAAAATAAATTAAAAGACCTCTGATTAGAACGTATTATGGGTATATGATTCACTTGCAGTGATGACAGTCAAGCTTCAGAAGAATCACAAATACGTGAATTTTATTACCCGAAACCCTATAAGGTCTTACTAATGGCAATAAAGTATTTCCTGACATATGGCTATTTAGTTACTATAATTTAAAGTTGCTATATTCTATTCAGTTATGTATTTTTTGACATAGCATAAAGCATATTCTCTGAGGACAAGCAGGATGGTAGTCCTTGCTTATGTGTGACATCATCCAATGGAGCCTGGCACAGAAAAATTAAGTCAAAGTTTCTAGAATTTTGACTGAGTCTCACTGGGCATGCCCACAGCATGCTACTATCCCATTGTGCATGCAGGGTCTCTTCAGGCTCTTTCCATGGAGCCCATAGGTCAAGCCTTTTCACTTTTTTCTGAAGTGTTTGTACAGTTTTTGTGCATTTTTTTCTTAAGCTTTTTTTAGGCTGTCCGTTGCAGGATCACTGTTCACTGCTGTTCCCTGGGGCAGTGAGGTCATTTTTGCCTGCTGGCCATTGACTCTCTGCTGCCATCATATTTGATTTTGCATCCCCCTTTTTTTGTGTGTGTTCTGACATGTCTTGTGGGTTCCAGCAGTATCCTTGATGCAGCAGGACCATGTCTATCACAGACCCCCCTTGATAATGTGTCCTGTGTTTGGGGGCATTGAATGAAGTCTGGGGGTGATGTAAGTGTGGAGAAATGATCCAAATGAACAATGGTTCCGATTGGAGCTCATGGAACATCTGTTTGGGCACCGGTAGACCGATGCATCAAAGGCGTCAACATTGTGGGAACTCAGAGCTGCATCAATAGCAGGAGAGCCATCGGCATCCGTTCCCTTGACTTTTGTGGCTGGTAGGGAACCTGGAGACAGACCATTGTTCTACTCCTCCTGTTCAAAGAGGGCATCAGGTTCCATTTCTTCAACCTCGGCATTGAGGAAGACCCATGCAGAGCATAGAGGGAAGCTGAAGAATCATCTGCATTGGTTCCCATGGATTCACAGCTACTGGAGTGCAGATTTGGTGTCTGCTGAGAACCCCCTCCTCCCTCAAGGGGTCCCTTAAGCAAGGACAGCTCATCCTCTACATGTCTGAGACGTGCATCAGTCTCCATCAGTCTTGGTGTCAACCACCAATCCTCCTCTTGGTTCCGAAGTGGATGTAGCCACTCCTTCTGCTTGCCAGTCAATGTTGGCATCTGATCCAGTAGGCTGCGTAAAAAGAACTGCAAGGACTTGGTGCAAAGGCATCGAGAGCACAGAGGAAGGCATTTACATTCCTGAAGCCACTGCTAGACTCCCTTTAGGTGCTCATCGGTGCTGCATTGATGCCGGCACCAATGCCCGGCCTGGCATCATGACTTCATCTGCCAGCTCATTGCTAATTTCTGGCTCCTTTGAGGAGGAAACTTCCCCAGACTTCAAGGTACCTTGGGGTCCAGGCCCCAGCAGTCAGTTGCACCAGTCCATGATCCATTGGCTGAGGACAGCACCACGAGAGCTTTCCCCTGCACAATGCATTGAGTTCGGTTCTCAGTATTCCTGGGGGTACGGCTATAATTCTGCAGACATCTCTGAAGAGGAGATGTCCATGGGTCTCCCTTCTGATCTCTCTCCTCCAACGGATAGTAGGAAGTCCCCTCCTGAGGACCTCTCCTTTGCAGGCTTTATAAGGGAAATGATTGAGACCATTCCACTTGTATTGCAGATGGAGGAAGAGTCCAGGAATAAGATGCTGGATATCCTCTAGTACAGTGATCCATAACAGGTGTGTCGGGACACATTGGCATGTCGTGAGGTCCTGGGAGGTATGTCGCAGAGCCAGCAGATGGCTGCCTCCTTATCAGCCCAGGTGGGAGTTGGTTGACTTCTCTTACGTTGGGCCTGATGGGAGGATACTCTCTCACTTCCTTTTCTTCTTTCTGGTTCAGTGGGAGGCTGTTTCCTCCTTCACCCAGATCAGAACGAGACATTGCCAGTTCCTGCTGTTCTGGGCCTGATGGGATGTAAACTTTTATCTTCCCCTGCTGAGTCTGGGAGTGATGTTGCTGCTGATCCGTCCCCCACAGGGTGAAGAGGAGGTTGGGGATGCTGGGACGATGGAGGAATGGAGGAGGAGTGTGGGGGCTGCTGAGCAGGAAGGGGTGGGAAATGGGTCAGGGTAGCTGGGCAGGCAGGGATATGAGATGGAGGGAGTAGGGAGAGTAAAGCAGGGGAGAGAGGGAGCACAGGAAAGAGGATGTGGGGGTTCAGGAATGCTGAGCAGGGATATGAATGTGAGCAGATGATTGGGAAAAGTGAAGGATGATGGAGGCATGGAAGAGGACTGATGGGTGCAAGAGCCATAATATGTCAGTTTTGGGAATGTGCATTTCTTCTATCTTTGTACTTTGCTTAGTGTAGGAGGATATGCATTTGTTTCTAGCTCTCCAGTTTTACACTGCATGCAGCTTTTTGAGGTTTCCATTCCAGTTTTTGTCTCCGTATTTGTAACTTGTAGTCTTTTATTTTGTATTTGGTGAAGATCTGATCTGTATGTGTGACTAAGGTGAGGAATTTTACTAGTAGGTAGAGATTTGTATCATTCTTCTATGTTATGTTTTCTCATTCTCAATAGGACATGCATTGGAGCTGCACTGCCACCTTTTCATAGGAAGCACTATTGCTGTTTGAGTTCTTGGAATTAGTGTTGCAATGGTTTGCTATACACGTGCTGAGTGTTTTTATTTTTTTTCAGGTTTTGTATTTTATAATGCACCTGGTAGTAAGGGAGTTTGTTTCTCTTACTGAGATAGCATCAGAATCAGATTATGTTTTTTTATATAGTGAGTTGTATTTGAAATATCCTAGTTCTGCTCTGCATCCATTGTTTGGGGAGGGGGGTGCAGGTTCCTGTGGATGCAGAGTATATGTTTACGTTTATCCCCGTGCTGGTCAAGTGTTCATTGTGTCATACCAGGTGTGTCCCAATAGAAAAAGGTTGAGAACCACTGCTCTAGTATGTAGAGCTCCTAAGGAAATCATGGCAGTCCTAGTTCATGAAATCTTTTAGGGAGGTACTGATGAGTGTGGGAGAATCCTCTCTGTGGCTCCTGCCAAGAAGAAGGCAGATGTGGTTTATCTTGTCCAAAAGGCACCTGGATTCAACAAGAGCCAGTTACCGCACCAATCTATGGTCATCAAATCTGCTTTTGAAAAGGCCAATCACTCTATGACCCATTCCTCAATGCCCCTGGGAAGGAATTCTAAGGTCATAGATACCATCAAGGCGATATGCTGATTTCCCACTTAGTGGCCTATCAGCTCTTTATGAACCAGTACATGCGGAATATCCTGAAGTAGGGGCAGGGCATGGCTGAGCAGCTTTTTCAAAAGCAGTAAGACATCCTTCAGTCACTGGTGAACAAAAGGTTGGCATGCAGAAAACGCAGAGTCCATTCGACTTACAATGTTTTCGAAGTGACATTGAGAGTCTCTGCTGTAGGGATCGAGGTGCACAGACATATGCGTGGCTCTGGGCCTCACATCTAATAAAAGAAAATATTTTTTTTTACTCACTGCATAATTAAGCTCTGGAATTCATTGCCAGAGGATGTAGTGAAAGCTGTTAGTATAGCTGTTTTTAAAAACGGTTTGAACAAGTTTCTAGAGGAAAAGTCCATAAACCTTTATTAAGGTGGAGTTGCAGATATCCACTGCTTATTCTTGGGATAAGCAGCTTGGAATCTAACTACCCCTTGGGATCCTACCAGGTACTTGTGACTTGGATTGACCACTGTTGGAAACAGGATACTGGGCTTGATCGACCTTTGATCTGACCCAGTATGTTAAATCTTATGTTCTTATGTTCTCTGCCTGGAAGTGCAGGAAAGGCTTGCTGATGTGCTGTGCGTGGGAGAGAATCTCTTTGGAGACTGGTTTAAAAAGGATGCAGTGGCACAGGTCTGGGATTATTGCGCAGTGCTTCAACAGCTCTCCACAGCTACTTCAGACCCAGCTTTCTTTTCTAGGAGTTACTCGAGGACAGGGCAAAAGAAACAGTTCTTCCATTCGAGGAGGCACTACACTGCTCCCCCTCTGTCCCATATGCAGCAAGACCCTTGTGCCCATCCAAGGCAGTAGAGGGAGCCTAAGCCCCAAACAACAATACAGTCAACTCCTGGGCCGACTTTGACTGGACCTCAGAGATCATAGCCAGGATCCCAATACTCATGCTAGAGGATTTTCTGTTCAGGCGTGTGTCACAGTTTTATGTAAGCTGGGCTGGAGCCAAGGAATTGATGTGCATGACCATTTGGCTGTTGTTAATAGGATTTGTTATTAACTGCCCTAAGTCTCACCTCAGCCAGTTGCCTCAATTGGAGTTTATCAGAGCTCTGCTATAGACATCTCAGGCAAAAGTCTTCCTTCTGCAGCAAAGGGCCGCCACTTTGATGGCCATAGTGGATGAGATCTAGATGACTCAGCAGACAACAGAATGACACATGTTAAGGCTGTTGGGTCTCATGGTGTCAATGGTAAATGTAACTTCCCATGGCAAGTTTATATATGAGAAACATCCAATGGATCTTGAGGATTCAGCAGCCAAAAGCTTCGCAGGATCTTCAGACAGCATCTGGATCACTGAGGGACACTCTCACCTGGTAGCGGGACAATTCGTCTGGTCAAAGGAATCCATCCCCAAATTTCTCAGGTCTATATTATCCTCACGACAGATGCATCCAGCTTGGGTTGGGGAGCTCATTAGATGGACTCTGCCCAGGAGAAGCTGCATCATATAAACTTCCTGAAGTTCTGGGCAATTCTGTATGCTCTGTGGGCTTTGAGATTAGCTGTCCAACAAAGGTATTCTTGTATGGATGGGCAGTCAAGTGACAATTTATTACATCAATAGTCAAGGAGGTACAGACTTGTACTTTCTGTTTCAGGAGGCTGTCCAGCTGTGGGGCTGGGCCATCTATAGGGGATGGTTCTCAGAACCACACCTGGTCAATGTGTTAGCAGAAAGACTGAGTCTGTCCTTACAACCATATGAATGGCCCAGAAGCAGGGGGTAGCAAATCAGATCTTCCACCTCTGGGGAACTCCTGTGGAAGATCTGTTTACATCTCCTTGGAACAGGAAGGTCCCACTCTTCTGCTCCAGACAGAGGGTGTGTGGCAAACTAGCCATGGATGCTTTTGCCCTGCATTGGGGCAAGGGCTTTCTGTATGTATATCCTCTGATTCCACTAGTTATGAAGATTCTGATGAAGCTCAAAAAAGACAAGGGGGTTGTAATTCTAATAGCCTCTTTTTGGTTGAAACAGGTCTGAGCTTTCCTTAGATCGCATCTCATCTCTCAGGATCAATGCAGGTTGTGCCATCCAAGCCTCAAGTCCCTATGGTAATTAATGATACTCCATCTTGCATTACCTCCATGCTGAAAATCTGTCGACTATCTAGAAATCTACAGTGTTTTTTGTTAAATTTTGCTGCTGGTTGGATGGGAGGGCTATACAGAGGTAGAAGCTGCTGTTAAATGTTTGATTTATTATGTATGTTTTTATTGTATGCCAGTTAGGACCTTGGATTAGTGGCATAGAAAGGTTTTTAAATAAATAAAAAAAAACCCCCAAAAAAACTGAAAAAGGCTTGTGGCCAACCAAAGTACTGTTTATTCGTGCCATTGTTATTTCCTCCTTATTCAGCCTTTAGCTTGGGATTGCCCATATGTGAGAGCTGCCATCCTACTTGTCCTCAGAGAAAGCAGAGTTGCTTATCTTTAACAGGTGTCAGCCCTCACAAATCCTACCCAGTTCCCTGAGGAGTTGGTTTCTCCATTTTTTCATTTCCTTTTGCTAAATACGAGACTGGAGGGATCTTGTATGGACATATGGTATTCCAGGCCATGGCCATGCCCAGTGAAGGCTCATTCAGAGTTCTAGAAACTTAGACCTAGTATTTCAGTGCCATGCTCCAACAAATATTTTCACCTATTTGTGAGGACTGACATTCTGATATCCTTGGAGAACACCCATTACAGGTAAGCATCTCTGCTTTGTAGGAACATTTATTTTGTTCTAGTTGAGACGAGGTACTGTGGTTATGTATACATACTTCTGTATGTTTCTGTAACCTTGTGATCTACTGTACAGATTCTTTCATGAAGTAGTCAGTTTTGCATTTGCAAATTGTTAGAAACCAACTTTGCCCTTTAATTTAATCCTTGAGTAGTTTTCATTGCTGTTGCTATCTACAAGTAGTTTATTAGAATATCCTCAAAAAGCATATTCACACAGTGAAAAGCCAAAGAAAAGATGCATGTTTGTGACATTTATTTGTTTTTCCCCAGAATATTGTCCTACAATAACCTCACAAGATTGGATGAAGGAAGCTTGGCAGACCTGGGTGGACTGGACATTCTGCGCCTTAGTCATAATTCTATCAGCCATATTGCAGAGGGAGCTTTCAAGGGACTGAAAAACCTTCACATTCTGTAAGTGTATTATGCTCTGTCTTTGCTACTATAGACTGGCTCACATGGTAGGCCCAAAGTTATACATGAGTAAATAGAGCTCCTGAAAATGGGCCTTTGTTTATTTTAGCTTTCCATGGAGTTCAGTTTTATGTCGGATTTCCAGTTAAGGCTATCAAGAAGTCAGTTCTTTTTTTTTTTTTTTTTTGTAAAACAATTTTTATTAGGAAGTCAGTTCTTTAATATATCCAGTTTATGCCATTTTTTTTTTAAATTTGAGTTGCCTTTACAACCCCTGCCCCAGCTGTGCCTCTCCCCCCTGAAATCCCACCTTTGATTGCATGTAAAAGTAATTTTGTAATTGGGTTATGCACATACCTTTACACTCTTACTTGCCAGAGCACTTTTTAAAGAGCCACTTAGGTGTAGAAAACTGGATTTAGGGCACATAAGTGGCTTTGAAAATTATCCCCATAATAACGATCGTGGTGAGAAATCAAGCACAGGTACAACTCACAAGAATAAAATAACCTATTAAACCCCATATGCTGTCAAGAAATGGAAGCTTGGACTGTGGCCCAAGCCATCCACATTCTGACACACTTCATAACTTTGCACAAGGGTATAGGTTCTATAAGAATGAAAAGTGGATTAAAATATACCGTATTTTTCACTCCATAAGATGCACTTTTTTCCCCCAAAAGTGGGGGGAAAATGTCTGTGCGTCTTATGGAGCGAATATAAAAAAAACAAACCCAAACAAACAACAAAAAAAAAACAACTAACTACAACCAATGGTTTTTTTTTTGTCCCCAACCCCCCACCCTCCTGACCCCTCTAAGACTTGCCAAAAGTCCCTGGTGGTCCAGCGGGGGTCCGGAGCGATCTCCTGCACTCGGGCCGTCGGCTGCCAGTATTCAAAATGGTGCCGTCCATTGCTCCTACCATGTGACAGGGGCCGACCAATGGCACCGGTAGCCCCTGTGCCATAGTAAGGGCAAAGGCTATTGGTGCCATTTTGAATACTGGCAGCCGATGGCCCGACTGCAGGAGATCGCTCTGGACCCCTGTTGGACCACCAGGGACTTTTGGAAAGTCTTGGGGGGGTGGGGTCAGGAGGGTAGGGGGTTGTAGTTAATTAAATTTAAAGGGTTGGGATGAGGAATGGGACAAAAAAAAATTTTATGCCCTCCCCTAATTTGTTCCATAAGACGCACAGATGCCCGGGAGCAGAGCCGGTTTAGCACACCATTTTTTTTTTTTTTAATTTTCCCGGTCTGAATCCTAGGTGCATCTTATGGTCAGGTGCGTCTTATGGAGCGAAAAATACGGTAATTTGTAGAGCATGGCACAGGTTGATTTTCTTAATGCTTATACACTTCAAGAGTGACATGCAGCTAGTTCATGAGTGTATGTCTTGGTGCAAGGCAATGAATCTAAAATTTATGCTTAACAATTGGAATTTCAGTTTCAACTTAAACTGTTTTCCAACAGACGAGATAGTGTTTCAGTCTGAGCGTTTCAATTATAAAGCTATAAAGTTAAATTTCAGTTCAGCTTAAAGAAGCTGTTCCATTCTGCAACTGTATATTTCATCGTCCTACTTTGGGTGATTAGCATGATTCCTCCATAGGGTTTGGATAAGAATCAGCACAGCTGTGTTCAACTTTACTTAGGTTCATAGTGGTGGAAGTGGCTAACTAGGAGGAATTTTCAAAAAACTGTAAATAGTAATGTTTTCTCAGGAGGAAAATATAAATGTGAACTCAAAACAGTCTTAAAACAAACTAAAAAAAACCCAACCCTGGTGGCCTGGACTTGGCCTTTATCCGTATTGCTCTAGTGAAGCAGAGTGGTTTGAGTCTCCTGTCTGGGGCCCACAGAGCTTGGAAGCGCTGTGAAGGCGATGCACTGTAACTTGGGGAGGGAGAGAGAGAATAGGATGCCTCTGCTGTGATCACCCGTGATTGGCGAAAGAATTATTGTTGAGGGTTGGTGTTGGAAGAGACATCCCTCCAGCCAGCCTTATGCCAGCAAGGGATCCATTGTCATCCATGCACACTTGCACACGGGAGATGGTCTATATAAGGAGGAAAAATGGTTTAAAATTGTAAAAATGGTAGTACTGCCGCTTTAAACTGCTCACTTCATAGAAAGTTAATTCCCCGTGCCAATGAATTCCCTGTCAATTTTTTTGGCTGACTTTCAAATAGGATTACATAGGATGATGGGCTATTGAACTAAGAACTAATCCATCTTTGCGGAGGTTTTGAGAACAATTGCAATGTTTTGCATCAGTGAACAGTGCAGAAAAGCTAATAACCAAATCTGAGAAACACTTGCAATTTTTACATGCCCTGTAACTTGTTGTGATGTAAAATAGTTACTTCCCCCCCCCCGCCCTTCCCCCTTTTGCATGAGGCTCTAAGGGCCCTGTTGAGAAACACTTCCCTCTATATTGTTGCTTTGCCAAACTCCAGTTCTTGTTGAGAAGGAGCTGGAGTATACAGTACTTGGCATTGCATTTTCACATTTTTGTATTTTTTTTAAATTTGGACTCATCATAGGACAAGCATAATTCAGCTGAAGTTATCAGATTGCAGTATTGAGCAATTTATGAACAGTTAAAATATAAAGTGACTGTGCAAGATTTTATGAATCCGTACATTATGGCTTTAAACCAAGTCAGAAAAGATTCACATAGTAACATAGTAAATGATGGCAGAAAAAACCCCAAACCAGTTATCCAGTCTGCCCAGCAAGTTGCTTAGGGTAGTAACTGCTGCTACATGCAGGTAACCCCCCATGCCTTCTGTTAAGGGTAGTAACTGCTGCTTTGTGCATGTTATCCTAGTTAACACAGGTTACCCCTTTTCAACATTTCCAACCTTTAGACATTAGGAGTCCTCTGTATTTATCCCATGCTCTTTTGAATTCCATTACTGTTCTTGGCTTCACTACCTCTTTCAGGAGGGTGTGCTATGCATCCACCATCCTTTCCTGATATTGTTCTTGAGTCTAACCCCTTGGTGTTGCATATTATGTCCCCTAGTTCTACATTTTTCTTTCCATTGGAAAAGGTTTGATTCTTATGCTTCAGCAATACCCTCCATCCACTGTACAATTTTTCAAAAGTAACATAGTAGACAGCAGTAGACCAGGCTCAATTGGTCAACTCAGTCTGCCCAGTCATTTTCCTTTCTTCAGCTTTTGGTAGATTAATACCCCACACATGATGTTAGGTTCCATATTAGGAGTAACCACCCAGGAAAAGGATCTGGGGGTCATAGTGGACAATACTTTGAAATCCTTGGCTCAGTATGAGGTGGCAGTCAAAAAAGCAAACAATGTTAGGAATTATTAGAGAAGTAATGGAGAATAAAATGGGGAATGTCATAATACCTCTGAATTGCTCCATGGTGAGGCCACATCTGGCGTACTGTGTGCAATTTTGGTTACAGCATCTCATAAAAGATATAATTGCATTGGAAAAGTACAGAAAAGGACAACCAAAATGATAAAGGGGACAGAACAGCTCCCCCATGAGGAAAGGCTAAAGAGAACTGGTAAATGTAAATCAGTTATTTACTCTTTCAAAAAATACAGAGACCAGAAGACAATGAAGTTAGTAAGTAGCACATTCAAAACAAATCAGAAAAAAAATTATTTTTCACTCAATGCACAATTAAGCTTTGGAATTCATTGCCAGAGGATGTGGTTAAGGCAGTCAGTGAAGCTGGTTTGGACAAGTTCCTGGAGAAGTCCATAAACTATTAGCTAAGTAGACTTAGGTAGTGGCCACTACTTATCACTGTGCGGTAGCAGCATGGGATCTATTTACTGTTTGGAATCTTGCCAGATACTTGTGAACTGGATTGGCCACTGTTGGAAACGGGATATTGGGCTTGATAGACTGACCCAGTATATCAATTCTTATGTTCTTATATAAATTCCCACACTTATACCAGCACTATCTTTCCCTCCCCCATGTCTTTTGCCCAACCTCTCTCTCCTGTTCCTGAGGAGGGCAATTTTCAAAAACCATTTACAGGGTAAGTACTTATTTACCTAGGTAGAAGAGCTGTTTTGAAAATTGGCCACCCTTAAGGTGGCTAAAAGTATGCATGGGATTCAACAAGGAACATGCTTTTAGTCACATCAGGGGGAAGCTGCCTTTGGGGGTGTTGAGTTTGGGAGAGGAATATAACACATGTGGATTGCATTTTCAAATCTATGCATATTAATTTCCATGCAAAAAGTAGCTGCAGAAAAAGCTTGTGCAAGTGTGAGACACAAATCACAAATGAGGGCGTTTGTTGCCTGCAGCATTATTCAAAGTGAAAATAAGTGTATGCTTTCTCTGAAAATTGGTGGAAAGGCCATGGAGAAAAAAAAGTATTCACAGACTTTGCCCAAGCATGCGCTGTTTGAAAATTACTCTTTCAACTTGCTAAGAGGGTCACAGAGTGTATTGTTTTCAGGTTCTGTTTGACACACATCACTCTGTACATTGCATAAACCAATCTCCCACTTTTGATTGCTCCTAGAGTTTCAAAGGAATTGATAGGAATATATACTTAAATATTTCCAGAAATAAGTTTAGGGGTGCGTTTTTCAAAGGGATCTTAAATGCTTAATGAGAGAGTTAGGCAGCTAAATCAAAGCCTTTGAAAATATATTGGGATCTAAAGAGTTAAATTTAGCTGCTTAACTTCTTGGCATTTGGGGGAGAGAGGGGGTGGGGGATGGCCATACCTAGGAGCAAGAAAAGCTGGCTTTATTCCAGCTCTACTGTACCTGCAGCTGGAGCTGGTAATCCTCTGTCCCTCCCATCTGATCTGTGGAAATGACTCCCTGGACAGCCCTGCTGTCCTGCCTCCTGAAATAGCATGCCCCAGAAAGTTCTGTTATTCTCTCTCCCTCCTGATCTCCTGAAATAGCAACTCTGCTCACCATTCCCTGCCACCTCCCTCCAAGTTTCTAATAATGAGCTGGCAGGAGGATGCAGACCTCCTACAGGCTTGGTGTTCAGTGTTCCTCTGATTCTGTGGAATGTTGGATGCTTGGCCAATAGGAGGTAACGCTGTGCATCCCAGGGTGGAGCAAAAATTTTGTACGCAGGGCCATGATCGTACTTTTTACCTGCACCAGGGGCTAGGGGAGGGTCCTCGATCCGAGTTTCAGGTCAGGGAGTGGGTGGAGTATGAAGGGTGGCAGAAGCTCCTGGAGATGGAAGAACATGAGGGTGGGGTATGGGAGGTCATTACATTTATTTTGATATAGATTTAAAATGTTGTTTTTGCAAAACACATGGTTGAATAAAGGCAGGAGAACAGCAGTGTAGAGCTGGAATGGGAACTGCTTGCAGTAGTTCTCTGCCTATCTCTATTTCTGCAGCTGTGGGACCGGGCAGCTCAAGATCTGCGGCGAGCAGCAGGAAGAGCTCCACCAGCGCCTGAGCTGCAGGAGGAGCCGCAAAGAGTGCTGAGCCACACCACTGCTGACCACGCACTACCTGCACTGCCTTTCTCTCTTTTTTCCAAATTCACTGCTGTTGCCATATGCCTATCGGGCGGTAGTAAACCCAGAAGTCAGGCCTATGGTGATAAATACAGTAAAATCAGCTGTGCACTGTCAGACCTGCAGGCAGTGGCATGCTCAGGCAGGAAGCAGGTGAGGGCAGGGAATGGGCAGAGATGTTCTTTTAGTTACCAGATATTTTTGTTTTCAGTGGAGAGAGCAGAAGTGTTGGTGGACTGTTAAATTGATTTTTTTTTTTTGCAGTTTTGTTTTTAAAAGACGAGAGGGTTTGATTAGGGTTCTTGGCTCACAACACTTGTTTGCCCACCCCTGCTCTATCTTCTTGCAAGTTCAGCATTAGAAACTAGGGGAAGGGGGAATTTTGGGGATTGGCTCAAGAATTGCTATTTTAGGAGATCAGGAGGGAGAGCAGGCAAGCACAGGGTTGCCTGGAGTGGCGGGGGGGGGGGGGGGGGGGGGGAAGATTGCTATTTTAGGACATTGGGAGGTAGGGCATTGTCTGCTGTTTGGGAGGAGGGCACAGTTTGCTATTTTGAGGGATTGGATGGGAGGGAAGGAGTTTTAGGTCAGATGTGCGGGAGGATCAAGGGTTGTGGAAGGAGGGAGGTGTATCCAGTGCTCAGCATTTGTCAGGGTTTGAGTAAGGGGGGGATCCAAAAGTCCACCTGCCTGACTCCTTACATTAGGTGGGTTATGTCCTCTGGAGTCAATTTCCAGTGAGCAGCTTGATTTTAGCCAGCTGAGTTAAACCTAAAATAATTTTCAGCCACACCTTACCCAGGTAAACTGTAAATCCATAAAGGTTAGAGATTGGAAATGAAGAAAAGGCGGTGCATGGAGGTAATCTGCACGGAGCAGCAGTTACTACCTGTAACAGAAGGCAAGGGGATTATGACCCTTAACCAATAAGCCTTAATGCTTTTGATGCAACTTCACACTCTACTTCAGCGGTGTGGGCGGGAAGGGGAGAGGGGAAATGGATTCAGATGATAGCCAATGCTGGGCCCCAACTTTTACAGTCTGGGATACTGATACATAGATGTTAGGGGAAAAGCGCAGGACTGCTTCTACGGCCAAGTCCAAATGCAAAGCACATTCAAGTAGCAGTTACTAACCTTATCAGAAACATGGGGGTATTCTGCAGTTATTGCCATAAGAAGCTTGCTGGGCAGACTGGATGGACCATTTGGTTCTTTTCTGCCAAGATTTCTATTAGTGTGTTACTATGTAAACTATCCTAAAGATAGCCAGCTTTTAATATTTCTTGGACCAAATTTGTGTTGGGTATAACTACATGATTAAAAAAAATTTTTTTGTCCATTTTTTAAATTTTCCTTTTTTGCCCTTGAACAAAATCTGTGCTAGTCTAATACAGGTGGGGGCAAACTAACCTGCAGGCTTTTTGAACATCATTGAAACAAAACAAAACAAAACAAAAATGTTTCCAGGAGTTTGTATGTTTGAAATACAGTCCAAGGCAGGCTGAGGTTCTGGTAAACTCAAATAGTGCATTAGAGAAATGGGAGCAAGAAATTGTTCTCTAAAATAGTTCTAGCAAAAACCTCATTCACTGAACCTTTTATTTATTTTTTTTTTTGTAATGGTCTTTCCCTTTCTGCCTTTTTCTGACATTTCCTTGACATTTGATTAAAACAGGGTGGGTTTACTGTCACAAGGGCCCATCCTTTTTGCTTCTAGAGTTTTATATTTATTGCTTCTTTCAGTCTCCTGCTGGAGGAAGGAAGCAGTGTGTTTGTGAGCTTGTCCCAAAGCTTTTCATTTGTGCCCATTCAGTAATGGCATTTCTCACTACTGGCAGCTGCCACAACAGGGCCTAGGAATTTGGCAGCCTTGCAGATCTCCAAAGAAAGTGTGGGCAGTAATGTTTTCCATTCCCCCTTCTCTTTTTGGATACTAAAGTGTTCTCCCTTTGTGTCCCAATGTAAGGAGAGGACAGAAGGGCATGCGAGAGAGCGTTCTAATTTAATAACGAGAGGCCTATCTGGTCCTGCACCTGGGGAAAGAGACCCCAAGCAAGCTTTAATTACAGCCTATTGTTAACTAGCTTTTGGTGAGTGTGAAACTGCTGAAATGCAGAGCTATTCAAATGGAGCTGCTGGACCTCACAGCCCAGTGATTAACAAGGCAGCAAGCATTCAGGCGCAGCCGGGCAGAAAGGCTAGGAAATTGGCATGGGAGTGGGAGAGGAGGAGGAGGAGGGCAGATACAAAGTACGGCAAACCAGAATGGCAGAGTTTGCACTTTTTCTTTGTTCATGAAAACAAACTCACATTCCCGCCTCCAGCAACACAGCTTTCCATTTCCTTTGGAAAGAGATGCATTGCGCTGAATTTACATAGAGATAATAAATGAACCCTGTTTGAAGAACAGCATCCAACACCCCTCTGCTTTCTTGCTGGGAAAAGACCAAGAGGCAGGTTCTTTCCCATGTTCTCTGGTAAGAGGAAAGAGAGAGAATGCTTTCATTTGAAAAGAAAATATTGTCCTGGATCAATAGCGTGTTTGTGAAACGTGCAGATGCGCCTTCCAACGTATTAATTTTGAAGAGGGCAAGACAAGCACTGATATAAGCACTTTTTCAGATTACTCCTTTAACACGCACACACCCGCAGCATTGGCACTATATATAATATATATATATATCTCCAAAAAAGCAGAACACAAAAAAATAAAAAAGTTCCATATCAAATATACACACTCATAATAGACTTGACCAAAATAACCTGTGGTGCTTAACTGAGATGAAAAAGCCAGTTTATAAGTTACTGCTTTTAGCTGTAAGCATTTTCACTTGCTGTTTCTTTGCCATCTGGCTTAACAAGAAATTTTAATCATAACTGGAATAAAAAAAAATAGATAAATATAATCTTGGAGAGAGAATGAATGAACCATATCTGCACATGTGGTCTCTGTGTGTTATGTACAAACTTAAATTGTGAGCCCTCTGGGGATAGGAAAATGCCTATAGGACCTGAATGTAATCCACTTTGAAGTGCCAAAAAGCTGAATATAAATAATTAGATATGTAGCATTAGTCTGCTGTAATACATGTTGGAGAATATGTATAGTACATATACTGAGATATATGCATGCATGCATGCATACATGAAGAGCGGCTGCCTTTATGTTCATGGCATATGCTGCAGTAAGCAGAACAAATACTTGTCAAGCTAAAATAGAACAACACAGTTTATTTCAAGCATCTTTAAATAGCTACAAACTGGGTTGAAGCCTCATTAAAACACTTCACCAGTTCAGAGCCTGCTTAATAAGAAGTGAACTCTTGCTACCTTTGGTACTAGTTACGTTGGTATCGAGATTCAAAGCAGTTTGACCTTCACTTATAGTTCTCCACCAGCTTTGCTAAGACATGGAAGCGGTATTCCTGGAGGAATTCTGTGCTACCACAGAGCAAAGAATACCCCTTCTGCACAGAATTTGCATTTTTTGCGCAGACTTTAGAGAAAGGCCTGCCTGCTGCAAGCAGAGGCCATCCCACTTGTGACCAAAGTTGAGGGAGGCCCCAATTGGCCATGAGCAGAGCCCATCCCACCCATGGCAGAAGAGTAAGGTCGGTGGCTGCAAGCGGAGCCCATCCTGCCCGCAGCAGAAGAGTAAGGTTAGCGGCTGCAAGTGGAGTGTATATGTGAGTGAGAGATTAGGTGTGTCTGTATTAGGAATGTGAATCATTTTTCTGACGGATGAAAATATCGTACGATATTTTCTCATCCGTCAGGAATTGGGGGGTGGGGGTCCCCAAAAGCGATAGGAAAACCCCACAAAATTTTTGTGGGGTTCTCTTATCGTTTTGGGGGGGGGGGGCCTGGAAGAAAGGGCACATAAAAACAACCCCCACACCAACCCCGACCCTTTAAATCTCATTATTTAGAATCCCCCCTCCGATTCCCCCCCCCCCAAAAAAAACCCAAAATGTTTCTAAAGTACCTGGTGGTCCAGCGGGGGTCCTGGGAGCGATCTCCTGCTCTCAGGCCATCGGCTGCCAGTAATCAAAATGGCACCGATGGCCCTTTGCCCTTACCATGTGACAGGGGCTATCGGTGCCATTGGCCAGCCCCTGTCACATGGTAGGAGCAATGGACGGCCGGCGCCATACTTTAGAAACTTTTTTTTGGGGGGGTGTTGGGAGGGTGGGGGATTCTAAATAATGAGATTTAAAGAGTCAGGGTGGGTTTTGGGTTTTTTTTCGGCTCTGGACAGCCGAAAAAAAAAAGCGTACAGAACCGCGAATGAAGATTTCCCGCTGTTTTACTACGAACCCGATACCGGAAATGAGTCCGGTACCGATTCACATCTCTAGTCTACTCTGTATACGTGTGTATGGAGGGTAAGTGTTTGTATATGCAGGGGTGTATGAAGTGTGAGAGAGAGGTAGTCTGTCTGAGGGTGGGTGAGTGTGTGTACAAGAGAGGAAGGGTGTGAATGTGTGAGAGAGGGAACGTGTGTGTGTATATACACATATGAGAGAAAGAGGGAGCCTGTGTGAAGGTGTGTATATGTGCTTACGTGAGGGGCAGAGGGAGCCTGTGTGAAGAATCGTGTGTGAGAGGGACAGAGGGAGAGTGTTGTGTACAAAAGAGAGGGAGCCTGTGTGAGGGAAGTGTGTGTGCAAGAGAGAGAAGGGAGCGTGTGGGAGGTGCTGTATGAGAGAGGGGTCAAACTCTAGGAGTGGATGCCTAAGGGGTGGAGGTAGAGTGGAAAGGGTTGAGCGTGGAGGGGAATGGGAGAGATTGTGGAGCTGAGACCTGTGAGAGCAGAGTGAAAGGAGCCTGGCAAGGGGAGTAAGGAAAGAGGCAGAAAGGGCACTCTTAACAATGTACTTTTAGGGGAATTCTGCTCAAAATATTTAAAATTCTGCATCTTTTTCTGCATTAAATATAAACTTAATTATTTTGACACAGTATGCAAAATTTTGCAGAACTTTAAATTTTTGTGCTCAGAATTTTACATTTTAGTGTGCAGAATTCCCCCAGGAGTAAAGGGGGCCTGGGTATTGGTTTAAGTATTATCCTTGAAATAAACAAATTTGAAGATGACCAAGGCCTGAAATGGCTTACCAGTGGAGGTTGGTGGAAGCCATCACTGTAACAGATTTTGGGCCTTGCTGGGACAGATATGGAAGAGAATGGTAGGAAAAGGGGGTGAGAGGTCAGAAGACATGAGTGAAAATAACTTTGCTGATCATTATTTGAGTTAGGTTTTGTCTAGTAGCAAATAGAATGTAGTAATGAGCTTATTACTACTGTTTAATTATGTTTTAAAGATTCTTATTGTACAAATATGTGTTCAAATTTTAAACCGCTTTGGGCCATGGCATTTAGCAGTACATACATTTTTAAATAAAGATTTTCTCCTACACACATGGTCCACGGTTCTAGCCGACCTCTGTCATGCTACTTGGTCAAGAGTGGTTCTCCTGTTTGTTTTTATTTATTTATTTATTTGTTTGTTTGTTTGTTTGAGCTGTGATGACCCCTCTGTTACACATACACACGCACACACCCCCAAGCACTGGCATTGGTGGGTTTTCTTTTTGATGGGCTGAGGCCCAGTCTGCAGTATCGTAACTTTATTCACTTGTGGTTTCACTAGCTCCCCTAATATTTATCAGAACAATACGCAGGCTGCATCTATAATGTATGAATGCAGCATAAAGAGTAGAAGAGGGAACTCAGAGGGATTGTTTTCTAAAAGGGAGTGGCCAAAATAAAAGGAGCTCATATTTCATGTAAAATGTTTTTCAAAAAGCATAAAGTAGTAAAATACTGTAAGACACAAATTCAAGGGGACCTAGGAATAAGACCAAAACAGCCAGAAGACAGACAATTTAATGGGCTCTGCAGTTTAAAGGATAATTTTCAAAGCCATTTCTATGTGTAAAATAGTGCTTTACCTGCGAAATGGCCTTTTACAAAATTGCATGCCCGATATGTTGGTAAACATGGGTGAAGGTCCTATATGCATGCCAGTTTACCTGCAGTAAGCAGGGGTGTGGTTGGCAAGGAGTTTGGACTTATACACATAATCTGCATTTTCAAAAGTATGCACCTAAATCCCCCCCCCCAAAACCCCCCCCCCCCCAAACAAACAAAAACTCTATGCCTGAATTTTGTGCACATATAATATGTGTGAAACTGGATTAAACACACTTCTGGGAGTAATTTTCAAAGGCTTATGGGGGAGGGGGGTTTGTAGAAAATCAGCATATACGCGTATAAGTAGCCTCTGTGTGGCAAGTGCATTTTCCGAAGGGCAGGAGTACACGCATACCGACAGTGTTCACGTAAAAACATGCACATACAAAGAGGGCGTTTCGAGGCAGGGTTTGGAAGTATATAAATGCAGTATGTGCATGCTTTTACACCTGACGATCACATTTTGGAAAGAGAATCTGACTTATTTGCAGTATAAGGGTTGGTGTTCTGGAACAAACGGGTGGAGGATGTTGGCTAACTGGTTGAGGGTCTGGGGGAATTAGTAAAGGACATGCCCAAGTTAGTATTTTCATAAGTGAGATTAGCCAACTTTATAAAATACCTGCCTGTGCGCATAAACTAAGGGTTATTACAAGCATATGATAGTTATTTAACGTGCAAAATATATGTTCATACTTTTATAAAATAGGTGTATAAATTAGGTGGATCCTTGCATACACATGTACTTTTAGGGCACTGATGAGCTCTATTTTATAAACTGCAGCTCCCACTCACAGTTTATACATTTTTTTTTTTTTAAATTTAATAAAATGTTTTAATCGCTTTCCAAATTTACAATAAAATCACTTAAAGCAATGTACAAAGCTTAAAATTACAGATGTAACTTTAGGTGCGCCTGCTTATGTGTGCATATACTGAGTTATGTACTGTTGAACATCACTCTTCCTATGTGCACAAATGCTGGGAAGTTTTAGAACCACCCATTTATATGCGTAAATGGCTTTGAAAATTACCCTCTTAAGGACTACTTGCCAGTATGCATTTACCCAGACACAACGATAAATCATGAATGGATTAATCAGACTTGACCATGTTGTCATTTTTGACAGATGCAATGTGTTCTTCTCTTACAGAAGAGAAGCGGATATCACATTTTTGTAAAACTGAGATCATATACTGACAGTCCGTCTAGCAAAGTTAGCTGGATAAACTTATCGGGCTAACTTTGGAGGTATATTCAATAGTGCAGCCGTAGTATTGAATATAGCTGGCCAGTTAACCATAGCCGCCTTACTTTAGGGGACAGCTCTTTGACTCGACCAGACTTAGCCGGCTAACTCAACTTTCCCCAGGAACGTCCCTAACAGAAGGCTAAATTTTAGCCACCTAACTTATTAGGGGGCTGGAATTTAGCCAGATATGTGCTCAAAGAATCATGTAGTTGGCTAACTTCTTAGTTAGCCGGCTAAATGCTTTCGAATATTTATTTAATAATTTTTATATACCGACTTTTCATGTGAGCATATCAAATCTGTTTACAGTAGTTAGCAGTTAATCATTTAAAATTATTTGCATTTCCAATATGGACCTCACTATGAATAATTCCAGTCATCCATCACCATTTTATTTTTAATCTTGCACATTTTATACACCGAGAGGGCATATTCCGACACAGTCCGGACAGCAAACTTATCCAGCTAACTTTAGAGGTATATTCAATAATGCAGCCTGTTTAGGGAAGCTATTTGGCCCAAACAGCTTTAGCTGGCTAAGTTATCCAGCTAACTCTGGATATCAGTTAGGGAGCTAATGTAGGTTGCTAACTCAACTCCTCCTAGTTATGCTCCCATAGTACTCATAACTTATCCAGCTAAATTCTAGGCACCTAACTTGTTAGCCAGCTAGAATTTAGCTGGATCTCCTAAATATTCATTTAGCCAAGTAACTTCTCAGTTAGCTGACTAAATGCTTTCAAATATTGGCCTCCAAACTGCAATGTAACATTTAAAAGAGATTTTAAAGATAAATGTGGAATTTTTATCATGGAGACATTTTTTTGAAAATTAATGCAGTCAAAGATTTCTCACTTCTGATTCTCTCCTTCTCTAAGGTGTGATCAGACTAAAAGGCTTCTGTCACTCCTAATCATTTCACAGAGTTTCAAAGTGCTGCTTCTCTTTAATAAGAGAAAAGCAAGGCAAAGGAGTCAAATCCAAGAAGAAGGCTGACAAAGCTGCTTAACAGCCTTGGACGGCAGCATCAAACTGCTTGAGAAAGGAAATGTGCAGCAGTCACAGAGGGAAGACCCTTTTTGAGCCGTTCCCAAACATTTTTTCTATCATTCTTAAAGGAGAGAACTTGGACTGAGAAAATTGATTGTGAGCTTTCTTTTGTTATCTCCCCAGGGAGCTGGACCATAACGAGATCTCTGGCACAATAGAAGACAGCAATGGAGCTTTTATGGGCCTAGACAGCCTGACCAAGCTGTGAGTATCCCAGCTTTTGAAACCTTGTCAAGCTGCTTTACTAGGAGGAATGTTTCACTGTGGCCTTTGTTCTTGCACTGTGACCAAGAGCACTCATATTCTACACGTACCTTCTTTCACAGAGCCAGGGGAAATTTTAAGAATAAAGTAGGATGTGAAAGATCTACAACCGTTTAAGTAGCCTTATAGTCCATGTAAGCCAGTTTTGTACAGTTTAATATACTAGGAAGCTTATCTGCTGAAAACAAATGCAGTGCTATTCTGCTTTGGTTTTCCAACTTCTTGGAACTGGTAAGTCACTGAGTGCTGCTGGGTCAAGAATACCTGCCAATTTTCACTCTTTAATGCATAGTTGCCAAATCCCCCATTTTCAGAAGGGAGAATCATTGTGTTTGGTCTGCAATTATAATGTGTCTTCACTTTTTCCCCTCTTAAAAACATTTGGGTACATTTCATATCGGCCCCATGCGTAAATCCCGGGGTAATTTTCAAACGGGCCTGGCCACATGCGTAACCCCCGGTACACGATTTAAGTGGGCAGTCTGGGGGGCTGGAGGTGGCCGCTGTTCCATTTGCTGCTGTACCGGGGAAGGGCATCTTGGTGCGTGTAAGTTGTTACTGCTCCGTTGGAGCAGTAAGCAGCAAACTAAGGAAAAAAAAAAAAGGTAAGGAAAAGGGTTTAGGGGGTGGGGAGGAGAGGGGAAGGGAGGTTAGGGTAGGGAGAAGGGAACTGGGCAAGGCTGCAATGCGTCATCACGTGAAACTTGCATAATTCCCCCCCCCTCCCCTTGTGTGCACGGCCAAACGATTTTATAACGTGCTCGAATGTTATAAAATTGACGCGTCAATGTGTGCGTGCCGGGAAGTGCGCGCAAGTATTAAAATCTACCCCATTGTTGTTATGCTCTACCTTCTTCCCCAGATCTCTGCTGAAGAGCTTAAAAGTGTTGTCATGCATACTGATACTTTGCAGGTCAAAAATTGTAAAGCTGTATCTGGTATGTGTATATATATATATGGATATGAGGGGAGGGAATATAGCAACACTTAAATAATTCATTCTTCTGTAGCAAAACAAAAATTGGAAGAGAGACAAGAACTACATGCTAATTCCAGTGGAAAAGTATTCAAATATGTTTTTTCACATTAATAAGCATTAAAAAAAAAAAAAAAAGTACCTTGGTAGCTTCCCTTTGTCTCTGATGCCCAAAAAAGAAGAGTGCCAGCTCCTTCCTTCTGTCCAAATAGGGACCCACCAGAATTTGACTAGAAAAGTTAACTACATGATGAAACTTAAGGAGCTGAATTAATTTAGCCAATTAGCCCTGTCAGTTTTCAAAGGCTTTGATCTAGCAAGTTAAGTATTTAGAATCTAGCTGGCTAGATTCTATTGAAAATTATATTGTAACATCGTAATGAAGGCAGAAAAGGACCAGATGGCACATCTATTCTGCCCAGCAAGCTACCTATGGTAATGTCTGCCACTCCATGCAGGATACCCCCAAGCTTTATGATAGGAGTACTAATATTTACAATCAATCAAAATGAAGCAACCGTCAAACCCATAAATTACTGCTAGCAACATTTTTACAGCGTGAGGAGTCTTCTTGTTAATTCAGACAATGATGCTTGACATTCTTTGCTTTGGGACTTGGCCATAGAAGCTGTTCTGTGCTTTTTCCCTTATGTCTGCCTGTCAGTACCCTAGTCTGTAAAGGTCAGGGCCCATATTGGTTGTCTGTATCCAGTTCCCCTCCTCCCTCCACAGTCAAAGCAGGGAGCAACGTTGCAGTTGCGTCAAAAGTATCAAGGCCATTGACTGACTGTAGTAATCTCCATGCCGTCTGTTAAAAGTAGTAACTGCCGCTCCGTGCAGGTTACACCCATGCATCCTTTTCTTCATTTCTGTCCTCTAGCCTTTAGGGATCCTTTGAATTTGTTGACTGTTCTTCTTCACCACCTCTTCTGGAAGGGCATTCCAGCATCCACCACCCTCTCTGTGAAGAAATATTTCCTGACATTGCATTTGAGTCGTCCCCCACTGTAGTTGCATTTTGTGACCTCTAGTTTTACTGCTTGCTTTTCGATGGAAGAGGTTTGAAATTTGCACATTATTAAAACCTTTCAGGTATCTGAAGGTCTGTATCATATTTCCCCTGCACATCCCCTCTTGCAGGGTATTACATATTTAGATCCTTCAGCCTCTCCTCATATGTCTTCTGATACAGACCCCACACCATTTTGGCTGCCCTTCTCTGGACTGCCTCCATCCTGTCTCTATCCTTTTTGAGATACGGTCTCCAGAATTGAACACAGTACTCCGTTCTGGGCCGGTGCAAGGGGACTAGGTGCCCTCGGCACCTTTTGCCTTGTGCCCGCCCTCACCCAGTTGCGCCACCCCCCATTAGGGAGCACGAGCCATGTGGGGCCGCGAGCGGCATCAAAGAGGAGTTGCCGAATCTCCACTCCTTTTTGGCACCACCACTCACGGCTCCACAGGGCTCGCTCCCCCCCTAATAGTCTGTGCCCTAGGCCCAGGCCTAGTTCACCTAGTGCTTCCGCCGGCCCTGAAAATACTCCAGGTGAAGCCTCACCAAGGACATTATCACCTTTTTCCTGCTGGTTATTCCTCTCTATGTGCAGCCTAGCATTCTCCTAGCTTTAGCTATCATCTTGTCACATTGTTCTTGGCATAGAATCACAGCTACCAAATCTTCGACCACTCTTCAAGCTTTCTTAAATCACTTTTCATTCTCTCATTCTTTCATTGAGGTGTATCCACTCTGTTGCTGATCTTTGTATCATTCGCAAATAGATAAACTTTTCCTTTATTCCTTCCACAATGTCACTCACAAAGACATTGAACAGAACTGGTCCCAAAACCAATCCCTGCAGCACTCTGCTAAACATGGTTCTCGCTTCAGAGAACAGTTCTTCTATTTACCATTACACAATGTCTCTTATTAGCCAGTTTGTAATTCATGCCACCACCTTGGAGCTCTCACTCCCATGTTTCTCATTTTATTCACAAGCTGCCTGTGTGGGACCATATCTAAAGCTTTCCTGAAATCCAAGTAGATCACATCGAGCACTCTTCCTGTAACCAATTCTCTTGTCAGCCATACAAAAAACCAGTCATTGGTCTAACAGGACCTTCCCCTGGTGAATCCATGCTGCCTCAGACCCAGCAGGCCACCTGATCTCTTAGTTACAAAACATGGGTCCCATATTTAACTACTGTGCTAAACTCTATGGAGAGAGCCTGACCATCAAATATTAGATATCCTATGTTAAATCTGATAAAAGGAAAGGTGGCACTGTTAATCTTAAAATGCTTACAGTACTATTCTATTGTCCTACCTGTCAGAAGATGCTTTTATATTAAATTTTGTTTTTTGCTTTTGGAGGTTTTCTTTCTTAATTAGGAGTCAAATATTGATCTGTCTGAAAGAGTAAACTGTTTTGTAGGCCTCTTGCCCACAAGATTTGACAGTCCTTCAGCCTTGACCTCTGTGAGTTACCTTGCTCCCTTTTTTCATATTCATTTAGGGGTCTGTATTTAGCTGTGGGCTGTCCAGCGGGCCGATACAGTAAAGTCCGCGGGAGAGCGGGCGCGCGCACAGGCCACTCTCCTGTGCGCGTGATTCTCTATTCAAATGAGGCCCGGTGGTAAAAACAGGCAGAAGGAGGCGCTAGGAACACTAGCGCGTCCTTAGCGCCTCCTTTTGGACTGGAGCGGCGGCTGTCAGCGGGTTTGACAGCCGACGCTCAATTTTGCCGGCTTCGGTTCTCGAGCCCGCTAACAGCCAAGGGCTCGGAAACCGGACGCCGGCAAAATTGAGCGTCCGGTTTTCGACCCGACAGCCGGGGGCCGACTGCAAATTTTTTTTTTTTAACTTTTGGAAACTTTCGGGACCTCCGACTTAATATCGCCATGATATTAAGTCGGAGGGTGCACAGAAAAGTAGTTTTTACTGCTTTTCTGTGCACTTTCCCGGTGCCCGAAGAAATTAGCATCTACCTTTGGGTAGGTGCTAATTTCTGAAAGCAAAATGTGCGGCTTGGCTGCACATTTTGTTTTCTGAATCGCGCGGGAATACCTAATAGGGCCATCAACATGCATTTGCATGTTGCGGGCACTATTAGGTTCGGGGGGGTTGGACGCGCGTTTTCGGCTCCTTACTGAATAAGGGGTAACACTAGCGCGTCAAACGCGTGTCCAATGGCGGGTTAACAGTACGCTCCGTTGGAGCGAACTGTACTGTATCGGCCCGTCGATAAGTTAACTGGATAGACTTAGCCAGTAAACTTAAACCAAATATTCAGAAGCAAAGCTGCCTACTGGGTATACCTAGTTTTAAATCCAAAGTTAGCTAGATAAGTTTATCTGGCTAATTGTAGGGCAGCTCTTCAGGACAACAAATCCAGATAAGTTAGATGGCTAGAGCTGAATATTGGCTAATTTATCTACCCCCGGAATACCTAGATAAGTTTTATCTGGCTAAGCACTTCTCTGGTTAAATCAGAGACAATCAGCGTGGCATGATTTCTCAAACCTAGCTGGTCAAACTTTTTAAATATGAACTTCTTAGGGTTGAATTTTAAGTGTTGCTCACGTTAAAAGGCCCATATACATGAATATGTGGGCTGCTCATGAGCAACACTTATTGTAAAAACCGCAAATTACATGCGTATAAGCGTGTGTGCAAGCTAAAAAAAACAAAAAAAAACCAAAGGTGGAGTTGGGGTATGTCAGAAACGTTCTGGGGCTACACATGAAAATTTGTATTTTAAATCCTGTGGCTGCAGCACATGGCTGACTGTTAGCTATAGTTGTTTACTTCTGCTTTTGATGAGGTGTAAGTCTGTATAAATCTCTACTTAGCCTATATCAACTGGGTGAGGTGTCTGAATCAACTGGAGGGGAGGGCAGGCTGAAGAACCAGAGGGGTCTAGATGACCTGTAGATGAACTGGGCAAACTAGTGGATTATTTGGTAAAATAGGGAATGGCCTTCACGCGGGCATGTTTTAAAACTTGCTTACTTGCGCGCATTAAAGCTGACCAAGTCTTAAGGAAGTTTATGCAAAATACGTTTACTTGAGTAACTGCTTAAAATTAGGCGACCGTACATGTGTGGTAGGCGTATTTTAAAACATATGCACGCAAGTGCCCACACAATTTAAATTTCCAGTATATGAGCACTCGTGCACCCGTATGCACATGTATGGGCACCCATGCGCTTGTTTTAAAGCTATCGTCTTAGGGGCCGATGCAATATTTTTGCACAGAAAGTGGGCGCTGAACAGGGAGTTGCGTTAACAAGGAGGCGCTAGGGGCAAGCGACCATAGCGCCTCCTTGCTAAGGAGAGCCCGAGCATGTCTGCTGTCCACCAGTTAGGAAAACAGACGCCAAGTTTATCAGCGTCAGTTTTCTTAAATGCCGCTCAGCCAGGAGTTCAGGAAACGGATGTTGTCAATTGAGCATCCGTTTCCTTCACCAGACTACCAGCACTTTTTTTTTTTTTTTGGGTGGATTTACTTTAGAAAAGCAGTTTGTTTTTTTTCTGCTTTTCTGTCCTGGTTTAAGGAGCCACTCTGCTGTTAATGCCTGCCCCAGGCATGCATTAATTTCTGATTGCTAAATGTGCGTCCTAGATGCACATTTTTTTGCATAGGGAATGAATAGCTAATAGTCTCATTCTCATGTATTTGCATAAAGAGATTAGTTAATGCCTCTACAACCCGCATCCAACTGTGGGTTAACAGTGCGCTCGGCTGAGTGCACTGTATTGCATCAGCTCCTAAGTGTATAGCATCCCTTGACACTGCTTTTCCCAGTGTGAAACCAGACCAACTTCCCTGAGCTGCCCAACTTTTGTTCTAAGTTGGAATCCAGTGAACTCCTTGGCTGTCTGAAAGATGGCCCTCTTGAGTACAGGACAGCATAACTATAATGGATTTGGATGTGGTAGGGCCAAAAAGGAGTGCATGGGGGAGTTGGTGTTGCATTCCAATTTATTTGCTCATCTACCCAAAATGGATGAATTTTAGTTAGGCAGGTTGGATGGGCCATTTTGATCTTTATCTGCTGTCATTTATCATTACACTTTTTGCCTTTCTTAGCAGGGGTTGCTATTGTTCTTGTTAATGGAGAGAGACATAAGATGGAATAAAGGTTTTAAAACTCTGAGCATGCTTGAAGTTGTAGTAGTAGTGGTGGAAAGATTAATTGCATGGTTGCAAAGGTTATGACTATAGTGTTGAATGTTAAGATCAGAGATATGTTTAGAATGTACATCTAATTTTAATGCATTTGGTGGTTCGGTTGAAAAGAAATTCTGTATGGGTATAGTCTGTACTCTGTTATGGTATTCAAGCTTGCAATTTCTTCTGTATTGTGAAGTACCTATTCCTAATAAATCCAAGCTAGAAACCTCTGTCTTAAATTGTTGTGAATGCTGGAAAAACCATTGTGCATTTTGTGTAATGCCCAGTGTAAACCATCAATAGAAAGCGGACTCTGGCATGTTAACATGCAAAACATAAATGGGTCCTTCAGAGAAAGCCTTCAGATGAATTAATAATCACTTCAGCTCCAGGGAGATTGACTTAAAAGCTGCTTCTCTTTGAACTAGAGTGGATTAGCCTTTGAAAGGATTTAGTGATGAGTGTTAGTGAGTGCAATAAAGGTGTTTAAATTTGGGGAATGGGGGAGAGAGAGAGGAGATGGAGGAGCAAGAAAGGCCAGATATATCTGAATAATAGATGAACTATACCACTAAGGAAAAAGGTCTTGGTTAAAAAAATCAAACCAAAAAAAAACAAACCCCCTAACAAAAGATTTTATTGCAAAGGAGGTAAAGAACAAGTTAAGCATAAAAAGGCACTAGGGAACCACCAGTTTTCTAATTATTCAAACTGTGAAATTTAACTCATTTTATTTGCATGACTTGCTCTGCTCTAATTTTTGCATGGGTGTGAGGTTTATAACAGTGGAAGAAAGGACTTTCTTACCACTTACGTGCATTTTATGGGTTCACTAAATGAATACTGGTTAATGTGACATGGGCTTTCTGCAGGTAGCAGTCAGCATAATTATTCAAATCGATGATTTACATGCGCTTTTGATATCACATAGCTCCCTTCTTTAGATGAATCAATATGACAGAATCTTTAAAGTACTTGTTTCATTTACAGTGTTATGGATTTAATTTATTTCTAGCATCCAGCCTAGTTAAAAAAAAAAAAAAAAAAAGTGCATATTAAGGGTCCTAGTTTAAAAAAGGAGTTACTTTCATTTGGTGACACATCTCTTTTAAAAACATAATCTGATATGTAAGTTCATGTGAAGTCTCAAAAAATGATTAATTAGATCATTGGCTTTATGTGAGTAAATTTGGACTGGTATATCTTATCTTTCAGATGAGACATTAAAGAGGCAATTTTCAAAACATTGTGGGCAAGGGAAAAGGCTACAATTATTTTTACCCATGGATTTTGCACAGATTTCAAATATAAAGTACGCATGTACTTTCCCTTAGGGGTGTGCATTCGTTTTCGACGTAATGTGAATCCGCAACGTATATGCCATATTCGTTGTATTCGTGAGGGTTCCGAAAAGAATGGCGAACCCCCACGAATACAACGGATCACCAACGAATAGGCCCCCCCACCCTCCTGATGTCCCCCCTTAAGACTTGCCAAAAGTACCTGGTGGTCCAGCGGGGTTCCTGGAGCGATCTCCTGCACGCTGGTCGTTGGCTGCCAGTATTCAAAATGGCGCCGATAGCCTTTGTCCTTACTATATCACAGGGGCTACCGGCACCATTGGTCGGCTCCCGGTCAAAGGATAACCAAATGATTACCAGCATGGTTAAATGGCAAGATGAAAAAGGTAATTAAAGACAAAAAGTTCTCTTAAAAAATGGAAGGCATATCTAAATGAAGAGACTAGGAAAAACATAAGTTGGTTAGATATAAAATGAATATGGCAGGCCAAGAGAGAATTTGAAAAGAAACTTGCCATAGAGGCATAAACTAATAAAAACTTTTTCAAGTGCCTGAAAAACAAAGAAGCCTATGAGGGAGTCAGACCATTACCAAAAGGCTGATGGGATGCTAAGGAAGAACAGGACCATTGCAGAAAAACATGAGTTCTTTGCTTCAGTCTTTACCGAGAAGGATGCTGGGGAGCACTGCCACTGAACCACCAGGTCAGCCCCCAGGCTTCCTTTCTAATCAGGGAAGCCCACATGAGACAACCACAGGGATGGAAAGTGCATCACTTTTATTGTATCCCATGGTACCAGCTGTCTCTGCTGCTGCTGTGTCAGGGGGAGCTTCCAGCAGGGTTCAAAACCACAGTAGTTGGGAGATGAAGGGCCAGATTCCTAGCAGCAGAGTCAAACAAGGAACTGGCAGTAAGCAGGGCCAGGAGCCATAAGAGACCAAGAAGAGAGGAGATGGTCACTCCCCTTCAATGGACTGGATTGGCCAAAGCCAGGCTAAAATGGGGTTGCTGCTAGGAAGAGGAAGCTGCTCACAGCAATGAGAAGGCTACTCAAGCTCTCTAGTTAGGCAAACTCTTTCCTTCCACAGTGAAGCTCTGCTGCTTGCTTGCAGTTCCAGCTCCTGCCTTGTTCCAGTTTGCCAGGTGCCAAGTTGAAGTTATAACCTTTACTTCCAGCTCTGTTTCAGAATTTGCATTGAGTTGCAGTTCCAGTTTGTGTCTAGTTCCAGCTCCGATTCTCATGTCAAGCTCCAGCTCTGTTTTCCTGTACTGTTTAGTTTAGTTCTTAGTTCGATCCTCGAGGCCTTTACTAGGCCTTCAGTTCCAGTCTGTGCTTGGAATTTCAGTTTCAGATCCTGTCATTACACATTTCCAGTTCCAGCTTCACGTTTCAGCTTCCAACTTCCAACTCCAAATTCTGGTTCAAGCTCTAAGTCTCAACTTCAGCTTCACATTCATTGAAACACGACGGCAAACAAAGACCATATGGCCTATCTAGTCTGCTTACCTACATCATCTACGGAGATCTACAATCCCTACTACTCCCTCAGAGATCCTCTGTACTTATCCCATGCTTTCTTGAATTCAGATGCTGTCCTTGTCTCCACCATCTCCACTTGCTGTTCCATGCATCCACTACTCTCTCTACAGAAATATTTCCTTAGCTTATTCCTGAGTCTACCTCCTTTCACCCTCATTTCATGATCCCTCATTCCGGAGTATCCTTTTTGTTAAAAGAGGTCTGCCTCCTGTGCATTGATACCTTGGAGGTATTTAAATATCTTTATCATGTCTCTCAAATACTGCCTTTCCTCTAGGTCAGGACTTCCCAATCTGTCCTGGGGACCCCACAGCCAGTCAGGTTTTCAAGAAATCCACAATGAGATAAATCTCCACTCATCAAAAACATTTGTCTAGTTTGAACTAACCAACATTGAACTAATTTGCATATAAGTACTTTTGGTCATACTTTTAAGTATTTAATCACATTTTAACTCTATAGTGGAGATTTTGTTGGGATTTTTGTTACTTTCACTATTTTAGTAGCTTTTGTTTTTGCTCTTTCAAAGTGGCCATTGGCATTTTGCTTATATCCCTGATTTACTCTCCTTGCTTGGTCATCTAATTTGCCGGAACACCTGATCTGGACAGGGTCTTGGTGGTGCCATACACCTTACACTTCTTAATAATTATCTTGACTATGCTCCAAGAGATATTCAAAGTCTTTTCAATAATTTTATAGCCATCCCCAGATTTGTGCCATTCTACAACTTTGTCCTAGAGTTCTTTTGACAGCTCTTTGGTGCTCATGGTTGGGTTGTTGCTTTGAAATGCACTACCTAGCAGAGAGAACCCAACAGGACTGCCAAATTTACTCTTGCCTGTGAATCAGTAGGTGGAGCCAGTTTACTTGATGTGCACTTTTGAAGGCGATTGGTTACACCAGAGCTTTTAAGTATTTAGTATTGCCTCAGAGTGGTGGACAGTTATCTAATCAGCGTATTCCTTATTTTTATTTCTATTTCATTTTCTAAGGAGGTCTTGCATTTGTTGGGTAGGATGTGAGGATACATGGAACAAATACTGTTTTCATGCATTGTACTTCCAGGCTATATTGTAAGGCAACAAAAAGCCATCTGTTTTGCTCAGAAAGCTGATGACATACAGTTGTATGTTCCTGTTATTGGTAAGCTTTCTGATATACAGGATAATATAGCTTACTGTCTCACTATGATTAACAAGTGGATGTCTATAAATGCCTTGACATTAAATCTAGGGAAAACTGAAATCCTATGTCATGAAAACCTAGACCCATAAAGATATCTAAAATGATAATTTTGGGTGTAGAGAGAAATTTTGCACTTGCTCTGCAAATTTTAGGAATCCTATTTGATTCATAGTTTGTTTATTCTGCAAATTGTCAGTCTTGGCGAAAGGTTATTTTAAGTTGTGCCAGCTTCATCACCTGAGATCTCTTGCAGAACTAGAAGATTTAAGAACAATTGTTCAAACTTTTATTATGACGACAATTGCTATACATTGTGTTACCCAAGACACAGCTATGTGCATTGCAATATTTGCAAAATTCTGCAGCTAGGTTAATTGCTAAAGTTTCTAAATTTGAGCATATTCCCAATGCTGCAGAAGTTACATTGGTTACCCATAACACAGAGGATATAGTTTAAGATTCTGTTACTAATAATGAAATTGATTAATGACCACTCACCTAATTGTCTAGCAAGGTTATTTAGGAAATATATTCCCACGTGGGATCTAAGATTGTTTACTCAATGTTTGCTTGAGGTTCCAAATGTACATGAAGTACGTCTGCAGAAGGTCTGCAATCTAATTATTTCATCAGTTGGCCCGAAGTTATGAAAAATCCCTTTTTTTGTTTGAAGAGGTATTTTAACTGAATAATTTGTATGATGTTTGTTTTATTTTATTTTTATTTTACTATTTTATTTAGTTTTTGACTTTTTATGATAATGCTGTATTGTGTAGATTCCTTTGTTTTAAATGTTTGTACTCTGCTTAGCATGATTCATTATAGGTGGATAATAAGTACTGCAGATAAATAAATATGCATGAGAGAGAAAATATCTTTTTGTTTTTCTTTTCTTCCCATGGAAAATTCTGGGAGCTTGCCCTTGCTATACTATTTCTTTCTACTGTGATTTCACTGAAACAGAATTTTTTAAAAAAGTCTTGGAAAAATTGGCAAAAAATCCCATTTGGAGCAGTGTCTTGCTGCATTGAGATCATCACAGTATTAGTCTGAGGATTAGCTGAAGGAAGGGGAAAAGGATTGGTCAGTTGGCACAGCTAAAACATATCCTCTGCTCGTTCATCAAAATTAACAGTAGCCTGTATAAAAGGGGTACAAAGAGGGTGTTGCTTTCCTTTCCATTTTAGATGTATATGGATTTCAGAAACACCGGAGTTAACTGGAAGACTGCATCTGTGCTATGTATACATTGTAAGAGACACCTTCCACAAAAAAATATTTTGTATTAGGGTAGATTTAGAGTAGTTGATTATGTGCCTGAATAGACTCATTCTAAGAAGCTGCATGACCGTATGGTTTCCTGTATAGACTTCTTCACAATATTTCTGTGGAGATGCAAATAGGACACCTTTTCATTCTTTCCCTGCTTTTCTCATGCCACATTGCACAGGATTGAGCATGAGAAATGTAGAGTAGTGTTTTTTTTTTACATGTGAGTGAATGCAGGGGTTTTCTCTATTGGTTCTTGTGGAGCTTGGCTATAGATGTGTTTCAAAGCATATACTTATAATGCATTATGGAGACAGAAATGTGGGCAGGCATTTTGTGGGCTTCTTGCCCTTACATTATGTCATGACCTGAACTTGCTGAGTCTGTTTTCCCTGCATTTTTATTTATAGAATCGAAGTCACCAAAGCAACTTGACATATTTGAAAAGGGTTGATGATACTCATGCATAGGAAATGAGGCGGCTAATGTATTTTGTAGTTTGGAGCAGGACAGTCCCAAATCGTTTCATTAAACACCCTTTTTAGTCTCTGTTCCTGCTTTGAATAACAAATATTTTTATTGGCAGGTCTGTCCGAATAGCTATTAAACTTAGCTTCTTTTTCTGGCTCAAAATGGATGAATCTAATCCTATACTTTTATAAAACTGGAAGGGTTTCTACTGTGGCTTTTAAGCAGGATATTTTATGAACTTTGGCTGTGTGTGGCCTTGGGTAGGGTGCTATAATGGTGCTATTTATGCTTTGCTGACACTTAGATTTTCTTTTATGTTTTGTTGAGTTTGTGATTAGTCCTGTCTGTTTTAAGAATGATATTGTGATGCAGTTTGTGCTGCACTTTTGTTCACTATTTAGGATGGTTGTTATTGAAGGAAGTGGTCTATTGGAAATAGTCATTTCTAGACTCTGAAAGAGAATACATTCAGGCAGGCATAATGCAAGTATTTCTTCAAGGAGAAGAGGATGGATGCATGAAACAGCCTTGCAGTAGAGACAGAAATGATGTTGGATTTCAGATATGTATGGTAACAAATATAGAGGCTCCATCACAGAATGGGTAGTGGATGCATGGTCCGATATAAATTAGATTATTATGGGTCTACCGCAGGTATTATCACTAATGATACACAAAATCATATACCCGTGTATATAATTAAATAACTCAATTTTTATTTCTAAACACTTGTTTTTTTAAAATTACACAAAGCACACCTATTACATCAAAAAACCATTCATATCACTCTCATTCACTCTTCTAAACATACAATGTTAAAATACAACAAAGTTACATTTCAACTCCCAAATTACACAAATATTGCAACAATCCCAAATTACAATGTATATATTTCATTTAACAAGGATTCCCTAGTAAATTGATTAATACAATGTATACATTTCATTTAACAAAGATTTCCCAGTAAACCACTTGATTTTAAAGCTGCCATTGAACTATTATTGCTAATTTGATTTTATTAAAATTTATAAGCAATGACTTATTAAATCTAGGGATATTGCTTATAAATTTTAATAAAATCAAATTAGCAATAATAGTTCAATGGCAGCTTTAAAATCAAGTGGTTTACTGGGAAATCTTTGTTAAATGAAATGTATACATTGTATTAATCAATTTACTAGGGAATTTACTAGGGAATTTAATCAATTTACTAGGGAATTTAATCAATTTACTAGGGAATTTAATCAATTTACTAGGGAATTTACTAGGGAATTTACTAGGGAATTTACTAGGGAATCCTAAACCTAGTTTTAAACTCCTCTAAAACAGAGCTGCTTCTCATCTCCCCAGATAACAATGCCATCTCTAATCCTCCAACTATCCCAACTACCACACAGGTGAGAGATCTAGGAGTATTAATTGATAACCGGATGAACCTTAAAGCTTACATCAACAGAACCACCAAGGACTGTTTCCACAAACTCCAAGTTCTGAAAAGAATTAGACCACTCTTCCACACTCAGGACTTCAGAACCATTCTACAAGCTATCATTTTTTCTAAGATCGATTACTGTAACTCTATCCTTCTGGGCCTACCTTCATCCTATACTAGACCCCTCCAGATGTTACAAAACGCTGCGGCAAGATTACTGACAAACTCCAGGAGGAGGGACCATATATCTCCAATCCTAAAAGATCTCCACTGGTTGCCTGTTCACTTTAGAATCCTCTACAAATCTCTTTCCATAATATACAAAACCATCCATCAACACACCCCACTCGACTTACAATTCCCATTCCAAATTTATAACTCCTCCAGACCAACAAGAGACACACTCAGAGGATCTCTTCAAGTGCCCCCAGCCAGAACTACCAAACACATTACCTTGAGAGATCGGGCCTTTTCAACAGCCGGCCCCCTTCTATGGAACTCCATCCCACCGGACCTTAGACAGGAGCCCAGCCTCCCAACCTTCAGGAAGAGACTTAAGACCTGGCTGTTTAAAAAAGCTTTCCCGGACACCGATTAATTCTATTCAGCCAGATTCTACCACTTCCACATGTAAAAATGTTATTACTAATGTAAATACCTATACCTAATGTTATTCTCTCCCTTTTCTTCTCTCCTCCCAGTTCTTTTACCTTGTTATTTGTAACTGCTTCCTTCTACACAAATAGGTTATTGAATTGTTCACTGTACACCCCTGTTATATGTAAACCGGCATGATGTGTTTGCAACATGAATGCCGGTATATAAAAATTTTAAATAAATAAAATAAATAAATAAATGAAATATATACATTGTAATTTGGGATTGTTGCAATATTTGTGTAATTTGGGAGTTGAAATGTAACTTTGTTGTATTTTAACACTGTATGTTTAGAAGAGTGAATGAGAGTGGTATCAATGGTTTTTTGATGTAATAGGTGTGCTTTGTGTAATTTTAAAAAAACAAGTGTTTAGAAATAAAAATTGAGTTATTTAATTATATACACGGGTATATGATTTTGTGTATCATTAGTGGATGCATGGAACAGATTTCCAGGGGAGGCAAAAACAGAAATCAAGAATGCTTGGAAGAAGCAGTTACAGAAAAGTTACAGAAAGGTGAACTGAAAGCCAGAGGTCAGCCCTAGTCTATGGTAATATTGAATGAAGCAAATTGTACAGGCTTAGATGAGCCTTACAGTCCTTATCTGTTATATTCTATGTTTCTTAGTACTGGGGGAAGGGAGAATAAAGCCAGAGATCAAACAGGATCTGTGGCATTGCAGTATGAAAAATCGGCAAACCATATGGTGTTTTTCTACCTTTATGTTCTACTTCTTTTGAAGGCAGTTTTCAAAAGCCATTTTCTTGGGGTAAATACACTGTTTGAAAATTGCAAACCCTGTACTTGGGTGAAAGTATTTACAGGGATCAACAACATTCATGTTTATGACTATAAGAAAAAGTAGACAGGATCAGAGGTGGGGGGAGAGGAGAAAGGAGAGAGCGCCGCCAGCTGGTTTCCCTGTATCCCCCACCCTCCATGATGTCGGCAGGAAGGGACCAGTGACTTCAAACTCCTGTGTGTAGTGGCGTGGTGCGTCCCTTGGTGAAATTTTATTGCTGTTGCCTCTGTGTTCTATAGCAATGTGAAAGATATGCTTGGCCATTTCAGCCTACCTCCTCAGCCTCATTGGGCCAGCAGTCTGTAGCTGCCTTTTTTTCACCAGTTATGTCAGGATCATTTTGGAGCAGTTTGCTCCATTCAAGAGGAGACTGTGGTTTTCCTGAGTTCTGCAGGGCATTCAACTCCACTAGTTTTTAACCCAGCTTCTAGAGGACTGGTCATTCAGGAAATTGATGAAGATTAATCATTCTCCCAATTGCCTTCTGGAGAAGGGAGCTCCTTTGGAGCTGTGCCTGGAGGTGTGTTGCTGAGTCCTTTAGGCTAGCTTTACCATCTTATAAGCCAGCTATTATAACTTTTGGTACATTATGGACTGCCATCTCTAAGCTGGACCAGACTGTTCCTTTGAAATTTGACACCTTGGCTAATATTATTCACAACAATTTACAGTTTTGAAAGAATATGCTTAAATTATTTCTGAACATTCTGGAAAGCTTAGTGAACTGGAGTTCAACTATGTTAAATCTCAGGAATGTGATACAGCCCTCAAAGTCTATTCATGAGGGCTGCATCACATTCAGTCTATTCATCACAAACTTGAAAATTTGGGAAATTATAACAGAAGGTGTAATTTAAGATTTTAAAAATTTCCTCTATGTGCCATGTTTTTTCAGTTAGAAATGAATTCAGAATTCAGTTTTTCAGTTAGAAATCTAGAGGTCCTTAAGATCTCCAAAGAGGCTATACCAGTGGTGTCTAAAGTTGTTATTTACCTGAGAGAGAAAGTTCCTCTTGTTTCTTCTCAACCAGAAGTTCCTGGAAATGTAGTGGATCTCTTTGCTTTCCTAAAGCAGTGGTGTATTTCGATTTTCAGAAGTCGTTTGACAAAGTCCCACAAGAGAGGCTTCTAAGAAAACTAAAAAGTCATGGGATAGGAGGGGATGTCTTTTTGTGGATTACAAACTGGTTATCAGACAGGAAACAGTAGGATTAAATGATCTGTTTTCACAGTGGAAAAAGTGGAGTGCCTCAGGGATCTGTACTTGGACCGGTGCTTTTTAATATATTTATAAATGATCTGGGAAAGGGGTACCATGAGTGAGGTAATCAAATTTGCAGATGAAACAAAATTATGTAGAGTAGTTAAATCTCAAGCGGATTGTGATAAATTTGCAGGAGGACCTTGCAAGACTGGAAGACGAAATTTAACGTGAACAAGTGCAAAGTGATGCATATAGGGAAAAATAACCCTTGCTGTAGTTACACAATGTTAGGTTCTGTCTTAAGAGTTACCACCCAGGAAAGAGATCTAGGAGTAATAGTGGATAATACATTGAAATAGTCAGCTTCGTGTGCTGTGGAGATAAAAAAATAAAATAAAAAAATAAGCAAACAATGTTAGGAATTATTAGGAAGGGAATGGCAAATAAAACAATGGATGTCATAATACTTCTGTATCGCTCCATGGTGAGACCACATCTTGAATACTGAGTGGAATTTTGATCACTGCATCTCAAAAAAGATATAATTGCTCTGGAGAAAATTCAGAGGAGGGTGACCAAAATGATAAGGAGTATGGAACAACTGCCCTTTGAGGGAAAGGCTAAGGAAGTTAGAGCTATTCAGTTTGGAGAAGAAATGACTGAGGGGGGATATGATAGAGGTTTACAAAATCATGAAAGGACTTGAACAAGTTAATGTAAATCGGTTATTTACTCTGTAAAATAATAGAAGGACTAGGGGGCACTCCATGAAGTTAGCAAGTAGCTAATTTAAAACAATCGAAGAAAATTATTTTTCACTCAGCGCATAGTTAAGCTCTGGAATTCATTGCCAGAGGATGTGGTTATAGCAGTTAGTGTAACTGGGTTTAAAAAATGTTTGGATAAGTTCCTAGAGGAAAAATCCATAAACTGCTATTAATTAATAAGCAATAGTAGCTTGAGATTTATTTAATGTTTGGGTACTTGCAGGTACTTGTGACTTGGATTGGCCACTGTTGGAAACAGGAGACTGGGCTTGATGGACCCTTGGTCTGACCCAGTATGGCATATCGTATGTTCTGTTAGTGGATTTGCTAGAGAATCAGATAAAGCTTGGACCCTTAAACTATTCTTCCGTCTTGCAAGTAACATTTTTATGGGTCAAAAAATGTTCCCTGACATCAGGGAGACTCAAGTCACTAGGAAGCTTTTGCTTGATAAAGCCAAGTTTTTTTGTTGTTTTTTTTTTTTTTTTTATGTGCTACTTTTATACTGCACTTTCCTTGCAAGTATATAATCAAACTTCAAAATGTCAATTATGTTTTTACAGATCCTATTTAGTTAGAAGCTTTTTTGCAAGGTTGATTGATTGTAGCTGGGGCTAGCAAGATGGGCCTTGTAACTTCTTAGGCATACCCCCTACTAGTAGATATGGTGAACTTTTTTTTTTCTTTACTTACTGCCTGTATTACTCTTTAAGTAGGATATTTCTTGTGATCAATAAACAGCTAAAAAAAAAAAAAAGAGAAAAAAAGGATCAGAGATAATAGGGTAGGCCTGGGGAAGCAGCAGCATGCATAGTTGTGCATTTTCAAAACTGCATACATTATTTTTCAGTAAAAAAAAAAGTATTCACAGAAAAAGCAGGGGCAAATCTCCATGAGTACTTTTTCCTGAGCAATTTTTAAAGCAATTTGAATTTTCTCTTTGATTGATGCAAAGTCAGTAGGGAAAAGTACCTGTGGACTTTGTACTTATCCACATAGTTTTAACAATTGCCCTCTTTGGGGGTACTTTTCAAAGCCATTTACATGCATAAAACCTGATTTTATGCATGTAAATGTTTGTTCTAAAATTGAGCCTAGCTCAGTGCAAGGATGTGGAATTGGTATTTTAAAAAGTATGGGATGAATTTTCAAAGAGTTATGCACACAAAAATTAGCATATATGCTCATAAGAGGCCTGTACTCGCATATACTTTGTTTCACGTACATGTATGTGTGTAAAAAAAAAAAAGGGGCAATCATGGGGCATTCTGGGATGAGGCCAACAGTTACATGTATAAGTTGCTATTTTAAAAGACACATGCATACATTTGGCAACATCCTCATGTAATTTTACGTTTATCTGGCATAATTAATATTAGGCTAAAACCCTAAAACTGCCATAGTACCCTTAACTACTAGCTATAAGCAAGTCCTGGATACTATGGCATTTTTTAGGTTGGGAACAGTTAATCTGTGTGCAGGTGCATAAGTAGGTATTTATTTATTTGTATCCCGCACCCTCCAAGGTTTGGGGCAGGTAACAACAGTACATAAAAATGTTAAACAGAATGCATACAAGAAATAAAAGTATGGTAATACTTTAGACTTAGTCTTTATTAAATCATCACATATAGCTACTTGTGACTTCAGCACCAAAGTCACAGGGGGCCCATGGTCTGATCATTCCCTTATCTTGTTCCCTTATCTAGATAAGCGTCAAGCTGAGATACCCTCTTCATTACACCAAACTTATGTCTGGAGAGGGCGTATTGACATGTAGTGGTTAGATGAACTCCTTTCCTGTGAGTTGGATGGCCTGGACCTGTGTGACAGAGCTCTCCCTCCCCCTGTCGTACTTCTAAATGGCACTGCTCCAAATTATAGCAATGGATTTACTCCTGAAGTGCGCACACATAGAAGTGTGTTGTGAAAGCAGGAGCAGTACTAACATTGAGTTTGGTCATCTGAACCACTTCATTCTTATTAGGATGCTATTAAATGCCTATAGGAATATGATCAATGAGGCTAGAATATCTTTTTATAAGTCACAGCTTTAGGAAGCAAGCAACAGTTTGAAAGAACTTTTTAGGATTGTGTGAAATTTAACCAGTTCTCAAGCAGACCCTTCTCAATCCCAGATCAGCATATTTGCTTGAATTTATGGATTTTCTAGCATCAAAATTGGCAAAGATTTCAGTATTATTTTTTTGCTGTGCCACAATGGTATGAGAATTTGCCTAACTTTGGTAATAATTGGTCTTCCTTTGATATTTCTGAGTTTGAGGTTTTGAATATCATCTCAATGGATATCTCTTACTGTCCTTTAAAAGCCTGCAATGTTGCTGTCTTAAAGGCTTATTGCTCCTTTTTTTGTTGTGTTGGTCATTCTATCTTAGCTGAAGGGCATTGCCCAAATATTCTGAAGAAAGTTTCTTTAAGGCCATTATTAAGCCAGATTTGCAGCCTTCTGACTTGACTATCTACAGCAGGGGTCAGGAACCTTTTTGGCTGAGAGAGCCATAAACGCCACATATTTTAAAATGTAATTCCATGAGAGCCATACAATATGTTTAAAACTAAATACAAGTAAATGTGTGCATTTTATGTAAGATCACACTTTTAAAGTACAATAAGTCTCTGAAAATATTACACCAGGCCTTAAGACACCAATACATCTCCTATTAGGAAAACGGACCAAGTCAGGCTGCTATAGAGTCCTACACAGAAACTACACGCCAGCAGAAAACCTCACCTGAATCACGTGCTGTCCCTCACCTAACATAGAATAAAGAGACCAAAACGCATAACAAGAAGCATGCAGAAAAAACTGAATTGGAAACTGCAACAAGCCAGAGTCTCTGTATGCAGTATAATAAAGGAAAAAAGAAACATCACCCATCCTTATAAAACAAATCAAGAAATATAAAATCATCAGCAGTAAAACTGTACTAACAAAAAGAACATATTTTGAAACAGCTGATGAGTGGAATATCCAATAATTAAAAACTCATATAAAACATTTCCAGATACCAACAAAATATTTCAAAATAGCAGACACAAAGATCCAGTAATGAAAAATAATAAGGATACAAAAATTTTTTTGCTCTGCATACCTTGGAACGTTTGATATCCAGGTGTCCTGAGATTGTTCTGAATTAGCAGGAGGCGGGGTGGTTTGCTTGGAACTTTCTCCTCTCTCAGTCACATACCAGCGCTCTCTCTCACACTGGCTCTCAATGACACACCTATACACACATGCTCTCAGTACTCACATATACACATGTTTTTTCTCTCTCATATAGGCTCTTAATTACACATTTACACACATGCTGTCTATCTTTTCACGCTTACACACACACACACAGGCTTTCAATCACATAAATACATGCTGTCTTTTTCTCTCACACACAGACTCTCATTCACATGCTTACAAACATGTCCTCTCTTTCTCTCATTTACACACAGGCTCTCAATCACATACTCACATGCTCCATCACCTAAACCAGCTGTCAATCAGACACAGACACACATGATATCTATGGTACTTATACACACAGGCTCTTAATCATACATACACATGATTTCTCTCACACACAAAGGATCTCAATCATACACACATACTCTTTCACACAAACAGGTTTTCAATTACAAACTTACACATACAGGTTCCCAATGGTAAACTTACATTCATGCTCTCTCTCTCATAGGCAGGCTCTCAATCACAGACATACTCTCTTTCACATACACAGGCTCTCAATCATTCACATACATGCAATCTCTCACTCACACACACACACACACACACACACAGGATCTCAAACACACATGCTTGCTCGCTCATTCTCTCTCTCTCTCCCCCACCCCGAGAACTCGCGGCAGCAGCAGCCTCCTCCCAACACTAACCTCCTTCGTTTTCAGCCCTCGCGGAGGCGAAGCCGGAGTCCCATCGGCCGCGGTTGAAACTCTTCATTTTCCTCCGAGCCGCGCTGCAGTCTTCTTCCCGTCGGATACTAGCGTGGCCTCTTCTTCCCGCGCAGGCACCCGATGCTCTCCACTTCCTCTTCCGGGCCGCGGGAAGAAGAGGAAGTGGAGAGCATCGGGTGCCTGCGCGGGAAGACTCCCGCGCAGGCACCCGATGACTCCAGCGCAGGCACCCAATGACTCCAGCGCTGGCACCCGGCTGACACCCGATGACTCCCGTGCAGGCACCCGGATGACTCCAGTCGTGCTGCTGACTCCAGTCAGCGGCACCGGCGTGCTCTCTTCTCCTCTCCCCCGCGGCCCGGAAGAGGAAGTGGTGAGCATCGGGTGCCGGCGCGGAAGAAGAGACCACGCTAGTGTGGTCTCTTCTTCCCGCGCAGGCACCCGATGCTCTCCACTTCCTCTTCCGGGCCGCGGGGGGGGGAGAAGAGAGCACGCCGGTGCCGCTGACTCCAGCTGTCCTGCCGCGTTCCGCCCGGGCTGATAGCATTTTAAGCCCGGGCGGCGGAGGACCGGGGAGCAGCTGGGTCAGCGGGGAACCGCAAAGTGTGGCGACACTTGTCTGCGAGCCAGATGCAGCCCTCAAAAGAGCCATATCTGGCTCGCGAGCCATGGGTTCCCGACCCCTGATCTACAGACTAATTTCGTCACTGTCTTTTATGGCAACAATTGTTGAATCTGTGCTTGTGGATTTTGTTGAGGACCGTGATATTTTGAACTAATTTCAGTTTGGGTTTCATAAGTAATTGAGCACTGAGATACTCCTCCTCTGAACCATGGATGTCATTAGCAAAGTTCTTGACTGTGGGAAGTGTTATGTTCTTGTCATGTTTGATATTTTGTCTGCATTCTACACTGTTGAAATAAGATCCTTCTTTATTGATTGAGAGAATGTGGAATCTCTAGAACAGTATTAAATTGGTTTCAGTTATATCTTTGTGAGCAGCAGCTTTGAAAGGAACATATCATCTCAGTTTTTTATGACCTCCACTAGATTGCCAGTCCAGTGGAGGATCAAATATAGTTACTTTGTGCACAGATTACTTTAGTGTTTCATATTTACAACCCCACAAGGGGGCTGTGATCATCTGAGGGAACTTTTGGATGTTTCTTCTGTGCATTAAGTTCGACTGGCAGAGGTAATGGAATGAGCATTCTCAGTTGCTCCTCCAATACTTTGGAACTCGCTGCCTCAGAAGATTCAGCTTGGGGCCTATTAAAAACTTTTCTGTTCAGGCAAGCATTCTTATGAATGAAGGCGCAGATTCTTGCATGTGCTGAGTGAGACTAGTGTACTTTTCTGGCCAGGTATACATTTTTATGCAATGAATTTGCAGGTGTTTGATGTGTTTCAGGTCTGTATAGGGCTGATGTTTGTGTGCTAATGAATTGACTGTATGTGTTTGTTTTTATTATGTATGTTTTCCAATGCATGCTGCTTAGAGCCTAGGCATAGGCGGCCTATAAATACTGTGCATGAATAAATCTATAACTACCTATGCATAAACAAGAAAGCACGTGATAAAAGGAACGGTAAATGCATTTTGTATTATTTTCCTACTAGCCCTAGTGAGTCTGCTGTTAACAAATTAGCTACGCACACTGCAACGTACCCAGCCAGCTATTATATGATTGAACTAGAACAGAATTTATTTGCTCAGAAAGAGCACGGAGGAATTTTCTGGGAAGAGGAATAAACAGATTTTTGTTGTTGTTTAAGCTAATGCTGACCATAAGGAAGCAAGTAACCCAGGCTCTTCCCCTCTGGAAAAGCCAGGAGTTAGCTGTGCTTGAAACCCAAGCTTTTGGTGGATACATTGCAGTTGGGCGTTTGTACTGAGAAAGTAATTTGTTTCCAATTAACTACGTGACACAGAAGGTTAGGGTGGAACTGACTGTCTGCCAGCTCAGGGCTGCATGGCTGGAGGGGATGTGTTAGCAGGATGTTTCACCCAGGTTCAGACACATTCGCCTTTGTTGGGGCCCCCGACTGGAGATGTGGGTTTGATTTGTCTTTTGTGCAGGGAAAACATTTCCGCACCATGACTTCAGTGCATTTCTCTTCTACTTTTTGTGTGGAGTCGACATTTAAAAAATCCAATTGCATGTGAACGTAAGAATGAATTTTGCTTCATCCGCGCTTTTACCCTAGTTCTAGGTCCCAATCCTCAGGCTGAGATTTGCTGTACTAAATAAAGCTCATCTAATCTGGTAAAAAGTAAAAAGTTCCCCATGCCTAAAACAAACAAAAAAAATCTGATTTCCCCCACTATCATATTATCCTATGGTACGATAATGATCTTGCAGAGCTGTAGCCTATTGTATGGTATCTTGAGTTCCTGCAATCACAATGCTACTGTTTGTCACAATAAATGTAATCATAATCTTGTAATATTTTATTATGCTCAAGGACTGCCACAAAAAAATACATTATAATTAGATGAAGTACTTGCACAAGACTATCCTTGGGTCCATTCCAGTGTATTCTTAGAAGCAGATTTTCCTTTTAGAAGAATTTGCCTACTCAGGAAACAAAGCACTGGGACTTCGCATTCTCTGTTGGCCATCACAGCCTCCTCATTCGCGAGGCGAGGACACCTCATAACTTTTTTTTTTTTTAAATTTATAATTTTCAAATTACAAGAATTCAAAAATAAATACAGAACAAGGAAAACAAACATGACAATTGCAGCATAATCATAACTTGATAAGTTCATTTGCTTGCTTAATAATGGTAGCATCGCTCTGCCCAGCCATTCTCTTTATATGTATGTATATGTGTATATATGTATATATATATATATATATATATATATATATATATATATATATATATATATATATATATATGGCACTCATCCAGGGGATTTGAGGGTAAAGCTTGTTTATCCAGTGTTTAACTGTCGTTTTTGAAAATTGTGCGTCCTCCATGCGGCTAAAAGTCATGCGCACACTTTTCGTCACATTGCGAGGAAGCATTCAGCACAGTGGCCACATCTGAAAAAAGGATTGGGCTGTCCATGCGTGATCATCGTTGGTTAATAAACAGATGTCATGGCCTTTAAAAATAAATAAATAAAGAAAAATAAAGAAATCGATTTCCAGGACCAAGACACAGCCCTTGTGTCCCCTGCTCCTTCCATATATAAAAACTATAGGGGCAATTTTCAGCCCGCTTTGATGCAAAATCGTATCCTTTTCCTTTGAAAATTAACGCAAGAACTCACAAAGCTTTGCACCTGCTTTTTTTTTCTTTTTTGTGCAAACTTGAATTTTTATGGAAAAAGACACACGTAAGTTTGAAAATAGTCTAAGTGCCTTATTTTCTTATGCCCAAAACATGCTCCCTTCCTAGGGAGGGGGAGGGAGGTTGCTTCTCCCAATTGTGGTTAAAAGCATGCAGCTGTTGGGCCCGGTATGCACTGTTAGATTGAGGGGAGGGTGGTTTTCAGGTTTTGAAAAAAAATTGCCCCCCCCCCCAAAAAAAAGAAAAATTCTGTATAAACACAGTGGAAAGCTGAGAATGAAGATTCAGCTGGTTTATGGGGATGGGTACGTGGCTTAGTTCCCACCCTGAGACCGTCCTGCTGCCGAGCAGAATGTGAAAAGATCTGCCCACATAAAACGCTTGTCAGCAAGTCATTTGTTCCCCTTATTTTAGCGAGCATGGAAAAGGTCAGAATTGAACTGTGCCACGGTGATAGCGCTGGGCATTGCTACAGCAGTTAGCTGGGTGTCCATGGCCAGTGCCCAGACAGCCGGTTCTACTCCTGTTTCTGGACAAGTCACACTGTATGCATTCTACATGGTATCCAGTTTCGGCCTGTCATCACTATTAAATTCTAATAAAGATAAAGGTATTTAATTTCAGAAGCGGTGAGGCCGATATACTTCATCCCTCTAATCTCTTCTTACTTCGTGTTCCCAGAGCCCTGTTGCAGACACTGTGTTAGCAGCCTCAGCCCAGCTAATCCTGCTTTCTTTTTGCCTTCTCCCCCTCCCTCTCCCTGGTTTGACGCTGGATGTTTGGAAACTGCAGGACTCTGTTTGGAAACAAGATAAAATCGGTGGCCAAGAAAGCGTTCTCAGGCCTGGAGGCCCTGGAGCACCTGTGAGTATCCCAGCATGCTTTACACCCAAAAGGGGGCTGCCAAAAGCGACTGCTTTAGAGGTCTGCTAGCAATTTAATAGCGTCTTTGTAAACTGAGAGGCCCGTCCATTTGTGGAGGCCAGCTGCTCCTTCCCTTTAGAAGTCCACTTCAACTCTGGCCTTTTTTTTTTTTTTTTAATGCTGGGAACAAAGTTACAGAACATATGGCTAATTTGTGTGCACTTAATATTTGGATTGGTATGTGAACAAACACCATCTTGAAATTGTGTACCCCCAATCCTCCCTAGCCCTTATTTAGCCTGACATGTTTCCATTAAAGCAAATTTGCACACCAAAATCTGGGATCCAGTAGTTAGATATACATACAATTTTTTTTTATTTATCTATATATGTGTGTGTATATCGATATCTATTTTACATGCCTGGTGCTCGGGTGTATGAGAACTTGAGAACTGGTTGTAGGAAGCAGCTTTGGCCAAATCTAGGAAATTCCTCTTCTTTTCTCCCTGGATTGGTGCCTCCAGCCCTCGTTCTATAGCAGTTTCCTTTCCAAATGAAATAAAGCTTGAACCTCCACCCCACCCTCAACCACCTTCTTATTTATTTATTTTTAACAGCTAGGGAGGGTAATTTTCAGTGGACGTGTGTAGGTAAAGCAATGGATTTTGCATGCAGAAATGGGTTTTTCAACGTTGCTAGCCTGATATGTGGGTACACTTGCATACATATGTCATGTTCACATGCAAGTTTACCCAGACAGTGTTGGGGAGCGGTTTTGACTTGGGTGCATGCTTTTGGATTTTAAAAACTATGCACATGAATTTTCATGAAAAATTTGTATGGACAATTTGGTGGAATAATTTTAAAAGTGGACTTGTGTGCATATTTGCTGACTTTTTTTTTTAATGCGAGGTGTTACAGTATTATCCCCACAATGTTTCTTTGGCGGCAAAGATTCCTGTGAAGGAGATCACGATTCTGTGGTTACCTGCATGTGCCTGTTCTGAGATCATATTTGTTCCATTTATTACTTGGATTTGTGTGTGTGTGTGTGTATATATATATATATATATATATATATATATATATATATATATATATATATATTTTATTTTTTTTAATGCACTCTCCAACTGCATAATGAAAATGGATTGTGAAGCTCGGGATGTGTTCACCACTGTGCTGACTTCAATAGATCATAAGGTGGTCATTCTCACATGTTGTCAGGTACTCTTGTCCTGTGAGGTCAGTACAGGAAAGAACACTTCCTGAGCCCCACAGTTTATTTTCTTGTTGCAGAAAATGTTGGAAACCTCTATAAAAGTGGGATTTTCCTTTGTAAAAGAGAGCATCATTGTACTATGCATCATCTTCTAAACCTGCAGCATGGCAATTAATTTGTTTCACCTTCTGGTTCACTTAATTATAGAAATTACTCTAAACAAAGTCGCCTATGCAAGAAATGAAAGCTTTTTTTTGTTCTGTTTCTCAGATAAATTCATTTGAGTTTTTCCTCTTTAGGAACCTGGGGGAGAATGCAATACGGTCTGTGCAGCTTGATGCCTTTGCACCAATGAAAAGTCTGAAGGAGCTGTAAGTCTCTGCAATATGCCACTAAACCATGCTTCTCTTCTGATTTTGAAGTCCCCCTGAAGATGTACTGAAATAGTTTTGTTTCTTACACCTGTGAACAGTCAGAAACTGACAGAACTCCTCCCTCCCTGCTTATCCAGGTTATTTTTATGTTTGAGCAGGTGTCATGGAGCTGACTTGTATTTAGTGTGGGTGAAATTGGAGCCCCCTCGGAGCTTCTGTTAGTGGACTGCATATGTGGAGTTGGAACATCCAGGTCTTGGTCAAATTAGAAGACACTTGTTTGTGCCTTGTTTGATTTTGGGGTGGGCCTTCTGCACCTCTGCTTCCAAATCAGAAACTGGGGCTCACTGCTCGCATTTCAAACTCAAACCTAGGTACCAGGTGGTTTCCCTAGCTGCTGGAAAAAAAACCAAAACAAAAGCCTTGGTGTAATCTGCACATTCATCAACTGGAGCAACAAAAGCTGCTTCTTGAGGTCAGATTTAAGGCAGTAGGACAAATAATGGCACTTTATGTAGCGGAAACAGCAAACACACTGCTGTGCAAGATAAGTGTGTCTGCCTCGGAGAAATTAAAACGTATGAACAGTCAAAGTGAGATGAAATGGCATTTTAGGTAATGTGCTGGGGGAGTGAGATTTAAACTTGGTCTCCAAGCTTCTTAGCTCTGATGACTAGGCCAGAGGAGGCAAATTTAGATCTTCGAAGGCCACAAAAAATGTATGAGTTTAGCCAAACTTTTAGATCAAATGAATGCAAATACAATTTAGGAAAAATCATTGAAGGCAGACAGTTCTTGGACTGAGGTTACCCACTGTTGCACTAGGTTTTATTGCAAGCCCCGTAGCTGGAACTGCTTTAACTGTAATATACCGGAAGAATTTTAGAACTAGTTTTACAGGTTGCTGTGGTCCTCCAAAAAATGCTAAACAATTTCTCCTCTTAACCAAGATTAACTTTGTATCATCTAAATGCTCTGTTTTATGCAGTTCAGTCCAAAAGGGCCTTCATACTTATAGGCTAACTGTTAAGCTGGTCTGGCTTGCAGCAATTCTTTGCTTATTCACATAAAGGTGAATTTTCAAAAGTTGCGTGAGTTTAAAAAAAAAAAAAAAAAAAAAAGCGCTCGCACATATAAAATAGCATATACGCGAGTATTTTTAAAACCTCAACATACTCATATAAATCAAGGTCCACAAGTAAATTTACACACATCAAAGGCACGGGCCAGAGGCACCCAGGGGAGGGGGCCACCACTTACGCAAGCAAGTTGCTATTTTGTAAGCAATTTACATATGTAAAATGTGGCACCTTACTTGCGTATATTTACTTCTGCTCAAAATTGGGAGTAAGTGATTGTAAACATCTTAAAAGTAAAAACAAAAAAAAAAGACTGGGCAGGGTGACTTTAGGCTGAAGAGCCAAGAGGGTCTTAATGAGCTGCAAATGGAATGGGTAAAGTGGTAGACTCATTGGTAAAACTGGTTATTTCATTGCCACATGAATGTTATAAAATCCCCTGACCTATGCGTGTAAAGGTAAATACATCCGAATAATGTGAATAAAATGTACGTATGCACCCCTTTAAAATTTGAAGTACAAATATATGGGTACATTATTTGTGCACACATCTGGCTAAATCCAACTTACCCAGCTAAGTAGTGTTTTTGCTGCTACTTTGATGGACAAATTTGCCCTTATCCATCCATATTCTGATTTATCTGGCTAGGTAGCAGCAGGCACTATTTAGCTGGATAAGTCTGAAAAATGCTACTTGTCTGTCTAAGCAGTGCTTTTTGGACTTGTTTGGTAAAGTGCCGCTACTTAGCCGGATAAATCGGAACTTATCTGGATAAGTGCCGCTATTTATCTGGAGAAGTCCAAAATTGCAAGGCTCACGATTTTTACTTATGCAAGAATGTTTTCATGCATATGTACTCAGATTTTATAACCCGCGCTTATCGTTTGCGTGTTTATAAAATACTGTAGCAGCTTTGCACACACCCATATATACATGTGTATATATGCACAGGAACCATTTTGACCGTTATCTTCATAACCTCTAGTACAATCGTAGATCCCCAACATTTTGTTGTTTTCAATTTGCAATCAAAATCTAAGATAATTCTAAAACTTAAGTTTGCTGATTGTGGAGTCATAATTGTTGTTCTGTGAAGTGTGCTGCATCACCTCCTGCTTTTGAACTTATGTGAATACATCACTCGTGGCCTAATAGACTAGAGGACTGGAATCCAGGACTGGAATCCACTGACAGTCATTGTGAACTTGGGTAAGTTACATTGGGCCAGATAAACTTAAGATTCTCTTCCCCATTTTGTGCCTATGGAAATGAGCACATTGGGCCCATCTCATGCTGCTTCAGGTACTCACTTAGAATGTAATCTGTCTTGGTCAGGGATTCACTGTATCTGTATGTAGCATGTAAAGCATCCTTTGTAGGGCACTGTATAAATGACAAAACATTTATATAGTGCAGCATCACACACACACAGATCTTGAAAGCACATGGTGGAGAGGCTGCTTGATTCAGAATCCAAAGCATCCAAGTGATAACTTCACCAGGGAACTACCACCCCAGGTTAGTTGGCAAGTTGTTGGAATCACAGCAGTTCCTTAAGTGGAGCTCTAGCTTGATCTTGCACACTCTGTGCTTAACAAAGAGACCTTGGAAGGAACATCTTCAATTTATACATCAGTTCCAAATGCAGTTTTGTTTGTAGCATATGCTGCTGTTTGAAGTTAATTTTTTGTAACCCGGTAAGTAAACAGTGTCTACCCAGAGCAGAGAGATTGGGTAAATAGCAATTTCCCTTGGTGAAATGATTTAACTGAAAGCCTGTGCATTTTTAGCTGGGTTAAAACATTAAAAAAAAAAAAAAAAGACATTCTGCATCTATAGGGTGGGGGGATAAAAACTGTGTGTACACAGACTGTGTTATCCCCATTTAGCTACCTACACAAACAAGTATGCAGGCACTTTTCATGCTTATAATTTGCAGCTGCCAGTGTTCAAGGACAACAACACGTGTGGTTTCCATTTAAAAACTGTTCCAGTGTGAGCTAAAATTGCCGTGTATGTGGCGACCAACACTGGTCATTGAACATTGCCCTAATCCAGGGCAGTGGTGAGAACAGAGTTAAGAGGTTTGTATAAGACCTGGGGATGATATGATGTTGGCCCGAGCAAGAGAATTTGTGCTCATCTACCCAAAGTGGTAAACTGGAGGGGAAGACAACTGGATGGGCCAGTTGGTCTTTATTTGCTGTCCTTCACCATGGTGCTATGCTCTCATTACCATGCCAGTGTGAAATTGAAATTCATAATTTATGTTCACAGTCCTGCAGACTTTGAGCTTCCCCTCATGGCTACATTGCATCATCAGTCCAAAGAGCCCATGTAGTCAGCAAAAGATGTTCAATAAATACCATTGAAGAAAGAGAAGGTGTATTGCAAAATAACTTTGGACTGTTCTCAAAAAAACATTCCATAAAGCAGTTATTGCCATTTTTTTTCATTTTAATCAAATCCCAAAATTTATCTACAAAGCCGGTGAGTGCCCTGACATTGGACCATGTTTCATTGTGCAGCTGCATTGGGAGGGACACCTTAAAGCTACAATAAAAGATGACTGTACATAAGTAAGAGAACATAATAGCAGAGATAAATATATAGAAACAAAAAAAACAGCAGATTCATACCTTCAGTGTATCACATTAGATATTGTGCAAGATAATTCCTAAATGGCTTTGCATCACGGACATGGAAAAAAAAGATATATACTACACTTGATCTGAGAGAGAGGGGAGGCAGAGCTGGAGAGAACAGGGGTGGAGCTGGAGAGTACAGTGAGAGAGAGAGAGAGGAGGCAGAGCTGGAGAGAATAGTGAGAGAGAGGGGAGGCAGAGATGGAGAGAACAGTGAGGGGTGGAGCTGGAGAGTATCATGAAAGAGAGGGGAGGCAGAGATGGAGAGTATAGTGAGAGAGAGGGGAGGCAGAGCTGGAGAGTACAGTGAGAGAGAGGGGAGGCAGAGCTGGAGAGCACAGCATGAGAGGGAGAGGAGCTTGAGAGTTCAGAATGAAAGGGGAAGAGCTCAAGTTCCATACAGAAGAGCTGGAGACTACAAGGAGGGAGGGTTGGAGTTCAGTTTGCGCGCCGGTGATGCAGGCATGGGGTAACTTTCCTCTTTATTATAGTTAGATTATTTTAATTAATTTGTACTGAGCTGAGTTCAGTTGCTCCTCCTCTGCCACCTCTCCTCTCCCCTCACCATCAGCCTCACATGGTCTCTCCCCACCTCTTGTGATGTTATGAAGTTTCAGAACCATGCCAGAAAGGTCACATGGAATGACAGCCTAAAAGATCTTGTGATAGAAAAACACCAATAGCTGTACAGAAATTACTGGGTGAATGACAAGAATCACGTGGATTAGAGCAGCCAATCATCAAATATTGTAGCAGAAGATTGCACAATACAAATTGACCAATCACAGAGTTCTAGCACAGCAAACATAAAAGAAGGCAAATCAGGGTTCAATCCAGTAGGAACAAGAAAACCTGAATGGAAATCAAAAAGCTAAAGGACATTACAAGTTCTTATTCCTCCTGGATTGAATCCTGAGATTGAATGGTCTGTGCTTGTTTGATTTTCTTGATCCTTTTGTATTTCGTATGTTTTCATATGTTTCTATGTTGGTTTATATCTGTTGGGGCCAGTATTCAGCCACGGAGTGGCTAGTTAAGTTAACAAGATAAACCTATCCAGGATATTCAGTGGCTGGGCAGCACCGCTGAATATACCAGACTATGTTAAAGTTAGTCAGATGTGTATATCCGGCTAACTTTAGACCAGCCCTAACCGGCTAAGTCCACTTCTCCTCAGAACACCTACTTCCCACCCCAGGAATGCCTCCAATTTATCTGGCTAGTATTTAGCCTGATAAGCCATTTAATATTGTGGCTAAGCCATTTAGTCTGCTAACTTTTCAGTTATCCGTCTAAATGGCTTTTGAATATTGGTCTCACAGTGTATAATGTTCTGTTTCTGTTCACAATAATGTCCTTTGGCTTTTTGTTTTCAGGTTTTCTTGTAGCATTTCATTGGCTGCTTTCTACCAAATAATTTCTGCCATTCACTTATTTTTGATGTGCTTTCTTTTATGATGTTTGCTATATTAGTACTCTGATATTCTGCTACAGTATTTGTTAATTGGCTGCTCTAATCTATGTGATTCTTGTCATTCATTCAGTATTTTCTGTTTGTGCTTTTCTATCACAAGATCTTTTATGCTGTCAATCTACGATTGGGCACTTTCTACCATGTGACCTTTTTGGCAAAGTTTTGAAACTTTTTTTTACACCTTTTTTTTCCCATGTCATTGATGCAAAGCTATTTGGGAATTCTCCTATACATGATCTAATGTGATATTGAAGGTATGAATCTTGTCTCTTGCTGTGTTTTTTTTCCTATTCAATTATCTATGCTGTGTAGCCTTGCAATATGTTCTGCACATATGTATATTCATGTTTTATTGTAGCTTTGAGCTGTCCCTTCCAATGCAGCTGCACAGTGAAACATGATCCATGTCGAGGGACTCACCGGCTATGTATACAAATTTTGGGATTTGATTAAAAAGAAGACATCTGTAATAAATGCTTTATGGAATGTTTTTTGAGGACAGACCAAAGTTATTTTGGGATATACCTTCCCTTTCTTTATTTTGACTCCCTGTGGCTCATTCTGGACTCTCCACTTGCCTTTTTTACATTAAGTATCCATGCCAGACCCTTGGATACCCATTATTTTCCAGTGTTTTTGTTACGCTTTGTTTTTGTTTTTTGTTCACTTTCAGAGGCTTACAGTAAAAACTGCTATCAATCTGCAGTCACTCCATGAAAAAGCCAAGGCTACGCCCAGAGTTGAAGGACTTGGGCTTAGAATGCCCCTGTGATGATCATCCGGATTTAGATTTTTAACTCCGGTCATCCAAACAGCAAACCACTGCACTTAATAAAAAGGAATGCTTCAGAAACACATGCATGCAGCTTTCTCTGTGGTGGAAAGTCCAGCTGTTAGTTTTCCTGCTTCTAAAGGAGGAATGTTATCCAAGCAGCATGTACCCATGAGAGAAAGACAGCCTTCCAGCAGCTCTGGGGTCCTCGAACCAGAAACGTTCACTTTATTAATGAATGATCACAAATGTTTTTAGAGCCGGGAAGAGGTCCTTTGTTAAGAACGTTGGTGTACATTTATTGCGATGAGCACCTCTTCCGTTTTTTTTCTTTTCTGTGTTTGCTAATGCTTGATCCAGGGATCTATGTGTTCATTTTAAAGAATACCTCTGCCGTAAGATGAACTGAACACTTATCTTTTAATTGATGAAGAATTAGGATGGAGTTGCGCTATAATTACACTATAAGTTGTCTCTCTGTGGCTCCCAAATGTTTATGTGTACAGACCAGATGGACCTGGCAGTTTTTACAATCTGTCATGAATTTCAGGGTGTATAAATACTTTGGCTGTACAAAGTGGCACTTTGGTTTTGGTCTTCACCTGCCAGCAGTGAGACCACACAAATACTGGCTGCAGTTATCTCCTCGTTCTAAAGCTCCCAAAATACTATGGAAGCAATTCACGTTGCTGCATCCACTTCCCCCTCTTTCGTTTCCCAGACCCATTCTCCATCAGATCCTCGTTTCCCCCTCCCCACTCCCATCCCCAGTGAAGATTGAAATCCATCTTGTTGCTATTTTGTAACATGGTAAAAAGCAATTTCTGAAAATCTGTGTTGTACGTGAGGGCAGCCCCCATGCATTGCGGTGGCTTTGCAGGCTGCATCCTGTCCAAAACACATTTATAAAGACGTCTACCGTGTACTTTTTTTTTTTTTTTTTTTTTAAAGACTATTACTGTAAGTAAGCAGTGTAATCGCTTCCCACAGGAGTCTCGGACTTTTGAAAACCATCTGTTTTAAAACTCCGTACTTCCATTTTTGTATTTTTAGGAAACTGCTGTGGCTTTTAATGTTACTGTGGGCTTGAAGTTCTAACAGTGATACAGCTGCAGTTCCCTATGAGTTGTTACCTATCTTCAGTGACATCAGGGGTCCAGTTTCACGTGTCCAAATATCTGTGTGATCAATTACAAGTACCCTAGTAAAAAAAAAAAAAAAAAAAAAAAAAAAAAAGGGAGGACTGCTTTCAAAACAGACATGGTTTTGAAAAATGACATCCTTTGCTGAGTGATTACAGTTCTGTTGGCATTTTCCTCCCCTTTAAGGCCAATGACTTACTTTGGTGGCTCTCGCTCGTTCAGACCAAGTATAAGAACTCCACCCTCTCCAGCAGTCCGCACTGCTTAGGTGCATGCATTCAGCAGGCGTGGGGGAACTCTTTGTATTAAATTATAATACACAGATCCTCTTATTCACTCAAAAAGGGTAAAGCCTATTTTATTTGCTCAGTCAGAACTCCATGAGCCTGGGGACATGGCTGCCCAGGGTTTTCTTTCCCCTTCCATTTTTAACCCCTTTCTACCAAACCCAGCCGTCATGTTGATTGCCTTTTGACAGAGAGACTGAGTCCATGTTCTCAACGAAACGTAAATAGTGTGTGATGATTGGAGTTGTCTCTGGCCCATGGCAACACCAGCTCCAGGAGTAGAAGGCAAGGAGTGGGGTGGGTGGAGGAATCGGAATCGAACCTCTGTCTCCTGCTCAGCAGGTTGGCTTAGTTTAATCTCCTTAAATTGCCTACTCTTGCTCTTCACATCAGGGTCAAACTCAGTGGAATATCATTCTGTCAAATTACAAGAGATTTTGCAGAAAGGGAGTGACATCGCTCTAGTTGACTCGTCTAAAAGCATTGTTATCTAGTCTTTTTTTCTTACAAGACCCATTCTTTTTCTTTTCTTTCAGCCGTATCAGCAGCGACAGCTTCCTCTGTGATTGTATGCTGAAGTGGTTGCCTGAGTGGCTAACTGTAAGAGGGCTGAAAACATTTGTGGTAGCCACCTGTGCCCATCCAGAGTCTTTGAAAAGCAAAAGCATTTTCATAGTGCCACCAGAACGTTTTGTGTGCGGTAAGATTTATATCTATGGCATGGATTCCACAAGTTTTTGGTAGCCTCGCACCCTAGAAGCAGTTTTGAAAATGTGAGCTAAAGAAGAAGCCCTAGGCTTAATGATGAGGATCTTTTGAATTTGCATGCCATATTTCATCTGGAAAGGACGTGCAGTATGCTCAGCAGGATATTTCTACTACCCAGATTCCACCAGGGAGTTGGAAGAAGGAACAGTGTTAATTACTATCGCCCAGTTACATTTGAGTAAACTAGCTTGCCAAAGGTCTCGGAGTCTGGCACCTGTTGTTCTGTGTTGGCTTATTAATAGATGAGAATTTTTTGTAGGATCACAGTTAGTCCAAGCACAACATTGTTACATGATCAATTTTTTTTTTCTAACTTTTCCTCCTGATTTACCTCCCACCCGCCACTCCTCCTTCGCCCTCAAGGATGACATTTCTGGTGACTCAGGTCCCCATGTATGCTGAGCCTAAAGAGGAAGCAGTGCTTTGTGTACCTTGCAGCTGACAACAGCTGCCTCCTCCTCTTGGGAGTCCTTTGTAGCTGTTACCCCCTGCTATCCTAAATACACGGGAGACCTTGTGTGGGGTATTCTATATCACCATTTACAGACCTACCACTGAGCCGAGGGACTAGTTTCCTTAAAACTGATGGTGAGTGGTTCTACTCTGCAGAGTCAAAAGTGGGGAAGACTTGCTTTACTTGTAAATTAAGCCAAACTGCTAAACTAAGAGCTACAGAAAATATCTTAGTCTAACACTCCAGGAATGGAGCTAAGCTTTCAGGGAGCTGTAGTTAGGGAGAATGCGGTTAGGAAGAGGGGTGCATGTTCCTAGTCACCAGAAGATTAAATAAGAGAGATTGTGTCTCCCAAGAACTGTTCCTAAAATAGAGGGGTTTTGTTTTTTAAATATAGTCATCCTGTGCTGAGTGCAAACCCTACATAGAGGGTTTTTTTTCCCCTGTTACTGCTTGGGCTATAGCTCTTGTTTCACTTTCCTACAAGTAATGGTACAAGTAAGCAAATGGTGAACAGCTGAAAACACATGTGCTGGTGCTCCCGAACAGGAACACAGAAAAACTGTGATCAGCAGGATGTGGTAGGAAAAAGAGTTTATGTATTCAGATTTTGGCATTTAAAAAAAAAAAAAAAAAGGTGGCTGTGGGGGATTTGGAGCAGCCTCATCTGTTAAAAAGACTGCTGCTGATCTCTGGGGGTAGGTTCGTTATGGGTAAAACTTGGCATGGGTGGAAGAAGCATGCTCTTTTTCCGACCCAGCAATTTTCTCCTGCTCTCTTTGCTTAGCCTCTAGTGGGCTAAAGCACCATAAGCCTTCATTTGTAATGACCCAGGGTTTTCCCACTATTTTTAAATCGCCTCCTACCCAACTTATCCCAGTCATTGCAGTGACCGTCCTTTATTGAAGGGGCCATGCACTAGAAATCTTGCAATCAAGGCCCCTGAATCCAGACTCCCTGCTGCCTCTGTAGTATCCCAAGCCACAGTTGACCCAGGAGTGGAAGACCTGACCTCTGAATCAAATCCAGTTCCTTCTAGGTCGTGCTTTATGTAGTTAAATTAAAACCTTTCTCTAGGGTTTAAATTGTTCAGTGTTTGGGCTTTTGCCCCATAGTGCATCCATGGGTTAGTTATTTTTTTCAGTCTAATACAATCTCATATGCACACATTTGAAAAATATGAGACCATCATACACTGAGACCAATACTGATCACTGTAAGCAGGTTCTTGCAACCCTCTTTTCATTCATTCATTATCTTAATGAGATAACTTAATTTTTACAAGCATTTACCACATTTTTATTGCAGTACACAAATTGAAAACAAAGTTTATGAACTTGCACTGAGATATATGATTAAAAGGGCAATGCAAGGGCCTCATTATAGTGATTAGTAGTGGTCTGTTTGTAACATTACATAGTAATGATGGCAGAAAAAGACCAAATGGCCCATCCAGTCTGCCCAGCAAGTTTCTTATGTAGTAGCTGCAACTTTGTGCAGGTTACCCCCAAGTTACTGTTAAGGGTAGTAATTGCCGCTTCATGCTGATTACCACCAAGCTTTGTTAAGGGTAGTAATATTTACAATCAAATTTAAACAACTATCAAATGTTTGCTTTTCCATTTTTGCTCTGCATATAGAAGCTGGCTTCTTGTGGGTTCCAGTTCATATTTCTGCATGTTTCTATTTATACTTTCTGGTCTCTTTATTCTGTATTTGGTCAGGGTCTGTCTGTGTTTTGCATGTGTGACTGAGCAGAGGTGTTCTGCTGGCATGTTTATGTGTAGGGATCTATAGTAGACTGATTTGTTCTGTTTTCCTAATAGGAGGAATATTGGTGTTCTAGAGCCTGGTGTACTATGTGCATTGTTGCCTTTCATAGATATGTAAGACATTGATAAGGCAGGCTAAGAGAGAATTTGAAAAGAAGTTGGCTGTAGAGGCAAAAACTCACAGTAAAAACTTTTTAAAATATATCCAAAGCAGAAAGCCTGCAAGGGAGTCAGTTGATCCGTTAGATGATCGAGGGGTTAAAGGGGCACTTAGAGAAGATAAGGCCATCATGGAAAGATTAAATGATTTCTTTGCTTCAATGTTTACTGAAGAGGATGTTTGAGAGATACCCGTACCGGAGAAGGTTTTCATGGGTAATGCTTCAGATGGACTGAACCAAATCACGGTGAACCTAGAAGATATGGTAGGCCTGCTTGATAAACTGAAGAGTAGTAAATCACGTGGACCGGATGGTATACACACCAGGGTTCTGAAGGAACGCAAAAATGAAATTTCAGATCTGTTAGTAAAAATTTGTAACCTATCATTAAAATCATGCATTGTATCTGAAGCTAATGTAAACCCAATATTTAAAAAGGGCTCCAGGGGCAATCCAGGAAACAGGCCAGTTGGCCTGACTTCAGTGCCAGGAAAAATAGTGGAAAGTGTTCTAAAGATAAAAAATCACAGAACATATACAAAGACATGGTTTAATGGAACAAAGTCAGCATGGCTTTACTCAAGGCAAGTCTTTCTTCACAAATCTGCTTCACTTTTTTGAAGGGGTTAATAAACAAGTAGATAAAGGTGAACCGGTAGATGTAGTGTATTTGGATTTTCAGAAGGCATTTGACAAAGTTCCTCATAAGAGGCTTCTAGGAAAAGTAAAAAGTCATGGGATAGATGGCGATGTCCTTTCGTGGATTACAAACTGGCTAAAAGACAGGAAACAGAGTAGGATTAAATGGACAATTTTCTCAGTGGAGGGGAGTGGGCAGTGGAGTGCCTCAGGGATCTGTACTGAGACCCATGCTTTTCAATATATTTATAAATGATCTGAAATGAGGTAATCAAATTTGCAGATGATACAAAATTATTCAGAGTAGTTAATTCACAAGCTGATTGTGATAATTTGCAGGAAGACCTTGTGAGACTGGAAAATTGGGCATCCAAATGGCAGATTAAATTTAATGTGGATAAGTGCAAGGTAATGCATATAGGGAAAAATTTCTCATGCTATAGTTACACAATGTTAGGTTCCATATTAGGAGCTACCACTCAAGAAAGAGATCTAGGTGTCATAGTGGATAACACATTGAAATTGTCAGTTCAGTGTGCTGCGGCAGTCACAAAAGCAAACAGAATGTTGGGAATTATTAGAAAGGGAATGGTGAGTAAAACGGAAAATGTCATAATGCCTCTATCGCTCCATGGTGAGACCGCACCTTGCATACTGTGTACAATTCTGGTCACTGCATCTCAAAAAAGATATTGTTGCGATGGAGAAGGTACAGAGAAGGGCAACCAAAATGATAAAGGGGATGGAACAGCTCCCCTTTGAGGAAAGACTAGAGAGGTTAGGACTGTTCAGCTTGGAGAAGAGACAGCTGAAGGGGGATATGATAGAGGTGTTTAAAATCATGAGTAGTCTAGAATGGGTAAATGTGAATCGGTTATTTAGTCTTTCGGATGATAAAAGGAGTAGGGGGCACTCCATGAAGTTAGCATGTGGCACATTTAAAACTAATCGGAGAAACTTCTTTTTCACTCAACGCACAATTAAACTCTGGAAGTCGTTGCCAGCGGATGTGGTTAGTGTAGCTGGGTTTAAAAAAAGACTGGACAAGTTCTTGGAGGAGAAGTCCATTATCTGCTATTAATTAAGTTGACTTCGAAAATAGCCACTGCTATTACTAGCATCAGCAGCATGGGAAAGACTTAGTTTTGGATACTTGCTAGGTTCTTATGGCCTGGATTGGCCACTGTTGGAAACAGGATGCTGGGCTTTATGGACCCTTGATTTGACCCAGTATGGCAAGTTCTTAAGATAATTACTTTGAGCACTGGCAGTTAGGGTTTTGGTAAGGGATGTTTACCATAATGTAATGGTAAATCCATATATTCATGTCTTTCTGAGGGCGAAGCCCACACCCAACACATTACACAAGGTCTAATTCCATATAGAAACATAGAAATATAGAAAATGATGGCAAAAAAAGGACCAAATGGTCCATCCAGTCTGCCCAGCAAGCTTATGGTAGCATCTGCTGTGCCATACAAGGCACCCCCTTACTTAGTTTCTCAAACAGTCAAAGTCTAGGGCCCTTGTTGGTTGCTGTCTGAGTCCAATTCCCTGTTACCGTATTTATTTTATTTTTTAGATTTTTATATTCCACTTTTCGGCACTTCAAAGTGGATTACATTCGGGTACTGTAGGTATTTCCATATCCCCAGAAGACTTAAAATCTAATAGGGTCATTCTTTATTGTGCGATGTGCTGGTATCGCCCCCATAGTGCCATGGGAAAAGGCGGAGTTATCTCCCTGCAGTGCTCTGGGCGATAGTGTGCGGTGTGGCTGGCAGTCCACTATTGCCCCCCCCCCTTTTTTTTTTTTTTTTTTTTGCAACTTGAACCCTAGTATCCCCGGTTTGTAACCCACTGCTCTAACCACTAGGCTACTCCTCTACTCTATCTCTTGCAGTTGAAGCAGAGAGCAATGTTGGAGTTGCAACCAAAGTATCAGGCTTATTGGTTAAGGGTAGTAACCATCACATCAGCAAGTTACCCCATTCTTATTTGTTTTCCCAGACCGTAAAATCCAATGTCCTTCTTGGCTGCTGTCAGAATCTAATTCCCCTTTTCCTCTTTTCCCCCTGTCATTAAAGCAGAGAGCAATAATAGAGTTGAATCAACAGTATGAAGACTTATTGGTTAAGGGTAGTAACTGCCACACCAGCAAGTTACCCCCATGTGCTCTTTTCCTCATTTCCATCCTCTAGCCTTTAGGGGGATCCACAGTGTTTATCCCATGCATCTTTGAAATCTTTCACCATTTTTGTCTTCATCACCTCCTCCGGAAGGGCATTCCAGACATCCACTACCTTCACTGTGGACAAATATTTTCTGACGTTGGTTCTTAGTCATCCTCCCTGGCGTTTCATTATGTGACCCCTGTTTCTATTGATTTCTTTCCAAAGGAAAAGGTTTGTCAATTGTGCATCATTAAAACCTTAAAGGTATCTGAAGGTCTGTATCATATCTCCCCTGCACCTCCTCTCTTCCAGGGTATATATATATTTAGGTCCTTCAACCTCTCCTCATAAGTCATTTGGAGACCTCCCACCATTTTTATCACCCTTCTCTGGACCGCCTCCATCCTGTCTCTGTCCCTTTTGAGATAAGAGTTCCAAGTTTCTATGATGGGTCTCTTATATTTTTCAAATGTGTTTCAGCAACTTGAGGGTTATACATAGATGTGATTGTTTTAGATTGTTGATATTTTTCTTACAGTGGTTTTCCTCACTTGTTTGGTTTGTTTAGGATTTGTTTTCAACATTATGTGTCTGATAATACAAGTTTATTACTTACCTCTTTTTAAGGATTATTTGTGAGTTAAGTTTAAAAATAGGATTGAGTATATATTAAAGCAGGTAAAAGCAAAAGCAATTTACATTCAGGCGCTGGAATGCGAGGTTCATTAGTTAATGCAGGGCGGCAGAAAGCAGGAGTGCTCCTCATAGTGACTGTCATTGAATGGCTTCTTGGTCTGCGCACTCTGCTCACTTACTCCTACTGGTTGTGTTAATGGAAATCTTACTTGATCTTCAGTTGTCTCTCTCATTTGTCCTTAACCATTGCTCGATGACCTGTCTTTGTATGCTTGGCTTCTGTCACCATTTTGGTTGCTTCCACCTCTCATGGACTATTTTGAATGCCTACTTTTCAACAGCATCTATATAACAATCTCTAAATCACATTATCTGTTTGGGTCTTGGGTTATTTTCCAAGCTGCGTTATGGGCTTTTCGCATGCAAAAAGCACCATAACGCATGGTACGATGCTAATTTAGAAAAGGCGTAGAGTTTGGGGTGGGATTTCTGGCCAAGTGAGCTGGCTTTGCATATTGCACAGTTTTAACTCGCCAAACTACACCTTTTTCATTTGTGTTAAGCTGTGTGACATGGCTTTATCACAATTTGCGATGTTTTTGCACATAGCATTTCTAATCTTTTAAGCTACCTGCCACGAGAGAGCAAGAGCGCCTAGCTATAAAACCCAGGTAGAGAGCCCAGCAAGCTAGGTTGAGAGAACATTGTACAAATCTCATCTTTGGTTGAGTTTCCTCACTCCGAATGACATCAAATCTTCACAAGAGTGCACTGTTCTATGTCAAAGTGGCCCCTAACCCCTACATGAATACCTAAACCGCACCTCAAGTAACTATGTGAGCCTCCTCTAGAGGTATAAAGACCTAACTACTATGAGGGCCTTATAGCTAGTCTCTCTTTCTCTCTCCCCCCCCCCCCCCCCCCTCCCCGTGGTCCTAGGTAGGAATGACAACAATTGTGGCACTTACCGCAAAATGCAAAAAGTTATCACACTCTGAGGTAATACCTATGCGAAGCACTAAGATAGCTTATTAATCGCAAAGTGCGCTATTACCATAAAACACACTCTTCCTATCGCATGCGATAGTTTGAATCTAGCCCTTAGTTTGTGTAGCTGCAGTTGAGCTCCAGTGAATATTTGTTTCATTTGTTTTTAAGCTCCTCTGAGAAGATAGGTATGTAATTTCCTTGCACATAAGTCCTCCTTTATGTTTTGTAATTAACATATATTTACTTCTTTTTTTTTTTTTTTAGATGACTTTCCCAAGCCTCAGATTATTATCCAGCCAGAGACAACCATGGGCGTCTTAGGTGAAAATATTAGCTTCACTTGTTCTGCTGCAAGTAGCAGCAGTTCCCCAATGACCTTTGCCTGGAAGAAAGACAATGAAGTCCTGCACAACTCTGAAATACAGAACTTTGCTCACGTACGGGCAAAGGATGGTGAGGTGATAGAGTACACCACCATCCTGCACCTGCGGCATGTGACATTTGCACACGAAGGGCGTTACCAGTGCATCATAACCAACCATTTTGGCTCCACCTACTCTAGCAGGGCTCGCCTGACTGTTAATGGTGAGGGAAAACAGACTTCATATTGTGATGTTTGTTTCATTATGTTTTTTTAAGTTTATAAAACAATTCTTTGAAAGGGTTTGTGGCACTGTGGAAACAAAGCTAAAACTTTCTGATCTACAGTACATGTAATTGCAAAGTAATTATCCACTCAGTTTCTACAGTGTTCCTTAGTGCTTGAGTACATAAACTCTATTTCTTTTGATATAAAATTATAAATAACAAGGGAATGGCTCAGTGGATTAGAACAGGTTACAAAAAGCCTTTCAGATCTAAAATGCCAGCTGGAATCTTGGGCAAGATTGCAAGCGATTAAATGTTTTGCCAATTGACAGTCAGTTGATGGCCTACATTAACTCAGTCTAGTTCCCAGTGGGCAGGTGTCCATACTACTTAACCCCCCCTCCTTGCATTAGGCCATTTCTACAAAGAGGCAATGATTAGATGGATGGGAACATTGACACTCTCTCATCTGTGCAGTTGGTCTTTCCCTGAGGAAGTTGAGAGACATTGTGGGGGAACTTATATTGCTCTTGCTGGGTCTGATCTATGGTTAAAGGGTGGAAAACAGCTTTCAGTGCTCTTCATCTAAGTCCTTCTACTTAAATTGACTAAAAATCACTAAAGGTTTATGTTCAACAACTTATTTTCAGTTGAATGAGTCAGGGTGGATTGCTTTTTTTTCAATTAAATTTCCCACATTTTTCTAAAACAGTACAAATTTGATCATAAAAACATGTGGGAATTTAGTTGTGATATTACGTAAACTGAATGGCATAAAGAGAATGATGTATAGAAAGTGAATTCTTGGGTTTGCCAACCATTTGATCCACATTGTTCTTCAAACACATCCACATCATTTTCTCTCATTATAAGGTATCTTTCTTGCAGCTAGGTCCTGCGTCTCCTCCTTGGGCTGCTTACACTTAAAACATTTTCATTTTTTACCCAGGGAAGGACTTCAAACTGTTTCCAGATAGGGTCTCTCTTATACCTAGAAGCCATGACTGTTTTTCTGTGGCAAAGTTTGGTGTAATATATAGGAATCTGTGTATGTACTGAATCGTTATCTTCCTCTTCTCTTTCCAGTCCACTCCATTCTTTTTTTCTATCCTGCCTCCATCCTTTCCTATATTGTCTCTCTGTTTTAATTAACTTCTCTGCCTTGTGTAATCCAGCTCCTCTGGGTAAGCACAGAACAACAATCCTATCCAGCTTGTGTCTGAGTAAATGTGACTAGTTTGCTGAGAAATAGACTGAAAGCCCAGAATTTTCCAGAAGCAAGAGCTGCTAGTTAATGGGCAATTCTGAACAAGATAGAGCAAGGATTCCTAAACTTGTACTGGGGACAATATAGCGAGCCAGCTTTTCAGGGTATCCATCGTGAATATGCATGAGATAAATTTACATACATTGGAGAGCTATTATATGCAAAATTCTCTCATGTGTATACCAAGTGAAGGTATAAAATGTATATGATGAGATTTAATTGTAGTTGTATTCGATAAAGATAAGATGTGCCACACTGGGTCAAACCAAGGACCATCGAGCCCAGCATTTTTCTCTGACAGTGGCCAGTCTGTGTCACAAATACTTGTCAGGTCCACAGTAGTTGTTCTGTTTTTTATATTTCTCTCCCAGGGATAAGCACTGAGAAATTATTTAATTGATGATTTTTAAAAATCAAAATCAGATTTAAACAAAAAAACCGCTTACATTTTTAAAAAAATGTAATTTAAAGAAATGGATTTTTATCTACCCTGGAACGTGTAGATAATGATGCCTCATATTGCAGTAATTCTAAAGGAATCATATTAGACAGGGCTGGAAGGGACCTCATTTAGTATACCAGATGTTGATCTAATTTGCTGTTAGAAACCTCCAATGATGGAGATTCCAGGATTTCTTTAGATAACTTGTTCCTGTATGTGGACTAGTGTCCCAGTAGGTTGGTTTTATTTAAATTCAGATGTAGAAACAGAGTAAGGTTGTGGTATTTGTCAGATTCCAGTAGATTGGGGGGGCGGTGGCATTGGGAAGAAGAAAAGTTGTTTTTGGGGTTTTTTTAATGCACTGTGTAATTTTTTTCTATAGTGTTACCATCTTTCATCAAAACTCCTCGTGATATCACCATTCGGACTGGGACAACTGCTCGGCTGGAGTGTGCCGCCGAGGGACATCCCACTCCAGAAATTGCCTGGCAGAAAGATGGAGGGACAGATTTTCCTGCTGCCCGAGAGCGCCGTATGCATGTCATGCCCGATGATGACGTATTCTTCATCATGGATGTAAAGATCGAGGACATGGGAGTTTACAGCTGTACAGCTCAGAACTCTGCCGGCTCTGTCTCAGCCAATGCCTCCTTGACAGTACTAGGTAAGGAACCTTTCTGAGTTTTATCTGGAAGCTATACTGCACAGTTAGCAAATCAGCATGGCAGCTATCCTTCAACACAAAAAAAAACCAATTGCAATTATGCATTTTGGGTGTGGAAATCCCAGGGAGGAGTACACAATCAGGATGAAGGCTCTGATGTCCTCAAAGCAGGAAAGAGACTTTGAGGTGATGTTATCTGATATTTTCAAGATGGAGAATCTGCAACAAGACAGTGATGAAAGCTGGAGGGATGGAAGGGTATAACTAGTAGAAAAGAGGAAGTTGATTATGCTTTGTCCAGTTCTGGAGACCTTATTTTCAGAAGGATATAGATAGAAGTGAGGCCGCCCAGACAAGGGCTACCGTGCAGAATCTGTCTGCATCAGAAGTTCTATAAGGCGAGATTTAGAAATTTAAATGTATATTCTAGAGGGGAGGCGAAACGGGGAGCTATATGACAGACATTAAAATAGGTAAGAAGGTAATAATGCACAAGAAGCAAACTTATTTCCAGGGAAAGAATATTCTATAACAAGGGGATATAATAAGACTCCAAGTGGGTAGACTAAGGAGAAGCATCAGTAAATTTTTTTTTTTCATGGAAGGGTTGGTAGAATTGTGGAACACCCTTGCAGGTTGGGCTAAAACAGTAATGAAGTTTAAGCAGGAATGGGATAAGAATAGAGGATCTTTAGTTGCTAAAAGTGTAGAGAGCAGAAAGCTGGATCTAGCAGCATATGTTTAAGCATTAATAGCACCATACTCTCCTGATAAAGCAATGAGTGTTGGGGCAGCCAAATGGTTGATATGAAATATTAGAACTCCTAGTGCTAACATGGTCATTTACATGGCGAGGTTTGTCTGACAGACTGCAAAGTAGAATCACTTATCAGCTTGCGTTTATTAGCAGGCTATGCAGTAGACCTAAGATGCTCCTACTACTGCCTGGTAGTCATAGCAGAAACAAAAGTGCTTACATATGGGTCGATACAGAGAGTGGCACGCGATCCAGTAAATACATTTATGTAAATGAGAGTCCATGGTTAAAGGAGGCGCTAGGGACACTAGCGCGTCCCTAGCACCTCCTTTTTGACAGAAGCGGCGGCTGTCGGCGTGTTTGACAGCCAATGCTCAATTTTACCGGTGTCTGTTCTCGAACCTGCTGTCAGCCACGGGTTTGGAAAATGGACGCCAGCATAATTGAGCGTCCGTCTTCCAACCCGCAGGCCGTGGGCAGATTTAAATTTTTTATTTTTATTTTTGGGGCCTCCGACTTAATATTGCTATGATATTAAGTCGGAAGGTGTACAGAAAAGCAGTTTTCTGCTTTTCTGTACAGTTCCCTGGTGCCGGCTGAAATTAACGCCTGCTTTTGGCAGGAGTTAATTTTTGAGAGTAAAATGTGCGGCTTGGCTTAGTCGTGCAGGAATAACTAATAGGCCCATCAACATGCATTTGCATGTTGCGGGCGCTATTAGTTTCAGGGGGGTTGGCCGTGCGTTTTCGACGTGCTTTTACCCCTTACTGTATAAGGGGTAAAAATAGCGCGTCGAAAACGCACGGTGAAACGGAGGCATTGACTGAGACAGGGATAGCTGCCATGCTGTATCATAGCAATATTAAGTCGGAGGCCCCAAAAAAAAAAAAAAAAAATTACAAATCTGTCCACCGGAGCACACTTTACTGTATTGGCCCGATAGCTGGGTCTGTCTAATAGGTTATCCAGGGACCTAGGAGGCTAGAATTTTGGGCAGTGGCCACAATGATGTGACTGGTTATTTGTAATTTCAGAGCTTTGTAGTTAGGCATAGGAAAGGAGGAAACTCAAAAAAGATTGTTCTGGATAGAGAAATCTTGCAGCTGGTCATATACACTGTGACTGGCAGCCTCAACATGTGCTTGACAATGTGGACAGAACAAGGGCACCATGGATGGGTCAATGTTCTTTTTCTGCCATCATCCGCTGCGGTTGTAAACTTGGAAAGATACAATAACATATCAGGGTTGATTATTAAGGCATGCAACTGCTTCAATAATTTCTTAACATATTGTAGCTTATAAAAAAAATAAACAAAAAAACCAACACCTAAGCTGTGAAAAATGGGTTTAAGCCATTTAAGTCAAACACTATCCTGGAATGCCTTATTTCTTTTATGAAATGAATTTTTGACAAAGTTGTGAAAACTAATTTTTTATTTTATTTTTTTTACTTTGTTTTAAATAATTTTTATGGAGATTTCTGTAAACTATTCAAAAATAGATCACTCTGATTAGGATGTTGCTTATAAATTAAACCTGCCAAACTGTTACTCCAGTTCCACTAACCATTTTTTAAAATATCATGCTATAAGTAATATCCTTCTGATGCAGCTGTGATTGAAGGAATCGGCCTGTTTTGTATAGTATTGGAGGAATAGCCTTGTGGTTAGAGCAGAAGGCTGAGAAGCAGGTTTGAATCCTGCTTCTCCCACAGATGCTCCTAGTGACCTTGGGTAAGTCACTTCACCCTTAATTGCCTTTGGTGCAATTTAAATTATAAGTCCTCTTGGACAGGGAAAAAACTACAGTACTGAATTGTAACTTGCCTTGAACTCAAATTTGGAAAAGGGTAATTAAATCTAATCCAAGTAGCCTCGAATGTCATGTACAGCATTCAGGTCTTACATTGATCTCTATTATCACTAGAGAAAGTGTACTGTTAATTAACAGAATAACTGCAATAAAACCACCGACATTTGTTGACAAATGGATGTCAAACATCACATCCAGTGATGTTTGACATCCAGTGATGTTTAATCCCATTTATATCTTTTCAGAAACTCCATCTTTAGTTCTTCCGTTGGAGGACCGAGTTGTGGCAGCTGGTGCTACTGTGGCTCTACAGTGCAAAGCTACTGGAAGCCCAGCTCCTCGCATTACTTGGCTGAAGAGCGATGAGCCCCTGATAATAACAGAGAGGCATCATTTCACCCCTGGCAACCAACTGCTAATTATCAGAAATGTGGTACTAGAAGATGCTGGGAAATACACTTGTGAGATGTCCAACACCCTTGGAACAGAGCGTGCGCACAGTCAGCTGAGCATCTCACCGATTGCTGGTTGTATAGCAGAACAGGCCAGGATGGAAAGCACCATGACGGTGGGGATTATAACAATCACAGTGGTGTGTAGCATTGTTCTCACCTCTCTGGTTTGGGTGTGCATAATCTACCAGACTCGAAAGAAGAGCGAAGACTATAGTGTAACTAACACAGGTATTTTTCACTTTTCCTCTATCTATCTGTTTTCATTGCTCCTTAAGACGGCAATATATGTGAGCCTGTTGGTATCTTGCAGTGACTGCAAACTCATTTTCAAAAGGAGAAGGCAGCTGGTGCCCATGTATTTTGCATTGGCATAGAAGTATGTGAGGTGATTTGAAAATTAATTCTCCCAGTTTATTTTCATTCCCTTAACCTGACGCTGCTCTCCCATTGTTTCTATTGGGGAACGTGCCATTTTTACTTGTATATGGAAGGAAAGCAGAGTTGCTTACCTGTAACAGGTTTCTCACAGGACAGCAGGATGTTAGTCCTCACATATGGGTGACATCATCAGATGGAGCCCAATCACGGAACACTTTTGTCAAAGTTTACAGAACTTTGACTGGCACCCTCTGGGCATGCCCAGCATAGCACCAACCCTGCAGCCAGCAGGGGTCCCCTTCAGTCTCGTCTTATAGTAAAAGTACATGCGAAAAATAAAATAATAAAATGTAAGCGAACCCAACTCCGCGGGGTGGCAGGCGGGTTTCATGAGGACTAACATCCTGTTGTCCTGTGAGAACACCTGTTACAGGTAAGCAACTCTGCTTTCTCACAGGACAAGCAGCATGGTAGTCCTCATATATGGGTGAGTACCGAGCTGAGGATGCCTGAGCAATGCACCAAATGTACCCAAAGACATGCAACAAGCACAACTGGGGTGGAATTTGGTAGAGGGCATCCTGAACCCTAACGGGTTGGCGGAAGGATGTTGGTACCTCAGTTTGCAAATAAGTTGCATAGCACAGACTGGCCGAAGATGGAATCTTGTCTGCCAGCCTGGTCTAAACAATAATGGGCTGTGAAGGTGTGGAGAGAGCTCCAGGTAGCAGCCTTACAGATGTCAGCAAGCGGCACCGAGCATAGGTGCGCTACTGATGTCGCCATGGCCCCGATAGTGTGCTTTAACACTGTCTTGAAGCGGAATGCCTGCCTGTTGGTAACAAAAGGAAATACAGTCCGTTAACCAGGAGGAAAGAGTCTGCTTACCCACCGGTTTGCCCAATTTGATGGGATCAAAGGAAACAAACAATTGAGTGCCCTTTCTGTGGGCAGCTGTAGGGTCTAGATAAAATGCTAGAGCACGTTTACAGTCAAGGGTATGCAGAGCCCATTCTCCTGGGTTTGAGTAGGCCCTGGGAAAGAAAGTGGGTAGTATAATGGATTGATTGATATGAAACTCCAGTACTACCTTAGGCAAAACGTAGGGTGAGTGCGGAGTACTACCCTGTCATGCAGAAGTTTAGTGTAAGGCGGGTAGGTGACTAAGGCCTACCTTAGGCCTTACTCATTAACTCATTAACTCTGTGAGCTGATGTGACCGCTAAAAGAAAAATCATCCAAGTGAGATAGCGGAGATCACAGGATTGGAGAGGCTCAAACGGCGGTTTCATGAGCCTTCCCAAAACCATGTTGAGGTCCCAAGAAGGGGCCAGAGGGTGCAGTGGAGGTTTAAGGTGAAGCAAGCCCTTCAAAAAGCGTGTGACAAGGGGTTGTACTGAAATGGGTACATCCCCCACACCTTTATGGAAAGTGGCTACCGCACTGACATGTACCCTGATAGAAGAAGTTTTGAGGCCTGACTCTGACAGGTGCCAGAGATAGTCCAGAAACGTCGGAGTGGGACAAGTGAAGGGATCAATGGACATGGAAATACACCATCCTGTAAACCTGTTCCATTTGTAAAGATAAGACTGCCTTGTGGAAGGCTTTCGTGAAGCTACTAGGACACGGGAAACCAGCTCTGCAAGGTTAAGAGGTTGAAGTATTAACCTTTCAACATCCAGGCAGTCAGGGAGAGGGCCTGGAGGTTGGGGTGACGAAGGCAGCTGTTCTGAGTGATCAGAAGCGGGTCCTTCCCCAGAGGAATGTGCCGGTGTACCGATAGGTCGTGGAGAATTGGAAACCAGACCTGGCATGGCCAATGAGGGGCTATGAGAATCATTTGACCCCTGTCCCTTCACAACTTCACGAGAGTCTTTGAAATCAGTGGAAGTGGAGGGTACGCATAAAGGAGACCGCTGGCCCACGAGAGGGAGAAAGCATCCCTGGGCTGGCGGTGTTGGCTGCGAGTGAGAGAGCAGTTCCCTACTTTGCGGTTCTGAATTGACGCAAAGAGGGTCTATGTGAGGGTAACCCCAACGTTGGAATATTGAGTCCTCTACAGTGGGGTTGAGGGTCCACTCGTGCAGTTGAAAAATGCGACTCAGCTTGTCTGCCAACACATTGTCCACTCCCGGCAAGTAGGTGGCTCTGAGGTACATCGAATGGGAAAGGGCCTCCGCTCATATCTGTGCAGCTTCCTGACACAGGAGGTAGGAACCCATTCCCCCTTGCTTGTTGATGTACCACATGGCCATCTGGTTGTCTGAATCAGGATGACCTGGTTGGAGAGGTGATCCTGAAAAGTCCTGAGAGCATATCTGATTGCACGAAGCTCCAGGAAATGTACCTGGTGTTTGGCTTCCTCTGGAGACCAGATGCCCTGAGTTTGCAGGTTTCCAACATGTGCTCCCTAGCCGAGGTTGGAGGCATCTGTTGTCAAGGTTATTTGAGATTCTCGAATCTGAAATGGGAGGCCTTGTACCAGATTGGATTGGTTTGCCCACCAAGCTAGCGATAGACGAAGCTGTTTGGTGATGCGGATTGTGAAGGACATTGGCTGAGAAGACTGAGTCCACTGCGATCTCCGAGTCCACTGCATTACTCTCATGGCGAGGTGAGCCATGGGAGTGACATGCACTATGGAGGCCATATGACCCAATACTATCAGGAAATGACGTGCAGTTGAATGTTGTTGAGACTGCAGTCGAAAGGCCAGAGAAGCGAGAGTGAGAGCTTGATCCTGAGGCAGGAAAGCTTTCACTCTTAGAACATGCAAGTCAGCCCCTATGAACGATAGTTTGCGAAGGAACTAGTTTGGATTTTTGATAGTTTAGTTTATGAGAAAACCCAGGGAGATCACGGAATGCAAAGTGAGGCGAAGGGACGTCAGTGCGCCTTGCCGAGAGGGAGCCCTGATCAACCAATCGTCCAGATAGGGGTAGATGTGGACACTCTGACTCCTGAGGTAGGCCGCTACCACCACCAGGTACTTGGTGAAGGCGTGTGGGGCAGATGCTAGGCCGAAAGGTAACACTCGATATTGGAAGTGTTTTGGGCCTACTAGGAATCGCAGGAATCTGCGATGTGACGGAGTAATTGAAATGTGCATGTAGGCGTCTTAAAGGTCTAGAGAGCAGAGCCAGTCTCCCCTTTGAAGAAGGGGAAGTAGAGAACCCAAGGTCACCATCTTGAACTTTTCTCTTTGTAGGTATTTGTTTAGAGCGCGAAGATCCAATATTGGGCACACCCCGCCTGACTTTTTTGGAATCTGGAAATACCTGGAATAGAACCCTTGCCTCTGTTCTGAGAGGGGCACTGGTTCTATTGCTTGGGACTGGAGGAGGAGGGAGACCTCCTGCTCCAAGAGTGGTGAATGGTTGGATGTTCCCCACGTCAGCCGAGGTGGGGAATCCCAAGGGGCAGAGAGAAAGTTGAGGTGGTAACCTTTAGATACTATTGCAAGTACCCACTGAACTGTGGTGACTGTGTGCCATAGGCTGGAGAAGTGGCACAACCGACCACCAACCGGAATGGCTGGAAGTGGAAGCTGGGTACTTCTCTCTAGAAAAGAGTCAAAAACCTGCTGCTGGACTTGGTTGAGTGGTTGGCTGCGACTTCTGCCCTCTAGGCTGCCTAGGTTGGCCTTTTTGGTAAGGCTTAGAAGGCCGACCCCTAGATACTGGGGATAGTATCTCCTCTGCTGGTAGAATTGTCTCTTAGAATCCCTCTTAAAAGATCTTTTGGATGAAGAGGAGGCATCAGAAGGCAGTAAGGAGAGCTGGCGCAGAGTCTCTTGGTGGTCCTTGAGCTGCGCCACTGCTTCTTGAATCTTTTCACCGAAAAGATTATCCCCCGCACAGGGCAAATCAGCCAATCTGTCTTATACCTCTGGTCTGAAGATTTCAGCCAGGCCCATCTCCTTGCACTGATACCAGCTGCCGACACCCTGGAAGCGGTGTCAAAGATGTCATACGCTGATCGTACTTCATGCTTGCCAGCATCTAAGTCCTTTTGTGCTAGGGCATGAAGTTGGTCCTGGAACTGCAGAGGTAAGGCTTCAGCAAAGTCTTGAATCTTTGTGAACAAGGCCCTAATATATTGGGTCATGTAGAGCTGGTAGGATGCAATGCGAGAGATGAGCATTGATCCATGGAATACCCATCTTCCAAATGCATCCAGGAACTTCTGATCTTTCCCTGGGGGAATGGATGAATGAGGTTTGGCGCGTCTAGCCCTCTTTTGGGCTGACTCTACAACCACCGAGTGATGATCCAACTGAGTTCTTTGGAAGCCAGGGGCTGACTGAACTAAGTAGGTGGCATCTGCTTTTTGGTTAACAGGTGCCACCGAGCCAGGGTGCTCCCAGTTTCTCTTCAAAAGGTCCAAAAAGATGTCATGAATAGGGATGGACATGATTTCCTTTGGAGCATCGAGAAATTGTAGAAGCTCTAGCATCGGTGTCTAGAATCCTCTTCTGTCTGAAGCTGGAATGGGACTGTTTCAGACATCTCTTTTACAAAATTAATAAAGGACAGGTCCTCTAGAGGAGAACGCTTCCTTTCATCAGGAGGGGAGGGCTGTGAAGATCATCAGAATCCTGGGACGAATCGTCGGTCCAAGGATTATAAGGGTCATCACCAGCCTCCAAATGTTCTTCAGAAGGAAGTAACAGGGTCATTCCTGAAGCCCTGGCCTGGACATAGATGGCCCCCGAAGGAGGAATCGAAGGCATCGAGGAAGGCATCAACGGAGTCACTGATGGAATCGGTGACATCGATGGATGTGTCAGTGGCGGCACTCCCAATGGTGGAATGAAGAGCGGTGTTTCTTCATCTTCCTCCGATGACAAGGGAATTGGCAAGGAGTCGGGTCCCTCGGATCCACCAGTGGAAGGGCACTGATTAACTTGTCCATTCTAGCCAATAGCGGTGCAAGCGCCATGGGCATCGGGTCAGTGACCGGAGGAGGAACAGGTACCTATATCGATGGAAGTTGGAAGCCCTGGAGTGCTTTGCCGATGGCCTCTTGGATCATCCGATCCAATTCCTCACGGAAACCTGGGGCATGAATACCCGGTTCCGGAGTGGAAGATAGCACTGGCGTAGCCAGAGGTCCACCGGTGAAGGTGGAATCGCGGATCCCGGCACCTGTCCAGGCGGGGAACGCCTCTGTGTTCCAGAGACAGAAGAGGACGAAGCCTTTTCTGTACAGGGCTTCTTTGTCGGAGGCTCAGACAACGTCGATGTCGAGGGTTTACTGGTATTGATGGCCTGAACTTTACGATGACTGTGTCTGTCTGTTTTTCTCGATGTTCCCCCCCAGTGCTTTTCCAGAGGAGGAACAGAGGGTGTTGACACCCGTGGAGTTGTCTAGGCCGGTCGGCTAGCAGCAGAGTCCCGGTGCTGGCGCGACGTAGACGGCACTAATCTATCGATGGAGTCTGGGTTTTTGGCCAAAAGAGAAGACCCATCTTATCGAGCCGAGCCTTGTGAACTTTTGGTGTCATTTGGGCACATTTGGTGCAAATAAGAACATCGTGGTCAGACCCCCAAACACATCACACAGACCGCGTGAGGGTCAGTGATGGACATTGTTCAAGTGCAGTCGGGGCACGGACGGAAACCCGACACCATGACTTCGACAAAATTTAGTCGTGGTGCAGTCGATGGTGGGTAGGCAGTGAGGGAAAAACTTGACGGGAATCAACCTGAAGCAGGTAAAAAAATTACCGTTCGACCGCGGAGCAAAGAATCGATAAGGGGACCCCTGTGGGTTAAGATTTTTTGAAATTTTTTTAAACAAAGTTCCGTGAGGAAAAATCCTGTCAGGAAGAGCTCCTTAACTCACGTGGCTACTGCTGCGCGGAAAAAAGAAGACTGAAGGGGGACCCCTGCTGGCTGCAGGGTTGGTGCTATGCTGGGCATGCCCAGAAGGTGCCAGTCAAAGTCCTGGAAACTTTGACAAAAGTGTTCCGTGATTGGGCTCCATCTGATGATGACACCCATATGTGAGGACTACCATCCTGCTTGTCCTGTGAGAAAGGAAATTTCAAAATATTTTACACGGGTAAACATATTTTTACCCATCTAAAAACCTTTAATACACTGTACAGTACATAATACTTTTAGGGGATAATATTCAAAGGGGTCATGCTGTGCACAAAAACAAGATGAGCGTAGTCTGACTGCAGCAGACCAGTTTCATAATTCTGTGTAAGTAACTTTGTCAGTTGTAAATAAAAGATGTTTTTTGGACTATTTTATGCTGTTCCTGTCAGATTAAGGTTGACGCAGAGAGGCCAGTGTGCTAAGAGTTGCTGCTTCCTCTGGATGCATGAAGAATGTTTTACTTTTTGACAGTGACATACTGAGTTGAAGTTTATTGCCCTGTATTTGGTTTTCTTCTTGCTAGCAGAACACGGGACCCTTTTCCCCTTAGCTCAGTAATGTGCCATTTACAGACTAGATCAGGGGTAGGCAATGTCAGTCTTGGAGTGCCACAGGATTTCCATAAGGAATATGCATGAGATATTTGCTGTACTGCCCCATTGTGTGCATATATATCTCATGCATATTCATTGTGGATGGCCTAAAACCCAGACCTCTTTGTGGCACTCCAGGACCAGAGCTGCCTGTCCCTGGTCTTAGATAGTCCATGTAAGAAATGTGGACTTCAGCATTTGCACTCTGAGTTAAAGGAAACAAGAACATATTTCTGGTGTATGTATAGTAAGTATCCTGTGGTAAGGTGTACTTTTACCCACATCATGAAAAGGGGTGGTGCTAGGTCAGAAGGTCAACGTACCCACCCTGCGGGTTCAAATCTTTGCCTGTGCTGTATGGCACATAGTTTGTACCTGTTCATTTAAAAATGAGTTTGCACTACCTGAAGGGCCTGCAAGTCTCGCAAGCTGTATCATTCTCCTCCCCCATGTCATAATGTGATACGTAAGGTATATTATATTCACCCGGGCTGTCAGACCCACAAGGGAACACAGCTAGTAGACCATGGGTAGGCAACTCTTTTACTGGAGTGCCACAAACAGGTCTGGTTTTCAGGACATCCACAGTGAATATGCATTTGATATTATTTGCATTCAGTGGAGGTAGTGCATGGAAATACACATCATGTATATTTATTGTGGGTGCCCTGAAAAATAGACCTGTTTGTGGCACTCCAGGGCTGACGTTGCCTATCCCTGATTTATAGATTGTTTTCATACTAACATTTACATTTAGAGCCAAAAGTATTCAGATAGTTCCCATTTCTATGGAGAAAATGCATAGAACAGCTGGCTCTTAACTTTCAGGTAAAGATAAATAAGCAGCTTTTTTTTTTTTTTTTTAAACTGTTCATTGTATTTCCTGTCCTGCCTCAGCTTCTTGGATAGTGGTTGCTGTAATTTATCTTTCAGGATTTATGAATCTATTTGGACTAAATAATTGTTTTTCATTTTTTATTTTATTTAGTTTTTACAACTGTTTCACAATCTTTTAAAAATACCACCCAAAACAGTCTACAGTAATTGTAAAAAGTACAAGTTAAAACAGTTTGTGATCATAATAGACAACAGTCTAATAAACCAGAGTTATCCTTCACAGTGATCAATCATAAACTCACTCAAACTTTCCTTTCACCTCTTAATTTGAACAATGTGCCTCAAATGAATGAGACACACTTCTTTTTCTCCCTGCATGCAAGAGAGCCTCTAGGGCTGCTGGGACTCCTTCTGTGTAGCTGGGGTTGGATGTGCAAGGGCTGTTTGGAGATCTGCACTGCTCATTCCCAAAGATTTGGCTCACTGTCATTTGTACAATCCATACTAATGGTCAGTATTACATATTACTAGTTTGTGCAGTACTGTACTGAAATCTGCAGTTGTAAAATGTTTTGATCATGATGCTGTAAAATCTGCCATTGGTGTTTTTAAAGGCCTGGATCTGCAGTCACCTCCATTTTTCTATTTACAGCAGTGTAACAGCCTGTTTGAACAAACAGGTAGCACAGATCCAAAATAATACAATTTCTTTAATTTGTAATTAAAGATACCGCATGAGTAGCTGAGTGAGCATGCTGCTGGTGACTCAGGTTTCTGTTTGAGTGTCACTTTCCCTGTTTTGCAGATGAGACTATAGTGCCTCCGGATGTGCCCAGTTACCAGTCTTCCCAAGGTAAGCTTTCTGACAAACAGGAAGTGGTTATTAGGGCTGACAGTGCTACTGGCCAACAGCCTCTAGAGAACAATGGTACAAATGAACTTTCTGTTTTAGAAACATGACGACACACTCAGACTAGTGGAACATGAAGTTTTACGGAATAACAAAACTCCTGTGAAGGTCTGCTAATATGGGATTATATTGCAGAATCGGGGGCGATTGCTGTAGGATATGTGATTAGAACTTGCCTTTCACTTAACTTCAAGAACACTGTTTAAATACAGTGATCTGCCCAGAATGTATCTAATTTTCATAAGTGAAGAAATGTAATAAAATTTTTTGACCAAGAACAAAGTAAAGCTTGCAAAAAAGACAGACCATTTTTTTGCAGTAAGAAACCCCAGTGCCTAGTTTAAAATGGAAAGTTATAAAGAACATGTGAACTTAGTATGAAATCCACATGATCTCCCCTGAGGATCATCTAAGAACCAGTGCAAACCTGGCCATTATCACTGCTAGTGAGTTTGTAGTGATGTGGTGACTTGTAACATTTCACCAGAATATTCTGAGGTTAGTAATAGAAACCTCTGTTAGGCAGTGGGAAATTGCAGTAACAGTAGACTTTTTTTACTTCTCTGAGCCGAGTAGTCTGTTTTACTAGCATACATACGGCTCGATACAGTAAGGCCGTGGTAAAAACAGTGCGGCAGTGTCAGGCGCACCCTTCCTCCCCGCACGCACAGTTCTCTTCACTAACTCCCCGATACTCTCCTCTAATCGCATGCAAATGCATGCCGCGGCTGTGAAGCGTTAGGGAAGGGTTATGCCCGCGCAACCCATTTTACTGTATAGGCGCTGTAACAGCGCCTATACAGTAACCTGGGTGTGCTGGTACCTGTCATTTCAAATGACATTTGAAATGACAGGCACCAGGAAGTGTAAAAAGTGTAAAAAACCTGTGTGTTATATAAAAAAAATAAAACAATTTTAAATACCTGTCGGAGGGCCGTGGGTCCAGGCGGCCGGTGGGCGGCGGGCAGCCATCAGCGGCATCCGGTAGTCCCTTCTCCCTTCCTCCCTCCCTCCCCTGCCTGGATGAGCGCCAAAATCGCACGGGCTGGTCGGCAGCGGGGGGGGCGGCAGCAGGATCCGGGAGCGGCGGGTAGGCAGCAGCGGGGTCCGGGGGGGCAGCGGAGTCCGGGGGGGCAGCGGCAGCAGGATCCAGGGGTGGCAGCGAGATCCGGGGAACGAGTAGCGGCAGCGTGATCGGGCAGGCAGGTAGGTGGCAAAATAAAGATGGCCGCCTGCACGGGAAAATCATGCAATTGGCCGCTGAAGACGTGACGTCACACCCCGTGACGCCAAACGTCGTGACGTCACGTCTTCAGCGGCCAATTGCACGATTTTCCCGTGCAGGCGGCCATCTTTATTTTGCCACCTACCTGCCTGCCCGATCGAACACGCTGCCGCTACTCGCTCCCCGGATCTCGCTGCCGCCCCTGGATCCTGCTGCCGCTGCCCCACCGGACCCCGCTGCTGCCTACCCGCCGCTCCCGGATCCTGCTACCGGCGCCGCCCCCCCCCCCGCTGCCGACCCGCCCGTGCGATTTTGGCGCTCATCCAGGCAGGGGAGGGAGGGAGGAAGGGAGAAGGGACTACCGGATGCCGCTGATGGCTGCCCGCCGCCCACCTGGACCCACGGCCCTCTGACAGGTATTTAAAATTGTTTTATTTTTTTATATAACACACAGGTTTTTTGTTTTTAACACTTTTTACACTTACCATAGCAGGCCCGAGCCTTGCTACTTTTTCGTTTGTTTTTTTTTTGCTTCGGGAGGAGGGGACCGGACGGGACCAGGGCGGGTAAGCAATGTTTTTACACTACACTACACTACACTAACTCCTCCTAGGGGGAGGCGGTAAACTAGCAGGTTAAGGCCGCGGCAGAACAGCGGGTTACGGAGGAGATAATATCAGCGCCCGTTACAGTATCGCAGGGGAATAGCTAATTCCTTCATTATACAGCTTTTTCGTTCATTTACATGCTGGGTGCGGAAAGGGTTTAGGAAAGGGTTTAGGAAGCGCTAAGGACGCATGAAACTGGAGACTGTATCGCTGGATGGCCTTGCTCGTCTGTATTGTGTGCTCCCAGCACGTTACAGACCGGGAATCTTTAACTCAACGTTACTGTATCGACCTGATAGAGAGTGAGAGAAATCTTTTTGTCCTATGACATTTCTTAGGTAGAGTGGTACTAGCAGTAACTGGTGTTGAAAGCGTAGATGGGTGGAACCTTTATCCTCTTGGCTCTTCTCTCGTAGGCATGTGCCAGACTGATGCCGTTGGGTATCCCAGTGTTGAAACTCGCAGTGCCGCTTATATACAGCCACAGCTCTGTATTGGGTGTGGCACTAATGAGGCATGTAAGGCTGAGGACGCTGCTAATGGGGCACTCGTTTCAGGAAAAACAGGTATTAAACATCTCAGCTGGAAAAACATTTGGCAGAAGAAACCACCGCTCTCATTTTTAGTATGCTCTGGTTGTTGGTTTTAATGATTTTATTTTAGTATGCCCTTCTCCTCCAATATCCCTAACTTAAAAAAAACAAAGGCAGGACAAACCTATTTTAGCTTTCTGTAATCTTCCTTAAAAAAAAAACCAAAACAAAAAAAAAACAGGAAGCTAGAGTTCATTTTAGAACTATGCTCCCTCCCTTATAATAATTCTGTTTGTCATCTTGTTTAACAGCTGGTTTGTTGTCTACTCAGAATCTAGCCCAGACTGGGTTTTCCAGCTGGACTGACCCACCAGAGTCACTTCACCTCACCAGCTTTCTCCCTTCTTTTCAAATTCTGTCTCATAATTCATCTAAGATGGCTAATATTGGCCTGATTTTAAAATGCAATAATATATTTCTTTTCCTAAACCTTCTATGTATGTTCTATGCAATTGTAAAGTGTTTGAGGATGTATCTGGTGTGCCGTGGCTGAAATGCAAGTGTGCTACTGCTGTTGTCTTATTTCCTATTTCCCTCCTGGCCTGCAGGATGACCTCCTGCAGGGGGCAAGGGAGCACAGCTGCTGCTTTCCCCTCTGCAGGCTTTCCACTGCAACAGAAACTGCATGGGGCGCTGTAAGCTTGTGAGACTTGCTGGTCCCATGCAGTTCAGTTTGCAGAGGGAAGCTGGCAAAGGAGGAAAAAGCAACAATCTGTAAGCCTGCTCCTAGACTTTTGCTGTTCAAGGATTGGGGGTGGAATGGGGAAAGAGACAGATGAATGTGCCACAAGGTGTGGGAGGCAAGAGAAGGGAAGGTAGTGATGCCAGGGGTCCGGGGAGAAGGGGGTGGAGGGGGTGGGGAGAAAAGGGGGAAGGTGATGATGACAGTGAATGAGGTTGAGGGAAGGTATTGCCAGGGGTTGGGGGGAGATGGAAGATTGATGATGATGTCAATGGGGTGAAGAGAGAAGGAAGTTGATGATTCCAGGGGGTGAAGATGATGATGATGTGAGGAAGAGGGCAAGTGATGCCAGGGGTGAAGAGAAAGTAAAGAGGTGATTGGCCTGGGGAGTGGAGGGAGAGGGAAGAGAAAGCAATGATACCAGGGGATGGAGAGGGAGGGAAATTGATAATGCCAGGGGGTGAGGGAGAGGGGTGAAGAGGGAAGGAGATGATGGTAGGGGAAGGGGATGATGATGATAATGTGAAGGGGTGGTGGAAGGTGGTGATGATACAGGGGTGGGGGAAGAGGCTGTGGGAGAGGGAAGGTGATGCCAGGGGGTGAAGGAGAAAGAAGGAAAGGGAAGAATGTGATGATGATTCCAGGGGTGAGGAAGTGAAGGTGGTGTTGATGCTAGGGAATGTGGGAGGGGGAAGGTGATGATGAGGATGCCAGGGGCGTGGGGGGATAGGGAAGATGGAAGGGAGAAGATGATGCCAAAGGGAAGGGGGTGAGGGAAGAGAGGAGAAAGTGATGATGGGGAGGTGGTTGGTGTGCCACAATGAAGTGACTCCTGTTGAAGGAGTGCCACGAAACAAAAAAAGGTTTGGAACCACTGCTCTGGAGGGTTCGCTGGATCTTTTAATACAGTATTGAACATTCTTTAGTATACTGAGATTTTAGCTTTTATTGGTCAGTATTGGAAATTGGTTCAGAAGATCTGTTATCACAATCAAGCTACATATGTCTAAATAAGAATGAGTAATGAAAACTCAACCCTACAATTTGAGTATTTTTCAACAGCGATGTTTGAAGAAGTACCAGATTTATTTATCTGTGGGTAAACCTTTCTAAACTACAGCATCCAGAAAACTTCATCCAAATTTTGAGCATGGCATATCGGAGAATTTCTTCCTTTCCCCAGCCACATTCTGTACCCAGTAAAGAATATAAGACGAGTGGGGCCCTTTAAATGGCTGTTTTTGCCTCTTGTAAAAAGTTAGTTATTTATGCATTTATTTATTTGATTTATATTCGGCTTTCAGGCACTTCAAAGAAGATTACATTCGCACCGAGGATATCTCCCCAAGGCCTACTGCCCAGGAGGGAAGGGTTAGGTTGGCCATCATAGTTGGTGATTCGATTATTAGGAATGTAGACATCTGGGTGGCTGGTGGGCGTAAGGATCGCCTGGTAACATGCCTACTTGGTGCGAAGGTGGCGGACCTCACGTGTCACCTAGATAGGATTTTAGACAGTGCTGAGGAGGAGCTAGCTGTCGTGGTACATGTGGGCACCAAAGACATAGGAAAATGTGGGAGGGAGGTTCTGGAAGCCAAATTTAGGCTCTTAGGTAGAAAGCTTAAATCCAGAACCTCCAGGGTGGCATTCTTTGAAATGCTCCCTGTTCCACGCGCAGGTCCCCAGAGGCAGGCAGAGCTCTGGAGTCTCAATGCATGGATGAGACTATGGTGCAAAGAAGAGGGATTCAGTTTTGTTAGGAACTGGGGAACCTTTTGGGGAAGGGGGAGTCTCTTTGAAGGGATGGGCTCCACCTTAACCAGCGAGGAACCAGACTGCTGGCGCTAACCTTTAAAAAGGAGATAGAGCAGCTTTTAAACTAGAACAAAGGGGAAAGTCGACAGTCGCTCAGCAGCGCATGGTTCGGAGAGAGGCATCTTCAAAGGATACTAATGATGCATTAGAATTAGGACATCCCGACAGTGAGGTTCTAATAATAAGAAAAGTAGTCCAAGTGCCTGTAACTAAAAACTCAGCTGAACTAAAAAATTCTAACTTATCCCTATCAATTAAAAAGCAGAATGAAAATATAAACAAAAAACAAACTTTGAAATCTTTGTATGCTAATGCCAGAAATCTAAGAAGGGAGAATTATAATGTATAGCAGTGAATGATGACAGACTTAATTGGCATCTCAGAGACATGGTGGAAGGACGACAACCAATGGGACAGTGCTATCCCGGGGTACAAATTATATCGCAATGACAGAGAGGAGCATCTGAGAGGCGGTGTAGTGCTTTAGGTCCGGGAGGCATAGAGTCCAACAGGATAAACATCCTGCATGAGACTAAATGCACAATCGAATCTTTATGGGTAGAAATCCCTTGTGTGTCGGAAGAATATAGTGATAGGAGTATACTACAGTCCACCTAGTGAAGATGGTGAGACTGACAGTGAAATGCTAAGAGAAATTAGGGAAGCTAACCAAATTGGTAGTGTGGTAATAATGGGAGATTTCAGTTACCCCATTATTGACTGGGTAATTGTATCATAGGTACATGCTAGAGATATAAAGTTCCTGGATGGAATAAATGACATTTTTATGCAGCAATTGGTTCAGGAACCGACAAGAGGGAACAATTTTAGATCTAATTCTCAGTGGAGCACAGGCTTTGGTGAGACAGGTAACGGTGGTGGGGCCGCTTGGCAATAGTGATCATAATATGATCAAATTTGTATTAATGACTGGAAGCAAATCCATGACTCTCGTGCTAAACTTTCAAAAGGGAAACTTTGATAAAATGAGAAAAAGTTAGAAAAAAACTGAAAGGAGCAGCTACAAAGGTAAAAAGTGTGCAAGAAGCGTGGTCATTGTTAAAAAAAAATACCATCCTAGAAGCCCAGTCCAGATGTATTCCACACATTAAGAAAGGTGGAAAGAAGGCAAAATGATTACCGGAATGGTTAAAAGGGGAGGTAAAGAAAAGCTATTTTTGCCAAAAGATCTTCATTAAAAATTGGAAGAAGGATCCAACAGAAGAAAATATGATAATGCATAAGCATTGGCAAGTTAAATGTAAGACATTGATAAGACAGGCTGAGAGAATTTGAAAAGAAGTTGGCTATAGAGGCAAAAGCTCACAGTAAAATCTTTTTTAAAGATAGCTGGAGAAAGTCTGTGATGGAGTAAGTTGGACCGTTAGATGATCGAAGGGTTAAAGGGGCACTTAGAGAAGTTAAGGCCATCGCGGAAAGATTAAATTATTTCTTTGCTTCGGTGCTTACTGAAGAGGATGTTGGGGAGGTACCCATACCAGGGAAGGTTTTCATGGGTAATGATTCAGATGGACTGAACCAAATTACAATGAACCTAGAAGATGTAGTAGGCCTGATTTGACAAACTGAAGAGTAGTAAATCACCTGGACCGGATGGTATACACCCCAGTGTTCTGAAGGAACTAAAAAATGAAATTTCAGACCTATTAGTAAAAATTTGTAACCTATCATTAAAATCATCCATTGTACCTGAAGACTGGAGGATAGCTAATGTAACCCCAATATTTAAAAAGGGCTCCAGAAGCAATCTGGAAAACTACAGATCGGTTAGCCTGACTTCGGTGCCAAGAAAAATAGTGGAAAGTGTTCTAAACATCAAAATCACAGAACATATAGAAAGACATGGTTTAATGGAACAAAGTCAACATGGCTTTACCGATGGCAAGTCTGGTCTCACAAATCTGCTTCATTTTTTTGAAGGAGTCACCTCCCAGTTACATCCCCCTGTTTTATTATAACTTTCCGCTCCTTCTGGTTATGGTTAACGTTATAATGCTTCTGTTCCTTGTAAACAGATTTGATTTGATCTGTATCATGAAAGTCGGTATAGAAAAGCTTTAAATAAATAAATAAAAATAAAATAAAGGTGAACCGGAGATGTAGTATACTTGGATTTTCAGAAGGCGTTTGACAAAGTTCCTCATAAGAGGTTTCTAGGAAAATTAAAAAGTCATGGGATAGGTGGTGATGTCCTTTCATGGATTACAAACTGGCTAAAAGACAGGAAACAGAGTAGGATTAAATGGACAGTTTTCTCAGTGGAAGGGAGTGGGCAGTGGAGTGCCTAAGGGTCTGGAAAGATCTGGAAAGAAATATGAGTGAGGTAATCAAATTTGCAGATGATACAAAATTATTCAGAGTAGTTAAATCATAAGCAGATTGTGATAAATTGCAGGAAGACCTTTGTGAGACTGGAAAATTGGACATCCAAATGGCAGATGAAATTTAATGTGGATAAGAGCAAGGTGATGCATTTAGGGAAAAAGAAGCCATGCTATAGTTACACAATGTTAGGTTCCATATTAGGTGCTACCATCCAAGAAAGAGATCTAGGCGTCATAGTGGATAACACATTGAAATTGTTGGTTCAATGTGCTGCGGCAGTCAAAAAAGCAAACAATGGGGGTCATTTATCAAAGTGCTAAAATAGTGTTTTCGCATGCAAAAAATGCTATTAACACATGCAAAAGCACCATAACACATGATGCGATGCAAATAACAAAGAGGGAAGGATTTGTGGGCTCACAGTTTTGCAAATTCCTATCGCACAGCTTTACGCAAATGAAAAAGGTGTAGTTAATTAAAATTCGCATTAAAGCTGTGCGATAGGGCTTTGCAAAACTGTGAGCCCAGCCCACTTGGCCAAAAATCCCTCCCCAATATCCTCCCCTTTTCCTTATTTGTATCACACCATGCGTTATGGTGCTTTTGCATGCGTTAATGGTGTTTTTTGCATGCAAAAACGCCATTATAGCACTATGATAAATGACCCCCAATGTTAGGAATGATTAGAAAGGGAATGGTGAATAAAACGGAAAATGTCATAATGCCTCTATCGCTCCATGGTGAGACCGCACCTTGAATACTGTGTACAATTCTGGTCGCTGCATCTCAAAAAAGATATAGTTGCGATGGAGAAGGTACAGAGAAGGGCAACCAAAATAAGGAGAATGGAACAGCTCCCCTATGAGGAAAGACTAAAGAGGTTAGGACTTTTCAGCTTGGAGAAGAGACGGCTGAGGGGGGATATGATAGAGGTGTTTAAAATCATGAGAGGTCTAGAACAGGTAGATCTGAATCTGTTATTTACTCTTTCAGATAATAGAAAGACTAGAGGACAATCCATGAAGCTAGCATGTGGCACATTTAAAACTAATTGGAGAAAGTTCTTTTTCACTCAGTGCACAATTAAACTCTGGAATTTGTTGCCAGAGGATGTGGTCAGTGCAGTTAGTATAGCTGTGTTTAAAAAAGGATTGGATAAGTTCTTGGAGAAGTCCATTACCTGCTATAAGTTGACTTAGAAAATAGCCACTGCTATTAGGGATGTGCAAACGGAAAGTATTCATTGGATTCGGTATTCGTTGGGACCCAAATATGTTGCATTCTGTCAATGTGGGGGGAGGGGGGGGAACCTGATCCGTCCATTAGTTGAATTTGGGATTCGTTTCCCATTAAAGTTGTAAAAACAAATCTCCCCAGCCCAACCCTTTAAATTTAATTAACTACAACCCCCCACCCTCCTGACCCTCCCCAAGACTTGCCAAAAGTCCCTGGTAGTCCAGCGGGGGTCCTGGAGCGATCTTCTGCACTCGCGCCGTCGGCTGCCGGTATTCAAAATGGTGCCGATAGCTTTTGCCCTTACTATGTCACAGGAGCTACCGGTGCCGTTGGTCAGCCCCTGTCACATGGTAGGAGCACAAGATGGCGCCGGCCGTCCATTGTTCCTACCATGTGCCATGGGCCGACCAATGGCACCGGTAGCTCCTGTGACATAGTAAGGGCAAAGGCTATTGGCGCTATTTTGAATACCGGCAGCCAACGGCGCGAGTGCAGGAGATCGCTCCAGGACCCCCGCTGGACCCCCAGGGACTTTTGGCAAGTCATGGGGGAGGAGGGGGTTGGGTTTAGTTAGTTTTGTTTAAATTCGCTCCTTAAGACAGGGAAAAATTTGGTAATATGTTGCATTCATGGGGGTTCGCCATGCGTTTTGCGGACCCACGAATGCAACAAATAGGGACCTATACATTGCAGAATGCGCATTCGTTCAAAACAAATGCACACCCCTAACTGCTATTACTAGCAACAGTAACATGGAATAGACTTAGTTTTTGGGTACTTGCCAGGTTCTTATGGCCTGGATTGGCCACTGTTGGAGACAGGATGCTGGGCTTGATGGACCCTTGGTCTGACCCAGTATGGCATGTTCTTATGTATTCCCTAACCTCAGAGGGCTTACAATCAAGTTTGTACTTGAGAGAGTTGAGGGGGAAGTAACTTGCCCAAAGTTACAAGGAGCAGCAGCGGGATTTGAATCCTGGTTTGCAACCCACTGTTCTGTCCTCTAGGAAACAAATGTCTATTTCTTGAGTTGTCATATAGTGATCTTTTCTACTTGGGTTGGTTGAGAGCAAAGGTTACCTAATAGAAAATATCAATAAAATCTTTGAGAAATAGATCTTTAGTTACATTACTGTCATCATGATATCTAATATTTCCAGATAGGTCACGTTCCAGTGATTGTTTTAGTGAATTCTGTGATACACATTTTTTAAGAGGATAATTGTCAAAGGAAATTCTGCAGGTAAAATAGTATTTTATGTACATAAATGGCCTTTTACAAAATTGCCTGCCCGATATGTGGGTAAACATATGCATCTGTCATGTTGGTGTGTAAATTTACCCTGGAACTGAGTGAAAGTGTTCCCCTGGGCAGGGTTAACAAGGGGTTTGAATTTCCAAAAATATATTCACAATTTAACAGATGTAGTTGTGGTGGGATAACTTTCAAAGGAAAAGTTCATGGGCACACAGTTTCCCTTTGAAAACTGGTGAAACTTCTGCACCTATTTGTCATCTAATTTATGAGGACTGTTTAAAAAAAAAAAAAAAAAAAAAAAACCCCAAAAAAAACAAATTTCTCCAAAAGGAATATTGGGAAGTGCCCCAGCCTGAAGTTACATCAGTAAATACAGTCAGCTTTGAAGGCTTCTGGAGATAAATCAAAGGAGTGCATGTGTTTAGATGAATTGGTGTCTATGGAAAGCATAGAGGGTGTTCATAGAACATCGTTGTGGACAGTTTCAGCTACTGCTCTGCATGCTCCAGCTATCCTCCATTTCTGGCTGTGACAGATATTTTTCCTGACTCTCCTGAACATTGGCTGGTACCATAGTTGCTATTTGGGGGTTTTTTTCTGTTTGTCCTGCAGAGGACCCAAGGTATCTTGCATGGTCTTTATATACTAGTCACGTAAATAGGGTAACCTTCTTTATCAGTGATTTGTATGTCTAAACTGGGGCATTCTCAATAACACGGCTTGAACTCTCAGACTGGAAAGGTGTGAAACAAATGCTGATGACTTTGCTCCCATGATGTCCCTGATACATTCAAGTAAGCAGATTATGGAATTTTCATGTTTAATTGCTTTTTGTTCATAAGTGAAAGACTCGTAATGATAGGAGGAAGGAATTTCATAATCATTCAACACTAATAAAAATCACAGGAATTAAATATCCATCTATTTTCTTCTTAATTATTTGACTGCAGCTGCTTTAAAACAATATTGGGGAAGTATACAAAAGCCAATTTTCCGATCCACTGAATTTGGTTTAGTGGAATGTAACTGACCTCTTGTCCAAAAGTAATTGCTAACATCTTTTACCTCCTTTGTTTTTCTTTAATCCTTTCTTCAAAAAGAGTATAGCTTGCCAGTCATGGGCACAGCCTGTATGGATGGTCCTGTTGTGGGACGGGAATATCATCTCCAGACATTCAAACCCATGGATCATTTATATCAAAAGACATTAAACAGAGATCACAGCAGAAATGACAGAGTGTGCGCCAACATTTTAAATCTTCAGCCATGCAATGGAGACATCTACAGTAAAGCAGCAGATTCTAGTGGTCCTGTGTACCCCAGTAACCATGATAGAATGATGGACCTGTCCTCCCTGAAGTCACAAGCACTGCAGTCAGATGGAAAAGGTACAGATAGTTAATTCATTTCTACCAGAATCTGACAATGCAGTCTAATTCAATAGGCATTACTTTTTCTTTTTCTTTTTTTGAAGGAAAACTGTGAAACATTTCAATTATTTTTTTAACTTGTTTCTTTATTCAACATAAATGTAAGATTGCAAACATCCTTGTTATTCTGTTAAGCATGTCTATATATACATATAAATGGATATCGCCTTGGGCCAAGAAATATTTACATTTTTGTTTATTTACTGTTATAGTGATATTAGTTTGGTAAGTAAAGAAAAAAGTCAGTTGATACTTGTCATAAATCTACATTGTTGAATTTAATTAAGTACACCCTTTGGGAGTAATTTTGTAACTGCCCACATCTTTTTAGCCAAACTGTTTACGTTGCTTTTCACAGGGAAAGCATTGCGTACTTTCCCCTTTGAAAATTACCCCACACATTTATACCTGAGAAAAATTACTTGTTTGCTTTGGAAATGCAAAAGTGTGTGTAATTCCAGACTCCACCCCACCTCTTCTCACCGAAGTAGATATTAAAACCTATGCCTGGGTGCATATCTGTGCGAATTTGCTAGCACATGGACGTGGCAATTTTATATTGGTGTGCAAATGCCGCCTTGCACGCGTAAGGGGGGAAATTTAGTAGCTACACGCACTGACGCAATACTTTTTCCCATTTCACTTCCAGTTTGCCCCAGTAAAGGAGAGGACTTCTAATCCACTTAGCTAATTTGCCATCCTATTATCCCCGACCCTTAAAACCCATAGCAAAAGTAAAGTTATGTGGTAGGGGACCCCAGCGGGCACATGTGCACTGACTTCACGGTGCAGTCCAGCCCCACCCCTGTCACACCCAGACCAGGCCCTGTCCCTTTTTGTGAAACCTTCTTATGAGCGTAGCAGCAGATACTCGCGTGGTTTTAAAATATGCGCGTTGAGTGCTGGACCGAGTCATGTGCATATCTTCTGGCTTTGGTGCACATAGGGCTTTTAAAATAGATCAGACTGCGTATAAACATGCATTCATATAAGCCCAGTGTGTCCACTTTCACCCTCATATTGGGTGGGCAGTTCAGTAAAAGCCCATTTCTGCAGGCAAAGCGCTGTTTACCTGCAGAATTCGCTTTGAAAAGTACCTGCTCCAAGTCTCTTTGATTATACATTACATGTTTATTCCAGAACATTCTGATCATAAACCCTTAAAAAATTAACATGTTCTTTTCCTCTAAACTAGTTATATTAAATGGAAGCTACACTAGATTCTCTGTACCTTTCATTTCCACTGAAAACTGAGATATCTTCACTACCGCATTGTTTAGCCTCTATCATAGCTCCATCAAAAAGATTTGGTTTATTTTTGAAGCCTTCACGAGAACACTTCTCTTTTCTGTAGGTTCATCGTCACAACCTTTAACCAAGTCTTCAGAGCTTTGCCGAACCCTGCTGTCTTCATCTTCCGAAGGCTCGCTTCAGCAACCAGCTACGTCTCCTGAGATTAAACATACCTTACAGGGTCCGCCGAGAGAGACTCTAGCCAAACAGACTTCCCTTCCCAACGGATACTTACCAGGGTCACATGACTCTTGTAACGAGCTAACGCTGCTGGAAAAATCCAGTGAATGAGAGGATACTGCAATGTGCAAAAACAGGACATTTTATTTTTTTGCACTGAATATATAGGCTACCTCAACCTCAACTCTTGAAATGACAGCCTCCCCCGAAGGACAGGAAAAACCGAGGTATGAAAAAAGAGCTTGTGTGGGAGACAATCCTGATCGAGCGTCCCAGAAATGTACATAGTTTTAAACTTCCATGAGAAGTGTTAGTTGTTCAACAGTTGGCTTGTATTTGAAGCACACAAATGCAAGAGACTATTATATAAAGAAAAAACATGCATTTGATACATTGTACATAAGAGTTTTCATATATATAAATATATAGATATATATCTTTTACCAAGGATATTTTAATCATTAGTGCATGAACAACTGAGTGACATTTTACAGTTCTTGAAATAGTTTTCAATCCCAGGAAAAAATATTCTGGTGCCTTACTCCATGAGTGAAACTCAAAAAGAATTAAGAACTTTCATTAAAAATAAGTCCACTCCTATTAATCTCTAAACTGCTTAATTTTTTTTTTAAAGTCCAAGTTTCCCCTTAAGTCTCTTGCATTTAGAAGTTTAAACTGAAACCATTATTTTGAAAACAAGGTTTTTTTGTGTTTTGTTCTTTTTATAGCCAAGTGATCAAAGTACTGGCAAATTTATTGAAGAGTTTATACTCCATTTCTTTTCAGAAAATTCTACCAGAGCTAAAATTTTAAGGTACCTGTGATAGTTCCAGAAATTACTGCTAAACAGAATTGTTACTTGAGTACTTTACAGCAATGTGAAAAGGAAAAGCTACATCAAATATTGTGATTATAAAGCATACCTCAGTAAAATTGTGGTATGTTGTATTGTTTCACTTGGTTCTCCGAGGGAAACCATGAGTAGTTTACCTGCAACCTCATATCCTAAGAATTTTTTTTTTTTTTTGCTATGGGGTGGACCATGCTCTCAGATGACCTAATGTGCAGCAGCATTTTTCTGCAGACCTGAAATCTCTTCCAGTGTAAATTTCCTTGTCTGGTAGGCCACAGTGGCCAAGCGATTGATTCAGTGGAAGACTGAAGACCTTCATACACACACCCCCTTTGCAGTGTAAAAATGAGTGGTCAGAAGACAATATTTATAATTTTAAATCACCCCTTCATACAAACAAAGAAAAATATGTTGAAGTGAATCCATGTAATTAATGAGAGCGTTTTAGTTACACAAGAGCTGCTTCAAGTGGTGTGTTGGTACCTGTGGATGATTTTTTTCCCCCCATTTATTTGTAATTCTGTTTCTGCTAACACGAGTTTACTAATCTATGGTGATAACGATTATGCTTAGTGACACTGGGGACATTTAGAGTATTTTGTCTCCCTCAAAAAGCAACTGAGAAAAATAAAATGAATCATATACCAGTTATTTTCCAACCTATCCATTAGTATCTGACTAGAAAATGCTTGCACTTTGCAATGGGCAGTTAAATATGTTGTGAGTGCCAACGTTTATTTGAACTTGACAAACAAATGAGAAATTGGAAAAACATGTTTTTCCCTTTATAAAAACAAAATTTGTGCTTCCTCGGAGCTCAAAGTGCAAACACATCAGTAGGACATTGAGAAAAGCGAGTCAGCCTGCACCCTTGGGCAAAGGTGAGAATGCTGCTTCAAATCACAACCTCCATTGCTTTAGTCGTTGTCTAGATGAATAACTGTGATTAGTAAAACATAGAAGAGCGAATGGAGCTCTTGTATGGTCAAATACCTAGGATCGTAGACAACCAATGAGGAAGCAAACTGACTTGCATAAGAAATATCATCCTACCAGCTGCCATTTTTCTACAGTTGGCAGTTCCGTGCAGTGGAGACTGGAATAAGTGAGCCTGATCTGATTATTGAAGACTTGTGTAAACCTAGAAAGCTATTCCAAGCACAATTAAGTTTCTTTTATCTAAGATTGTTTCATCACTCCTTATATTAGTAAACGGTGAGAGAACAAGGGCCTGAGATCACTAAATGAATGAAGAACTTACTGGCATTGTTTACTGAAAATGTTTCATGGTTATTGGTGGAGAACCAAGCACATTTGCCAAGACTTGCCCAAGTGTAGCAGCAGCTCTGTAAAATTTAATATAAGAGTCTAGATTTATTGGTAGGAATGTCATCACCATTGCAGATGTAAGCACATCAACATATGAAAGGTTTATTTTTTGACAGAGTTAATTGTTTAATGTTATTACTTCCACAAAATATGTGAATTTGCTGCTTCTGAGAGGCAATGTGAAAGAGGAAGTATTACTTTTGTGTACAAAATTATTTATTTATAGAACTTTTGGTACAATGTTGTACATTGAAAAACTTGTAAAATATTGAAGTGTTTAACAAATGGTATTGATGTCTTTAATAAAAGTTCATTATAATATTGCCCTTCTCTTTGAGTGAAAGCTTTTCAGGATTCTAGTTGAAAAAATAAAAGTAGGCTAAAATTCTTTCCATTTCCTGTGTGATTTCTGTTGAAGGTTTGATGCCGAATTATTTCTCTTTCTAAGATGATCAGCCAGATTTATCATATTGGTGCTTGGAGTTCAAGGTTTTCCAACTGACCAAAAACCAGTGCAAGCAGCTCAGACATTTAAGATTTCAAAGGGCAAAAGCTTATAAGTGTAGAATTTTCTTACTAGACCAGTACAAGTTACTGGAGCAACCCAAATGTCTGGTCAGTGTCATTCAATCTATGTGACTTATTAGTGGTAATGCAAGTACTCATCCTTTCTCTCTGTACGTTTTTAGGTCTTTCTCAGTCTTGCATTCTATAAGGGTAACTTTGCTGCTTCATTTTCAAATTTGGCTACAGTCAGTAATGTTATTTAGGATACCATTTTTGTAGAAAGTGCTTTAGAAAATTTAAATAGTCTCCTTTTAATCAATTTGTCAAATTCATATTTTCCATTATTCAGTTACCGTTGCAGGTAATTTTATCATGAGCTATGCTACATTATGTTCTAATGTATTTCTACTCCAAGCTTATAAAAAAGACAAACCCCATTGCTTATAGTATGCTACATTCTTGGATTCCTTGACTATTTAAAGTAATGCAACTGTCTTTTTACAAAAGAAATCTGAGTATAATTAAAAAGCTGGAAGGGATATCTAGGAAAAAAAAATACATGCTATAAACAGAGGTATAAATATGGTTTAAATAAACTTCACTCTATATATTCTTAACAAACATCTGTTCAACATGTAATTTCTTTACCTTAAGGTGCATACTAAAAAATAATGAAAAATGTCCATGAATGAATGTAGTCACTTGAACCCATCTTTAATGCAGATGATAATGCAAATGAAAGCTGCACATTCTTATAAAGAGGTTATTTTTATTAGTGGAATACTTTTATGAAAGTAGTTTGAATCAATAGGTACTGTACATATTATACACTAAATAGTAGAGGATGCAATTCTGGGTGTATGTAACAGACTGCTCATTTGGTTTATAAAACTAATTTACTGAAAGAGTCCTGAAAGTTCTGCTGAAGTGAAGAACTGTAGCCAAATTAATATAATCAACTTCACTGATTGCTGGGGATATTGTTCTCTGCTGACTTCCCTGCTTATTTAGCTGTCCATGTAGAGAAAATAAGAAGTGGTGAAACTGGATTAGCTTTCTGTACACTAGCATTGCTCACATTTTAGCACAATGGTCACCAAAAAAATGTATTAATTTCTGTCCAGATGAATTCTTTCTTGCTTCTAATAACACCTTCCACATGAATTACCGGGTGTCTTTCGTACCCAGCTGTGTTAACAAACTGCGCACCTTATCATAAGCACCAAGGAAGATGAACCCGCCAAGACTGATTGCAGTTATTCGAGGAACAATGCCAGAGAATAAGCTGAAACAAAAGAACAAATCTTATTTAAGATATATTTCCCATCAACCACAAGAAATGCCATGCTGGGTCAGACTGAGGTCCATTGAGCCCAACATCCTGTCTCCCATAATGGCCTACCCAGGTTAAAAGTGCCTAGCAGATCCCAAAAAGTAGCTCCATTTCCTTTTACTCACTACTAGTGATAGCAAGTGCTTTCTTTAATTTACATGACTACTGGGTTATAGACTTTTCCTTCAGAAACTTATCCAAACATGTTGTAACCCCACCATACAAGCTGCCTTGACCAGATCCTCTGCCAACAGCTTTCGCAGCTGGGTGAAAAAGTACTCGCTCTGACTTGTTTCACATCTGCCAATTGGTTTCACGTAGCATTCCCTTCTTTTAGTATTAGTTGACAGGGTAAATAAATCATCCTTATTTACCCAGTCCATGCCCTTCCTCATTTTTGTTGTCCTCCTTTGTCCCTTTTCTAGTTCTATATTTTTTTTCAGATGGGTGACCATAAAGAACTGCACCTAAATCATCTTCCTTGTAGATTAATAATCCAATGCTTGATGCTCAAAATTCTGCCCTTTGGCTAATTTTAGCCTGACTTATTACAGAGATCATATAGAGGATGGTACCACCATGAATCAAATGAACTCTAAATTAGACTCCTAAATAGAGATGGCCCCTTAGCCTGCTATAACAGTAATACTGCCTGATGTACGCTATTGGCCCTGTTTGTCTTTTTTCTGTCATATCACACTTTGACCTCCCCTAACCCACCACAGCACACCTCTCCTCCAAACCTAACTCCTACCTCAGAAATGCCTTCCCCTCCATTGCTATACCTTGTTTACTGTAAATATTTGGTCACCATTTAAACTGTAAATAGTCATTCTTCCCTACAGTTACTGTTTTAAATATTAGTTCCCTCTAAAGCCTTTTACACTACAGTCATGTTCTGTGTAAACAGATGTGATGTTCCCAACAAATGTCGGTCTATAAAAATGTCAAAATAAATAAAGATAGTAGGGCAGCTGCATTAGTTGTCCTTTCATCTCATATAATTATTAGAAATACTTTGAGATCCACTATAATTCTTGTACTTTTACATTTTTTGGAGGAAAAAAAAATGCTATTTGCCATGTATTTATAACCCTGCCCAGTTCTAAGTGTTAAGAGTGAGAAATTTGAACTTGAGCCCCCAGTTTCTGTGCAGTTCATTTGATTAGTGTACAATATACTTTTTACTTCAGTGTATCTAGCAAATGTATATAAATCTTTTAGGATGATAGGTGAGAATCCTCCAGCCTATATAAATTGACAGAAAAATCAGTTGTCTGGCTACTTCAGAGGTAGATTGAAAATGCTCAATTCAGCTGGTATGCAGAGGAATGACAAACTAAGGGGCAGCCACTCTTTTTTTATTTATAGGGTATTGGATGATAAAGATCTGGTTCACTTGTGTTAGGTTTAATGATAATAAACTCTGTATATGACCTGCTGCAAGCAAACAAATGGAAACATTTTATAGCTTCACTAGACAGAGATTGAGTCAATTACCATAATTATAGCTTTAAAGTAATTTGTGCAAGGCCTATACTGACTGAATTCTCAAACCAGAACATTGTTGTTTTCTAAATATAATCACCCTTCTAGACAGATCACCACTACCGAACTACTCTAGCCATTCATTTGCAGCTCTGCTATTAAACAAATAAACCATCATTACATGTGTTTTTCAAGTGGTAAATGAATATTTAACAAATAGGTAGTATATAAAAAAATGAAAAAGATTAGGGACCTACTTAAAGTGTGATAATTTAAGAGAACAAAATCAAGGAAGGAAAGTAAAATCACACAATTTTTTCAGCATATGTAGTATTTCAAACAACCATGAAAAGCATGTAATTTTCTAGTCCAAGTGAGCTAGTAGACAATAGATACAAAAACAGGAACCAGCTAGAATTTTGAAACTCATTCCACCAAGGGTTGCCATTGATCCAAGTCTTCTAATTTTTTGATCCTATGGAAGCTCATAGAAATGCTGCTTATAGGAGCTCCACTACAGCAGTTTGTTAGGAGCCTTAATGTCTTTCTTCCTGGGCTTATTTCTCCTAACAACAGTTAAATTCTTGTCATTTTATATTTTCTGGAGGACAAAAAATAATTATTCTACATCTATTATGCCCTGCCCATTTCTAATATGTATTAATATGAACTTGATCCTCCAAATTCATGCAACCTGTTTCAGTAATGTAAAATATACTTTTTACTTGTGTATCTAATTAATATATTAATCTTTTAGGTTATGTGAGAATCCAAAGGTAGCCTATCAATGATGGAAAAATCAGCTGTCAGCCTACTTCCAAGGCAGACTAAATAAGTATTGGTACTCAATTTCAGCTGGTACTCAGAAGAATAAACTGAATAGCCTTGACTTTTTTTCCCCCACTAAAAGCTTTTACATGTGCCTAATGAGCTCATTCGTATATCTTTCCTTAAATGAGATTTTTCCCCAACAAGTTTACTGGCATCATAAGACTATACCACCAAACCAACACACATCAACTTCCAGTCTACATTGGCTTCTGTTCCATGAAAAAGATCTAGATCTGCTCATCTCTAAACAGCTATTTACTTCAGTACAATCTATGTATGCCCACAACTTCCACGGTCTAGCATAGCTGCCTAAAACATGCAAATGCCTTCCATACCAAACTCTCCATTCAATTCTTGGAATGGTGATTTGTTTTTAATACTTGATAACATCTAAAAATAACTTTCCACTGTTTTACTTCAAATATTGTACAGCAAATGTATATGAGGTAGTTCCTTACTCCCAAAACAGGCAGTATTGGCTTCACATGCATGACTTCAGCAGTTGCACATTGGTTTCAATCAGGACTGGCAATTAATGTATCTTTGTGGCCCTAGAATCACTCTGTTCAAATATGAAATTTTTTATTTCAATCTGCCAAAAAAACTTGACTTATTATTTTTTTAAATAGCTTCACAAATCAGCAATAGCAGTTTGTTAGGAGCCTTAATGTCTTTCTTCCTGGGCTTATTTCTCCTACCAACAGTTACCGCTGCTAATTTCTACTTTTCATAACGGTTCGGGTAGTTAATGCAGTTCAGTATTAAAGTTGTTGCTACAGCATAAGATAAAGGGTATTATAATAGTTGGGGTAAGGTGTGCATTTGTGTTAGGCCAAGCAGGGTCAGATTTCACAATCCGCATGGGCCTAGTGGTGCCTGCATGGGTTACAAAGTGGGATAGGTTAGCTTATTTTATCTAGATCGCCACTATTATTAATTGGGAATACATGGTAAGTCTGGGGGAACCTTGCACACCAACATTCATGTATTCATGCAACAATCTGTGCTATGCCCATCGCTTGAGCACGGTCCTTGCACAGTACACATCTTGCTGACACCAATTTACAAGTGCTGAAGTTTGCTCAGCAGTGAAAAGACATTGGACATCATAAGGACATTTTTATACAATTTCAGAATGGAAAAATACTTGGTGAAAGTGTCATTTAAAAAAAAAAAAAAATTGAGTGCTAGGGTAGAATCTTAACTTGTAAACAAAGACAGTAACTTTTAAACTGGTAAGCGGGTGCACATGTGCGTGTGAATTTGTTGGCATGCGCCCAGGGACATGGCCGTTTTATAACATGCGTGCATGCCGCTTCTACCACGTGGGATTTTAAAAGACCTCATGCCAACGCCATGACCAGTTTTCCCAGTTCATGCCTGGTGGGCCCAGCTAAGGAATAGGACTTCCAAACCCCCTTACTCTCAAGTTTACTATTTTTGCTTCTTAGCTGAGACTTTTGAAACCCTGCTGATCTGTCTAGAATTGTTTGTTTTACAAAGTTAGGTGCCATCCATAGCAGAAGTAAAGTTACACAGCAGGGGACCCTGGACATGGGCCTGTGCATGGAAGTATGTGCTAATTTCAAGTTAAAATGCAGGAATGCCCCTTTTTTTTGACCTTTTCATTTATGCATGCAGCAGCAAGTATAGGCATATTCGGGTGCCTTTTAAAACCTCAGCATGTGCCGGCTCGACTTAAAACATATCTCCCCGTTTAGTGGGTGCCAGGCTTTTAAAATTCATCTTTAAAATAGTAGTATTAGTAATGTTGCTTGCAACAATTATCGTCTTAAAAATCTTTTCCTGTGCAGAAAATAACTTGCTGGAGGAATTAATAGGTGCACCAAAGGAAAAACATACATTTCTACTATTCTGCACTACTGCTAGCGCGTTCCTATGAGTTAGCTAACAGTAATGCTTTACACAAAATGTGAATCGTGTTACTTGGAATGGTCACAACTGTTTTGAACTCCCCTACTACTTTATTAACATTTTCAGCCTTTTCTGAATATCAGGCTCTAAGAGTCTTTTCCCTATGACCATTTTGCCCTTGTACAACTGTTGATGTTATTCTTTGTACCCAAGTGCCATTCTTGCTGTGTGCTCTGCAAGTTTACTTCTGGTTCTGTGTTCCAACCTTCCGGCTGCAGTTCTGTCACACACAGTCTGGATCTGTTCCTCCTTTAGCTCTCACCCTTTACAATACAGATGTTTGCACTGTTGTGTCTTTTTAATTTATCATCGCTTGCCCTGGATTGGTAAGTCCTTTTTCTGAGGATCAACTGCTCTGTCCTAGGTGTGTGCCCCTATGAGTGTCTGACACCAGTCATGGAGGTGTTAGTCACTTCTCTTCATTCCCCATAGGGTGTAGGGATACCTACTTAAATAGTTTGAAAATGAAAATTGATTTGAATGAGTTTATTTTCAGTTTGATTTATTGCAACTGAGCTATAACTTCTCTCTCCAAAAATTTGGAAACAACTTTGGATTATTCATTTTGGCAAACTGTGTATGCAATCTGTTGAAATATAAGACTTAAAACTTCCAAGACCCCCCCCCCCCCCAAAAAACAAAAGACTGAACCAAAAAAACAAAAACCCCAAAACCAGGTACGCATCCTTAGTAGTGTATATTATATACAGCAAAAGGCCACTAGCATCAGCATAGCTGAGTGATTTAAGAGAGGGAGCATAGTTGAGTCAGGACCAGTGCAGGATGTGCACTAAAACACCGCTGGCCATAATGAACTGCTCATCACACAGACTGGGCCCTTTGATAGTGTGATTTCAGGCAACCCAGCAAGTTCTGGCCAAATCTATTCAGTAGTACTTGTATGGTAAGTGAATCAGACAAACATGACTGTGCCATAAGGCATTCATTTTTTTTCTCTTCAGAAAAAGAACATCTAAGAAGAAAAAGTTTGAATACTTCTAAAAAGGCTCAACAGATTAGGAGTCTAACGTAGAGAAGAGACATGGTAGAGATTTATAAAATGAGTGGTGTGAAACAGGGAATAGTTATTTACTCTTTCCATTAGCATCTAGGTGATACACCATGATGCTACCTACAATAATTAAACAATGGCAGTTGCTACCAATGGCTGTGCTCAAGGTTCATAATTTAGCAGAGTTTAAATAAAAGATTTGGATACATTTCTAGAGGGTTGGTCCATTAATTAACCCAAAAGCCTTAGGGTATCTGCCTCCCACTTCTGGGAGTGATTATCATCTGAGTACTTTCAAGTGACCTGGACTGGTCACTGTTGAAGACAGGATGGTGGGCTCAATGGACCATTTCTCCCAATATAAATGTCTAACAACTAAATCAACAGCAGCAAATCAGATTGCATCATCATACAGTTTTCTAATTTAATAGTTTTAAAAGGTACTTAAAGATTGAGGTCTGTTTCTTCATAGCCTAAAAACAATACAAACCGTGTCATTTTAACCAGACTTGTTTGAAATTGAGTACTTCAGTGTATGCAGGTGTCCATGCAGAAGTTGAAAGTGCAAGTTTTAGTTAATCCTATCATTTATTTATTTATTTATTTATTTGTTTATTTAGAGTTTTTATATACCAACCTTCTCGATATACATAATCGAATCAGGTCGGTTTCCATAAAACAAAACTTTCGCAAGTAAGGCGTTACATTAAACAATAAAACAGAGTATTGAACTAAAGCGTACAGCATAACAAACAATAAACGGCGAATAGAACAATAAAACGTAAATCAATAAATATAAATCTTATATATAGATATATATACATAAATATATATATATAAATAAATATATAAAATAAAAATGCTTATACATTTGTCAAATATCATGAGTAAGAGGTATTAACTGCAAATTATTGGTGGATGAAATGAGCTGGTAAAGGTAAACAGGTGACAGTGGGCATTTAAAAATGGCATAACTATGAGACGAGCACGAGCTGAGGCTGAAGCAACAAGAAAGGGTCTTTCATAATAAGAGAACTGTCCAGGTAGTGCGTGTTTTGGTCCTGAGGGTGTATGGACGGTCATGGACTTTATGTTGAACTATTTTGTTCTTTGACCGGTGTCAAAGTGTTCCTGTGATTCCGGAAAGGCTTGCCGGAAGAGCCACGTTTTTAGGTTTTTCTTGAAAGTTAAATGGCAGGTTTCTAGTCGAAGATCAGGCGGTAAAGAGTTCCAAAGGGTGGGCCCGGCTGTGGAGAGTGCTCGTTTAGCTAGTGAAGTCTTAATCGTTAATCATTAATCATTAACGCTATACAGACTTAATATACAGCTTAATATACAGCTTAATCATTAACGCTATACAGACCAGATGACTCACTATTTTGCTATAATAAAATCAAAATATGTTCTTTGGTTCAACAGGATTGCACTCAAGTGTCCCTTCAGCGCTGAGACACTGTTCAAAAAAAAAAAAAAAAGATCTTTCATTTGCTGGTGTGCGTTTGTTATGACTTTGAACTCATCCCTGCTTTGTCTTTTGGTTACATCACTTTTTAATAGTTATCACAAAGAGAAAGTATAATGCAGTGCTTTTGACAATAAGTTGATATTCTTAGACAATGACTTTTCCATTGTCCGGTGAGATCAGTTCCAGAAAGGGCACATCCTAAGCATGAATCTACCTTATTCACTGAGTGACCAACGGTATAAGAAAAGCTATTTTAACCAGTAACTCTGAGTGGGACACTCATTGGCCACTTCTGTGGCATAAAGACTTTGTCCAGAAATGGACACCAGTACTGATAGGATAGAAATGGCAATCTTGATTAAAAAAAAAAAATTGTGGCCTTTTTGATAAGTCAAAATAAACTATATCCCTGCTTACGTAAATTGCTGCTGTATGTGAACATGTACTGAATATTTGTCAGTATTCTGAACATCAGATGTCTTGGTTCTTAAAAAAATGGTAAAATCACAATGTTGAGAGTGCACATAGTGAAATGAAAGCAATTATTCTAATGTGATATCAAAATTGGTGCCCCCTTTTATGCTCATCTACCATATACTGTCCCTTTAATATACATCACCATACTTACACAAAAGCTCTAACCCTACATGCTGCCAAGAAAATATCTCTTTAGAGCCTGAAAAAGGAAGCCAAGGAACGGACTCCAAAGTCAACAGAACATGTCTACTCTCAGAATTAAACTTTAATAACCGAAAGAATTAAAAGGTTCAGCTAAGCTCTATGGTTGATGTTTTATTTTTTTCAATGTAGAGAAGGTTAAAGGAAAAAAGTTATGCATATTTTCATTTGGTGAAGAAGGAGGGGTGCCACACTACTACCACCAATAACAAGACCACAGAATATTTGCTTAATATCTACCTTTCATCCTGGAGCTCATTTTTATACTGCTTTGCTGTATTTGGCTCACATTCAGTAAGAATCCTAATGTATTGAAATGGAAAAATGTTTTTTATCCATTAAATATTTGCAATAGCTTAGGTGGACTTCTTAATTTTCACTGGCAATGCTGCTAGTATAGAAGCTATATCCAAATGCCAGTTCCATGAACAAAGCAATATGTTTAGAGCAGATGGACCAGTGGTTGTACCATGTTTTTACTTTTGTACTTTGGTTTGTAATTTTTATTATTTATTTTTTATTATGGCTGTTTCTCGTGTAGCCCACTGCAAACTATGGAGCTAATGGGTAATAAATAGAATATGGAGATCCACAAATTTCTCTCTTCATTAAAGCTACTGTAATAGATGACATTTACTCTACAAGTCAAAAGTGCTTCTTTAGATACTAATAAAGCATTTGAAAAGGATTAAATGCTCTTACCTGTTCTACACATTGAAACCATCTGGGCTGCCTCCAAATTTTATAAGAAACACTTAATTCCTATATTGTTTTAAATCTATTAGAAACAAGGCAAAAATAGACTATTATGCCCATCCACAACAACTAATCAGCTTTACAGTCCCTACCACTCGGTTAGAGATCAGTGTTGATCCCTTACTTTATTTCAGATACTGTCTGTCATGGGGAGGCTGTTCTCTGCATCCAGTACCATCGCCTGAGTCTACCCCCTTTCATCTGACGACCCCTTCTTCCAGAGCCTCCTTTCCTTACAGGAACATAGAACATTTATGGAGTGCCCTGTAGTCTTAGTACTATTTGAAAGGGTATATAATTCATTCCCTATAAACTTGTTCTACACCACTCAGTTTTACAAACCTTTATCATATCCACTCTGTTGTCTCTTCTCTAAGCTGAAGAGCCCTAACCTGCTCAGCCTTTTTTTTCATAAGGGTGCTAGTTCATTCTCTTTACGATTTAATTGCCCTTTTCTATCCCTTTTTTTAGTTCTGCTATATCTTTTTCAGATGGGGCGACCAGAACTATAACACAGGTCTGCATTTGAAAAGTTTTCTGCTAACCTAATTATTTTTGCTGATTTTGCCCAAATGAAAGGTGCTGATTCCAAATAATATGCAATACGTCAAATTTTTCCACAAATGAGAAATGTTTGTTTAGAGATTATAAAGTCAAATATCAAGGGTAATAAGTTCTGAAGAAGCGATAGCAATTAATATAGGGGTAGATTTTTAAAGTTAGGCACGGGCGTAGATTTGTTCGTGCAACCCAGCGCGAACAAATCTATGCCCAATTTTATAACCTGTGCGCGCTGCCACGGGCATGTTATAAAATCCAGGGTCGGCACGCGCAGGGGGGTGCACAATTGTGCAACCTGCGAGCGCCGAGCCGAGCCGCCTTCCTCTGTTCCCTAGGAGGGAACTTTTTTCCAGCCCTCCGCACCTTCCCCTATCTAAACCCCCCCCCCCCCCTTACCTTTGTTGGAGAAGTTATGCCTGCCTCCGGTCAGGCGAAACTAGCGCACGCCGGCTTTCCATCCCCTGGCCCAGTGGCTGTTCTGGAGGCCTCAGTCCCGCCCCCGGGCCAGCGCCCTGCCCACGGCCCCAGAACGCCCAATTTTTCAAACCCCGGGACTTACGCACATCCTGGGGCTTGCGTGCGCCGCTGAGCCTATACAAGGTAGGCTCGGCGAGCGCAGGGGTAGGTTTTCCGGGTTTGCGCGCGTATCTTACGGGTGCAACCCTTTGAAAATCTACCCCATAGTTGTTTCATGCAAAAATCGAGTCTATCGTCTTAAGCAAGAGAGTAATAGTTGTGTAAATTTTAATCGTTAGGGAGAAATTCTCTCTTTTTGGATGCTCTGAAATAGTTATGATCAAGGTTGTCACGCTGTAAACGCCAGCAGTACTCTGCTATCATGTTTGTGTTCCATCTGCCTTGATATCTATGTTCCATGGTCTTAATGTCGTGGTGGAACTGTTCTCCTTGTTCTTCACTCTGAAATATGCCTGATAAGCTTTTTGTACAAAGTCAGATATATTTGTCCTTTGTTTGGGTGTTGTAAAACAACCACAAATGTAACAGAATATTAGGATCATTCCGGCATCGTCCACGAACTATTCGAGTGTTGGATGACATTCAACAAAAACAGATTTAACGGAGGTAAATTTGCTGTGACTTCTAAGCCTCTTGAACAACTGAATGCTGCCGGTTTTCACGCTGCTTATATAGCCATAAAATGCCGACATCAGCAGTTTTAAACTGTTTAATTAGCGGTCTTCCTATTGGTTATATTGATTGCGTATTCAGCATGTCTTTCTGCGCATTAATTATCTTTTTGCGTATTCAGCATATCTAAATAATAATGTTACGTTATTGCTATAAGAGTTTGAGTAGAAAGCATTTTGCGGAAAAACCGGACGTGACTGGAGGAAATGGATATGATTTTTGGATTCAGCACACTAAAATACATAAAGATCACATGTTATCTTGTAGTCAGCAAAATTGATGTAGACCATCAATACTCAAGATATGTTCGTACCACAGATGTATATAGATGTATTATATTCTCAGTTTTATTCTCTTTTCCTTTCTGAATAATGCATGCATATCTATATCATGCATATCCCGAAACCCAGAATGGCCTGCTGGTCACGAGAACGGGGTTAAAAACCACTAGAAAGCGGCATGGACTTAGAAAATGTATGTCTTCCCTCTAAAGCAATGCCCACAATGTTAGCAGGCACGATGCTCTACTGCTAATTCTAAACAGGTCATGTCTACTCTGGCTAATAGGGAATGCACTTTCATTTGAAATAAAATTTCAAATTCTGCTTCATTTTGTTTCGAAAACAAAAGAAAAATGATTTAAATTTTGTTCATTTTTTAAGTTTAAAGTTGAAACCGGTGCAACCAAACTCTAGGGCTTCGCCCCCAGCTCTCCCTGAAAAGAAAGCTGCTGCAAAAATATCCCCTACCCCAATTTGTTGTCATTACTCCTTCTCAGCCCTCCCCCCACCTCTTATCCTATTCATGGACCACAAGTCTTCGCAGAGCATGAGTGAACTTAAGATGCTCCTGCCCCATCCAAATCAAAATGGTGCCAGCCTTGGGTCAGCCAGTGCCAGTTTATTGTATGACAAATTCATAATGGTACTATCTTCAGATAGGCCAGTGCCATTGTGAAAATCTACTGGGGATCGCTCCTGCTCCATGAAGAATCACAAGCCACAAATGGGGTAAGAGGTGGGATCGGAGGTTCGGTGATGATGCCCTTTTTTTTTTTTTCATTTTGAAAATTTTGACAGTGAGGAGGGGCCCAACTTAGAAATTCTCTCTTTTCATTTTGTTTCTTTTTTTCCATTTTGTTTGTTGACAGGTTATTTCATTTCAAATAAAACAAAAATAAACATTTTTAGTACACATCATTAGCGAATACTTCAGTTTCAGAGGTATTTTCTATAATAGTAAGAGCTTTGAAATTGTTGTCATAATTGAATTCCAAAGCAGGTAGTACAATCTAATTTAGCATCTGAAATGGTGTATCTTGGCAAGGGCCCTGCATTCATCTCGGTTCTGTGCTGTTTAATGCTTCATTAAAGACTCTTAGACATAATTCTACTCATTCTAGAGCATTAGGTGGAGTAATACCAAAATTGTGGAATGATCTTCCTGGTGAATTGTATCATATGGAGGATTAAATGTTCTTCTAGCATACTTTGAAATCACTTTTATTTCATTCAGCTTTTGACTAATTTTATCCCTTGGATATTGAGGAGGTTTTATATCGCCTTTCACTTTTAGTATATTTTTGTGTTTTTAGTGGGGTTTGTTTATTTTTCTACTTATTATTTTATTATGCATTTTTATTTTGTTTGCTATTTTTCCTAGCTGTATATTTTATTACTGTTGTAACTCACTTTGAATGTTTGTCTGGCATGTAATAAATAGTACATAAATTTTGCCATTATAGAGAGAACATAATTAGGTTCAGAAAAAAAGTGCCACCTCTTCGAATCATTTTTATCCTTTATTTCATGCTGGTCCATTAAGAGAGCTCAAAGCATGTTACAACAGTTCATAAAGAGTATGTATGATTCGCATAACAGGTTTTAAGATAATAGTATAAATATTCTACATTAGGTAAAATATATAAAATAATAGTGCACATGGACATAGGGATATATTTAGAGTACACTTAGGGTGATTTACAGGAAATCAGAGATATACATGCAGTAATTGTGGCAAGCTTGACACCCGGTTCTGCCATCCTCCACGTTACATACAGATAATACACAAATCAGTTGTAGATCATGCCATTGGCTATTAATAGCCACAGACATTATATACTTGACAAGGAAATTAAATGTGGGTGTTCCACCCTAACTACTCCTATATTAACCCTTGGGAGGAGCCATGGGGTATCTCCATGACCATTTCCTGCCAGTCACCCAAGACACCACCTCTGGTCTATGCCGCCTTGCCAGATCAATGATGTCATGGAGGGCTCATCTGGGCAGGCTGCCACTCAAGCCTGACAATCTCCCCTCCTGTTGTGGGGAAGCAGATCCACCTAGCCCATCATCTGTTGGACCCCTCCCCCGGTCATCATTCCTTGTTCAAAGGCCACAACCCAAGTCATGCCTTCATTTGAGCTCTCTGGCCTCTCCCCTATACTAATTTCCCCCTTCCCCTCAATACAATGCTCAAGCACCTCAGTGCAACAGGGTTAACAAAGAGGTAGATATTCAAAAGAAAATGGCTCAGTAAGTCAGATGGATAAAACTTATGTGGCTGTGCTGCTGAATATCCCTGTATTTGATGCTACATAGCCAGATACGTTATATCCAGCTAAGTTAGACCTGTTCTATGACAGATCTTAGTTGGTTAACTTAACTGGATAAGTCTGAATATTGACACTTATCCGGCTAAGTTAGATGGATAAGTAGCACAGCTCTGTTACGCCCTTTGCTCACCCTTGACATATCCAGCTAACTACTTAGCTGGATATGGGGCTTATCTGGATATGGGGCGACCACTGAATGTAGCTGGATATTCAGCAGCCACCAAGTAGCCAAATAATTTGCCTCTTATCTGGCTAAGTTTGCTGCTCGGTCTACCAGCTACCACCATTAAGCCTTTACAGATGTTACAGAACTCGGCGGCCAGGATCTTGACTAACTCTAATAAGAGAGACCACATCACGCCCATCCTCTACAAACTCCACTGGCTTCCGATCAAATACAGAGTTCTCTACAAAGTCCTGACCATCATGCACAAATCCTTAAACAACTTAGCTCCAATTGATCTTACCTATCAGCTGCGCACCAACAAATCAACGAGACCGATTAGAAAAGCTTACCAAGGCACCCTTTTTGTCCCTCAAGCCAAAACCCCGCTAAGGAATAGGGCTCTTTCCACTGCAGGTCCTTCTCATTGGAACACACTCCCACCAGACCTCAGACAAGACCCCTGCCAACATTCCTTCAAGAAAAAACTGAAAACTTGGCTATTCAGCCTAGCGTTTCCCTGATTGCTCACAGACTACTTCCCTTGGCAACTATGATTTGTTTTTATGGTATAAATCCACCCTCTAACCCTCCTTTTAAATCCACCAATTTTTGGATCCTCTCTTTCCCCTTTCCTTCATCCCCGCGTCCTCCCTTTGCCTGTCCTCCCCTTGCACTCTAGCCCAATTTCATTCGATGCATTCATCTGCTAGTTAACTTTTAATGTGAATTTCAATGGCTTTTTGCAAGGCATCTGTATAAGATGAATACTTCAATTACCATGTTATTTTAATGTTCTTATATGTTCTTCCTTCTATGTAATGCTCTCAGGCAAGTTTAATTGTTTCAATGTAAACCGATTTGATTTGTATCCAAAGAAAGATCGGTATATAAAAAACCAAAAATAAATAAAAAATAAATAAGTAGATTTGAATATCTGGCTCAAAATAATTAACATGCATATGATTGTCTTACTATGGGCTGGGAAGGAAAGTCTTAGGTCTCAGGCACGTGGTGTTAGAGGTGGAGCCATTGGAATTTAGATCTCCCACCAGCTCTGCACCCCTCTTGCACAGGTTATCTCACTGGCCCCACAGCCAATCTGGGGCTGGCAGCATTCTCAGTGCTGACTAATGATGTTGATACCCCAACAGGAAAAAGGGAAGGCCTGACCATGCACTATCTGCGCTATCCATGCAGCCGATACCATACTAGAGGAGCAACAGCAGCATCACCCCACGGAACAGCCCCCAAGCATGGTGGGCTGGGTAAGGCACAGTGGCCATGCATTTGCACTAAGGCACCATCCTCTAATGTGCAAAAGATAAGCAGTTAAATATTTTAAGATGCATTTATAGTACACTCCCATAACAGTATTTTAAAGTTCAGAGACTAGCTTGCTAGAGATGTACAGCTAAGGGTAACTGGTGCTTTAAATAAATGTGATCTGCAAGTTCATGGCTCATTCAGAATGCATGTAAAAGTCAAGAATCAAGATATTATGGTGCCAGCCTATACAGCTATTATTCGCAGTAGTAACACGATATGAATTGCACCGCAATGTGTGACATTAAAGTTGTTTTTCTACAGGAACAGTTTCTAGGGTCACCAGGAGAAATTAAATTTAAATATTCACAGAACAAAAAACATTTAACAGAAATTCTTACCCTGATATTCCTTGCATCTTCCAAACATGGTGTAAGGCAAACAACACATTTCCACTAGCAGTGCTGGAACCTTTCTGAGGAATGAAAAGTTTATTTTAAAATGTGTTTTCGACAAAATTAAAAAAAATTCAGTGCTTCACTCTTTAATATAAGAAATTAGGTTTACTGGGATAGTCTTTCAATAAAATACTCAGTGGCCAAATAACTGGTTACTTTATCTATAGCTTTTGACAAATTTCCAAACACAAACTAGCAGGGTAGTTCCTAGTTGAAAATTCTCCTAAAGTTAGCAGGTTATATTTGGTTGACTATTTTTACTTAGCCTCCTAAAGTTACCAGATTATAAAGTAGCCTCCTAAATTTAGCCAGCTATGGGTCTGTCGGCTTTAACTGTGCACAAAGAAAACTATTTCCATTTGGTTTTACACTTACATCCTGCCTTTTCAATCCCAATGGATTGCCCAAAGTAGTTTACAACAGATTTGAATGATTCATAAAATAAAATTTGTAGAAATTAATAATTCAATACATAACCACAAAATAATAAAATAATAAAAACCCTAGCACCTAGCTGAGCCTCCTTCCCTCTCTCTCACCAGGGAATGGGCAAGCAGAGTAAAAATAAACACCGAGGAAAACTATTTCTATTTATACTTAGATTCTGCTCTATCGATCCTGAAGAATTTGCCCAGAGTGGCTTACAATGAACTTAAAAAAATTACAGTTCATAAAAACACAGTAGCGCAGCCGCATCACTGAATATGGCTATCTTAAAGCTAGCGAGATAGTCCTAAAGTTAGCTGGATAAAGCTATTCTACAATATGACCAGAGTTAGCCGGATAACTTAATTAAGTTCTTAAGTTTTTTCCTGTCTCCACGTTCTGTATTTTTGTTAAAACCTGTTTTTATTGTTATATATTTTATGTCTGTAATACTTGTAAACCGCCATGAAAATCTCCTTGAAATGTGTGGGCTAAAAATCTTTTAAAATAAAATAAACAAACTTATCTGGCTATCTTGACTCTGCTCTGGAACACTCCTATGTTATCCAGCTAAGATTTTAGTCAGATAATGAATTATCTGGCTAAACTTTATCCAGATAAATGGTGGAAATATTCAAAAGTTGGCATCTAGCTGGATAACTCACAAGTTATTCAATTAAATGCTGCTGAATATGGACCCTATAATTCATAAATCAAAACAAAAATAATATGACAGCTGTAAGAAAAAACCCTAACACCCAGTTAGGCCTAAACTCCTACCCTCACTTGTTTCACAACTTAATTAAGGAAAGATAAATTTAAAACACCCATCTTAACCCTCCCAAGTACATAATCCATCCTCCTCCCCGTTCCCCAAAACACTTATTATAGCCTAAGTTTTATCTGTGCCCCAGTCACTCCCCATTTTAACAGTGATCAAATATAGCCACCTAGTAAAAACAGGTAACTAAATTTAGCCGCTTTGTGAGGGTAAAATTTCAAAATGTTAGCTCTGTACACTTACGGCCTGATTTTAAATGACCCGCGCATGTGAAAAACAGGAGTTACGTATGTGGCCGGGCCTTGCGCGCGCTGCACGCATTTTAAAAGAGGCCCAGCTGCGCGTGTAACTCCTGTTATCCACACAAGAGCCGGGCCTTGGCAAAGGGGCTGTCCGGGGGGGCGGGCAAAGGGGCTGGAGATGCCGGTACAGCAGAAATTTGCTACTGTGCCAGCACGTGCAACCCGCTACTGCTCCTTTGGAGGAGCAAAGGATAATTTTAAAAAATTGGGGGTACCTAGGATAGGGATAGGGGGCAGGAAGGGGAAGGGAGGTTAGGGGAAGGGGTAAGGAAGTTCCCTCCTAATCCGCTCTTTAATTGGAGCGGACTGGGATGGAACTGGGAAAGCCCGACGATGCGTTGCCGTGCAATTTTTGCTTAACTCTGCCCCCCCTTGTGCGCGCCACCCTGATTTTATAACATGCGCGCGCATATTATAAAATCGAGCGTCCATGTGTGCATGCCAGGTAGCGCGCGCACATGGACGTGCGCGTATTTTTAAAAAATCTAACCTTTAATTCTCAAAGGCAAGCAGGACCCATTAGGTATATCCCCACTATTTTTTTATATGTTATTCTAGTGCTCAAGAAGCCTGCATCAGAAATGCTTTCATAAACTGGTGCATAGCACAGACTGGTGCATGGACATTGCTGTTAACCTGGTGCCGCGTCTGGAGCTTTAGGGGGGGGGGAGGGGGGGGCTGGCTGTGCATTTACCCGGCATCATGGACACAGTCCTGGGCCTCCTTGGTCCTTGGCATCGCCGTGTGGTGTCACATCATTGGAAGATGACATCATCGTGCAATGACATGGACCGTGAACGCTGCAGGACCCAGATGCAAGGGGAGACCAGTGGGTGGTGTGAAAGGGGAACCGGGGAGGTTTGGGCAATCCCGGGGAGGTGCAGCAACCCCCACTGGGGTATTTAAATGTTGGGGGCTTGCGGGGTGTGGTTCCTGCTGCGCAGGGAAGGTGAACCCAGGATGCTGACTCTGATGTCTCTTTTGCTCCTGCTCCCCATATGCTGTAGCTGCTGCTGTGTCCATTCTCCCAGCGAGTAAGTTTTCTTTGCCCGCTTTGGCTGCTGGTTCCACAAATAATTTTATTTAATTGGATAACCCAGTGATTCGGCCCTGATTGGCACAAAAAAAAATTTTGGCAGTGGTATAACAGGGATCTAAGGTTTCGGAGCCCAGTACAATTCCTAAATAGATGTTATTGGCACAACAACAATGCCCAGAGGCAGAGGAAAAACTCGCAGGGCTGCTGCCAAAATCTGACCCTTGTCCCAGCGTGTGTGTGTGGGGGGGGTTTGCTAACAGTTCCATACCACCCCCTGAAGAGTCAGGGTGTGCACAGCCAATGCATCGCCCAAGATGGATTAAGAGTAGGAATGGGTTCAGAGGCTGCTAGGGAAAAGGCAGGGCTGGACCTAAACTTCCTGCAGATGATACAGCCATGGGTGGGGTGCAGCTGGATCTGTCAACTCAGCAGGGGGAGTGGAACAAGGGCATGATGGGGATTGGAATTCAGCAGGTGCCGTCAGTGTCCCTAGACCCCAGCAGCCAACCCCTCAGCCAGCCGAATGGGCACCCAGGGACTTCCCCCTGGATTACCCTGGCAGTTCCACTACATCTGAAGAGGGTGGTGTCCAGCTGGGGGGAGCTCAGCAGGGCTAACTGGCCCCCTTTTTTTCCCCTGCCACCAAGCCAGGTCCCACCATGGAGACCAGCTGAGTCCGTGCCGTCTGGATGGTAGGCCTGGGGTTGCGGTGGCTCTCCCTATTTCTACCCTACATGCCAACGCAGAACTGGCAGTTTGGAGGTACGTACATACCTGGTTGGTGGTTCGTGGCTCAGACACCATGGCCTCTGATGGCGGCGGCCCTTGGCTACCTACACCACAACCTCAGAGTGTCTCTGCGGCATCCACCACTCTCCTCGCAGAGAAGTCCTTCTGTTCCCACTGCTCAACACGCATTGGGATTGGCCGGTCCAGACCCGCCCACTCCTACACCTTGCCATCCCAGACCCCGTTCGGGCCCTTTCAGCTAGACTGCTGGCAGGAGTGGCAACATTCTTATCCTCAGACCACTCCTGATCCCATTGAAGGTGCAGAGGCGCAGGGGGCCATTCAGGTAGTCAAATGCATGAAGGGCCCTGGGCATAAGCATAGAGGCAGGAAGCACTCCTGTGGTTCCCATACATCTAGCAGCAGGAGTTCGTCCTCAGTGTCTTCTGCTGGTCCCAGGGCTCTTCAGTTGCAGAGGGGGCCAGAATCTCCGTCTCCGCAGGGGTGCCAAAGCTGCTATGGGTACCACTAAGCAGCTTTGGCAGGGCATTTTGCATACCCTCTGGCGGCATGACAAGCGCTGCCAGTACAGAGACATCTTTAGTCTACTAGAAGGGAGAAGAAGGGGGAGAAACTTTCCGTAAAGGTCGCCAGCAACATGATTCACCAAGAGCTGATAAGAGAGTCACAAGGAACATTAATAATTGGGTCCTTCGCAGCATATAGCTTTGTGGTCCAATTTGGACACCATACTCTGAATATGAAGGATTTGCCTGGCTCAACTATGATGAGTGGCCGACGCTGTGAGCAGGTCATGGGGTTCTAATGTCGTCGAATTGTGGCTCACCAACATGACTGTTAGAAGCTTGAATGTGCCCGCAAACAACCGGCCATTTCGAGGCTAAGGTAATTCGCAAAGCCTGGGATGAGTGGGGAGCATTGTGTCAGAGGCATGCTGGAGATTTAACAAAGGGAACTGTGTCAAAAAGGGTTGTAAGTACAAGCACATTTGCAAGATCTATGCTGCAGGACACCCAGTTACTAAATGCCCTAGTGCGAAAGGCAAATGAAATTTTTGATAGAGCCCCATTTCCAGTGCTGTGGCCAGTATTGAAGAGAAGCTTGAAGCTCTACCTGAACTAGAGTGCTGCTGCTTTCTATGTGAAGGCTTTAAAGAGAGTTTTAAAATCCCTTACCAGGGCCCTCTGGTCACATCCCTTTGCAAAAACATAGCTTCTGCAACTCTATTAGCTCCGGTTGTTAGAAAAATGTTGGCGACAGAACTATCTTTGGGTAAGATCGTAGGCCCATTCTCATGTCCACCTTGTCCAGACATGTCTGTCACCCTTTGCTGTACTGTCAAAGAAAGAGCCATGTAATTATAGGTGGATCCAGAACCTACCCAGATGGAAGTTCTGTTAATGACTATCTCTCTCAAGAGTTATGCACAGTCCAGTATGCATCATTTGATAGCATACTGGATCTGCTCATGGAGTGTGAAGAAGGGTCACTCATGGCAAAGGCCGACAGAGTCCTTCTTCCGGCTCCTCCCTATACACTCAGACAGCTTTCCTCTGCTTTGCTTCTCATTTAATGGTGCCTTCTACTTTGATAAGTGCATGCAGATGGGCTACTCCATAACGTGCACTTATTTTGAGTCATTCCTGCACTGGAAATTGTCACTATATTTGGGTTTGGTGAGTGTCGTCCACTACCTCGCGACTTCCTATGTTGGCCCTCACAATTCAGGCATGTTTCCAGCTCTTCGCAGGCTTCCAGAAGTTGGCACGCTCCCTTGGAGTTCCTCTTGCCACCGACCACAGTCTTGATGTTTCTCAGCATTGAGCTAGATTCTACGCAGTTGGTCTCCAGACTCCCAGCCAATTTACTGCTGAAGCTGTCCTCGCAGGTCCACAACACAGGCCAAAGCCATAAGATCACCCTGGCATGTGCCCAGTTCCTCATAGGGAGACTTAGTTTGCGTGCAGTGTCATTCCCATGGGGCAGGTGTTCCTGTGCAGATTGATAATGTCATCTACGACAGTCAGGAAGAAGCATCATAGAATAAGGATTACGCACTCATTTTATTTATTTAAATTCTTTTAATATACCGATGCTCAAGACCATGTCTTATCGTACCGGTTTACATAAAACCAGGGGACAACCATAAATGAACGGGGAGAGTAATTCAGGATAAATGAAAGTAGAAGGAATTAGATTTAGATAACGCTTTTTAAGAAAATGTGCAACAGGCAACTATATACAATATAGATTTGCAAGTCATTGTTAGTTGGGGAGAATCTCATACTGGAAAGGCTTGAGAGAACAGCCAAGTTTTCAGTTTCTTTCTGAAGGAAAGAAGACATTGTTCCAGGCGTAGATCTGGGGGTAGTGTGTTCCATAGCTGTGGTCCGGCGGATGACAGTATTTGTTTTTGAAGTGAATTGTGGATAAAGGATTTGTGTGGAGGTGCCTGGAGAGTTCCTTTGTATGCTGATCTTATCGGTCTATTGGAGTTATAGAATTCGAGTGGGATGGTGAGTTGTAGTGAGGATTGATTGTAGATGGATTTGTGGATTATGGTCAGGGTCTTGAACAGTATTCTATAATGGATAGGAAGCCAATGTAGGTTTTTCAGTATCGGCGTGATGTGGTCCTTGCGACGTGAATTAGTGAGGATCCTGGCTGCTGCGTTTTGCAGCATCTGTAGAGGTTTAGTTGTGGAGGATGGGAGGCCGAGCAGTAGCGCATTGCAATAGTCAATCTTTGAAAACAGAATGCCTTGAAGGACTGAGCGGAAGTCCTAAAAGTGGAGGAGAGGTCTTAACTGTTTTAGAACATGTAGCTTATAGAAGCATTCTTTTGTGGTGTTGTTGATGAACTTTTTGAGGTTCATTCTATTGTCCAGAATAGCCCCAAGGTCTCTCACCTGAATTATTGTAGGTAAGGCTGGGTTGCAGGCGAGGGGGATATTGTCATTAGGACAGATGACGAGGAGTTCGGTTTTGGATGTATTAAGAACTAGATTGAGACTGGCGAGTAGGAGGTTGATGGAGTGAAGGCAGTTGTTCCAGAAGTTTAGTGTGTTGTAGAGCGGGTCCTTGATGGGGATTAATATCTGAACATCGTCAGCGTAAACAAAGTGGGTGAGGTTGAGATTTTCTAGTAGCTGGCATAGAGGTTGCAGATAAATATTAAACAGGGTTGGTGATAAAGAGGAACCCTGGGGAACACCTTGGTTGGATTGGACAGGGTGGGATTCTTTATCATTTATCCTGACTTTGTAGTGTCTGTTGTTGAGGAATGATTTGAACTAGATGAGGGCCGATCCTGTGATGCCAATTTCTGCCAGACGATTGATGAGTATTGAATGATTGACTGTGCCAAACACTGCCGAGATGTCTAAAAGAGCCAGGAGGTAGGACTGGCCTTTGTCGAGACCTGTCAAAATTTTGTCTGTTAACGAGAGTAGGAGTAATTCCGTGTTTAAGCGCTTCCGGAAGCCGAATTGAGAGGGGTAAAGAATGTTGTGTGAGTCTAGGTAATCTATGAGACGGTTGTTCACAAGTTTTTCCATTAGCTTGGCGATAAAAGGTAAGTTGGCAATGGGGCAGAAGTTAGCCGGGTTGGCTGGATCCAAGTTTGGTTTTTTTAGTAGGGGTTTTAGTGAGGCTGTTTTTAAAGAGTCCGTGACCGATCCTTGCATGAGGGAGCAATTTATGATGTCAGCCAGGTGTTTGGCTATGGTGTTGGGGATGGTAAGTAAAAGCTTGGTAGGTATTTGGTCTGAAGGATGGGATGAAGGCTTCATTTTCTTGATTATAGATTCGATCTCCAGAGAGGAAGTGTGTTCGAGAGAATCTAAAGTTGGTTTACTGGTATCCGGTGATTGGTTAGGGGCAGGTGGAGGCTGGGTGTTTGAAGAGGTCATGGTTGTGAGTAGGTTCTTGATTTTGTTGTCGAAGAAAAAGGCCAATTCTGTAGCTTTGTTTTGCGCTTCTTCTTCTGGGATGATTGGGGGGACCGGAGTGGTGAGGGATGCTACATATGAAAAGAGAGTTTTGGGGTCATACATATAGCTGTGAATTTGGGAAGATCTAGCTGTATTGATCATTATGGGAAGATCTAGCTGTATTGCTGACTAACAGCTCCATGGTCTGGCTGCCCCCATCCATATCTAGTTTGAATCTGCAACTATTTTCTGATGCCTTTGGGGGTGTTGGATTTGGCCTTTACTGCCAGGAATTATGGTGTGCAGAAGTATGACCAAGGGATTGGACCTACTCAGGTGTCACATCGAATATCACCTTCTTGGAGCTTTTTCCTATCGTGGTAGCACTATACCATTTGGGGTGACTATTTAGCTAACAGAAGGGTGGCATTCTGGTGTGACAACCTGGCAGTAGTTCAAACCATTAATCGCCAATCTGCTAAGTGAGCCCCTGTTTCCGAACTAATGAGGGAGATGGTCTTGAGGTGTCTGCAGTTAAACACTGTAGCATGTGCTCAGCACATTCCCAGTTGCACAACGAGATTGCTGATTGCTTTTCTTGTTGCAAGTGGAAAGAGTTCTGGAGACTGGCACCACATGAAGAGGAGTTGGGAGCACTTGTGTAGAAGCAGCTTTGGACTATCGGAGCAAGGACACACTCAATTTACTGCGCCAGTCCATTGCACCTTCCACCTGTCGAGCTATGTACTGCATCGGGCTCAGGTGTGCAATTATGTGATTTAAAGAAAAAAACTTCAACCAGTAACCTGTACAAATTAATACTTTTTAAAATATACATATCATTTTATCACAATATAAACCCTTCCCTAAAACATCTTAGCATGTTTTGTACAGGCAGGTTCTGAAAGCCAATTGAAGAGAGAATCAGTACAGAGTACAGAACACATCCTGGAAACAGGTTAACTTTGGATAAAAATTAATGGCTACTGCTGATTCACTTAGATTACTATAGTTAGGGGAAAAATATGTTGAATGCCTTGAACCCTCCTGAAACCTCTGTGAGGAACATATGGGAAGCTCGAGGTATCCTATTTTGATGAGGAACTCTAATGCCTGGGAGGTTTTTTTGGGACAAAAATTTAACTTCCAGAGAATAAAGTAAAAAAAAAAACAAACAAACAAACAAACAAAAAGGACTAAATGCGTAAGGAATAGTCTTCATTAGAAAAAATATTTATTAGTGGTAAGTGCTAAGGCAGCTTTTCTTTGCTGATATAGGCACCTTGATAAAATGAGATTACACACCTATTTTTTCTCTACAGTATCATTCCATCTCTTACCTTTGCCAACATAATTCGAGTCTTTGCTACATCCAGAGGTGTGGTAACGGCAGCTGCAAATCCACCTGTGCATGTAAAAAGGCAGAATACAAACAAGACACTCTTATAACATCATAAATATCCCATGGAGTCCATATTTCCCCATGAGCTTTTGCCAAAGCTGATCTATTATAACATGGAGAGAGTAATTTTCAAACAGGCTTGTGGAGGGCTAAAGTCTGCAGATACAAACCATGCAGGCTTGAGTCTGAATTTTCAAAGCGGAGTTATGGTTCCACCACAACGAGTGCAGAAACATGTTACATAGTCCAGTTTTAAATGTTCAAAATCAACCTTTTTATTTATAAATGAATGGCAACTCCACTGTTATATATATACTTCAGAGGGTCCCCCGACACGGACCCGTGTTTCTCCGAGGCTGCGTCGGGAGGGACAGGCAGTATTTTAACGGTCTAAAGGCAAAACATGAAAGCGGACTAAGTTAAACTGTTATTGCTGAGTGCATAGCCTTTGCTCTGTTCACTCTTTTGCAAAGTGGAGTTATGCACATAAGTTCACTTTGAAAATGTGTGGGTGGTCCCAGTATGCACATACACACAGGCTCAGTAAACTGCATATGGTCTAGAGCAGGTGTAACTTTGTGTGTACGTTTTCGCATGTACTTTTGAAAATCGAAAGGCTTTTTTGCTTCAACTCTGTCCCTGGAATGCCTACCACAAGGGAAGGGAAATGTACACGTGTCATTGAGTTACATGTGTACTCTTCCCCACACAGATGCCCTGGGTAATTTTCAAAAGCTGATTTACACACAAACTGAGGTTGATATGCATAAATCCTTAGAAAAAATTACTCCTATAATTTCATCCTGTTATGGTGTTTTATAAGAGATCTAATTTCTTAAGTTTTTTTTTTTTTTCAAAATTCCTTGAGATTTCTTTCAAGCTCTTGGAACTCCACTAAGCCAAAAGGCATACTTTCGGCTCATTATCGTTAACGGAAGCCCTGCTCTGAATTCCTTACACACTACAGCAAAAATGCACATCATACCGAACATTGCAATTTTAATGAAGGATCTATGCTGCTTTTGTTAACAAAATAATGTGCCATATGTTTGGAGTTCCCAGTTTATCACTGGCTTCAATGTATTTTACAGAAATGAAGTCAGTCGACTTAATGCACAAACCCATGCTGATTAAAAGCATTACAGACCTCTCCCTATGGCCAAAGGTGGTTTCTTCTTCCTTCTAGGACATTCACCATTTTTCGTTCTACCATATCTCAATCTCTCTTTTTCAGTGCTATTCCCTAATAAGGAGCACTGAAGATTTGCAGAGTTTTTTCCTTAAGTGTTCAGATTTTTTTTTTTGCAAACATTTTCTAGAGACATTTGGTTGTGGTTTCTGTGGAACCGATGTAATAAACCACTCTGAACCTACCACGGGTTTTTACTCATGTTTTAATGTGGGTTTTTCAGCGCTAAACTTGCACAGGAATGCAAAAAAACCCCCAACATTCTACAAAATACGCATCGACCTTAGCAAGTCTGATGCAAATTGTAGGGCAATAAGCCTTATTAGCTATTACCCTGCATTACAAGGAGGTGCACTAGGGGGGAGGGTACCTAGAGTGTCTCCTATTACCGTGGGAAATTTAACGTGTTTAGGTTAAACTCCCACGGTAGAGAGGAGGACATCAAACTCCACTTAGGTGAGTCCTCCCCACCCTCCAAACATTTTGAACACCTCTTTTAAAAGGGGAGTCAAGTCAGGTTGGGTCATCGGATCCCCCTCCCTCTCACCTTAAATAAATCATTTGGGAACCAAACTCCCATCCTACAGAACCCCAGCAAGGCCTCCACAAATCCCCCCACCCAGGGAATCCCAGCCTGAGAAGACCCTGAGACTCCTTTGGTAGGGCTGCTTTCTCAATTGATAACAGACTGGTCCCCTCCAGGCAAAGGACAGCTTTCTGAAAGGGGATAGTCCTTTCACTGACAGCCAACTGTGGAGAGACCAATCGGCAGACAGTGAAGAATAAATTATCAGGCATTCAATATTAATTTATTCATTCCTTCACTGTCTGCCGATTGGTCTCTCCACTGCCAGAGAAAGGACTAATCCCCTTTCAGAAAGCTGTCCTTTCAGAATTCGGAAAGGAAATTGGTCCTCTCACTGATATGTGACAACTGAAGGATGGATCAGCTATCAGTTGAGAGTGCAGCCATGCTGGAGGAGGGAGGACCTTCTCCGGCTGGGGGTGGAGTGTTGGAATTTGGAAGGCCCAAATTAATAAGTGGATGGAAAGCTGCCCTACATATAAATATGCAGAGAATAGCAGGTGCAGCAAATGTATTTACAGGTAATCCTTAATTGTAAAATCAAACTTTGTTGAAAGAGACAGAATCACTTGTTGAGAATATCCAGAAAGGATTTGAGACATCCATCAAAGCAAACCTTTTTAGTCCTCGGTCACACTGCTTATATTTCTAATAAAAAATTGATCTGCCTTTGAACATTGGGAGAACATGCAGCATATAGATTTTTATTAAATTAATTAATTAATAATCCTGATATTGGTGCTGGGCAAAACAGTAGAAGCTATTATTAAAACAAAATCAATGACCAGAGGGGCTTACAATCCAAGGGCCTGATTTATTAAGGCTATTCTACCATTCTGTGTCTATGGGAAAAATGCTTAGTAAATGAGGCCCTAAGATTGTACATGTGGCAATGGAGGCGAAGCAATTTGTTCAAGGTCATAAGACGTGGCAGTTGATATAGTATATTTGACTTTTAAGAAGGTAATAAAAAAAAATCCCCTAATGAGGCTCCTAATGAAATTAAAAAAGTCATGAAATAGTAGGCAGTATCCTATTGTAGACTGGAAATTGATTAAAAGACATAAAACAGCGAGTAGGACTAAATAGCCAGTTTTCCAAATGGAGAAAGTTCATTAGTGGAGTTCCACGGGGATCAGTATTGAGACCTTTTGTGTAACATTTATTTCATAAATGATCTGGAAAAGGGAATGACCAGGGAGGTGAACAAATTTGCTGATGATAGCCTAATTGTCTCCTTAGCTCCAGGAGCACATAGAAAGAAAACTGCTGCAAAAAAAAGATAGAAAAGGAAAAATTATAGAACATTTCAAAAACTGCAGTGAAGCCAGAAAATTGTAAAATTTGCAAGGTTTTTACAGATGCACTTTACAGCATTTCTGTTCATACCTTAATGTCAATGGCGCAATCAAATAAGCAACTTGCTTTGTAAAGTAACCAACCTTAACATAAGTGTAGCCTGCTACCTCTCTCGTATGTCCCCAAGCATGCCATTTTGTTTCTATAATGCATCTAGTCTCTTACTATCTCATCTAACATCTGTGTGAAGACCCGATAAGCAGTTCTCACTTCCTGACAGCAGGAGCCCCTGAGGTCCTCTGTTCCTTGGCCCGTACTTTCTGCTCGTGGCCATCTTGTTTCCTGTCTGGACACACATATATTCCAGGCTTCCAGTCAGCAGGTTACCAGAGCTTGGTTTTCATTCTCTAGCCCCTTCAGAGTCCTGCTTCCAGAGTTTGTCTGGTTGCATTGACTTCAGAATATTCTTTGGTTCTCTGGATCTACTGACTCATGTTATCTGGTCTTCTTGATTCCAGTTCGTTTGTACTTCATACGGAGTCCTGGTTTGGGGCTACTACTTAAGCCCTGCCAGCCACCAGCATCTGAGGGCTCCAGCTAAAGGCAGAAGACACCCCGTCGCTGTTCCATCTGAGCCTGTCTGATTCACCTTACCAGTGTTCTGGCCATTCTGGCCTCAGGGTTACAAGCTGGAAGTGACATTTTAGGGCTAGTCTCCTTAAACAATTCTGCAAAACAAAGTTCTATTTCTCATTTTATGCAATTCTATGTTTGCTTATTCATAACTGATACATATTTCTAAATATGACTGCTTGTAGATTTATGCATAGAGTTGGAACAATGACAATGTCAATAAACTTCTCTTAGAGCTACATAATGAATCTTCTTCAGGACAATCCAGCAAACAAGCATCCCAATTAAATGCAAACATGCACATTTAATACCAAAACTCTCTAGCATATGGTTGGTTAGTGCATTATTGAAATGCAGTGTGATATATGGATTTGATTGGCACAAAATGTTAAGGGCATGGAAACCACATAATTTAACAAGTCTTCAATCATTTTGCTTTGAATTTATTTTCAAATGTCAAGGATAAATGTTAGTAGTTTGGCTTTACAAAATGTTTCACATGGTTCCAATAGTTTAGAGAATGACAGGTGGTGGTTAATGAGACAATCATTTTTTTAATCCGTTAACATCTTAGTCCTTGCCCTACCAGCTGTCTTCCCAATTTCCCCCACCCCCACCATCATCTTCATTCTTGCTAAAGGGTAGTACCATATCGCACACTGACAAAATACAAACAGAAAGCTGTTGCCTATCAATATTTTTAAAAACCAATAAGCACATTTTAATCCTCTAGTACAGTGGTTCTCAACCTTTTTTCTGTCAGGACACACCTGACAGATGGTTCTCACATGTGTGACACACTGAACCCGTGACCATCACCAGGCTAAATGTAAACATATACTTTGTATCTACAGGATCCACCCTGACCCCCCAACAATGGCTACAGAACAGAACTAGGACATTCCCCGTTCAATTTACCATACAAAAAGATATTTCTGGTGTAATCTCAGTAACAGCAACATAAACACTCTCTTCTAGCAGGCACAATAGCCCTCCTTATGAAAAAACAGTAATTTACCACCAATACATGTCCTATTGAGAAAATACAACAAATAGTATTGATACAAATGCCTACATGCTAGTAAAATACCTCACCTCGGTCACACACATAGAATCGACCTTCACCAAATTACAAATATGGAAACAGAAACTGGAATGGAAACCCAAAAAAGTCACTCTGCATTCTGTACAAAACAAAAATATAGCACCTATCAGACTTCCAGGATCTGCAATAATGTATACAAACTAATGCGCACAAAGTTACACCTGCATTATGGAACTCAAACAGTAACAACCCTACCTATGAAAAGGCAGCACTGAAAAAATTACACCAGGCCCTAAACACCAATACACCTCCTATTAGGAAAACAGAACAAGCCAAGCTGCTATAGATCCCTACCAAGAAACTACAAGCTCGCAGAACACTCTTAGCTGGGTCACACATCCAGAACACAGACAGACCCTCACCAAATACAGAATAAAATGACCATAAAGCTAATGTTTTTTGTTTTTGCGTTGTTACACTGCATACAGAGTTTGGCTTCTTGCTGTTTACAGTTCAGTTTTTGTCTCCACATTTCAATTTATACATTCCTGGAGAAATATAAAATAATTCTAAAACTAGAATATAATAAATGTTTCAAAACAACTGATAAATGGAATAACATCCAGTCATTAAAAATTTTCAAAATTATTAAAATTTCTCCAAACACCAATAAAATATTTCTAATAGTAGACACATCACATAATACCCAACAATTAAAATGGCAGTCAGTCAAGAAAGACAAACTTAAAAAGCCATCTTTACTTATCCTCTCCAGTAATTCTCCTACACCTTTCTCTTGTAAGCCAATAGCACATACCAGAAGCAGCAAGGGCTGATGAAGCTCTGTCCTCACGCTCTTCTTCCTTCAGGCCCATGACTAGTCACACACACACTTACACTTTCTCTCTCTCACACACAGTAACCTCCTTGACCAATCTCTCTTTCTCACACACACCAGTCACCTCCCTGACCAATATCTTTCTCTCCCTCAAATACACCCACCAGTCACCTCCCTTACCAATGTCTCTCTCTCCCTCAAACCCACCCACCAGTCACCTCCCTTACCAAAGTCTCTCTCTCCCTCAAACCCACCCACCAGTCACCTCCCTTACCAATGTCTCTCTCTCCCTCAAACACACCCACCAGTCACCTCCCTTACCAATGTCTCTCTCTCTCCCTCAAACCCACCCACCAGTCACCTCCCTTACCAATGTCTCTCTCTCCCTCAAACACACCCACCAGTCACCTCCCTTACCAACGTCTCTCTCTCTCCCTCAAACACACCCACCAGTCACCTCCCTTACCAATGTCTCTCTCTCTCCCTCAAACACACCCACCAGTCACCTCCCTTACCAATGTCTCTCTCTCCCTCAAACACACCCACCAGTCACCTCCCTTACCAATGTCTCTCTCTCTCCCTCAAACACACCCACCAGTCACCTCCCTTACCAATGTCTCTCTCTCCCTCAAACACACCCACCAGTCACCTCCCTTACCAATGTCTCTCTCACACACACACACATACATACACCAGTCACCTCCCTTACCAATGTCTCTCTCTCCCTCAAACACACCCAAAAGTCACCTCCCTTACCAATGTCTCTTTCTCTCTCATACACACACACACACACCAGTCACCTCCCTGAACAATCTCTTTCTCTCTCTCACACCAGTCACATCCCTGACCAATCTCTCTCTCACACACACACCAGTGACTTTCCTGAGCAGTCTCTCTTACGTACAACACACACACATTCTCTCATACACTTACACACATGCTGGCTCATTCTGTCTCAGTCACTCACCCCCACCTCCACCACCACACATGGCAGCCACAGCACAAGGTAGCTCGTATGCTGCTATTAAAAGCAGAGTCCTGACAGGCTGGAAACTGCAGCAGGAGTGACCTCCCCCACCCAGCAGCGGCAAGGCAGCAGCACTTAACTGTTTGCTTGTGCTGCTATCAAGGCACAGAGCAGTCAGCCTAGAATATAATTCTTTGCTTTTTCTTCTCACCATCCCAGCCTTTTATTTATTTATTTTTTTTGCAGTTTGATTATTATTTTTATATTTTCTTGCTGGGGTCGCACTGGCAAGGGGAGGTCGGAGCTAGGGCAAGGGAGGGGAGGCATCGGCACCGTACTCCTGCAGCCTCTGGCAAAGTTGTCAGCCAGCACCGATCTTCAGCTCTGGGTCTGGGCAGCTAATGAATGGATTTCCCCAACAGCCGCGCGGCAAGAAATCCTGGTGGCTACATTCTCAGCTGACTGCTTAGTGCTGCGATGATCACAGTATAGGCAAACTGCTGAGTATAGCGGGGCTGGGGAGAGCCTTGGGATGCAATTTCTGCAGCAGTAGCATGCATGCATGGCCTTTTCTTCTTCCCGCGTGCCTGGTAAACATCACTTCCTCTTCTGGTCCCACAGGGGCGGGAAGAAGAAAAGGTCATCTACCTGTTGCTGGCTTCCACAAACACTGCTGCCGTTCCCCTCAGCGCTTGAATGTGCTGATAGCCCGGGCAGGAATGGCAGCAGTGTTCGTCTCACTGAGGTGAAAGGGGGGTAAAGAGCAGCGGATGCGTGACACACCTGCCGGTGCTTCACAACACATTAGCGTGCCGCGACACACCGGTTGAGAACCACTGCTCTAGTAATTGCATACAGATATTTTATTTGCATGTAGTTCATGGGGATTATGCACACATCTCGTGCAACCAGTCAGTTCAGTAGAAATGGTGGCAAACAATCTGAAGCAGGATAAGAGATCTGCATTTTACAATACTCAATCTTACTTAGTTGCACTCTCTTTTATAATGTGCCCTGTCAAAGAACGTATCATTCTAAAAAAAAAAAAAAAAAAAAAGTCTGAGTTCCTATTAGGGTTGTCACTTGGTTATGGCCAAGGTAATGTTTTTACAGAAGTGCTCCCCATAAGTTTGTCACCTGACTGGACTGAAATGCAATTCAAGACAACTTGCCTTATATCAAAATGAACTTAATGTTCAATGTCTGTTAAATATATGGCTAGAAAACTTTCAAATGACTTTCAAAGCAGCAGAATCAGAGAAAAAACCCTGTATATTCTCCCTAACTGAGATACTAAAATATGGATCCTCTCATGACCTGATTTAAGAGGCTCTCAATTACCGTATTTTTCGCTCCATAAGACGCACTTTTTTTCCCCCCAAAGTGGGGGGAAAATGTATGTGCGTCTTATGGAGTGAATATAAAAAAAACAAACAAAAATCTAACAACCCCCCCCCTTGACTCCCCCAAGACCTGCCGACTTAGTTTACCGCAACCCCCCACCCTCCTGACCCCCCCAAGACCTGCCAAACGTCCCTGGTGGTCCAGCGGGGGTCCAGGAGCGGTCCGGGAATGATCTCCTGGGCGTGGGCCGTCGGCTGCCAGTAATCAAAATGGCGCCGACGGCCCTTTGCCGTCACTATGTCACTGAGACCGACCAATAGCAGCGGTCGGTCCCAGTGACATAGTGAGGGCAAAGGGCCGTCGGCGCCATTTTGATTACTGGCAGCCGACGGCCCACGCCCAGGAGATCGTTCCCGGACCGCTCCTGGACCCCCGCTGGACCACCAGGGACGTTTGGCAGGTCTTGGGGGGGTCAGGAGGGTGGGGGGGTGGCGGTAAATTAAGTCGGCAGGTCTTGGGGGGGGGTCAGGAGGGGGGGTTGTGGTAAATTAAGTCGGCAGGTCTTGGGGGGGTCAGGAGGGTGGGGGTTGCGGTAAATTAAGTCAGCAGGTCTTGGGGGGGGTCAGGAGGGTGGGGGGTTGCGGTAAATTAAGTCGGCAGGTCTTGGGGGGGTCAGGAGGGTGGGGGTTGTGGTAAATTAAGTCGGCAGGTCTTGGGGGGGTCAGGAGGGTGGGGAGTTGTGGTAAATTAAGTCGGCAGGTCTTGGGGGAGTCAGGAGGGTGGGGGGTTGTGGTAAATTAAGTCGGCAGGTCTTGGGGGAGTCAGGAGGGTGGGGGTTGTTAATTTAAAGTGTGGGATGGGGGGGGGGTTTGGGGGGGGAGGGGTTCCCAGAGAAAAAAGTTTTCTGATCTGGGGAGTGGACCGAAATGGCCCTCCCCAGACCCGAAAACAAAATGGGGAGAAAAAAAAAAGCTATGCACTCCCCTAATTTGCTCCAGAAGACGCCCAGACGCAGAGCCGGTTTAGCACAATTTTTTTTTTTTAATTTTCCCCCTCTGAATCCTAGGTGCGTCTTATGGTCAGGTGCGTCTTATGGAGCGAAAAATACGGTAAATATTCATGATGGAAAACAATAACAAAAAAAATCTTTTGATAACAGAGCTCTGGGACCAAGGTCCTTGCTCGCGATTAACCCTGAGACTTTATATTACATTCTCTTAGCTGACAAAATTAGAATGGATCTTTCCACACATTCTGAAGGAAATCTTTCTTTCTTGTGCATCATATCATCATCAAAAGCAAATGATGCCATTCATTAACCATGTCATATCACAGCAGTTTCCAAAGGCATGTCACATTTTTCCCTTTTAAATCAAATCAGTTGGGATACGATACTAGTATTTATACAGCAAAAATATCAGAGGAGAAAAATTGTTCATTTATTTTTTTTTTATAATTTAAATTTTATTAACCGGTAAGATTAAGAACATAAGAAATTGCCATGCTGGGTCAGACCAAGGGTCCATCAAGTCCAGCATCTTGTTTCCAACAGAGGCCAAACCAGGCCACAAGAACCTGGCAATTACCCAAACACTAAGAAGATCCCATGCTACTGATGCAATTAATAGCAGTGGCTATTCCCTAAGTAAACTTGATTAATTTATCGTTAATGAACTTCTCCTCCAAGAACTTATCCAAACCTTTTTTGAACCCAGCTACACTAACTACACTAATCACATCCTCTGGCAACAAATTCCAGAGCTTTATTGTGCATTGAGTGAAAAAGAATTTTCTCCGATTAGTCTTAAATGTGTTACTTGCTAACTTCATGGAATGCCCCCTAGTCCTTCTATTATTCGAAAGTGTAAATAACTGATTCACATCTACTCATTCAAGACCTCTCATGGTCTTAAAGACCTCATTAATATCTCCCCTCAGCCATCTCTTCTCCAAGCTGAACAGCCCTAACCTCTTCAGCCTTTCCTCATAGGGGAGCTATTTCATCCCCTTTATCATTTTGGTTGCCCTTCTTGTACCTTCTCCATCGCAAGTATATCTTTTTTGAGATGATGCGACCCAAATTGTACACAGTATTCAATGTGCAGTCTCACCATGGAGCGATATAGAGGCATTATGACATTTTCCGTTTTATTAACCATTCTCTTCCTAATAATTCCTAACATTCTGTTCACTTTTTTGACTGCTGCAGCTCACTGAGCAGATTTTAAAATATTATCCACTATGATGCCTAGATCTTTTTTACCTGGGTGGTAGCTCCTAATATGGAACCTAATATCGTGTAACTACAGCAAGGGTTATTTTTCCCTATATGCAACACCTTGCACTTGTCCACATTAAATTTCATCTGCCACTTGGATGCCTAATCTTCCAGTCTTGCAAGGTCCTCCTGTAATGTATCACAATCCGCTTGTGATTTAACTACTCTGAATAATTTTGCATCATCCGCAAATTTGATAACCTCACTTGTTGTATTCCTTTCCAGATCATTTATATATATATGTAGCACAAATACAGATCATTTATTTATTTATAGCACAAATACAATAAATAAGAATAGATAAATTCAATTTACAATGACCAACCATGTACATCAACAATACTATCCAAGCAACTCAGATTTCTTGTTTCAACTCCTGCCCCAAACAATAAACAATCTCACATCATGTAGCTATGACCACCTGTTTACCAATCGTTGGAAGCTCTAATTTCCCACATCTGCTGGTATATACAATAAGGATATTTTTGGATCTTTGGGTACAATTATTTCCACTCATATTCTTAATAAAGCTAAGCACTTCAAACCACAATTTCGCAATCACTGGACACTCCCACCACAAGTGGAAAAATGTGCCCACAGCTCCACATCTCTTCCAACATCTATCATTAGAGCCTTTAAACATTTAACTCGGCCTAACAAGCGTAAGATACCACCTGTACAACACCTTGACCCATTTTATTTGATTAAAGTGGAAACTAAACTCCTGCTAATGACAGTGAAACATTGATCCCACTCTCTTTCTTCTAGGGCACCCCCCAAGTCAACTTCCCAGGCAATTTGACATGCCATTTTCACCTTTAGTTCCTTATTCAAAAAGACATAAATCCTAGAAATTGGCTTTTTAAACAGATCCACCTGGTCATGGTAGTTTTCAAAGAGTGTTTTGCCCTGTTTTAGCTTCGTACCAATCTTTGCAGAACAGAAAAAGTGGATTAGCTGGTTATAAGGAAATCAATCAACCTCTAACAAAGGATACATCTGTTGTAATTTGTGAAATGGTATCAAGCCCTGCCCTTCCCAAATCTGCTCCCATCTGATTAGTCCCTTCCCTTCCATCTCTTTATCACCTTTTGTTCAGTCCCTGGAGTACAATTCTTATTAAAGAGGAAGATGGCTAAGTGGTAAGCCTGCTTTTCTCCCACCAACCTTGATTTCCACTTTCCCCACACCTTTAGGACCAGACTGGAAAAGGGAGACAAACCAGAAAGCCGAAGCGTCCCTCCTTGCCAAATTAACGTTCAATGGAGGGGCTCCTGCCCTAGTCTTGGCTACCCTAGCCCTAGGCTTAAGTTCCCCATCCTTATGCGAATGTATTAAAGCACTCAACTGGGATGCAGCAAAATATCACATTAAGCTAGGGACATTAAAACCCCTTCTTATCCTCTCTTGAAAGAGAAACAATCTAGAAACACTAGGGCACTGACATTTTCTGATGAACCTGAGTAGTTTCTGCTGCCATTATGTCAAGAAAAAAAAATCTGGTACGTCCACTGGTAAGGTCTGAAAAAAAAAATACCAAAAATGGCTATCATTTTAATGATAGCCACCCTCCCCAACCAGGAAAAATCTGTCCTATCCCACCTGTCTAAATCTTTTTGTATACTTGATACTAAAGGAACATAATTAAGCTGAAACAGCTCATCCATACTGGGTTCTATTTTTATCCACTTCTGCGCTTACCCGGAAAGGAAGCTTTTCCCTTATGCCCACCAATTGCTCCCCAGGCACAGACATTCAATAGCTCTGATTTATCCTCATTTACCTTAAACCCTGTCACTGTCCCAAACATTCTCATTTCTATCAGCAGTGCTTCAAGTGATATTTCTGGATTAGTCACCGTAAACAGAAATGTCATCCACAAACATTGATAATTTATAATTATGGTGACTCACCAGCACCCCCTGGACCCGTGGATTGCAATTCACCCTTTCTGCAAATGATTCTAAAGATAGAGCAAACAGCAGTGGTAACAGAGAGCAGACCTATCTGGTGCCTCTTTTTACCTTTTTACTCCAAATGAAGTCAAATAACCTCCATTGATCTTAAGGCAGATCTTTGTATAAACGCTGAATCCACCCAATAAAATTGGTCCCCAACTGTATTTTCTTTAACACTTTAAATAGAATGGCCAGTGGACCTTGTCAAAGGCTCTCTCTCAGCATCCACTGCTAGCAATACTGCCGGAACATTGTCATCTTGTGCCTGCCAAATTAATTCCAAAACCCTCCGAATATTATCTGAAGCTAGCCTCCTGGGGACAAAGCCTGATTGGTCTTCATACATAAGGAAAGGAGCCACCATCACTAAACGTATTGCTAGTATCTTGACCAAAATTTTCAGATCTATATTAATTAGGAAAATTGGCCTGTATGACCCACGTAACGTGTGATCTCTTCCCCCCTTTTGCCAATATGGTTATCCCAGCTATGTTAGCCTCTGATGAGACTGTACCCCATGTCCGCAGAGAATTGAACACGTCCACTAGCGGCTGGATTATCACAGACTGAAATGTTTTATAGAACTTGGTGGTGAACCCGTCTAGTCCTGGAGATTTTCCCAATTTTAATCCCTGAATGACTTGATCCACCTCACTATGATAGATTTCCCTATTCAAAAGTTCCTTGGCCTCCTTCGGCAGAGTAGACAGTTTTACACCCTGCAGATATTGTGTAATGTCCTGTTCCTTCATATTTTTATCTGAAGTGTAAAGCTCCTAATAGAATCTTGTAAACCTATTGCTAATTTCCTCCGATTCATACAAGAATGCACTCGTATGACTTTTAGTTTTATTGATAAAATTCTGTGTGGCCCAATCCTTCGATTTCCTCACCAACAGTCTACCGGATTTGTTACTAATTTCAAAATCCTTTGCTTTAAGATATCTGATACACTATTTTAGCCAGATCAAGTGCCTACAGTTCTCTCTTCGCTGCCTCCAGCTCCGCTAACCTGCATGGATCCAGAAACCTTTTGTGGCTCAGTTCCAATCTAGCTATATGTTGCAAAATAAATAACCTTTTATCTGCCCACTCTCTTTTAAGATAAGTAGCTCTGGAGATCAGTTCACTCCGCACTACTACTTTCAAACATTCCCATACCATACCCGGGGAGACATTCTGTCCTGTTAAAGTCTAAGCATTCCCGTACCTCACCCACAAGTGAATCAGTAAAGGTTTTATCATATAACAGTCTGTCATTTAAGCACCAGTAATGCCTGCCAGCACTCCTACTCATTTTCAATGCTAACCAGACTGGAGCATGATCTGACCAATTAGCCACCTCAACCTCATCTACAAGATCAACCAAGGATTTATCAATCAAAAAGAAATCCAATTGTAAGACTGATGCACATTGGAAAAATAGGTATAATTCCACAGGGTAGGGTTTTTAAATCTCCATATATCTACTAATGCACGCTCAGAGATCACATTTTTAAGTGCCTGTCTAAGACTCTTTGGCCCCCTAACCCTGACCCTGTATTATCAAGGTATGGGTGGATATATTGTGAGACTGAAATCCCCAGGTAGAATGTGATCCTCAGCCCACCCCACCAAGAGAGTAGAAATGCTGTTGAAAAAGGGGCCCTAATCTACATTCAGAGCTAAATATTGTTTAGGAAAGAATTTATCCCACAACAAGCATTCTTTGTGTTTGGGTAAATGGGTTTCTTGACAGAAAATTACATTGGCCCACAAATCCTGAGTCTCTTGAAACAGAAGCTTGTGCTTAGCTGGGGAATTTAATCCCTTTTATTAATAGAAACCACTTTCAGTCCCCCCCCTCAATAAACAATAACTCCACTACCTTCCTGCTCTAAGTCCCCCCCTATAATAACACTGTATGACAGAACATCACTCACCCACCAATTTGTTGTAAAGCCTCATTAACCAACCACTGCATCTCCCAAACCCCCTCGTCCCCATCCCCACCTGACACACATTGACTTCCCTTCTCTGCGGACCCCCTCTTCAAAGACTGAAATAGTACCACATCGCCACCCTGTCCAATCCCCAACCCCCACAACATATATATAACTGGCGTTATCTACTCTTGATTAATGGATCCTCCCCTCCTCTGAATACCTGGATAGCATGGATACCGACTCTAACATGTGGACTATCTCTAGTCTGGACTACCTCTAGTCCGGAATTTGTTTCTCTCCCTTTAACTTAACTTTATATTTTTCTTCTAGCTTCCTAAGCTTCCAAGTTCACAGTCCTCGTTTTAATGTAACTTTGTTTTTTCCTTTATCTAGTTATTTTACCCCTGTTCGATGTAAACCGTCCTGATATGGTATTTTAACCATGAAGGTCGGAATAGAAAAATGTTAAATAAATAAATAAATATAAGAAGAATTCCCTTCTCTCCCCTGTTAAACAAGAAATATCGCCACTTAATCCTTGGAGACCTTATGGAAAACGACTGTTCCCAAACTCAAAGGTTTCCTAACTCCTCATGCCGGTGCTTTCTTAGACAAAAACAATCCACCAGAATGCCTCTGCAGCCTTCTATCTCCCTTTCCACTCTTTGCCACCTCAGAGGTTCACTACGTAGCCTTCCACTTTCTGCAGCTCGCACAGTGATATCAGAAGATGAAATATCCATACCTACTGCTTGCAAAATGTCCACCGCTTCTGCAGTGCTGAAGCTCAGGTCAAAAGGGAACAGCCACCTATATTTGATATTATTGCCACGGAACAGTGATACAATGTCCCAGAGCTCTCTTCACTTGCGCATGGTGGAAACTGCCAAATCCTGATATACTTCCACCTTATGTCCCCTTCACAACACTGGCCCTGACTTCCTCACTGCCACAACATTCTCTTTTTGAGAAAAGCTATGAAAACAAGGAATAATGTCTCATGGTAAATTATTACATACAGTTCCCAGTACTTGTGCGCTCTTTCCAGTTTTATCACCGGGACCTCCGCTGACTCTGATTCTGAGTTCAAAACTATCGCACATATGCTGGAAACCAATTAAGAACATAAGAAGAACATAAGAGCATGCCATACTGGGTCAGACCAAGGGTCTATCAAGCCCAGCATCCTGTTTCAAACAGTGGCCAATCCAGGCCATAAGAACCTGGCAAGTACCCAAAAACTAAATCTATTCCATGTTACAGTTGTTAGTAATAGCAGTGGCTATTTTCTAAGTCAACTTAATTAATAGCAGGTAATGGACTTCTCCTCCAAGAACTTATCCAAACCTTTTTTAATCACAGCTACACTAACTGCACTAACCACATCCTTTGGCAACAAATTCTAGAGTTTAATTGTGTGTTGAGTGAAAAAGAGCTTTCTCCGATTAGTTTTAAATGTGCCACATGCTAGCTTCATGGAGTGTACCCTAGTCTTTCTATTATCTGAAAGAGTAAATAACAGATTCAGATCTACCTGTTCTGGACCTCTCATGATTTTAAACACCTCTATCATATCCCCCCTCAGCCATCTCTTCTCCAAGCTGAAAAGTCCTATCCTCTTTAGTCTTTCCTCATAGGAGAGCTGTTCCATTCCCCTTATTTTGGTCGCCCTTCTCTGCACCTTCTCCATCACAACTATATCTTTTTCAAGATGCGGCGACCAGAATTGTACACAGTATTCAAGGTGCGGTCTCACCATGGAGCGATACAGAGGCATTATGACATTTTCCATTTTATTCACCATTCCCTTTCTAATAATTCCCAAAATTCAGTTTGCTTTTTTGACTGCCGCAGCACACTAAACTGATAATTTCAATGAGTTATCCACTATGACGCCTAGATCTCTTTCTTGGGTGGTAGCTCCTAATATGGAACCTACCATTGTGTAACTACAGCATGGGTTATTTTTCCCTATATGCATCACCTTGCACTTATCCACATTAAATTTCATCTGCCATTTGGATGCCCAATTTTCCAGTCTCACAAGGTCTTCCTGCAATTTATCACAATCTGCTTGTGATTTAACTACTCAACAATTTTGTATCATCTGCAAATTTGATTACCTCACTCATCGTATTTCTTTCCAGAGCATTTATAAATATATTGAAAAGTACGGGTCTCAATACAGATCCCTGAGGCACTCTACTGCCCACTCCATTCCACAGAGAAAAATGTCCATTTAATCCTACTCTCTGTTTCCAGTCTTTTAGCCAGTTTGTAATCCACAAAAGGACATTGCCACCTATTCCATGACTTTTTACTTTTCCTAGAAGCCTCTCATGAGGAACTTTGTCAAACGCCTTCTGAAAATCCAAATACACTACATCTACTGGTTCACTTTTATCTACATGTTTATTAACTCCCTCAAAAAAGTGAAGCAGATTTGTGAAGCAAGACTTGCCTTGGGTAAAGCCATGCTGACTTTGTTCCATTAAACCACGTCTTTCTATATTTTCTATGATTTTGATATTTAGAACACTTTCCACTATTTTTCCTGGCACTGAAGTCAGGCTAACTGGTCTTTAGTTTCCCAGATCGCCCCTGGAGCCCTTTTTAAATATTGGGGTTACATTAGCCACCCTCCAGTCTTCAGGTACAAGGATGATTTTAATGATAGGTTACAAATTTTTACTAATAGGTCTGAAATTTCATTTTTGATTTCCTTCAGAAGTCTGGGGTGTATACCATCCGGTCCAGGTCATTTACTACTCTTCAGTTTGTCAATCAGGCCTACCACATCTTCTAGGCTCACCGTGATTTGGTTCAGTCCATCTGAATCATTACCTATGAAAACCTTCTCCGGTACGGGTATCTTCCTCCTCCACCAGTGTTCCGGCGGGGGTGGGTCCCCACTGACTCGGGCTCGGCAGCCCGTCGGCCATCTTTAATTCTGCTGCTTTCTCTGGCAGCTTTTTTTCCCGCTGCGGTTTCCCAGACATGTCGCTGTTGCCATACCAAAAGTCGGCAAGCTGCCGTTGGGTAGCCACGAGGGAGGCGAGGCTTAGCGTCTGGGGCTAAAAGAAATCGCAGAATGGCGGTATGAAACGGCTCCGTTTGGGGGGAGGACTGGGAGCAGACTAGGCTTGCAACCTACCCGTGCATCAGATCACATGGTCCTCCTTGGTTTCCATTTTTAAAAAACTGCATACAATGAAGTTTCATTTGCTGCGTCTCAAATAAATAAAGTTCTTTTGAGTTCCCCGCAGCAGAGATTTAAAACAATATAGATTTCATCCATGAAAAGTTGTCCATTTTTGAGGGTATTTCAGCATAATTATATTCTATGATAGCTTCAGATTACTTCAGTACTACTATATCATAGGCAAATTGAAAGATTAAAGTTTCACCTCGGATCTTACTTAGCATGTCATGTAACATTTCATAACATATTTCTGACTCTGGTATTACTATAATTATGAAAAAAAGCTTATGTTCCCTTCATTAGGGGAAAAAACATTGAATCAAAATAAGTTCAGCTGAATACTGAAGCTTCTTTCATGCATTTTTCTTTTTGGAAGATTGTGTATTGTTATGAGATCATATTAAAAACTTAAAAAAGAACTGGATCAGGCCAGTCCAGGGGCAAGTCATATGCACTGCCATACAGGTCTCTGGTTTGATCCTTGAGTTGGTTCCTCCAAACCCTTGGTTGACTAGGGGTGGGGATGATGCATAAGCAGTGCTCCTACCATGTGACAGAGGCGGCCAATCGCACCGATAGCCACTGTCACACAGTAAGGGCAAAGGGCCATCGGTGCCATTTTGATTACTGGCAGCTGACGGCCCGAGAGTGGGAGATCACTCCCGGGACCCCCTCTGGACCACCAGGGAATTTCGGCAAGTTTTTTGGGGGGGAGGGGTTGTAATTAATCAAATTTGAAGGGCTGGGGTGGGTTTCAAGTATCGTTTCGGGGGGGGGGGGGAGCCGAAATAAAATCGGCCCAAACCACGGGTAAACAAAATTTCCCGTGGCGGGCCAATATAAGTCTGGGGGAGGGGGGGTCGGGCAAGTCTTGGTGTGCAACCGTGCATCCACCTATAACTAGGGCTTAGTTTTGGAGTAGTTTTGGAGCTTATATTTCAAGCTCACTTCAAAAATCCTGAAAACTCAAGCAAGGGCTTTTTTTCAGGGTAGGGTTTATTTTCGGGGAAACACGGTATATATAATCATTGAATATATGTTAGTTTTCATTGCATATGCATGGGCATATTAGGTTCTGGCTATAATCATGTAACAAGATGAAGCTTTATTCAGAACACACAGAATACTGGATAAGATATGTCATACTGGGTCAGACCAAAGGTCCATCAAGCCCAGTATACTGTCTCCAACAGTGGCCAATCCAAATCACAAGGACCTGGCAAGTACCCAAACATTAAATAGATCCTATACTACTAATGCCAGCAACAAGCAGTGGCTATTCCCTATTAATAGCACTTTATAGACTTCTCCTCCAGGAACTACCATATACATTCATGTATAAATCGAAATATTTTACCCTCAAAAATGGTCCTAAAAATCGCAGTCATCTTATCCATGGGTCAATTTACATAGTGCTGGTACGACGGCACTTTCAGTTCTGCAGGCATGTCCTCCCTCCTCTCAAGCCAGGGTCTGATTGGCACACTTAGAACCACGTGGTTCGAAGCACACCACTGGGCTGCCGCAGGGGAGGGGGGAGGAGGGAGGACATGCCTGAACGACCACAAGTTAGTCGTCATCATAGCAGCAGCGATGGATCCGGAGGAGTTGTAGGGAAGAAGCTGTCCTACCACTACACTGAGAGACTGCGAGGGAGGAGGAAGGATGTTACTGAGGAAGTGCCATCATTGTCCAGATAGCAGCAGGTGAGTTAAGGAATCAGGAGGGAGGAAGGATTCAAACAGAAGTGACAGCCATGAGGGAGGGAGGAAAGGATTCAGTCAGCAGGGACAGCCATGGCGTAAGGAGGGAAGGAAGGATTCAAACAGGAAGGACAGCTATGGGAGAGGGAGGGAAATATTCAACCAAAAGGGACAGCCATGGGGAAGGATTCAGACAGCAGGGCCAGCCATTAGAATAATGACATCTTACACTCAGGAAAATGAGCGCTGAGAAGAAAAAGAGCTTCTTAGACCGCATCGCTGACACGGAAGATTATAGAATGTGCAAAGGGGCCAATAATTGTGTAGCTGCAGGAGAATTTGACATTAGTGAAAAACTCGTCAGATTGGCAAAAAAATGAAGAAAAGCTGCTAGAAATGCCAAAGTAAAAGAAAGCCTTACGTTTCAAAATTGCGTCTTTTGAAGGAACAGAAAAGGATTTGAATCCCTGGTTAATGGAATGCAGACAGAATGGCTACATTGTAACTAGCTCGAGCATTAGGATTCATGACCTTCAAATGGCAAAAGAAGAAAAATATTCAGCAAACGAAGGTCTGAAAGATTCACAGCATCATCTGGTTGGTGTTTGCGGTTCATGAACCTATATGGGTCATGCCTTCATCAGCGCACAAAGATTTCACAGAAACTGATAAAGAGATGAAAAAATCTGTTTGTTCCAGAAATTCATTATTCAGCAGAGAATAAAGAATAATTTCAGTACGAATAACCTTGGTAATATGAATGAAACACCTACGATATTTGATACTCCTGGCAATCGCACTGTACCTGGCATTGGTAAGAAGACCATGCTTGTAAAAACAATGGTCATGAGAAGACCCATTTCACGGTAGTCCTGTCTTGCCTGGCAGAGGGCATAAAACTACGTCTAGTGGTAATATTCAAGAGGAAAATGATGCCAAAGAACCTAAAAATTCCAGCAGGCGTTACTGTTTGGGTTCATCCTAAAAGCTGGATGGAAGAGGAGGGAATGAAATGGTGGCTGTGCAATGTGTGGGGTAGGCGACCAGGTGCGGAGCAAAGAAAACGACCATCGCTATTGGTGTGGGATATTTTCCGCGCACATATAACAAGAGGATGTGAAGGACGATGCAAAGAAAATGGCGATCACATTAGCATTGATTCTAGGAGGTCTGACATTAATGCTCTATCCGTTAGATATCTGTCTCAACAAGCCTTTCAAGGACCAATTGCGGCATATGTGGCAACAATGGATGAGTTCTGGTCATGCTAAGTTAACAAAAGGAGGGGAACCTGATGAAACCAGACATTGATTTGGTAGTGAAATGGGTAAAAGATGCCAGGGAGTCAATTCCACCAGAAATGTTCAAGAATTGATTCCTGAAAGGCGGCATTAGTAATGCTATTGATGGATCAGAAGATGACATCTATGAAGACAAAGACGAATCAGCATCAGATGATGATTCAACAGATGGAGACAGCGAAGACAACATTTACACTAATGGCATCACCAAAAAACAGTTCCGCAATTTATTTGGACATTCAGATGATGAAGAATCGGACTTGGAAGGATTTGAATAAAAGAGAAGGATTCAAACAGCAGGGTCAGCCATGGGGGAAGGAGGCAAGGATTCATACAGCAGGGACATTTTCTTACGTTGTTAAATGATGTTTCTTATAAGACCCATTATTCTTCTTTTAAAAAATAAATAAAAGTAATTTTCTTAAGATATTGGTTTGTTTCTTAGTATGATTTCACCATTTCATAAAGCCCCTCACTGTGTGTACCTATTTAAAATTCTATAGGATGGCCGTCTAATAGTCTAAGGTGAGGTGTTAGTGGTGGTTTTGGGTTTAGGGGCCAGTTTTGCATGTAGAGTGAGACGTTCGAACAGCACAGTACACCTTGGTGAAGATTTGACATCATTTGGAGTGAGGAAAGTTTAACAAAGATGAAATTTTGATGAATCTAGAGGTAAGTTAGCCGGATGACTTAACCGGCTAAATCTGGTTGGGCCAAAGAGCTGTCCTAAAGTTAGCCGGCTATATTCAATAGTGCAGCTGCTTTATTGAACATACTTCCAAAGTTAGCCGGATATGTTTGCTAACTCTGCTATCCAGATTGTTTCTAAATATTGACCTTGCATTGTTTTAGTAGTGACATGCGTGCATATCATACTCTATAACTTACAATATGCAATTCTAGCTGTTAAAAGCCTACCTAAAAAACCAGGTTTTTATTCCATCCCTAAATTTAGAGAAATCTCAATACAAATCTCAATGGTCCATGAATTCCAAAGGACTGGGGCCTGGTAACTGAAAGCTAAAGTCTGATTTCAGATGAAGAAGGAACTCTTAGAAAATCCAATTAAGAGAAATGTAAAGATCTTGTGGGTGAATAAGGAGTTAACAGATCTGTGACATACTTGGGATGGCCTCTATAAACAGATCTGAAACCAAAGTTTAAATTTTATTCTAGCAAGAGCAGAAAGCCAGTGTAATTCCATTTACAATGGGCTAACATGATCGTAAATCTTCAGACAGTAAATCAACTTTTCAGCCATGTTCTGTAAAAGTTAGTCATATTAAAGAGATTACTGGAAGCCCCTAATAAAGAGCATTACTATAGTCAATGTGACTAAGAACAAGAGTGTGAGCCAATTTTTTGAGATCTTGGTGGTCTAGAAAGGATCTCAGATGATGGATATAATGAAGAAAGTAAAGGCAGACTTATACTAAAGTTGCTATTTGGTTAGTTATGGTAAATTCTGAAATCAGTTTAATACCTTCTTTTGTTGGCCAGCAGTTTTCTCCTGCACCATTGGGCTTTCAGTTCAAATTGCAACCAGCCGGGATACAATGCCACAAGCCTTCATTTGCAACTACCTGGAGCTTTCTCCCCAATTTATAATCCTTCTCCCAACTCACTTTAGCCTAGCCACTGCAGCAACAGTCCTCAGCCGGGGAGAGAAGGGGGAAGTGAGGAGGTGCAGGGAAGATGGACCAGGACTCCTGGAACCCTGCAGTCACAGGCTCCTAAGTCCGGACAATAGATGTTACCCATTGCATGATGGATGGGACTCCTTCCCAGGTGCTGTGAACACTTCTTCCACAGTACTCCCAAGCTCAGGGAGTAGGAGCCTGTACTGGGAGTCATTGCCAGGTCATCCGCATGACAGTGTGCAGAGCTTGCCAGTCAGTCATTAGGCTGGTCCTAATATTCTTAAGAGAGCTAGCACAACAGTCTGTCCCAGTATGGTTTTAAAGTCTTACTACAACTATAACCTGTTAATATTACCTTTTATTAAAATGTTTGCTAATGTAAAAGTTGAGTCTTATTTGTAATGGTGAGACTGCTAATGCAACTGCAATAAATGGAAAAACTCTAGCATTAAAAAAATACAGTTGAATGACGCAACATTTCCCTCCTCTTGCCAAGAAAACAGACACAGTAAAATGGGATATTTCTGGTATTACATTTGTTAAGATGGGCCAAGATGGTTCAGGGCAGCAATGGTTTCTCAACAGGTGTCCTCATTCTGTACACTGCCATACATTCACTCCCAATGAAAGAAGAAAAGTAATGCATGCTTGTTTAATCTTAAAATATCACATGCTTGTTTTTAAAAACAACTTCTCAAAAATTGTGAGGAAAATAGCTCCAGTCTCTTACCTCATTTTTGTGTTCCACCTCTCAGGCAAAGCAGATTACATTCAGATACTACAGATATTTCCCTGTTCCCAGAGGGCTCACAACCTAAGTTTGCACCTGAAGCAATGGAGGCATTTGTGACTTGCCCAAGGTCACAAGGAGCAGCAGCAAGATTTGAACCCTCGCTTCCCTGATTCTCAGCCTACTGCTCTAACCCACTAGGCTACTCTTCCACTCCTTGCTCACCAAAGAAATACATAATAGTGCCTATATGAACCTAGACAATTACTTTATGTAGAAAACTAATGTATTGGCTTCTAGGATGTTTAATAGAAGCCTAGCACAGTCAAACAAACAGATTTTATGAAAATATTTAACAGGGTCTTCTTATTTAGCTTATTCTAGTTTGTTAGCTCTGATTTCCTGTAGTCCAGCGATCTTGCCATACATGCTAACTCTATGACTAAGACAAAAAATGATACATGCTCTTTTGTAAGTTACATACAGCGAGTGCCTTCTGGACAGACATAAGTCACAGCATGTGTCCTCCTGCAGGAGTTCTCAGTGAGAGCCACACACAACTCTTATTTCCAGGCTAATGACAACGGATACTCATCACATGGATTTGCATATCTATGCCTAAGAACTAGGTTAATTTGCATAGCTTACCCTGAAAACAAGACACATCTGTGGCCTTCAAGGATCAGAATTGAGAGCACCTGCAGTGCTCTCACCTAGTGCAGTGGTACTCTCACCTAGTGCAGTGGTACTAAGACCAGTCCACATGTCCTCCTTAGCCAGTTTGGTTTTCAGGGTATCCCTAATGAATATGCATAAGATAAATTTGTATACACTGGAGACCCATTAGGGATTGCCTGAAAACCAGATGAATGAGGAGCCCTCGAGAACTGGTTTGAGCATCACTGCTCTAATGAATTTAAGCATAAAAGTGCAATTCTTACAGCTAATTCCATTGGCATGTCTTATAATTCTATATTCAGTGGTCTTATTTTCTGGATTAATCCTGCATTGTCCTCTTCTGTATCCATTTTTTTTTTTTATAAAAGAAAACACTGATCTCTTCTACAAGAAAGGCTTGCATAAATTGCAATTTATAAAAACATCTTATGAAAAGCTATCTAATGTTTGAAGATGTAAAATTAATGGCATCCATCCTCCTGATTAATTTTGAAACAGTTAGAGATCTGCTTCTTAAGAGTTGCAAGAAAATGAGTTTATTGTTCAGCAACTTATTTAAAATATCAGGCTCCACAATAAAGAACTGTATGACACTGGATACCAGAGATAGGCTATCCTGGAGATAACTGTCCTGAGGGTCCACGTGAGTCCACAGAGATTCAAAATCTGAATAGCAGTTCTATTTCTCTGTACTTATCATCCATATATTTCTAAACTCCTGAATAATACAGATGGCTCCTTGAAGTCAAAGGTTCCACATTTGTCTCCAAATAAAAGGTCTGGACTCTATGTGAAATGTATTCTCTCACAGGTCTATGTTTACACTAACACCTCAAAGACATATTTTTAAATTAATGATTGCAGTGATAACCTTTGCATTGCTATTCTGTGAGGCACAAAGGAGCATTTAATTACACCCGTCTTCTATTTTACTACTTTTGTGCAGCCATGGAGATCAGCATTGCTGCTGGCAGCCTGTTTGCTGGATTTCTTGTCCCTTTCCTTAGAAACAAAAACAAATCCATGAAAAAGGAAATACTTCCGTATTCTTATTTTCTTACACTGTCAATACATTTATTGATGAAATAGAAATTAAAAAAAGGTTTCCTTTAGATATAAGCCCTGCAACAAGGCAACATGGAGTCCTTAGTTAAAAATGCATTCAACTTTTGACTTGTCAGTAATACAATATTGCATGCTGTCATTCTTATCCTCTGTGCACTGTCCTGGGACTGCCCAGATGTTTTGTCCTCCTGTTCTGCTACCCTGAAGGCTTCGGCTTTTGAGCTGTTGCAGCAATCTCCTCTGCTCTCCTGACACTAGTTAATCTACAGCACTGTCAAAGCTGTCACATGAATTGTGAATCATGGCCTCTTGCTGAAATCACTTAAACCCCTCCAGAACGGCCTGAGGCAGACAGCTGCACCAGCCAGCACCCAAGCGAAGTCTTTCCTCACAGACGGGTTTACACATCATCCTCAGAAGAACCTAAAAGCCTGACTGACAGGCTCTACGTTTCATACAACAGAAATTTGTTAAAAACAAATTACCTGTCTTTTAAGTGAACACCTTCTTTTCCCCAACAACCCCCCACCACTGTTTTTGTTTCTTTTTCAAGAGATTTTCCTCTCTCTGAAAAACAACAGGAATCATTTTTCTCAAAACAAACTGGAATTAAAAAAGAATGCTGCTCTGGTACACTTAATATATTTTCCCATTTCTTCTTCCTTCTTTGGTGTTTCTCAGTGTAACATATAATCCTCCGCACCTGCAAAAGCTCCACAGACTGCAGCCTGCCAAGAATCCACCACATGACCTTGCTTCCATGACCAGAGATCCTGTAGTTAAAGAGAAAGAGAAATAAAAGTTCTTAAATATGTGAACCCATCTGAACGCCCTTTGGGTTAACCTTGAGGATGGGAACCTAAGGAAGAAGTTATTTTTGTGGCATTTTTTAATGATGTAATATGCGATGTTCCCAAGAAGCTTAACTTTGTGCTAACAGAAGCAACTGGAGTGGGAGAAAGATCAGGAATTAAAGAGTTGAAAGAAATCACTTTCAGATTTTAAATTTATAGAGCTTTTTTTGTGCCTGCAGCAATATAACTTTTCAAATATTTCCTGAATGTATTTTCTTTGATATGCAAATCAATGCATAGTACAACACTGAGAATAGCACACAAGATCCTGAATACAAATGATCTGTGCTTAAAAAAAAAATAAAAATCAGTCAGAATGAAAGACCTCTCTTTGTGAACTCTCCCAGTGTTTTTATTTGCAAAGGAGCCAATCCATCCCCAAATAAGGGTGGAGAAGCAACAACCGGGGTTGCACTCCACCTCCAGATCCCAAGGGCGAGGCACAAGGTTGGAGAGAAGAGGCTGGGGTGCAGGCCAGTGACCACAATATAAGTGTAGTCTGGCCTGCCCACCAGCCTCTTCTTTTGGCGGTTTCTTAGAAGAGCTCACCTGACAGATCATGTTGGCGTTTTTACCTTTGGACTGCTCCCGGTGGTGGTTCCTGTTGATGGGGGTCTCAGAGCCTCGCTCTCAGGCGATGCACCCCCTTTCACGGCTACCTCCAATCGAGGCATTGAGTCTAGTCACGGTCTTCCCTGTGCACGGGCCTGTTTGGGGGGGATCGCTGGCCTCCAATGCTGGATGGGTGCTGTGTGCATGACTCATGCCATGCCATCTGCCCCTTCCCCCCATAGACATGCCTGACTTGGAGCTGGCACCTTTTCATTTTTGTGCAGCCCCCTGGTGGGGAAAAAAAGGAAGGTTGAGATGGGTGGGCCCTTGCGGGCACAGATCGTGTTTCAGTGGCCTTCTCTTTTTCAACCAGGCACTGAGGAAGATTGGGGTATGTTTCGGCTGGCAGACACACAGCCTTGTGATGTACCGAGGCAGATGCGTGGAGCAGATGTTGAGGTGGGTGCATGGCCTGCAGTGTGCTTTTCCAGCTCTGGTGTGGGACCCAGGTGGTGGCCGCATCACACATCAGGCAAGCAGATATAAATGTTATTAAAAAATAAAAATTAAGGGGAAAAGCAGGAGACTGCGACATGGGAAGCCCATGCTTTTTTTTTCGAGTTTTGGCAGGAAAGGGGAGCTCAGGTTGGGCAGCCAGAAACTGTCGCTGACAATGGCCACCTTAACGAAGGCCAACCCAGGCAGCCATGATGGCAAGGGGAAGTTACGCTCAATAGGATGGTGGCCATCACTGATTCTTCTAAACTATGTGCATGAATCCTGCACACATGGCAAAACATAGTGTGCACAAAAAATCCCCATATTTGCATTATACTGGCTCGTAGTGCACAAATTTAAAATCAGCTTATAAAATGTTCACTAGTTCAACAAAAACTTTTTTTTTTTTTTTTAATACCTAGCCTTTCAAAAATTAAAAGGACCATTGGTGGCCATCCTAATTAAGGGCAATGAGCATCTTGCCTGAACATTGGTAGCCATGCGTCAGTGCCCAAGGAGAATAGTATATTGGTTATGGGTATCGCCCAGTTCTGGAAAATTATGGGTGGGCAAGTTGCCATATTTACCTGGGGCATTAGCAGCCTTGTGATGATCAAATAAAAAAGTGCCACCTGCATATTTAATAACTCCAGTGTATTATTTTTCTGTTTTGATGTTTTGTGTATTAAATAATTCAGTATCTTCAGCAAGTCACCTTAGAGGACCCAGAAAGAATACAGATATGATATGATACATTGGAGATGGTGAAAACTGCATCAATACCATCAAGCGAGAAAAGACCAGTGACCCACTTTGCACAAAACAAACTTCTAAGCGTTGTCTTGTCACAAGTCTGCTTTCCACCAGTGCCTTGTAAAATCCATGATATATTTACTATTTGTCTCTCACTCTTTATACAAGGATTCTAGTTATTACAGAGGTGACTATACTTGTGACCTGGACAACGGGTAGGGAGAAAGACGGAGACTCAATTAACCTGCCGGCTCCATCTGAATGGTTAATCCTTGCAGATCCTTACCTCCCCCATTCATGGTTAGGTTAACCTCTTTGCTTCCCTGGAAGGAGGACTACCTCCTAGAGGACCTTAGGATGGTGACCATCATAGTTTCAGCATGTTATTCATTTTCTACCCTCAGCCTCATTTGCTGTATTCTAATAGCCAGATGATTTGCAGCTCTTAAGCTCTGGTCAGGATAGTGGATGATATCCAGCTGAAGGCTCCTTGCCATTTTCATCAGCTGACAGGGGTTTTTTTTTGTTTTGTTTTTACACTTCCGACTTCACTTTTATCAGGGAGCTTGGGGCCATGGCTCCATCTGCCATGCTGCAGACATACTACAGTCATCCGTGACTTTTCTCAGGCTAGTCATGAAGACGAGCATCCAGCAGTAACATATTCCTGCCATGTCCTTCAGCTGCTGTATTGTCCAATGTGTGCTTGAGTTGCTCCAATTCACATATGTACCTTCCTGTGCAAGGACCCTTTAAGTAACCTTATACTTTCCTCTCATTTAAGCGGTTGGTTACAGGCTTACACCAGAACTGGTTGGACCTGTGGGATTTACCTCTCACTTCGCACTTGATAAGTCTGGAGAGTAATCAGGTGTACTCATCTATGAATGGCAGGGAGTATCAGTTTCAAGAAGGGGCTGCTATCTGACTAGGTACACACAGATCACTTGGGTTAGCTCCGGTGGGTGACTCACGTCACAGGGCAGGTTCTCTGTCGTATGCTGGGTTCTGCAAGGCATTTATTGTATATAATAGGCATCAGAGTCCCCAGACATTTGGGGTTTGGCAGTTAGGGGGTGAGACTTTAGCTTTTTCATCGTTAGAGATAGTTTTGTATTGATAAGGAATAATTTTGATTATGTTGTCATCATGTGGAAGTTGTCAAGTTATTTTAGTTCACTGACAGAAAGCGATCCTTAAGGACCCAGGATAAAGGCCACGTCTTTTTTTGGTTTGGTTTTTTTTTATTTTTGTGTCCACTAGTGGCAACAGACAAAATCATCTTTATTTTCTACCATCACAGTAATGCATTTTAAAAGTTCTCTCACCTGCTATGTCCATTTCATCTTTCACCGCAGTCAATGTCTGATGTGCTCCTTTGCCACATAACTCCCTTCAGTGAACTAAAACTGCAGTTTCTGAAGCAATGCTCTGGTTAGCTGCTCCTCTTTACCTCAGCCAATGACTGATTGTTATCAGATTTTAAATGATTTTCTCTTCCTCCTCGAATGCCTCATGTTTAATGTCTTTGTTCTGTTTAGTCCCTTATTTGTACTGATTAAAAATAAAAAAAAAAATCATCTGTGACCTTCCCTGTCACTCAACCCTCTATTTTGGGTATTGAAATCCAAGATCTATTTATTTTCTTTATTTCCAAATTTTATATACCATTCACCCAGTACCAGACTGACCAGAACGGTCAGTCTTGGCTTGCTCCCTTTCAATCTGCTGCACACTGTGATAAGCCCTAGATCTAAATGTGGAGTATCAACTATGTAAATCAGGAAGTATCATTTACCACAGGGATAGTAATCCTATCTGGTGCACATTACCTCCAGCGGAAGATTTGCTCTGCTATGATTCATTGCTGGCAGAGCAAACCAGGCCACTTTACCATTGGACAGTACACAAATATGACAGTGCATACGCTCAAGGGCTTAATCTTTTACTTCTGATGACATAGTTGTGCTTCAAGTCCAGGAGGCACTGACGTAAAGTGGCCTGGCTTGCTCTGCCAGCGGCAAACCTCAGCAGAGCAAATCTTCCGTTAGAGGTAATGTGAACCAAATAGGATTACAATCCCTGTCTCTCTCTCCCCAGGTGCACTGTAAACCCCTGGTAGGTGTACAGTCTAGCATGGTGGCTTCTTTGGTTTTCTTTATCGGGACAAGTAACTCTGCATAAGTTCACTTGCATCCCCCTTAAGCACCATGTGCTATTTTCGTGTATCCTTGAGAAGGAGCACGGTGAACCACCTGCTGGTCAAGTAATTTATGATAGCAGATCCTCTTTGCATCCTACACATGCAGCACATGCTGCGTTAATAAATCCCAGGGTGGTGCTTAACATGGAGCCTTCTCTGCCACTAAAGTGAACGACTTCAAATCAGCCACACTAAAGAGATTTCCCCAGGGTGGGTGGGCGGGGCAGTGGTCCAGGTGTGGACCGTGACCAGATGCGATTTGTTGTGGCAATACGGCATTAATTACAGAGTTCAAAGTGTGGGCCCATATGTTTTTCAGCAATATGCAGTGTGTCTACACTAATATAGTGCATTACCGAGTTCTGATTTTGGATAAGTTCCTTGAGGAAAAATCCATAAACTGCTATTACGGTAATAATAAGCAATAGTAGCTTGTGATATATTTAATGTTTGGGTACTTGCCAGGTACTTTTGACTTGGATTGGCCACTGTTGAAACAGGATTCTGGGCTTGATGGACACTTGGTCTGACCCAGCATGGCATTTCTTATGTTCTTATGTTATATTCTTATGTAATATATTTTCTGTCTCCCATATTTACTATCCTTTTCCTCCAGTTCATCTTCCATTCCTCCCTAATACCGTCTCTCAACACCTCCTGTATTTGTTCACTTTACCTTCTCAGTTTTTTAACCTTTCCTTGATTCAATGCCCTCTCTCTGCTCCAGTTTCTTCTCTTCCATTGCTCTCCTCCAATCACTCCCCTTTCATAAGAACATGGTCAATCCAAGCACAAGTACCTGGAAAGTACCCAAACATTAGATAAATCACAAACTACTACTGCTTATTAATTACCGTATCAGCAGTTTATGGATTTTTCCTCTAGGAATTTATCCAAACCTATTTTAAACCCAGTTATACTAACAGCTATAACCACATCCTCTGGCAATGAATTCCAGAGCTTAACTATGTGCTGAGTGAAAAAGAATTTTCTTTGATTTGTTTTAAATGAGCTACTTGCTAACTTCACAGAGTGCCCCCTGGTCCTTAAATAACAGATTTATATTAACTTGCTCTTGTCCTTTCATTATTTTGTAGACTTCTATCATATTCCCCCTCAGTCATCTCTTCTCCAAACTGAATATCCCTAACTTCTTTAGCCTTTCCATGCCCTTATTTTGGTCACCCTTTTCTGTACTTTCTCCAGTGCAGCTATATTGTTTTTGAGATGTAGTGACCAGAACTGCACACAGTATTCAAGGTGCAGTCTCACCATGGAGCGATACAGAGGCATGATGACATACTCCGTTTTATTAGCCATTCCCTTCCACTTCCTAACATTCTGTTTGCTTTTCTGATCGCCACAGCACACTGAGCCGACAATTTCAATGTATTATCCACTATGACACCTAGATCTCTTTCTTGAGTGGTAATTCCTAAGATAGAACCTAACATTGTGTAACTACAGCAAGGATTATTTTTCCCTATATGCATCACTTTGCACTTGTCCACGTAAAATTTTATCTGCCATTTGGAAGCCCAATCTTCCAGTCTCACAAGGTTCTCCTGCAATTCATCACAATCTGCTTAAGATTTAACTACTCTACATTACTTTGTGTCATCTGCAAATTTGATCACCTCACTCGTTGTATGCCTTTCCAGATCATTTATAAATATACTAAAAAGCACTGGTCGAAGTACAGATCCCTGAGGCACTCCACTGTGAAAACTGACCATTAGTCCTACTCTGTTTCTTGTCTGATAACCAGTTTGCAATCCACAAAAGGACATCATCTCCTATCCCATGACTTTTCAGTTTTCTTAGAAGCCTCTCATATGCAGGACTTTGTCGAATGTCTTCTGAAAATCCAAATACACCACATCTACTGGTTCACCTTTGTCCACATATTTATTTATCCCTTCAAAAAAATGTAAGAGATTTGTGAGGCAAGACTTCCCTTGGGTAAATCCATGTTGGCTGTGTCTCAAACCATGTCTATTTAAATGTTTTGTGATTTTATTCTTTATAATAGTTTTCACAATTTTTCCTGGCACTGAAGTCAGGCTCACTGATCTATAGTTTCCTGGATCCCCCCAGATCCCTTTTTAAATGTAGGGGTTTCATTAGCCATCTTCCAATCTTCAGGTACATTGGATAATTTTAATGATAGGTTACACATTAATTGAAATAGTTCTGAAATTTCATTTTTTAGTTCTTTTAGAACCCTGGGATGTATACCATCCTATCCAGGTGATTTACTATTCTTCAGTTTGTCAATCAGGCCTACCACATCTTCTAGGTTCACCGTGATTTGGTTCAGTTGATCTGAATCATCATCCATGAAAACCTTCTCTGGAATGGGTATCTCTCCAACATCCTCTTCAGTAAACACCGAAGCAAAGAAATTGTTTAAACTTTCTGCGATGGCCTTATCTTCTCTAAGTGCTCCTTTAACCTCTTGATCATCCAACAGTCCTACCAACTCCCTTGCAGGCTTCTGCTTTAGATATATTTTTTAAAGTTTTTATTGTGAGTTTTTTGCCTTTATGGCCAACTTCTTTTCAAATTCTCTCTTAGATTGACTTATCAATGTCTTAAATTTAACTTGCCAATGCTTATGCTTTATCTTATTTTCTTCAATCATTCTTCCAATTTTTGAATGAAGATCTTTTGGCTAAATAGCCTCCTTCACGTCGCCTTTTAACTATGCTGGTAATCGTTTTCCCTTCCTTCCACCTTTCTTAATGTGTGGAATACATCTGGACTATATCCATGCCTGTTGCATACTTTTTACCTGCACCTTTCAGTTTTTTTCTAACTATTTTTCTCATTTTATCAAAGTGTCCTTTTTGAAAGTTTAGCACTAGAGCTGTCCCCCTTTCAGTCATTAATTCAAATTTTATCATATTATGATCACTATTGCCAAGTGACCCCACCACTGTTACCTCTCTCACCAAATCTTGTGCTCCACTGAGAATTAGATGTAAAATTGTTCCCTCTCTCATTGGTTCCTGTACGAATTGCTCCATAAAACTGATTTATACCATCCAGGAACTTTCTCTCTCTACCATGCCCTGATGTTTCACTTACCCAGTCAATATTGGGGTAATTGAAATCTACCATTATTACTGCACTACCAGTTTGGTTAGCTTCCCTAATTTCTCTTAGCATTTTACTGTCTGTCTCACTATTTTGGGCAGGTGGATGGTAGAATACTATCACTATACTCTTCTCCTACCCATAAAGATTCAATTGTGCATTTAGTCTCATATGGGATCTTTATCCTGTTGGACTCTATGCCATCCCAGACAAAGTACCACCCTGCCACCGAGATGCTTCTCTCTTTCACTGCGATATAATTTCCTGGTATAGCACTGTCCCATTGGTTATCCTCTTTCCACCATGTCTCTGAGATGCCAATTAAGTCTATGTCATCATTCACTGCTATACAATCTAATACTTCCAACTTACTTCTTAAACTTCTTGCATTAGCATACAAACATTTCAAAGTGTGTTTTTTGTTTGTATTAACATTCTGCTTTTCAGTTGACAGGGATAAACTGGAATCTTTTAGCTCAGGTGAGTTTTTAATTATAAACACTTGGACTACTTTTCTTATTATTGGAACCTCACTGTTGGGATGCTCTAATTCTAATGCTTCATTAGTATCCTTTGAAGATACTTCCCTCCGAACCATGCGCTGCTGAGCAACTGTCAGCTTTCCCCTTTGTTCTAGCTTAAAAGCTGCTCTAATTCCTTTTTAAAGGTTAGCGCCAGCAGCCTGGTTCCACCCTGGTGAAGGTGGAGCCCATCCCTTTGGAAAAGACTCCCCCCTTCCCCAAAAGGTTCCCCAGTTTCTCACAAAACTGAATCCCTGTTCCTTGCACCATCGTCTCATCCACGCATTGAGACTCCGGAGCTCTGCCTGCTTCTGGGGACCTACACGTGGAACAGGGAGCATTTCACACAAATGTCTGTTTGTTGCCTGCCTTTCTGACTACCTATTTAAAACAAAACACAGAAACACTCAAAAATATACCCCAATAGTTTACTTCTTCCCAATACTTTTAAGTAATTAATTTCTCCAAGCAGTACTTATTGATTCTTTACAGCCACCAGCAAGGCGATCCTCTCCTCTCAGTGCTCTCACTGGATTGTGGGTTACTGAGCTCTTCCTTTGCTCCATTTATGCTCCCCACCACACATTGCTTATGATTGCATCCTCTCCTTCCCCCCTCCCCCAGAGCTTATAAATACAGCATCCTTAGCCCCAGTTTATCCAGGAAGCGGAAAACATGAGCTAGGAATCCAACTTGGATCCCTCCACATGGCAGTGCCCAGCACCGCCACTGGCCAGCCCCTGGATTTATTGCTGTTAAAGCCCAACAGGGCCAAAAAGAGCTGGCGAGAGGTCTTAACAAATTAGACGGGTATAATAATATACAATAATAGCTTGCAGAGGCTTCACAAATGTTATTTATTTATTTAGAAGTTTTTATATACTGACATACACTCTGAGCATCACATCGGTTTACATGTAACATGAACTTGGCATGGCAGCACTTTACAGGGAACTGGTCATAAAAAATATGTAACTCGTATAAACAGGTAACTTATATAAACAGGTAACATGTATAAACTCATAAACAGATAACTTATACAGATAATAATAATAAACTTAGCATAAGGCGATTAACGTGAGCTTGAATTACAATATTTATAGTACATACAGGGTGTATGTATAGAGAACGAATTGGAGGGGCAGGGAGACGGGGTTAAGGAAGGTTAAGTAAGAGGAGAGGGGAAGGAGAAGAGTAGGGGAGGAGTGGGCTAGGGGGGTTCAGAGAAGAATTTAGCCAGAGTCGGTGTATGCCAGTTATAATCTATAATATAACTGGCATATGTTAATAATAATATGTTAATAATCTATACCTATGGAAAAAATGGATATTATCAGGGTTATTGCTGCCAATTTTGCCTACTTAATAGATATATGCCAATTAGTGAAGTTATCTGTTAAAACCCACCAATGATAACCCATATACAACTTTTTATTTATAAGATTATAAGACTTGCCATATTGGGTCAGACCAAGGGTCCATCAAGCCCAGTATCCTATTTCCAAGAGTGGCCAATCCAGGTTACAAGTACCTGGCAGGATCCCAAGCTGCTTATCCCAGAATATGCAGTGGATTTATGCAACTCTACCTTAATAATGGTTAATGGACTTTTCCTCCCGGAACTTGTCCAAATGCAGCTACACTAACAGCTTTTACCACATCCTCTGGCAACGAATTCCAGAGCTTAATTATGCATTTAGTATAAAAATACTTTGACGATGAAAACATTGCCAAGAAAATACAATTAAAAACAAAAATAGAGTAAAATTCTATTTGTAAGCACTACTGTGGTAATGGTAATCACTGGGAATGGAGACACTTTTCAAGATGTTCATATTTCCTTTGTCTTCTACATTATGCATGGTATCAGAGCACAACAGATGAAGAAACAGTAAACAAGATTCACACTTTTTTATCCTGTAATGACCCAGCACACCACCAAGATGAGATTCTTAATAGTAGAATAATAAGCAATATACATTTAAATCTGAACTATCAATACATGAACTTTAATTTTATGCCAAAACAGTTCCTAAATATATGCAGTTAAAATTACAAACATATGCTACAACTCCAACGATGTCCCACATGTGAGCAGTCAGCCTGGGTAATGGCATGATTGCTATATTTATCCACTGACCTCTTCCTAAACTACACAACTGAAAAGTCTGCATTGGTATGGATATTCCAAAAATAGGTTTGTTTTTTTCTGCTCCCCCAGAAGCAGGTCCAATATTTTATCCCAAAGCTTCAATTAAGTTAATTATAGGGATAAGATTCTCTTTACTTTCTAACACTATTACAACCATAGTGGTAAGGGACAAACATGGTGGCCCAGCCACTTCACAGCACCTAAAACTGGCAGTAGGTCAAACCATATCCCATTTCAACTGTGAACACTATGCATGGGACAAACTTGGCTGCTGCTGTTGCCACTGTGAGTGTTTAACAATTTGTGGCAATTGATAAGCTAGATAGAGTTTAGTTTATGAGCCTTAGATGTAAAAAGACACAATATGCAAGCAAAAGACACTTGCTGAAAGGAAGAAGGGATCCTCTGGGCAGTATTTAAAGATACAGCATTTTTTCTCATACACAACATTCATTCAGTTAGGAAAAAATGAAGTATCAGTTTTCCATATAAGCTTGTCCTTGCTGATGCCTTTAACAGAAGGCTATGAGTTTCTTAAAGATTATTACTATAATTTAACTCTGTGGTAACTCACCATTGAAGACCAATTTTGGAAACCACACCTGTTTAAACACATTGCCCTTCATTTTTTTCTATATTTTGGGAATAATTTTCTAAGACACACGAGAGATTTGGCAGAGTAAAATCGGTGTATACGCATGTAAGTATCCTCTGTGTACGGTAAGCAAATTTTCAGAAGGGCCAGAGTGCATGCACTCTGGTGCTGCTGTATGGAAAAGGATGTGCATACAAAGAGGGCGTTTCTGGAATGACTTGGAAGTACGCACTCATTTATATATTTCAGAAACCGAGTATGTGTATACATTATCAAATAAAAAATCTATGCACCTCAAAATATGCTTACAAGACACTTGTGCAATGACAATAGTATACCAAACTCAAATATAAAGTGTCCGTGAATGTTTTCTTTACGCCATGATGTTTTCAATGCTTGAGAGCAACAACTCTCCTATAATACTAAAAATGACTTATAATGATAGGGTTTACTAACAACAAAATTTTAAAGGAAGAAGTGGAATGTTTCATAAATTTATTAAGGCATTACTGGGTTGTAATGCCTTTAAATTGTTTTAATCATAAACTTTCCACCTCCAACCTTTTTTTGTTAAATTTATGAGTGCGCTGTGAAATCTCTTGGATATTGATTACTGTGGTTGCATGTCTAAGTTGAATTTATAATACCGACTTATATAAGAAACATTTTAAAAAAGTCCACCCGACAAGGCCTTGTTTCTGACCGAACATCCCCTGAAGAAAGACCGAGTTCGGTCAGAAACAAGGCCTTGTCGGGTGGATTTTTTTGAAATGTTTCTTATATAAGTCGGTATTATAAATTCAACTTAGACATGCAACCACAGTAATCAATCTCCAAGAGATTTCACAGCGCACTCATAAATTTAACAAAAAAAGGTTGGAGGTGGAAAGTTTATGATTAAAACAATTTAAAGGCATTACAACCCAGTAATGCCTTAATAAATTTATGAAACATTCCACTTCTTCCTTTAAAATTTTGTTGTTAGTAAAACCTATCATTATAAGTCATTTATAGTATTATAGGAGAGTTGTTGCTCTCAAGCATTGAATACATCATGGCGTAAAGAAAATATTCACGGACACTTTATATTTGAGTTTGGTATACATTATCAAATATGCACACATGCTTTTATGCTTGCTAGTCAAGTCACGGATTTTAAATCAGACTTCTCTTCTGTGTGCAGTTTTTGGGTGGGGAATTTGGGGCCAGTAGTGGAGGTGTGGGTGACCTGGTGGAGGTATGTCTGCAGGACCTGGTGGAGGTATGTCTGCAGGATGTGCATAAACCTGTAGATTTATGCACATCCTTTCTGTAATCAAAAGCATGCACATAAATGGTTTCCCTACCCCAATAATGCCCCCAGAACGCCTCTTTCTACTGTGCGTTAAAAGATATATGGAATCACTAGTGCACACACTTTTACATGCACAGCCCATGGGCAGAAGCCCAATTATGTGCATAAATCTGCCTTTTATGAGCAGAAATCTTTTTGAAAATCAAATCCTTAATCTGATACTGATTTGTAATTTTACTACAGGCATGAAATTCCTCCAGAGATCACTGCAGCTCCATATCTGGAGCAGCATTTCAAGCAATGACATCAATAGTCCAGTTTCAGCTATTCCTACTACTACTGGAATCTGCAAGTACGTTGTTAAAAGCTATAAAAATGGGAGGACTGATTTTTTTTTTTAAGTTTCTAAATTAATAGGCAATCCTTACATTAAATTTATTTACACAAAAATGAAATGTTCCTCCTTTAACATGTTACAAACTGCTTTAAAGGGGACAACCTCTGGGTTAGTTTTATATCTCACATTTACTACTGCATAGCAAGGAACAGGAGAGACAGGTTCTTGTCTTATGGCCAGTGGGACTCTGATTCGCCAAGAAATTGGGCAGAAAGGAAGGGGAAGAATGCCAGATACCACTGTAGTCCCTGCAAGTGAAACAGACAGACTCGGCCTCCTCAAAGGAGACTCTCCTTGCAGCCCATGGCTTACATGGAGACCTACATCTGCTACCTCAATTATCCCAGAAAGATTTATATTTTAGGTAGTGGGTTGGGGGGGGGGGGGGGGGAGAACGGAGAAACATATGGGGTAGTCCAAGCATATGTTCCAATTTTTCAAGATTTCAAACAGGAAGGGCAAGAAAGTTAAGGCTTTTAAAAAAAATCATCATCACTTTAAATGACAGCATGATCCTGAGGCACTAGAAATTAAGAAAAATGGAATTTCAGCAGGAGATGGAGGGACACGGATCCCAAACACATATGAGTTTCATACTGGATATATAGAAGTAAATCCTTAAGTTCCAATAACTCGTTTTAGGACTCCGCCTCTTTGAGGTTTAGAAATGGCTGTCTCACATTGTCCTTGCAAAATGACATACTTATCACTGAAAAAACCTGGACTGATCCTTCTGCCCTCATGCCATTCCTTTTCACTATTCAAGATTCGGCAGATATCTAGAAAGGAAAACTAGTTTCTTACCTGATAATTTTCGTTCCTGTAGTACCACGGATCAGTCCAGACTCCTGGGTTTTGCCCCCCACCCTCCTCTAGCAGATGGAGACAGAAGTTTAGCAACAAAATTCTGCCTTATCTAGGAGGATGCCACCTACAGTCTGGCAGTATTACTTAATGTCAAAGCAGAATGGATTCCAAAGAAAACCCCAAACTAACTATATACAGTAACCTAACAACTTTAAACCAGCTCATGGAACCCCCAAATGGGATCAATACCCAAGGTACTCGTAAAAACTCATCTGGTCTGCAAGAAAAAGAACAACTCATGAAACAACAGCATGGACTCTCCAATTTCTGTTAAGAACCAAAATAGGGCGGGACTCACTGATCCGTGGTACTACAGAAACAAAGATTATCAGGTAAGAAACTAATTTTCCTTTCCCTGTACGTACCCAGATCAGTCCAGACTCCTGGGATGTACCAGAGCTTCACTTACTTGGGATGGGTTCCGGAGAGGCCTGCTCGCAGTACACCTGCTCCAAATGCCCCTGTCCCTGACGCCTGAACATCCAAACAGTAATGTCTGGCAAAGGTATGGAGAGACTTCCACGTAGCCACTCTATGTGGAAATCTGATGACATTCCGCCCAGGAAGCGGATTGAGATCGAGTGGAGTGAGCCCGAAGGCCCATGGGCAATGACCAACCACTCAAATAATCAAACTTATGGCCTCTTTCAACCAGTGAGCTATCATAGCCTTAGATCCTGCAGGTCCTTAAGAACTTTTCCCCCAGTGACTGGAATGCTGGTCTTCTTTGTGACCGCTGCCATAGCTGCATCCACCTTAGGAACCCCTTAAGAGCTCCAAGGCCTCCTCGGGTAGGGGACAGAGCTTATCCATTGCCTTTGCCACCTTAAGGACTAAGTCCGGAGTGTCCCACTCCTTAAAAAGCAAATCCGTGGCTGAAAAATGGAAGGGGAAAGACGAGGGAGGCCCCCATAGACCCAACACCACAGGGTCCGTAGCTCCTAGACGAGACTCTTCCTGAGGGAGCTGAATTCCCAGCTCCCCCAAAATAGCAGGAATAAGGGGTCCCAGTTCATCTCTGCGAAAGAGATGGACCACCTTCGAATCATCCCCATACGATCCATGAACCCCTCACACCGCCGGGCTCCTGCCCGGCCTCTCCCTCTACCCCCCTCGGGGACTGCGAAGCTCCCAGTCTTCTTGGTCCTCCGAATCTGAGGAAGAATCGGGATCAGCCACCGGGGTTCTTAAGGGTTTAGGTCCACTGGCCAGTTGAGGAACCCGCATCCTGAGGGGGCCGAGCCCGCTTAGGAGGCCGGGGCTGGGAGTCCAGGAGGAGAGCCAGTTTCTTACCCGCCTTGCGAGCCTTAAAGACTTTATGCATTAGCAAAATAAAATCAGAGGAAAATGACGACTCCGAGGAGGTATCCCCCGTGTCCCCCGCAGCAGTATCCTAAGCATTAGTCCTGCCACTATCCGTGGGTCTGTCCCCCTCAGGGACCCCGTACTGAGGGGGCAAACTCGGGGGAAATTCATCCTCCCCAGGCACTGCCTGAGCTGCAGAAATCACCGGCCTCAAAGGAGACAAAAACCCCAAAGGAACTAAAATGGCACCCGTTCCCATGCTTCCTGGGAACAGGCCAGGAATCGCGGCTGGCAGCTCCCCAAAGGCACCCATAACTATCTGGATCCCTTCGGAGGCACCCTCACCCCCGGAAACACACAAGGTGCACAGGCCGTCCCACGATAGGAGTGCTCACGCCGCAGGCCCGACACGTGGCCCAACGCAGCATGGGAGCAAAAGAAACAAAAAAACGACCACCTTCCCCCCGAAAACATGGCGAAATGGCACCAAACCCCCCCCCCCCTCCGCGATCGGAAGGGCCATGGGATTCTAATCGTACTAACAAGAAAAAATGACCTTTATTTATTTATTTATTTATTTTTTTACAAGTACCTGTCCAGCAGCCTCGGGCCCTGAACCTACTGGGGGGAGTGAGCTGGGCTCCCCAGTGTCACCCCCCAGTAGCTGAGTGTGTTGCCCAATGGGTCCTCAACCCCCAACACCAACGGCCTCTGTAACCAGGGGGGATGGTCCCCTTAGGACCTCACAACCCCCTGGAAGACGGGAGACCCTGACCTGCAGGAACCCACTGTGGTCCGTCTCCATAAAGACTGTCCCTGCACTTTTTATTTTAACTTTTTTGCAACTGTAAAAATACAATTCCACTGCTGAGGAGGAACAGGGAGGAAGACAATTCAAACTGATTGGGTAGATGAACCGGTCCTTATCTGCCATTGCTTACAGTCCCTATACTACTATGTACATCAATAAAATCAACAGTGGCTGACTGGTTCAAAAGAAGAGACTAATCTCAGTCACAGCTCACTGCATCCACCAATTCAGTCTTGTTTCAAAGCAGCCCATATAAATAATCAATGAACCAAATGATAGTTCAGTCAAAGAGATTCTCTTTAAGACAAACACCTCAAACACATCAAAGTAAATTGCTCAGCATTGCATCTGTGCAATTCACTGACATTTAAAAGCATAAAGTTTATGTTGTAACAAGGACAATAATTCATGAAAAAATCATGACTGCTTCTAAGCATAAAGATGATCAGTCTAAATGTATTACTCCAGACAGCTCACAGATAACCCTGCTTTTACCAGATCAATTTCATGTGTACAACAATCACATTTCCAAACAGAAAAATTCAGTTTGTACATCTCACAAAACATTAACACAGAACCACCATCCCCACTCCCATGCACAATAAATTACAAATTCACTATTGATATACTGATGTTATATCACATTGGACTTGTAAAAAGGTTAACCTTGATGCACTGATTGTCATCAAAACTTAACTATCATTCGGGCCGATACAGTAAAGTCCGCGGGAGAGCGGGCGAACGTACGCACACAGGCCACTCTCCTGTGCGCGCAATTCAGTATGCAAATTAGGCCCCGCGGTAAAAAACAGGTAAAAGGAGGCGCTAGGGACAGTAGCGCGTCCCTAGCGCCTCCTTTTGGACCGGAGTGGTGGCTGTCAGCGGGTTTGACAGCAGACGCTCAATTTTGCCGGCGTTGGTTCTCGAGCCTGCTGACAGCCACGGGCTCGGAAACTGGACGCCGGCAAAATTGAGCATCCAGTTTTTGACCTGTGAGCAGACTTCAAATTTTTTTTTTTTTTTTTACTTTTGGTAACTTTCGGGACCTCCGACTTAATATCGCCATGCATTTGCGGGTGCTATTAGGTTCGGGGGATTGGACTTGCGTTTTCGGCCCCTTACTGAATAAGGGGTAACGCTAGCACATCAAAAACGCGTGTCCAATCGAGGGTTAACAGTGCACTCCGTCGGAGCGCACTGTACTGTATCGGCCCGATTGAGATTGTTATATAAGAGCTCCATGCAGGCACAATAGAATGGTATACTGTCATTCATGCTAAATCAAAATAGCAAACTATAAATGGATCAAGTGATCAAGTTAAACCTTTTCTGCTAATATGCAGTTCACCATTTAAAAATACTTTCTATACCAAAGAAGTTGGACTTGCACAACCAAACCATTTGGGTTTTGTTTTTTTTTCTTTAAATGTATTGCTTGGAGAATATAAGCACAAGGGATAACACTGAATCACCCTCTTATCAGGGAAAAAGGTGTTCTAGCAGGCTTGAACTGGGGGTCTGGCCAGTCAGATGCTGGTGCATGGTGTGTAAAACCACAGAGCAGCTCAAATAGAGGTAGGCTCAGACAGCTGTTAGACTGGTATATGGCTCAAGGATTAGTCCTTGGGGGGATTCATAAGGTATCCCGGGTCACCAAGTAGGTATCCCTATCATTTAGTTGGCTAGGAGGCCAAGTGATAGTGTGGGATCCTGGAGAAAGACCTATGAGTTCTCCCTGTGTAAACTGATGTAAAATTTATTTATTTATTTATTTATTTATAACTTTTATATACCGACATTCAAATGAATATCACATCGGTTCACATACAACTGGGATGTCAAAAACTAGTAGAGAGAAAGGAAGAATAAAAAAGTTACAATTAACAGGGAATCATAAGGAACTGGGAGAGAAGGCGGAACAGTCTAAGGGGCCAAGTCAAAGTGTTAGCAGGAAGAATACAGCAAAACTTAAAACTTTGTTGCGATAGCAACTATATTACATAATATATTTACAAAACTGTATGACAGTCAAAGGCATTAGCTGTTGCAGCAAATTGTAGTGACAATGAAATATAGTTGGGGTTTACCAGAGATGGCTATAGGTAAGTTAGGTAGTGAAAGGGTTAAATAGTTGTAGTTATGGAACCTGGAGTAATGGAGACCGGAGAAATGGAGACCGAGGTAATGGAGACTGGGAGGTCGGAAGAGACAAGGAAGGGATTAAGAGTATGCTTGTTTGAATAACTAGGTTTTAAACTTTTTTTTAAAGGTGTTTGGACAGTGTTCCAGGCGTAGGTCTGGTGGCATCGAGTTCCATAGTGAGGGACCTGCGATGGAGAAAGCCCGTTCTCGGGTGGAAGTGAGCTGGGCAGATTTGTGTGAGGGGGCAGCTAGAGTCCCAAGGTAGGCAGATCTGGTAGGCCTGTTGGGGATATGAAACTGGAGGGAGTCATCAAGCCAGTGAATCTCATTATTGTGTAGGGTTTTGTGGATGATATGAAGGCTTTTATGAAGGCTTCTAGCTGAGATAGGGAATGAGGTGAAAGTCTTGAAGCTGCATGTTAGACTTGTAAGCTGTGCCTTAACCATGAGTTTTTGCAATCTTGACTGTTGACCTGTACCTGCAGTCAGGGGATGTTTTATGTTATTGCCTTATCTAATAAGTGAGACACCATTCCCAGCATGGTTTGACGGCAGAAGCTTCCAACCTAACAATTCTAAATATTTCAGGACATTCAGCAGATCTGAATTTGTTACAGTCTGTTTTCTTTGTAGAAGCCAATTAAAACAGTGTTGACTATAAGTTAGTCTGCATAGGACTTATCCTTATTGCACTAAAATACAGTAAAATACAGTAACAGGGGATAACTTGGGGGTTGACTGTATGTTTAAACTGCTTTTTAGTATTTCAGTGTTTCATCAGTCTTACTTTTAATTGTATTATGTTGTGAAAATCAATATAGATATTTAAGCATAAAATACAGTAACATTAAAAAATTTCTAACATTACTGTGAAAGGTATTGGCAAATCAAAACCAGGGTTAATATATCTTTCTTCAGCTTTAGGGAAATTCCTCATTAATGCTACATCCATGTTAATTACCGTAAATATTTTTACTTGCTTTATTAGCATAATTTGAATTATTAACAGCACCACTGCTAATAAGCCAATTTGGTCAGTTCAGTACCCCAAACAGTCCTAATCAGTTTGCTTAATGCTTGCTGCATTAACAGCAGCATGAAATAATTAGATTTTCTTTCTAGGGCAATACCTATTTCCACTTGTGTACACAATCTTGAAAAGCTGCAGCCAAGCACATTTTGCCATGATGCCAATCCTATGTCATGTGCATTCAATTAAACTGGAAATTGAACAGAATATTTTGTTTTTCACTTCAAAGGACCATCCTCAATCTCTTGCTCTTCCCTTATGAATAACAAATTGGAAATGAATCTCCTAACTGATGTGCTTGGAAATTCATACAATCTGAGCTCTCTTCAGCATCCTACTTATCCTTATATACCACTAATACACACATACACCTATACAGACAGGTTTAAATATACACAAGCATTCATATGTACATATGTAGTACATATGTAGGAATATCCCCAAGAATATTATGCCCCTATCGTGATAAAATATTGCAGATTAGTGAATCCAGGCCTTAGTCTGATAACAATGCTTCGCCCTGAACACCTCTGATATAGCCAGGTAAAACTAAAAATGTATCTAGCTATTGTCAAGAGTCAAACTGGTGGGATTTTCAAATCCAGCTTTTGTCTGGCTAAGTGCCAAATCTGGCCAGAAAAACACACTGAATATGGGATTCATTAAAACTATTTCTCATCTCTAAAGCAGTTACGTAGCTATGAATCTCCTCCAAGGAGTCTGATAGTTAATGTCCTATAAAAACACTATATGTTGGACTGCCTCTGGATCATACACATATCCTGAAAATTTGAATACCACATTAAGGAATCTTAAAATTACATGCACAAACATCCCTTGTACACTAATGGAAAGGGAACTACTTCTCTGTTTTCCCTCTGCAGAGGGAAAAGTTAACATATGTGCCACTCATAAGGCATCCAGCAGCTGTATGTAAAAGCCTCCATTAGCTTCTTACGTATTGATCTGTAAAATATGTGGGTTTTGCAGCCTACTTCAGAAAGGCTCAGTAAACCATCTTAGGAAGACTGCTTGAGAGAGGCCCCTTTCCCTTCCTTTCACCCCATCCCCTGCCCTCCAGAGTAGCAGCTGACATCTGTATACTCTCTAAGAAGGGCCATCCGTTTCCCTTAGGCTCTTCCTTAGAAAAAGAGATTCCAGTTGTGCCCTGCTTCCTCCATTTTCATCTAAAGACAAACCGCCTTCCTTTGCACAAAACGAGGTGCTTTTATATTCCCTCATCCAATAGTATTTAAGAGACAAAGAAAGATTAGTGGCTACTAATCCTTCTGTATCAGACAAATAAGCTTCAAGAATATCTGTCTGTTTTAAGGAAGCCTGCACATGTATCTTGGGTGTACTACAAATCACACAGTACTAGTCGTATTTTCTTTTTAATAAATTAGTTAAAATACTCTGGAAGTCACTCCCATGTATCAGCAATGAAAAGTAAAACAATACTACAAATTATATTACACATTAACATTGTATCCAACTGGTCAATAATGGCTATGATATGTAACTGGTATCTTGTATATACATGTACACAATTCAGCAAATAATCTATTTGATGCCATCTGTTTCCTCTAATAGCACCCATGTTCAGAAGAGATTAATAAAACAATAAAAAGAAATTACCTTAAAGTTCATAAACACAGTGAGCCCCTATGGCAAAGCAGGGATATCCTATAGTTATCTGGGTGGTTGAAAGCATGGTAGAGACTTGGAAAAGCATCCCAGTGGAGGTAGGGGAGACAGGGACAGTGTCAAAGTTTAAGAAAGTATGGAACACGCACACTGAGGAAGAGATTGTAAAGCTAAGCAGGAGCTATGGTGTGGTCTATATCTGCTATCATGTTCTAAGTTTCTAAAACACAACAGGTATGACCCTAACGCTTCAATCTAAAATTGACTGGGGACTGCAATTCCAATTTGTGGAAATGCATCATTGGGACATAATTTTCACACACTGGGACAAAGGTCACACATACATTTTACCCATGGGCTTTCCACCAATTCGCAAAGGAAAAGTTGGTATGCATGCTTGCTTTGAAACATGAACCTGCTTTTTCGGTGGGCATACATTTGCTAGAAAAGTGCATGCAAAAATGTAAAATCGTAATCCATGTGCGTAGTTTTCTTTCCCAACGTAACCACACTTCTGGGAATGCCTCCTCTCAATGAGGCTAAAAGACTGCATATTATGAAAGAACATGCAGATATTTAGCTGCATTCAGGAAGGAAGATTAATGTGGGCAAAAAGCTTCACCTGTGTAAACTGCTTTGAAATTTGTCTTCATAGTCTTTATTGGGATTCCAAATATTAGAGAAATATAGAACATGTCAGCAGATACAAGCCACAAGGACAATACAGTCCACCCATTACTATCCTCAGTTCCATTTGTGGAGACTTTAATTGATTCTTGGCATTTCAGTTCTTTTCCCCACCTCCAGAGATCTCCTGTGCTTTTCCCATAAATCATATTACATAAATTTCAAAACGTAGAAAGAATTCTGAAGGCGTATTTGGCATATATTAAAAACGGTACATAGGTGGTCATGCCTATTCATAACTTTACATTATATTTTACCAATGTACAATTAGTTACATTACCCCTTATTCTGCACTAACAATTAAACAGTTAACTTTAAACAAATGTTTGTGGGTGGATTGGCAGACAATATTCTAATCTGAATCTGGAAGCTTCAGGAATGAATCCCAGGCTTTAAAGAAAGTGAAATTTGCCTACCTGTAACAGGTTTTCTCAGAGGACAAAGGATTAAATTCTCACAAGTGGATGACATCATCCGACAGAGCCCAGCCAGTGTAGATTACTACAAAGCTTCTAGAAGCTTTGACATGCTCCACTGAGCATGTGTATGCCATCGTGTGTCACGGATATCATATAGAGCTCCCTCCGTTCATAAAACGTTAATAGTGAATACCTGATCCAACTCCAAGGGGAGGCAGTTGGGTCCTGTGAGGATCTGTTACAGTAAGCAACTTTAGTTTTCTCCAAGGACAAGCTGGATGTAGTAGTCCTCACAGGTGGGGATTCTCTAGCTATAGACTCCTCTAATTAAAAAAAAAAAAGGTGTGTGTGTTTGGGGGGGGGGGGGGGGAGGAACAGCCAGAAAAAATATTGCCAAAGGGCAGAAGTATTTTTGATGGCAATTAGCCAATTTTTAAAATTTTCCCTTTTTTTTTTTTTGATAGGGAACAACCTGTAAATATCACGCCCTACAAGGGATGGAGTAAGATTTTAAGCATCAAACAGGCTCCACAAGTCAGATTGACCAAACACCTACTGTCGCTCCAGGATTCCTTATTGAAAAGTAATGGGATGTGAATGTGTGAACTGAACTACACATTACAGCCTTGCAAATCTTCCATGGAGGCTGATCTCGGGTAGACCCCTGACACCACCATGGCTCTATACTATGAGTCTTGACATGCCCATCCAGTGTCAGACCTGTCTGGGCATAATAAAAAGATGCAATCTGCTATCCAAATAAAAAGGGTGCACTTAACTATTACAATTCCATGTTTGTTGAACTTGTCATAGCCAAGCTATGTGGACTTTAAGGACTTCAGTTCTCTCCAGACAGAAGGCTAAGGCTATTTTACAATCCATACTGTGCAAGGCTTGTTCACCCTTATGGACATATGACCTGGGGAAAAATGTTGAAAGGACGATTGACTGGTTACAGTGGAAGCCTAACACTACCTTAGCCAGGAACTTAAGATGCATGCACATAACTGCCTTATAATGAAAAAAATTTATATACGGTAGATAGGTCACTAGAACCTACAGCTCACTGACTGTATGCCAAAGTGACCGCCATCATAAATATGACCTTCCAGGTCAGGTATTTCAGGTCACAGGAGTCTAATGGCTTAAAAGGAGCTTTCATCAACCAGGTGAGTACTGTTTTCAGATCCCAAGATTCATCACGAGGCTTAACGGGATACTTCAACTGAAGCAAGCCCCACATGAACATTACAACTAAAGGCTGTAACACCTGCTATATGGTAGTGAGAAAGCACCAACTGAACTGAGGTGAACCCTAAATGAATTAGTCTTATGACTTGACTCAAAGATGTAGAAGGTATTTAAGCAGTTTTTGTATGGACCAGCAGAAAGAGTCTAGGGTTTTTCCCCTCACATCAGAAGGCAAACTTCCTCCATGTGAAGCCATATGATTTTCTTGTGGCAACTTTCTAGAGACCAGAAGAATCTGAGATACATCCTCAGACAGGTTAAAAGAATTTAAAAGCTACCCTCTCGACATCCAAGCTCTGAGAGCTAAGGACCTGATATTGGGATAATGCAGTGTTTCCTTGATCTGAGTGATCAGAGTTGGGATATTTCCCAACCAGATTTGTTTCTTGATGTATAACTCCTGGAAGAGGGGAATCCAAATCTGGCTCAGCAAATAGGGGGCTTTGAGACTCATAGTCCCCCAGTCTCTCCTGAGTTTAGCAAGGTTTTTGTCACTAAAGAAACTAGAGGCGAAGTATACAGAAGACCCTCTGCCCAGTCTAGGGAAAAGGCATCTGAAGCTAATTTTCTTTGAGTTCCTGTTCTGAAGCAGAAGTTTGGAATCTCTTATTCAAAGGAAGTGCAAACAGTCCTCACTCATGGAATATCTGGCTTGCTTCTCACCTGTCCAAGGAGTACTCATGAGGTGCCATGAGCCAACTCAATCTGTCTATGGGATATTTTCCTTGCCTGCCTGGTACGTGGTTCTGGCCCAGATCTGGACAGCTTCCTGACATAAGAGGTTCCATCCTGCACATCCCTGCTTGTTCACACAGAATGTTGCTACCTGATTATCTGTCTAGATGAGAATAATTTTGTTACCCGCCTGATCTCTCAAAGCCTTTACAGCATACTGTATTGCCATTAGTGCTAGGAAATTTATCTGATGATACTTTTCCTGAACAGACTAAAGGCCCTGGAGTATGACGGCTCTCTACCTGAGCTCCCCAGCCCAAGTTGGACACATCAATGGTTAGAATAATTTGATATGGAGGAATCAAAGTAGACTCCTTTTGCCAGGTTTGACTGAATCAGCCACCAGCATATAGCGAGTCCTTGAGTTACTAGGTGACCTGGATGCTGGCTTAAAGATTCCAACTTCACTGATTGCAGAATCCATTGGGCCTGTCTTATGGGGTGACCTGCCAAAGGTGTTAAATGAACTGTTAATGCAATAAGGTCTAACATGCTCAACATGTTCCATGCTGATGTCTGTTAACTCTGTTTTATTTTTTCTACTGTAACCTTGATATTCTCTCCAAAGAGATTTTCTCCATTGCATGGCATGTCTATGAGTCTTTCCTGGACATCTTGGTCTGAGGTACGAAGCACATAAGAACATAAGAAAATGCCATACTGGGTCAGACCAAGGGTCCATCAAGCCCAGCATCCTGTTTCCAACAGTGGCCAATCCAGGCCATAAGAAACTGGCAAGTACCCAAAAACTAAGTCTATTCCATGTTACCATTGCTAATGGCAGTGGCTATTCTCTAAGGGGTAGATTTTCAAATAGCGCGAATTGGCCTACTTTTGCTGGCGCATCAGGCGCCAGCAAAAGTAAGCTGGATTGGCACGCACAAGGCTATTGATTTTGTATAGCCGGGGCGCGCCGAGCCGCGCAGCCTACCCCCGTTCCCTCCGAGGCCGCTCCGAAATCGGAGCGGCCTCGGAGGGAACTTCCTTTTGCCCTCCACTCACCTTCCCCTCCCTTCCCCTACCTAACCCACCCACCCGGCCCTGTCTAAGCCCCCCCTTACCTTTATCGGGGGATTTACGCCTCCCTCTGGGAGGCGTAAATCCCCGCGTGCCAGCGGGCCTCTTGCGCGCCGGGACGCGACCTGGGGGCGGGTACGGAGGGCGCGGCCACGCCCCCGGACCGCCCCGGGCCATAGCCACGCCCCCGCACCCGCCCCCAAAACGCTGCCGACACACCCCGAAAACGCCGCTGCGCTCGGTCCCGCCCCTGACACGCCCCCGACACGCCCCCCCCCGAAAACCCCAGGACTTACGCGAGTCCCGGGGCTCTGCGCGCGCTGGTAGGCCTATGTAAAATAGGCTCACCGGCGCGCAGGGCCCTGCTCGCCTAAATCCGCCCGGATTTGGGCAGATTTAGGCGAGCAGGGCTCTGAAAATCCGCCCCTAAGTGAACTTAATAGAAGGTAATGGACTTCTCCTCCAAGAACGTATCCAATCCTTTTTTAAACACAGCTATACTAACTGCACTAACCACATCCTCTGGCAACAAATTCCAGAGTTTAATTGTGCATTGAGTGAAAAAGAACTTTCTCCGATTAGTTTTAAATGTGCCCCATTCTAACTTCATGGAGTGCCCCCTAGTCTTTCTACTATCCAAAAGAGTAAATAACCGATTCACATCTACCCGTTCTAGACCTCTCATGATTTTAAACATCTCTATCATATCCCCCCCTCAGTCGTCTCTTCTCCAAGCTGAACAGTCCTAACCTCTTTAGTCTTTCCTCATAGGGGAGCTGTTCCATTCCCCTTATCATTTTGGTTGCCCTTCTCTGTACCTTCTCCATCGCAATTATATCTTTTTTGAGATGCGGCGACCAGAATTGTACACAGTATTCAAGGTACGGTCTCACCATGGAGCGATACAAAGGCATTATGACATTTTCCATTTTATTCTCCATTCCCTTTCTAATAATTCCCAACATTCTGTTTGCTTTTTTGACTGCCACAGCACACTGAACCGACGATTTCAATGTGTTATCCACTATGACACCTAGATCTCTTTCTTGGGTTGTAGCACCTAATATGGAACCCAACATTGTGTAATTATAGCATGGGTTATTTTTCCCTATATGCATCACCTTGCACTTATCCACATTAAATTTCATCTGCCATTTGGATGCCCAATTTTCCAGTCTCACAAGGTCTTCCTGCAATTTATCACAATCTGCTTGTGATTTAACTACTCTGAACAATTTGGTGTCATCTGCAAATTTGATTATCTCACTCGTCTTATTTATTTCCAGATCATTTATAAATATATTGAAAAGTAAGGGTCCCAATACAGATCCCTGAGGGACTCCACTGTCCACTCCCTTCCACTGAGAAAATTGTCCATTTAATCCTACTCTCTGTTTCCTGTCTTTTAGCCAGTTTGCAATCCACGAAAGGACATTGCCACCTATCCCATGACTTTTTACTTTTCCTAGAAGCCTCTCATGAGGAACTTTGTCAAACGCCTTCTGAAAATCCAAGTATATTACATCTACCGGTTCACCTTTACCCACATGTTTATTAACTCCTTCAAATAAAGTGAAGCAGATTTGTGAGGCAAGACTTGCCTTGGGTAAAGCCATGCTGACTTTGTTCCATTAAACCATGTCTTTCTATATGTTCTGTGATTTTGATGTTTAGAACACTTTCCACTATTTTTCCTGGCACAGAAGTCAGGCTAACTGGTCTGTAGTTTCCCGAATCACCCCTGGAGCCCCTTTTAAATATTGGGGTTACATTTGCTATCCTCCAGTCTTCAGGTACAATGGATGATTTTAATGATAGGTTACAAATTTTTACTAATAGGTATGAAATTTCATTTTTTAGTTCCTTCAGAACTCTGGGGTGTATACCATCCAGTCCAGGTGATTTACTACTCTTCAGTTTGTCAATCAGGTCTACCACATCTTCTAGGTTCACCGTGATTTGATTCAGTCCATCTGAATCATTACCCATGAAAACCTTCTCCATTACGGGTACCTCCCCAACATCCTCTTCAGTAAACACCGAAGCAAGGAAATCATTTAATCTTTCCGCAATGGCCTTATCTTCTCTAAATGCCCCTTTAACCCCTCGATCATCTAACGGTCCAACTGACTCCCTCACAGGCTTTCTGCTTCGGATATATTTTAAAAAGTTTTTACTGTGAGTTTTTGCCTCTACAGCCAACTTCTTTTCATATTCTCTCTTAGCCTGTCTTATCAATGTCTTACATTTAACTTGCCAACGTTTATGCTTTATCCTATTTTCTTCTGTTGGATCCTTCTTCCAATTTTTGAATGAAGATCTTTTGGCTAAAATAGCTTCTTTCACCTCCCCTTTTAACAATGCTGGTAATCGTTTTGCCTTCTTTCCACCTTTCTTAAAGTGTGGAATACATCTGGATTGTGCTTCTAGAATGGTATTTTTTTTAACAATGACCACGCCTCTTGGACATTTTTTTTTACTTTTGTAGCTGCTCCTTTCAGTTTTTTTTTTGTTTGTTTGTTTTTTTAACAATTTTTCTCATTTTATCAAAGTTTCCCTTTTGAAAGTTTAGCACGAGAGCCTTGGATTTGCACACTGTTCCTCTTCCAGTCATTAAATCAAATTTCATCATATTATGATCAATATTGCCAAGCGGCCCCACCACCATTACCTCTCTCACCAAGTCCTGTGCTCCACTGAGAATTAGATCTAAAATTGCTCCCTCTCTCATTGGTTCCTGAACCAATTGCTCCATAAAGCTATCATTTATTCTATCCAGGAACGTTATCTCTCTAGCATGTCCCGATGATACATTTACCCAGTCAATACTGGGGTAATTGAAGTCTCCCATTATTACCACACTACCAATTTGGTTAGCTTCCCTAATTTCTCTTAGCATTTCACTGTCCGTCTCACCATCTTGACCAGGTGGACGGTCGATCAATACTGATGTACCCAGGAAATGCTGAAAAAAAAAAAAGAATTTGAATGTGAAGACCCACCTAATGAACCTAATACAGATGGAAGAGGGTGAACTAATACACCCCATGATAAACATGAGGAAAATCTTTTACTATGAGGACAAAACTGCAACTGTTAGTATCTACAGCAAAAACAGAACTTAGGAGGTCCCATGTAACATCTGGAAAGCAGGAAAGCAGGCACATGCTCAGTGAAGCATGTCAAAGCTTCTAGAAACTTTGTAGTAATTTTCGCCAGCCAGGATCCATCAGATTACATCATCTATCTGTGAAGTTACATTTTCTAGTCCTTTGAGAAACCGATTTTCTTTTTCACCTTTCATTTATTTAGTAATTTTAAAACTTTTTTATACCGATATTCAAGGGGACATCATATCAGTTTACATCATAACTAAAGAGAGGAAAATACAATGAACAAACTCTTGCCAACCAATCAGCTAATGTAGGAGGATTTGATTTTTTTCCTAATGGACTGCAGGAGTACAGCAAGTTGCCTCCAATTAGTTGGTAATAAGCTTTCTTTGCAACAGATAATCAATCTTAAAGTGCCAATCTAGTAAAAAGATCCCAAGATCCCAAAAATTTATCTTTATTATGTTGATGATAGTTTACTGTACCAATCTCCAACAGGTGTGTAGGTTGAGGCATTCCCATGAAATAATGAAGCAGGATACCTTCTATCCCACCTTTTCTCCAGCATTCTGAAGAAACATCTACCTTATAAATGGGCTCTGACCGACGGCCCGGAAATGCGCAGTAGAGAGCAGCTCTACCGCGCATGTGCGGGCAAGCACGTCGGTCAGAGCAGAGCATGCCCGAAAAAAAAATGGCGCTGGGAGGAGCAGGAGCGGCAGCAGCGAGAAGCAGTAGCAGCAGTGGCGACGAGCAGTAGCAGCAGCGGCGAACGCGAGGGAGGGAGGGACACCCCCCCCCCCGGAGATCTTCCGTCTGCCGGTTGTGGATGAGCTGAAAGGGGAGGGGATTGAGAGAGGGGGAATGACTGAGGGGAGGAAGGAGAGGGGGAGGTGAGGGGGAGGGAGGAGAGGGGAGGGGGAGGGAGGAGAGATTGAGGTGAGGGGAGGGGGAGGGGGAGGGAAGAAGGTGAGAGGGAGACTAGAGGGGGGAGGTGAGAGGGAGGGAGGGAGAATAGAGGGGGGAGATTAGAGGGAGGGAGGGAGGGAGAATAGAGGGGGGAGGGAGAATGAGGGGGAGGCAGTGGGAAGGAAATGGACCAAAACATTTTTTTTTAAATGTAGCCCATTGTTACGGACTTAAAGGCTAGTTTGAATATATTCTGTACAGCATTTGGAGAGTGAGGTACCAATGAAAAATTATTTTTTTTAGTTATTCTCAAATTGTTTACGATAAAGAGATCTTCCCTACTCTTTTAAAAAATGTTCCTACACTTTCTCAAAAAGGTACTTTCATGTCCTTCTTCCAGGCTACCATATAGGTTAGAATTCTGTCTTTAAAGATTATGTATTCGGATATTATATACCTATATATATACAATATATAAGAATAGATCATATCCTGATAATTCCAGACAATGAAATCAATCCAATTTGTGCTATTTAAAAAACACAACTAGGTTCAAGCAAGTCACTTGACCCATAAATATATAGTGTTTTAATGCTGAAATTAATGAAAGTTAATAGCTTCAAATTACCAACTCTCTAATTTTGTACACAACAAAAAAGTTCCAAATATTTTTTAAAAGTAAAGAGAAAATTCCACAATCACACTGCAAACTGAATTCTGTAGCTAATTCTCCTTGTTATATCAGTGCATGATACCAAAAAGACTTAGACTCTCTGTCAGTGTCACACTGGAAAGTTTGTGGTAACTTGGTATGTAGGTTTATGGCAACCAACCTTCAATTTATTAACATTAAGCATATACAGTAAAATCCTCACTATCTGGCACTCAATTATCCAAAATGCTCAACTAACTGGCATCTTGCCCAGGCAGCATCTTGGCTGGCATGGGGGGGGGGGGGGGGATGACAGGAGGGGAGGGACTGGATTGGATTTGGAAATATAGAGAAGCTTTTCTGTGCTGTGCTCTGTTAACTTCAGCATTACTCTTTCCCCTCCTGTTCCCTGCAAAAGACAAGAGTAGACGGGAGGGAAAATTAAGGAAGCAGATGGCTCTTGGATGACCAACATAGTGGATTACTCAGTACAGCCTATTCTCTACCCTGCTGGATAATAAGGCTTCTACTGTATCTCACAATCATCCCTTCCATGGTCTCCTCTATATTTATTTAAGATCAACTTTTTTCCGAACAATTTTTTCTACTGTACTTCAAGTCTTTAACCTTGCTTTTCTCCACAAATTCCCTTTCTGTTATTGTATCAAATTCATTGAAATGCCATATGGTGTAACCAAATTAACATTCCAGCATGAAAACGTTCAGCACAAGTAACATCTGTGCATTCTTTAGATTCATCAAGACATCAGTTCTGCACTTCCATTTGAGGAGAAAAGGTCCCCAGCAAATCTTTGAATATATATATATTTTTGGTGGCTTTAGAAACACTTGCCTAAGGAGGCCACTCGCAGCTATTTCTATCCCCTTGGATTTTTGGAGAGAATCTTTGTGGGAGAATATCTAACATCAGAGTGACAGCAACAGGAGGGTGGTAGTACAGTGGTGACAGACTTGGACAGTGTAAAGCTCTGCACATACTAGTGTGAATATCCATTTGCTTTAATGTAATATTTTTTAATGTGTCACTTATTGAAATGTTAAAGCCAACAGTACTAAGCATGATAATGATTTTCTTGTACAAAACTGACAACAAACCATTTCTATGGTATAAAATGTGATGTATATTTTTTGTGCTACATTGCTTCTTAAATCTACAATATACTGTAAGAACAGTAGTTAAAGCTAGTAGTGAACTTTGTCTCCATGCAAACCTCAGCACAATAGCCCATGCTTTTTTTGGTTTGTTTTTTTTTGGATCTTCAGGTTGAATAGTCTGTAAGCTAGGAGGTAATCTGCTTTGCATACCTAAGATTTTGACTGAAAACAAAACTTGATTTACATCCCTGGCCACTGTCCAAGAGGTAAGGAGAATAAAGTATAAATCCAGCAGCAAAAAAATTATGGGAGAAAAATCTGTTTTCTTTGAAAGGGCAATTTTCAAAAGCTATTTATCTGGCTACTTACATGGATAAACAAGCCTATTTCAAAATTACCCACCCTGTATCTGGGTAAAAATACATTATTGCCTGCACCAGTCTAACCCGTCTCTGGGAAAATGCACTTTCAGAAAGACAGTCTTGGGAAGGAGTTAGAATGGAGACGGCAACAATGCTCAGAGTTTTGATTTTCAAAACTACGCATGTTGTTTTTGCTGGAAGTATCATCTGCGGGGAAAAAAAAGCAAGTGAAAGTCTTTACGGGTACTCTTTCCTTAGGAAATTTTCAAAGGAAAAATAGTTGTGGGCTTTGCATCTCCCCCTGAAGTTTTGAAAATTGCCCCCTTAAAGAACAAACTTCACGTGCTGTCGAATGGACAAGGAGGGGATAGCAAATATTTTGCTAACTTTGCAGGGAAACCTACTTTTGACAAAATATATTTACATTAGAGACTGTATCAATTTAGTTAATTTAATGAATCTAGCAGTTAAAAATGGAAGAATAAAATTACCTGTAATGCAACAAATATTGCTTATGAAGATATTTTTCCATTATCCTCTTTATAAAAAGAGGTTGACATTTTTCAAACCTTTGCCCATTCAGCACTCACAGCAAAGAATAAAAACATGCTGGATAGAACTTGGGCATGTCAAACCAGGGGTAGAAATCTGCTGGCTTAGAAAGTCAGCTAATAAGCTGCTGTGATAATGTATTTATAACCCACAGAATCCTAGCAATACAAACTATTTTAATTTCAAGCATAGTAGGTTTTCTGTTATCAATTAAGCATAATTCAGCTTTCCAGAAATCTGTGATTAATAAGAATTGCATTTCTTCTTTTTTTTCCCCCGTCCCTGCTCCACATGCAATACACAGCACTTTGCAGATGGTATTGGAATGTCTTTGAAAGTGTGTAATGACTGTGTCAATGACGCTTATTGAGAAACTAATAAAGTGCTTTTTGTTTGCCGAACAGCTGTTGATTTCATTGTTCTTTTGTGAGAGAAACGCAGACATTGTCCTAAAGGAATGTGCATTTCTGATTGGTGAGAAATGACATCATGCCTTGAAACAGGGCATTAGAGTATGTCTCAACCATGAATCACCTAACCAGATGAATGCTGTTTTAATAACTCTTTATCAAGATTTGACCAAATTTTCTATTTTACTGGTGTGTTTATAACTAGAGCTTTTGCAGCACTGGCACCTTTTCCAGCTGAATTAAATACATACGTTTCTGCAGCAGAGGAGTCAACTGAGCGGAAAAGGCACAAAAATAGAATGGAGGACCAAGGCCTTCATGAGAGAGTATTAGGGGACATGGTGTTTTTCTGTTATTTATTCAACACATCTATAATTTTTTTTTTTTTTTTGCATTGGGGCATTTTATCAGTGTTTATTGGTTAAAACATAAAATCAGCATTTATAACTTGAGATTTTTGGATGAATTGCATTTTATATTATTTTAATTTCTTTTTTTTCTTTTGCCTGAACTCTGGATTGTTGGCAGTCTATTATAGCAGTCATTCATAAAGTAAAAACAACTTGGGACAAAGATAGAACACCAAGTAACTTACAGTAATCAAGTGTCGCCATTTTTTTTTCTCTGTATACTGGCTTGCATAACCAGGAAAGCGGAAGCTAGTTGCCTTGCCTAAATCTTATCTATCTGTGGAAAAGAGCTTTCAGAAAATTGCCCTCCCAGTGTTCGAGTAAAAATGTATGCATGTAGTGCCACTACACATGTAACTTTGCCAGCACTGGGAAGAGGCGAGATGTGCAGACTTTCACGTTGAAAACCAGTGCAAAGTCCATGGGTCCCCCACACACACATCAGCATAATTGCATATGTCTAGATAGACTTTCTATTAAAAGAATTTTCCTGGCCATAACAGTCGATATCATTTTACATATATATAGCTGGATATGCAGTTCTCTAACCAAAAACAGAATGCATATGGACTTTTTTAAACTGCATGAAAGCAGGACCCGGAAACTGCCAGAATCCAATGTTTTCCATACATACACCTTTTGGATTAGAGCTGCTGGCATTTGACTCTCAAAACTTTAACTGTACCACTTGAAGAAACAAGGATTTGGGGCTAGCTATCCTAATCTTTCTTTTTTGGCTTCAGGGTCTAGAAGGCATACACTTCACATAGATATATGCATTAGGTTCACATCTGTGGTAAAATATATGAAATGTCATTTGCTTATTGTATTTCAGTAATTTATACTAGGTTGGTCTATAACATCTTCGGCTCTGCCCTATAAGTGCTTGATTTACAGAAGCTTTTGTCTTTCTAGCTTAATTTAAGACAGCTGGCCAAGTTCTGCTCCAGATAATATAAATACAAGCACTTAAAATGTACAGAAACAAGTGGAGAAACTCTCCTTGAAGGGAATGAACAAAGAATCTAAGGGACTGGAAAGCTCCTAGGTCCCTAGAATCTACTGAGTTTAAAATATTGCAAAATATGTCAGTGCAATATTTACAATAAAGGTCTCCACACAGGGGGCTGGTCCCAGAGCTCAGGCCACAGCTCTGCATAACTTTTGCCATCCTCTTAAAATTACCCCTTGATAGCAAATATATCTCATAATGCTTTTTTGCACAAGATTTTGCTCATATAGTCCTTTTGCAGAATATCTTTCCTTCAAGAAGTTGCAGGAAATTAAATCCGTGGGCAAAAGATGTGGCTTAGCAAAATTACATAAGCAAATTGATGTGAAGACTTTTTGTCTGATCCTTAACTCTAGCCTATTGTCTACTGTCATGTGCCCAACTAAAAACTGCATACAATGGAGGCAATTTTGGAAAGGTTTTATGCACATAAATGGACTTTACATTCATAAATGGGCTTTTGAAAACTGCTACTTTAACGCGCACCACTCCTTTGAAAATTCACCCCAAATGTCTTTAGAGCAGTGCATTCATTGGCTTTTGCGCTACTAAAAGTTAATACAAGTTTGTAATAAACCAACAGGGTCATTATTTATTCTGCGATGTGCTGGTATCGCATGCGGTATGGCCTTATTGCACGTGATAAGGCCCTATCGCACGCGATACCGGCCACATCGTGGCAGTATTATTCTAATTAGGGGAAGGGGAAAAGTATGGGCGGGGTCTCCCGGCAGCGATGCGGGCGATAATTTGTTCACATTATTGCCGGCAGCACAGCGGGAAATAACTACACCTTTTCCTGTGGCGCTATGGGGGCGATAGTGTGCGGCACAACCGCACCACTGTGATGCGCTGGCTGCCCACTATCATCCCTCCGCCACCCCCCTTTTTTTGTGCCTCTTTCTGCTATAAATATAGCAGAATGATGAATTTAGGGGCAAGTTCTTTATGCAGTGATCCTAAATTTACATCACATTTCCAAGATATTTATTTATTTAGGCATTTTATGAGAACATGGACTTACCTTTAAGAACTCCCACAGAGGAAACTGTACCAGAGAGAAAGGAATCTAGAAAAAAAAATGCAATTCATAGTTACCAAAATGCCTTATGTCAGCATATTACTTGGCTTCATAATTTCTTGCCACAGTAATTGTTCACACATTACTCGATCTATAAATTACTAAGGGATACATTTTAAGAGTTGCTCACATTAAAAGGCCAAGCATGAGCCACTTGTATTTTTAAATGGCCCACTTATGAGCGTATATACACGTGCATTAGCAACCAAACATGTAACAAAAAGGGGCAAAGTTAGAGCATAAGAACATAAGAAATTGCCATGCTGGGTCAGACCAAGGGTCCATCATGCCCAGCATCCTGTTTCCAACAGAAGCCAAACCAGGCCACAAAAACCTGGCAATTACCCAAACACTAAGAAGATCCCATGCTACTGATGCAATTAATAGCAGTGGCTATTCCCTAAGTAAACTTGATTAATAGCTGTTAATGGATTTCTCCTCCAAGAACTTATCCAAACCTATTTTGAACCCAGCTACACTAACTGCACTAACCACATCCTCTGGCAACAAATTCCAGAGCTTTATTGTGCATTGAGTGAAAAAGAATTTTCTCTGATTAGTCTTAAATGTGCTACTTGTTAACTTCATGGAATGCCCCCTAGTCCTTCTATTATTTGAAAGTGTAAATAACAGATTCACATCTACTCGTTCAAGATCTCTCATAATCTTAAAGACCTCTATCATATCCCCCCTCAGCTGTCTCTTCTCCAAGCTGAACAGCCCTAACCTCTTCAGCCTTTCCTCATAGGGGAGCTGTTCCATCCCCTTTATCATTTTGGTTGCCCTTCTCTGTACCTTCTTCATCGCAACTATATCTTTTTTGAGATGCGGCGACCAGAACTGTACACAGTATTCAAGGTGCGGTCTCACCATGGAGCGATATAGAGGCATTATGACATTTTCCGTTTTATTAACCATTCCCTTACTTAGTTTGTTTTTTCTACTTATTATAAAGCAATCGTTTGATATGTTCTATGTAAATCGTTTGATATGTTCCATGTAAACCGCCACACGGCGGTAGTTATTTCAGTTACCTGTGAACCGGAGTGATATGTATTTTATACAGGAACTTCCGGTATATAAAAACCAAAAATAAATAAATAAATAAATAATAATTCCTAACATTCTGTTTGCTTTTTTGACTGCTGCAGCACACTGAGCCGACGATTTTAAAGTATTATCCACTATGATGCCTAGATCTTTTTCCTGGGTGGTAGCTCCTAATATGGAAACTTACATCGTGTAACTATAGCAAGGGTTATTTTTCCCTCTATGCAACACACCTTGCACTTGTCCGCATTAAATTTCATCTGCCATTTGGATGCCCAATCTTCCAGTCTTGCAAGGTCCTCCTGTAATGTATCACAATCCGCTTGTGATTTAACTACTCTGAATAATTTTGTATCATCTGCAAATTTGATAACCTCACTCGTCGTATTCCTTTCCAGATCATTTCTATATATATATTGAAAAGCACCGGTCCAAGTACAGATCCCTGAGGCACTCCACGGTTTACCCTTTTCCACTGAGAAAATTGATCTTTTAATCCTACTCTCTGTTTCCTGTCTTTTAACCAGTTTGTAATACACGAAAGGACATCACCGCCTATCCCATGACTTTTTAGTTTTCCTAGAAGCCTCTCATGAGGGACTTTGTCAAACGCCTTCTGAAAATCCAAATACACTACATCTACCGGTTTCACCTTTATCCGCATGTTTATTAACCCCTTCAAAAAAATGAAGCAGATTTGTTAGGCAATACTTCCCTTGGGTAAATCCATGTTGACTGTATTCTATTAAAACATGTCGGGGGCATGTCAGGAGCATATTGGGGGCATTCTGGGGCAGGCCAATAGTTACATGTGTAAATCCATATTTTACATCCAATGGCTGCAGCACACCGCAGGTTGTTAGCTACATATATTTACTTCTGCTCTTGATGAGGTGAAAGTCTACAGAAATCTCATTTTGGGCCTAAAGCAATAGGGTAAGGGGGTCTGGGTAAACTGGGGGGAATGCAGGCTGAAGAACCAGAGGGTCTGGATGACGTAGAGTTAGGCTGGGCAAGCTGGTGGACTAATTAATAAAACTAGGATTGTCCTTCATGCGTACATGTTTTAAAATCTGCTTACGTGCACGCATTAAAACCGACAAAGTCCTAAGAAAGATACGCGAACTACATTTGGTCATGAAACCGCTCAAAATTAGGAGCACATATATGCGTGATGGATATATTTTAAATAATTTGTGCAATTACCTTCCCAATTTACAATATACATCTTTAAGGATTTAATTGAGAACTGTTACTAAACTTTAGCTTCCACTGAAACAGTTTTCAAATTCTTTATCATATTTTCTGCTGATATTAGCATATGAAAGGATCTTTTCAAAATTTTAGACAAATGCGTATGTCAAAAGTCTGGCATTTCACAAGCTTATGCGCCATCTTATGGAAATACCGAGAAAAAAAATGGAAATATTATAAATTCATTCTTACAAACAAAACTTAAAAGTTGGCAGCCCCCAATATTCATTGTTGTCATTCTATAAGGGAGAGAAGATTCACAAGCTTCCCCCTCCCCCCATCACCATACACATATACTAGATTCTTACAAGTGTAAATTGGCCCTATTGCTTATCCTCTGAGGTAGAACCTTTCTGCTTTTCAATGTGATTTCTAAGGACAATAACTGCAGGTTATGAACAAAGAGCACTGTATTTCAGAATTTTTATTTTAGCCAAAAAATGGTCAAGGAGATGATTTATCTGCTACACTTCTCCAGCCTAATAAAAGAGATATCAGGATATTCTACATCTGGTCTACAAACATCTAGCATAGTCACCATACAAACAGCAAGGTCTTGCATTAGGAAAACTATGCAGTCTAGGGTGCTAAAATGTTTTGGGTGGGCAGCTAAAACCCTAAAAACCTCCAGGTGCCATATACCGATTTTAAAGGTATGAATATCGGGGTATGTGTGAGTGGGTGGAAAAAGAGGAAGCTGGGTGAGTGGGAAGAGTTGTGACAAACAGGGTGCTGGGCAGGAGAGGGTGCGGTAAAGAAAGAGGGGATTCTAGGAAAGTAGGGAAGTAGAGAGAGAGAGAGAGGTCGTTGGGCACTGCAAAACAGGGGCAAAAAGACTGGGTGAGACTGATGTGCTGAGCAGGGAGTGAAAGGGGGCAAGAAGGATACAGGGGAAAAGAAGAGGAGAGATGCTGGGCAATGTGAACAGGGGGCCAAAGGGAGGGCTACGCAGGATTTGGTGAGAGGTGTATGCTGAGTGGGGTGTGAGAGGGAGATGCTGTGCCAGAGCTGCCACCGATAGGCAGGTAAAGGGAGAGTGCAAGATTAAACGTTTGCCTGAGCTCTGCATATAATATTACAAAAGTCTAAAAATTGTGTTCAAATTTTAAGAACTATTAAAAAAGCTTTACTATAACACTATTCAATAAATACTCTATTCATTTTGTTTAAAGTTATTATGACAATGGCCACTAGGATGTTGTTTGGGTTTTGTGCTTTGAGTTGGCTGATTGTGGCATACTGAATTTACCAGACAACAGTTCTTGGGCTGGCTGACAGTAGCAATAGTGAATTATCTGACGGTGAGTCTGGTTGATGTCTGCTTCATGTCAATTTTAGGTTTGTTTTTTTGTTCATTTGTTCTTATTTTACATATGAAGTTTCGGTATAAATTTATGATTTTTAGTTTTACACACTGCCTTTGTTCAAGTTTTGTACACTGCTTTGGATGATTACTTTAACTGGGAAGCAATCTCGAAGTTTTGATAAAATAAATGTGTTACAGGAAAATGTGCTAACTTTTGTTTCCTTACGTAAAGCAGGCAATGGACTAGCCCAGTGGCGAATACGGTGTACTGCCATGTGGAGCACCTGGGTTCGATTCCCGGGTCAGATTTCTGCTTCCTGGATTGGTCAGAGATGAGGATGCTGCAGAGGCAGTGTTCACATCCTAGGGGAGGAAGGGAGTCCCAGCCATCATGTAATGGCAACACCTAGGAGCTGGACTCAGGTCCCACAACTGCAGGGTTCTGGAAGGAGTCCTGGTGTATAGCTCCCAGCCAAAGGCTTGCTGTACTGTTTGAGCTAAGTGAGTTGGGAGGGGGGATATAAAATAAGAATAAACCCAGGGTGGCTGTGAATGAAGGCTCCTGGCAGTGTAGCCCATAAGAGTCCAATCATAATTGAGCTGGAAGCTCAGATAAGCAAAAGGAAAATGCCTTGCTCTGAAAAAAATAGGCAAAACATTATAGTGTATATGGTTTAGAATGCCTTGAAGAAGTTTCATATTTTACTGTTGTAACTTTTAATGGAGTTGCATTCTAATCTTCATTTAGAACTTGATGAGCATTCAATATGATTTGGATTAAACTTATCAGACTTAAAAAAAAAATAAAAGTTATATCTCAAGAATAATACTTGGAGTTTATCAGACCAATTGACTATTTCCCGCAGCACACACATTCGCCTTTTCTGATGACAATTACGTGTGCTTTGTGCTTCGTTCCACAATTTTTGTGGTGATAACTTTAACCTTCTCATCATTTTTCAATATTTCTTTGTTTTAGTAGTTCCCTCACTCCAGTCTTACACCATGATTTTGTTGCGAAGGCCGGCCACGGGTTCCGTGACCGGCTCTCCTCACCTCTTCTCTGTGGCGCGGACGCCCTCGCCGTTCAGCACCAGGCCTACTCGCACGGCCCATCCGCCGCCGAGCTCCGTTCTGCCGGGGAGTTCCCTAGCGCACGCACACCCCTCCCCGAGGTTTAAAGGGGCCATGACGCACTAGGGCTGACGGGCCTCCCCTGACGACATCATTGCCCCAGGTCTATTTAAGGCAAGCTCGGACACCTAGAGCTTGCCTTTGCAACTGGTTCCCTCCTTAGTTGTCTTGGCTCCTTGTTCTTTGTGTTTCAATTTTCAGCCTCTTCTGACCACTGCCGGAACCTGACCTCTGCCTATCCAAGGACCTCATCTGATCGCTGCTAGAACCTGACCTCTGCCTGTCCCAAGGCCTCATCTGACCGCTGCCGGAACCTGACCTCTGCCTGTACTAAGACCTCATCTGACCGCTGCTGGAACCTGACCTCTGCCTGCCGTCTGTCCTCGGCTGGTCCTGACCACTCTGCCTGCTGCCTGCCTTCTGACCTCCAGTCTCGAACCTGACCACGCTCTCCTCCTGTCTGTGGGCATGCCAGACTTCCACTCTCTCAGGAGACCCTGCAAGGCCCACCTAAGTCCAAGCGGCCCGGGTCCCTACGGGCTCCTCCCAGGGGGACTTCGGGCTTCCAGTGGTGAAGCTCTCTCTAGCCTCTGTCTCCTCCCGTGCTCCACCCCCTGGGGGCAGTTGCCTTTTGGTCCCTACCAGGAGGCACATCACCACTGCCACAGGACAAGGGTCCACCCCCGAGCGCAAAAGATTTAAGATATAAAGAGAAGACAATTTCAGATTGGGAGAACATTTAAGACTTGGTTTATTGACTTACATGAACTGAAGCAAAATGGCTGGTGGGTTGGTTTTTTTTTTTTTTTTTTTTAAGTGGCTGACCAGTCACGAGAAATGGAATATAAATAATAAATAATAATAATTTGGAGCCTTTAGGTTCTGAGCTTCAATAAGATATTCTAGTACAGGCTGCCAATATGATAAAAAGAATCTTCTTTCAGACTTTAAAGACTTAACAGGATTACATTTTGGTTCATCTGTAACATCAGAATTGAGCTTTAGTTAAAAACACAGTGAAATGGAGTAAAGAATCACTGTTAAGACAACTGTGCTTCTTCTTCTCTCATGCAAGCAGTACTATTTATCTTAGCAATTTATGAAACAGTCTACCTATACAAGTTGCACATTCCCTGACAGGAACTGGCAGAGGTAAAGCAGTTAAGATTCCCTTTTGTGGTCGCTTCCCTATTTGCCAACTGTAACTTTCACACAAAAACAAAAGAGTTAAAAATATCTTCTGGGTTACTACGTTTCATATAATGATTAATGAATGAGCTTTTTAGATGGGCTCTCAAGAAAAACTAAGCTTTACAGACTCTTGCCACGGAAAATTTGTTATCTATTTAGACAGGAAATAGCAGTGAGAAGAAATCAATGTCACTGCTGTGCGCTGAGCTGACAAACTGAAATCTCAAAGGATGTCTGTCATCTAGAACTATGAGGCCTATCCCGTGAGGCTTCTCAAAATCCCACAGTAAAGGTCAAAACTCTTCTTACTTATTGGGTCCTTGAAACTCGAGTGCTAAGGCTGAATTTCTCTTTGCAACTGTGAATGACAAAAGCCTGTTATGTTAGTATGTTTTACCATAAAAATTTCATGAGAAGACAATCTATTACATTGTTATTCAAGGGTTTAATATTCTGAAGAGGAATGATGTACACATCCCTTATAAATACCTTGAAACCTGGATTCTTTTGTAGGTTCTGACACCTTATATTGGATAAAGAATTACCCAAAGATGACGTACAAGAGCTTCTTAGCTATGCATGTACTGCTTTTTACTGTCACATCTGACAATAGGACATGGACTTGAGGGCTCACCTACAAGGACATCTTTGGAAAACTGTATGCCCTTTGGGGATACAGAAATCCTAGAGTACCTGAATGTAATTTGCTTTTAAATGTCTGAAAGACGGAACATAAATGTTTGCCCAAATAAAAGGTAATCGCAGGTCTAAGCTCACCTCTCAACCATTCTTGAGTCCGATCTTGATTCACATGGGGTTTCTGAAGCAACTCTCTATATTTCTCACTTAGCATATTGTGTGCTTGGTAAAAATTACATTTTCTACTTTGTCTATGTATTTGCTTGTAATTTGTTCCAAGTTTTTATTATTGATGTACTTTATGTACCCTGTGTAGTACGAAGGATCGCATAGAATATACATTTTTAAAATAAAATGCATTTTAACTTAACCGACTAGTATTTGTGTGCTCATCACTATTGCTGACAAAAATGTGAAAAACGGAAGCGCTTTTCCTACAAATAATGAAACAACCACGTGTGCCTCAAGAAATGCTGTAAAAATCCTTGACAAATAGCAACATCAACACAGGCAAAAAGGCAGCCGCGCGCATGTTATAAAATCCGGGGTCAGCGTGCGCAAGGGGGTGCACAATAGTGCACCTTGCACGTGCCAAGCCCTTGGGGAGCCCTGCTGGCTTTCCCCGTTCCCTCCAAGGCCACTCCGGAATCGAAGCGGCCTCAGAGGGAACTTTCCTTACGCCCCCCCCCCCCCCCACCTTCCCCGCTCCCAGCCCTACCTAAAAAACCCCCTAACCTTTATTTTATAAGTGGCGCCTGCCTCCGGGTAGGTGTAGGTTGCGCACGCTGGCCAATAGCCAGCCCGCAATCCTGGGCACAGTGGCAAATGGCCACTGTGCCTGGAGGCTCCGGCCCCTCCCCGCCCCTTTTATCAAGCCCCGGCACTTACACGCGTCCCGGGGCTTTATGTGCACCGCCGGGCCTTTTGAAAATAGGCCCAGTGCATGTAGGGCTTTGAAAATCTGCCCCTATGGTTTTCAGGGCAGCCAAAATTCACAAATTAACTAGGTTCTGAAATCAAATGTATGAACACAAACCTCTTTCATTGTGGAGGTTCTGAAAACCAGACCTCTTTGTAACTGCTAAGGAACATTCCTGTGCATCTCTGTTCTGGCAATGAAATTATAGCAGATAAAGCCCAGGTTGCCCAGTTGTACCTGTCCAATTGAAATTCTTCCTTTCTGGTTTTCTACCAGATGAGCATATGAATTCCCATAGTTAAACTAACATAAGATTCTCCCTCCCCCCCATCCTCAATCTCCATGTCTGAATGATATGGTTTTGGTGAGTTGACTGAGTATGTATTGAATGTCAAATGTACCTTTTTTTGATTGAGTGCCCCATAATTGTCCCTGATGACAAAGATCCTATTAGCTCATTAGGTAGTTTGTTCCAGTGTTTAACTACCTTCACAGTTAGACCTAACATTTAACCTAAATCTTCAATGGTACAATTTAAGTCCATTGTTTATTGTCTTGTCTCTGGAGGAGATGAACTGTTCATCATTTTCTTTATAACCTCCCTTTATGTACTCTAGACTAAGTAAACAATTCCTTCCTCAACCTTTCCTCATATTCACTTTTTAAATTAATTTTTTTCTCTGGAAAGTCTCCAGAATCCCTACTTCATTTTTGAAGTGTGGAATCAAAAACTAGACAAAGTATTCCAACACTGGCCTTACTATTGTAGTGTAGCATGGAAGACTTACTTCATTTGTCTTATTAATACATTACAATGTGCTGTTAGTTTTGCATGTTGGTACTACATTCCTGACTCTTATTCTGTTTGAAATTATAGTAAAATAATACCTGAAGGCTCATCCAGTCTGCCCAGCTAGTCTAGTCTACATTACCAAGGTTATATCAGCTGCAAACCACAGAGCTTGATCACATGTAGGACACTGCTCCTTATCTAAGTGGTGGTTGATAGGCATTGATGTGCTGGTTTTAGTGGAATTATGAAATTTGTTTGAAGGTTATCTGGTTTGTTTTTTATTTTTATTTTTGTGTGTACCTTTGTATCACTATGGGGATCAGATTGTGGAACATGAATTAATTGATTAATTTCATGTTTTGTTATGTTTGATTGTACTAAAATTTTTATAAGATGAACTTTTAAATTTTGTATAAGACATGTTTTAAATATATTTTGGTCAATTAAATTGGTATTTGTTCATATAAAGAATTATTCTGTTGCTCTTTTTGATTGATTTAAATGAAAGGTTACAATTTTTATTAATTTTACTGCAATTTATGGTACCTATATAATATCTTCATTTTTGTTTTGTTGGGTATTTCTTAGCATCTTATCACCCAAATGCTTCTAAATAAATTAAGGCTCTTCTATGTTTTTTTTAGTTTCAATTTTAATTATATTTTCATCATATATGACACTACCTTGATTCCATCCACCTTTCTATTACAGTGTGAATAAAAGTTTTGACATTTGAAAAATTCTAGTAAATACATTTGTAGTATGAGCTTTCAATTTCCAAACACCACTTATTTCCTGTTTTCCAAAACCACAAAAAGAATTAGAATGCAAAAATGCTATCTGATTGTATTTTCTTAAAAGGGCATACAACTAGTTACTCTTAAAAGAAATAAAGACCTCTTACTGCCTTATATAGGAGTTCTCCTAAAACTTCATATAGAGAAAAGTGTTTATTATGAAAATACATTTTACTTTAATTAAAAAGAATATTTTATTCCACATAGTTAAGTAATAGCTGGGTTTGGATTATATGTAAAGTTTATCATCATCATCTAGTTCTAAGAAAATTATGCAATGTTGCCCTCTGTAGGATTCCTGGCCTACATTTGCATATTCTGAAATAAATATCTTTTTATCTTTTATTTAAATTTATTAATTGCCTAGAAACCTAGGTGATGTGCAGTAGAAAAAACATACATAAAATGATGATTATACATAACATGCATGTACTGGATATAGATAGACAATGGCCAGATTGGGGGAATGCTTGCAATAATGCCATAAATTAATAAAAGGCCTGCTTAAACAACCATGTTTTTAACAGTGATTTGAAAGTTTTTAAACTGTTAGGTGCAGTTTACCTGGAAAGGTGTTCCACAAAATAGGTGCAGCAACAGAGAACGCACAGTCCCTGGTACTACACAGTCTGGCATGGGATGGTGAAAGTACATCAACGAGGCCTCTTTGCAAGGAACGAAGTTGTCAAGCGGGGCAATATAGATGTAGTAAGGTATTGCCCCATGCAGTGACAGAATCAGAAATCAATTTGTGGGTAATAACTGTGACTTTGTACTTGACACGTTCACTAATAGATAACCAATGTAAATCCATCAGAATGGGTTGTAATATGATCCCATCTTTTGCTGCCAGAAATGAGATGAGCGGCTGCATTGAGCAGTAGCTGCAAGGGTTTTAAGAGTTACTGCAGGTAAACCCAGGAGACAGAGTTACAATAGTCTACCGTGGGAGAATTGAAGCTTGCACTATCGTCTGAAAATCAGCTTTTTCCAAAAGGTGTTTAAGACCACACAGGATTTGAAGTTTGAAGAAATCAGACTTTATGATGTTTTGGACATGAGGGCGGAAGGATAACAGAGGATCAATTAGCACACTAAGGTTATGTATTGAAGCATTAAGTGAGAATGAGTTATTTTCAATAGAAATTGAAGACAGCGAAATCTTGGAATGAACATGTTGAATCAGAGCACATTGTATATTAGAGATGTTCAAAGATAATTTGCTGAAAAACAGCCAATGTTTTATGGTGGAGAGGTACAAGTTAACTAATTCAATGGTGTCACTCCAAGAAGGGCAGACTCGAACAAAAAAATTGAATGTTGTCTGAGTAGAGTTTATATCTATCGCACAAAGTCATCAATATATTACATAGGGTGCTAAATAGATGTTAGAGGATTGCTGAGGTAAACCAGTAGAAACTTCTGACCAGGGAGAATTGTTATGGTCGTATTCGACACATTGAAGGCGGTCTGATAAGTTGGAATGAAACCACTGAAGAACTAAGCCCTCAATACTGCATTCATGTAGATGGTGGAACAAGATGGAATGATGTCTAAAGAAGAAACTAAGATATATGTATTACCAGAATCAAGGCCTCTTCTGAAAGTGTCTATCAAGGACAGCAAGAGGAGTTCTGCACTAACTTCCTTAAACCAAACTGATGAGGATCAAGTACTTGTTGGGTTTCAACAAAGTCAGTCAACTGAATGAGGACAAAACTTTCAATCAGTTTGGCTAGAAAAGGAAGTGAGGAAATAGGCGATAGTTGTTCAAATCTAAAGGGTCGAGACTGGGTTTATTTAGGAGACGTTTGACCAAAGTTTTCTTAAGAGAGTTTGGAAAAACTCCTTTAGATAGTGAAAGGTTAATTAGAATTTTGATGGAGGGTATTACAGTATTTTTGATACTCTTAACAATAGAGACACTACAGGGATTCAGCGCACAGTAACCAGGATTCAGTTTAGAAATCATTTGGTTAAGCTCTAGCATTGAGGTTGAATCAAATTCAATCCAAGAGGACTCAGAATTAACGATAGACAAAGAGGTCCAATTGGGTACAAAGGAAAAAGCAACAGTGAGTGTTGATTTTGTTCTTAAAATGATCCTGAAAATTATTACAATGAAGACTCATAGTAAATGCAACTGAGGTGCCTATAGCGTGCTGAATGTTTTGTCAGCTGCTTGGCTATCGTGAAAAACTCTTTGGGACTGTAGCCAATATCATGAATTTGTTTGGAATAAAGGAACGTTTGGCTTCCTCTATCAAAGAATAATAAGAGGATAGTAAGGATCAATAGCGAAGCAACAAGTCTTTGGTGTGGTATTTCCTCCAAAGCCGTTCAAATACAGCGGAGTTGTTGTTTACAGCATCTAATGACTGGGATAATCAAAGAAAAAATAAAACTTTGTATTGGATTTGTTTTTAAGCACTAATGAAGCAACATTGTCCAGGGAATGGTCTACATGGAAGTCCAAAGGGCAACTCCTTCCTCGATATCAGTAAGGAAGAATGTAGTATATTTGGAAACTTACTAAGTCTGGCAGTTTTTGATCATCACTGTAGCCTCTGTGCAGGGATTATTCTCTAATCTGGATAAGGGTAGAGGGAAAAGGAATACTAAAATTGATCAAAAAATCATCTGACCATGGGACTGCATAAATAGAAAGGGATTTGGCACAGATATCTTTGATAGATTTTCTGACAAAGATGAGATCTAGAGTGCTTCAAAGTTATGGGTTGGTGAATGAGATTAACTGTTCCCACCCTAAAGCAGAAAGAATGTCAAGAAAAATGGAACCTTGAGGTGAAGTTGAAATACCTGTGACTTGCAAATTAAAGTCTCATAGTAATATAGTTAGTGATGGCAGATAAAGACCAAAATGGTCCTTCCAGTCTGTGCAGCAGTTGCTTAGGGTGGTATCTGCCACTCCATGCAGGTACTCTTAAATCTTCTGTTTAGGTTAGCAACTGCTACTCTGTGCAGCTTAGCCCATGCCTTCTGAAAGGGGTAGTAACTGCTGCTCCAATCAGGTACTCTCATTCAGTAATGTTAACTTTATGTGTAACAAAAGTTAACCCATTTCTTCATTTACATCCTGTAACTAATAGAAATCTTCTGTGTTTGTCCCATGCCCTTTTCAATTCCATTACAGTTCTCGTCTTCTCCAACTCTTCTGGGAAGGCATTCCATGCATCTACTACCCTTTCCATGAAGTTGAAGTTTCATATCATGTCCCCTAGTTTTACAAATCTCTTTCCATCAGATAAAGTTTGATTTTTTTCAGGATTTTTAAAGTCTGTATCATATCTCCCCTTTCTCCTCCAGGGTATACATATTTAGGTCCTCCAATCTCATCTCATAAGTCTTTTACTGCAGACTGCACATCATTTTGGCTGCCTCTCTGAACCACTTCCATCCTGTCCTTATCCTTTATGAGATATGGTCTCCAGAACTAAAGAGTATTCAAGGTGAGACCTCACCAATCTCTTGTTCAGAGGCATTATCACTTCCTTTTTCCTGCTGGTTATGCCTCTCTGTATGCAACCCAGCATCCCTTTGGCATTAGCCACCACCTTGTCACACTACTTTGCTGCCTTCAGATTATCAGACTATCACCCCGAGGTCTCTCTCCCAATTCATGCACATCAGTCTTTCCCCCATTCCCCTCCCCCTCCATCTGGACTGCTATGCCCCAAATGCATGACTCTGCATTTTTTGGCATTGTATCCCAGCTGCCAAACTTTCAACCACTTCTTATTATTAATTGGAAAGTCAGATTACGTGGCCTATATTCTAAATAATTTCCAAAGACATAGTACATCAGACCCTAGGATAAAATTTGGACAGCAATTTTCAATGCTCCCGAGCCCTACACACACATTTTCATTGGGAAACTACTGACAGAATAAGAAGATTAGCAATTATCATTAATGTTAATGAATCATTTCAGAATTCTTAAATACTGTACAGATGCATCACTAACTGCTCTCTTGAAGTCTTGTAATAATGAACAAAGGATGGGGGTGCAAGGTACACAGGTACAAAAATAGACATTCTCTCACCAGCCATAAATCTTCAAATGGAAATTTCATTGGGAGTACCCCTTCAAAACTGAGGGGGTCATTTATCAAAGTGCTATTTGGCGTTTTCGCATGTGTTAAGGCGTTTTCGCATGCAAAAAACGCCTTTAATGCATGTGAAAGCACCATAACATTTGGTGCGAATCAAATGAGAGGAAGATATTGGGGTGGGAAGTTTGGCCAAGTGGGCTGGGCTCACAGCTTTGCGAAGCCGTATCACATGGCTTTAATGCAAATTTTAACTACACCTTTTTCATCTGCGAAAAGCCGTGCAATAGGGCTTTATCGCGGTTGCAATGTTTTTGAGTGGTTTTAAGCTCCTGAGGAGTCAGCCAAGCTATCAGGGCCTTCCGGGGCGGGGGGGAAGAGAGAGAGAGAGACAGACTAGCCACACTAGATAGGTATTTATACCTCTATATGAGGCCTGCCTAGTAACTCGAGGTGAGGTTTAGATATTAGTGTAGGGGTAGGGGGCTACTTTGACATTCAAAGTGAGAAGTACGAACAGAACAGTGCTCTCTTGTGAAGATTTGATGACCTTCGGAGTGAGGAAACTCACCCAAAGATGAGATTTGTGCAATGTTCTCTCAACCTAGCTTGATCAGCTAGGTTGAGAGAACATTGCACAAATCTCATCTTTGGGTGAGTTTCCTCACTCCGAAGGTCATCAAATCTTCACAAGAGAGCACTGTTCTGTTCGTACGTCTCACTTTGAATGTCAAAGTGACCCCTATCCCCTACACTAATACCTAAACCTCACCTCGAGTGACTAGGTGGGCCTTCCATAGAGATATAAATACCAATCTAGTGTGAGGGCATTATGGCTAGGCTCTTTCTCTCTCACGCTCAGCTTAACCTACTAAACATGGTCCCTCCCAGTGGTTGTATGTAGGAAATACATCAATTCTGACACATCACAAGTGTGAAAAAACATAGCGCTGTCACATAGGCATTAGTGCAAATTGCAATAAACTGCCTATTACCATTAAAACACACCCATTTTCCTATCGCATGCAATATTTAGTGCATTTTGATAAATCCAGGCCTGAGTCTGTAGGGCCTGGAGACTTTGAAAAATTTCCCCCAAAATGTTATTTGAGGATCTAATGTACTAAAAGGTTTTACCCATTACTGTTTAACAGTTTAATACACACTTTCCTATCGAATGCTCAAAATGGGGAACAAGAACAGTATTATATTTTATTTACTGCATAAAAAAGACAATGCATATATGTTTGTGCATTTGAAGTAATAGTATCTTACTCAACTTTATACTGAGATTAAAACCAATTCACTGGATCTCAGGGAATTAGCCTTGCATCTTTCCTTTCAGATACTGCCAACCATTCTGAAGTGGCAGCTGTAAAGTAAAGTATCAGATGACTGATAAATCAAGCTACTGTAGAAGAATGAACTTTACCACACATCCGTTTTAGTTTACAGCACTGGTTCTCAAGCTTTGCATCTGGGACCCACTTCAAGGAAAAAAAAAAAAAAAGGATGTACCTCCAAAAAAAGATGTCAGAACCAAAATTACATATTCATGCATCTTGAATGAGGTCAATGTGTGATGTTCTGTGTTTCAAACCTTTTCCAAATCAATCTTTATAAATTACAATAAACAGCTTTTTGTGTAAGTCTGTTCCTCCATAATTGGATTCCAAAATGACAGTAATGCAGAGAGAGGGTAATTTTATAAAAACCAACAGAACTTATTTTTTGCCAAAATTAATAAGTAATGCTAGTCTCCAGAGTGAACATACATTCAAAGTGAAATGTATCTGAAATAACACGCACACACTAACCCACACAAAGTTACACTTGCTCTTTGTGAGGGTTAATTTATATGCATAACTGAGAAGTTAGAATATCTCAAAAGAGAAGTTGTGATAAAGGCAGAACTAACCCAGGTGAATTTAAGCAGTGTACATAGAGAAGGGATTCCAAACCTGCCATTTCAACTACCAAGCAGCCTGTGAATACAACTAAACATCATACATTGTTGTGTCTGTATGTAAATGCCAGAAGTCTAAAAAAATAAGACTGGAGAGTTAGATTGTATGGCACTTAAAGATGTAGACATAATAGGCATCTCAGAGACTAGAGGAAGGAGGATAATCAATAGGACACCAATACCAGGGTACAAATTTTATCAGAATGATAGGCTAGTTCAAATTAGTGGCAAGGTGCCACTATATGTTAAGGATGGCAAAGAGTCAGGATAAAAGTCCTGAACACAAGAACTGCCATGCTGGATCACATCAAAGTCCATCAAGCCCAGGATCCTATTTCTGACTATGACCAATCCAGACAGCAGAGATGTAACAGATGTTCTCCTCCTAGGAGAGCAGGATGTTAGTCCTCACACATAGGTGACATCAGATAGAGCCCGGCACAGAAAACATGTCAAAGTTTCTGGAACTTTGACTGTGCATACGGAGCATGCCCGGAGTGCCCTAATCCACACGTTTACACAAGGTCTCTCTTCAGATTCGTAACACAGAATTACGAAAAATGTATACAAAAAATAGGAGAAACCCAAATCCGCAGGGTGGTGGGCGGGTTTTGTGAAGAATAACAGCCTGCTGTCCTAGGAGAACACCTGTTACAGGTAAGCAACTCTGCTTTCTCCTAGAACAAGCAGGATGGTAGTCCTCACACATGGGTGAATCCCTAGCTACAGGCTGCTCCCCAACACAAAAGGGTACCAACAAGCACCAACCAGGTGCCAATGCTGTTGATAATAGAGGGGGAGACAGCCTGAACCCAAACAATGTGCCCTAGGTAGGGAGAGTTAGGTTCTACATCTCAAAAAGATTTTGAAGAACAGACTGGCTGAAACTACTGTCATATCAGCCATCTCTATCCAGACAGTACTGAGACATGAATGTGTGGAGAGAACTCCATGTTGCAGCCCTGCAGATCTCTTCCATGGCTCTGAAAGAATGAGCCTTGACATGACCCCCAAGATGCAGTCCCGCCTGGGAGTAACAGAAGGAGATGCAGTCTGCTAGCCAATTGGATAACGTCTGTTTGGCAATGGCAAATCCCAATCTATTCCTATCAAAGGAAATGAAAAGTTGGGTGGACTGTCTGTGGGATTCTGTCCACTCCAGATTGAAAGCTAAGGCTATCTTGCAATCCAAACTATGTGGGGCTTGTTCGCCTTGGTGTGAATGTGGCCCAGGAAATAATGATGGCAGGATGATTGATTGGTTAAGATGGAAATCCATCACCACCTTAGGCAGGAAATTAGGGTGCATAAGCAAAACCACCCTGTCATGATAAAATTTAGTATAAGGTGGATAAGTCACTAAGGCCTGAAGCTCACTGACCCTGTGTGCTGAAGTGACTGCCACTAAAATATGACCTTCCAAGTCAGGTACTTCAGGTCACAGGAGCACAGAGGCTCAAGAGGAGCTTTCATCAGCTGAGCTAACACCACAGTGAAGACACAGCGGAGGCCCTAGGGGTGGCTTCAATTGAAGCAGGCCCCGCATAAAGTGTACAACTATAGCTTGTACAGAGATGGGCGTACCATCTACACTTTGGTGGTATGCGCTGACTGCACTCATATGAACTCTAATGGAGTTTATTTTTCAACCCAGCCTTCGACAGGTGTAGACGTAGTCAAGCAGCTTTTGCATGGGGCAGGAGAACAGATCTAGGGCCTTCTACTCACACCACACAGAAAACCTCCTTCAGTTCAATCTGTAGGACTTTCTAGTGGAAGGTTTTCTGGAAGCTACCAGGACCCAAGACATATCCTCAGAAAGATCAAGGGGCTGTAGGATCAACCTCTCAAAACCCAGGCTGTGAGTGACAGGGCCTGGATGTTGGGATACTGCAGCTTGCCCTGATCTTGCATGAAGTCCTAGACTAATCGGTTCCCGGATAGACAACTCCCAAAGGAGTGGAAACCAAATCTGTCTTGGCCAGTGAAGGTCTATGAGGATCATAGTCCCTCGTTCCTCGTGAAGCTTCAAGAGAGTCTTCGTAACTAGAGAAATTGGAGGATATGCATACAGAAGGCTCCTGCCCCAATGACAGGCAAAGGTGTCTGAGGCTGATTTGCCACCCAACCTGTACAGGGGGCAGAACCGAGTCACCTTCCTTTTGCAGGGGGACATGAACAAGTCCACCTTTAGGCTTCCCCAGAGACAAAAGAACCAATTCGCTATCCCCTGGTCCAGAGACTACTCGTGGGGTCTGAAGGCACGACTCAGCCTGTCTGCTATCACATTCTCCATTCCGGCTAGATACATGGCCCTGAGTGACATCCCATAGGACAGGGCCCAGGACCAATTCTGGACAGCTTCCCAACACAGGAGGTACAATCCTGTGCCTCCCTACTTCTTGACATACCACATGGCAACTTGGTTGTTCATTTGTATCAGGACAATCTTGCTGGTTAGCCAATCTCTGAAAACCACAGTGCGCACTTGATCACCAGGAGCTCTAGGAACTTGATTTGACACCATGCTTCCTGGGCAGACCATAAGCCCTGGGTGCGGAGCTCCTCTATATGAGCTCTCCACCCAGGAAGTCCGACATCAGGACAAAGAGTCCCAGAGAGGCGGAATGACTCGGATGAGAGCCTGGAGGTTCTGTGTGGCCTGGCGCCACTGTGACCTCAGGGACCACTGGGTTCTGTGCATGTGTAAATGTGCCAAGGGAGTGACATGGATGGCTGCATCCATGAGGCCCAACAGACTAAATTGTACCGAGCTAAAAACGGCTGGCTCTGTTGAATCACTGCCGTTATGGATGCCAAGGTGACCGCCCTGGATCGAGGCAGAAAGGCTATTGCCTGAGCCATGTATAGCAGGGCTCCTATGACGTCCAATTAAGATGAAGGGCTGAGATGGGACTTTGGGTAGTTGACAAATCCTAGTGACTCTAACACCCAGATGGTCAAGCACATGGACCGAACTGCCCTGGACTGGGAGGTGCTCTTGACTAACCAATCGTCCAAGTAAGGGAAAATATGTACTCCCAGTCTGCAGAAATGCGTCCCAACCATGGCCAGACATTTCGTAAAGACATGTGGGGATAACACTAGCCTGAACGGCAACACTCTGTACTGGAAGTGCTTTTATCCCTTCACAAATCTGTGATACTTCCTGTGACCCGGGAAGATCTCGATATGAGTGTGTGTGTCCTTTAAATTGAGAGAGGATAGCCAGTCCCCTTTTTGCAGGAGGGGAATCAGGGTACCTAGGGAAACCGTATTGAACTTCTTTTTTGTGAAACCTGGTCAAGGCCCTTAGATCTAGGATGGGACGGAGTCCCCCATTCTCTTTGGAATAAGGAAGTACTGGGAATAGAATGCCTGCCCTCTTTGCCCTGGTGGGACAGACTCGACTGCTCTGGCCATTTAGAGGGCAGAGAGCTCCCAAAATAGTTACCTCCTGCATGCGCTATTGGCCCCCAAATGGGCACGGGGGGGGGGGGGCAATATGGTAGGACACCCAATGGGTTTAATTGGTACCCCTTGTCGAACGATGGACAAGATCCACTGGTCTGAGATTATACTGGGCCACCGATCCGCAAAGAACCACAGCTTGCCTCCAACTGGGGGGTCCTGCGTCTCGGGTAGAGTTAGCTGGCTTATACTCTCTACAATCCAGTCAAAACCCCATCCCAGGATTTGGCTGGGCAAAACTGGCTGGGGCTTGGGAACTCTCTGTTGCCTTTGATGTCCCTATGAACTCACTTTCTACGAATGGGAGCAAGGGTCCAAAAGAATTTGTTGCCAGAGAATGTGGTTCGTGCAGTTAGTATAGCTGTGTTTAAAAAAGGATTGGATAAGTTCTTGGAGGAGAAGTCCATTACCTGCTATTAAGTTCACTTAGAGAATAGCCACTGCCATTAGCAATGGTTACATGGAATAGACTTAGTTTTTGGGTACTTGCCAGGTTCTTATGGCCTGGATTGCCACTGTTGGAAACAGGATGCTGGGCTTGATGGACCCTGGTCTGACCCAGTATGGCATTTTCTTATGTTCTTATAGTACTTCCTCTGGCGGTAGACAGACTTCCTCTGACCCTGCCTTGCAGACATCCTAGCTGAGGAGGGCGGATCTGAAGTGCTGGTGGAGAGCTGTTGGAGGGTCTCATGGTGATCCCACAATTAGACCATCGTGTCCCTCACCTTTTCTCCGAAGAGATTCTCTCCTGTGCATGGCAGGTCAGTGAGCCTTTCCTGTACCTCCAGTCAGAGATCCGAGGCCTGCAACCATGCCATACTGTAAGTGCTGATTCCTGCTACAGAAACTCTTGCTGCCATCTTGAAACATCGTAGGTAGAATGAACTTCATGTTTTCCACACACCAGGGCCCTGATGCCACTAGTGATAAGAGTGGGGGGGGGGGGGGTGTCTTGCTGCTGTTGAGGCAGTCACTCGGCCACCTCTTGCACCTGCTTCCAGAATTTGCAAAAGTATTGGCTCATGTAGAGCTGGTGAGAGGCAATGCAGGCAATAAGCATGGCCCCCTTGGAACACTTTTCTCCCAAAAGCGTCCATTGCTCTATGATCCTTGCTCAGGGGCGCCGAGGCTTGGCCTTCTTGAGAGTTGGATTCGACCACTACCAATTGGTGTGAAAACTGATGCTTCTCGAATCCGGTAGCCTGTTGAACAAGGTAAACGCCATCCGCCTTCCTGGGTGCGCCCACATCCTCAGGAGCAACTCCCTAAAGATCTTGTGCACTGGGACTGCCATGATCTCATTAGGGGCCTCCCTGAACTGAAGGATCTCCAGCATCTTATGACTGGCATCCTCCTCCGTCATTAACTGAAAAGGGATGGCCTCCGCCATCGCCCATACAAAACCTCCGGAGGAGACCTCCCATGCTTATCTGGAGGAGACTGTTTTGAAGGGAGACCTTCTGAGACCTCATCAGAGGATTCCAGTATCATCCTCCCAGGTGTCATACAGGGCCTCATCTTAACTGTAGTCTACAGGGGATGGGGCACTGAGTGCTCGGCCTTCGTTCAGAGGTGTTGGGCATCAGTGGCGGCCCTGGCAAAGCTGGATGGGAGGCTGCAGGCCTCGATGTCTCTGCTGGCCTCGATGGAGCTTCCTTCTGAGAGGAACCAGCAACAAGCACCGTATCAGTCGGGGAACACATTGGTGCCCTGCCAGGTATCGATGGCTCCAAGAAACAGATGCCAAATGGGTCGGTAACACACCGATAAGCACCCTGAGCTGTTCCAGCAGGGTGAGTGCTAGCACCATCAGTGTCGCCAGTTCAATGCCCCTGCAATGCCCGCTGGACCGCCAGCTGGACCCTGTGCTCCAACTCCTCTTCGAATGTTGCCGTTGCCAAACCAACTGGGAGGCAGGAGTAGCAGCCAGATCTTCTTCGGAGCCCCGAGGTGGATTGGCAACTGGAACCAGGACCAGTGGAGTCCGCCGCAGACTCCCAGCATCAATGGAGGATGGGCACACTTTGCTGCGAGGTCGCCCTGGCACCTCTTTCTGCTGAAGGCATCAACAGAGCCAACAGCCCCACCAATGCTGATGGCTCGGTGCCCATGCCAATGTCAATGCCTCGAACTTCCTCGACCAAAGGATCTCCATCTTATTGAGAAGAGCACGACATACCTTAGGGGTCATCTAGGTGCACATGCAGCAACCCCGGATGTCATGCGATGCCCCCAGGCAGAGGACACACACCTCATGGGGGTCCGTGATGGAATGGTCCTCGGACACCGATGGAAACCGGACGAGGCCATGACAAACAAAAGAAAAAGGGGAAAAAGTGCAGTTGCTTACTTGTAACAGGTGTTCTCCCAGGACAACAGAACGTTAGTCCTCACAGATGGGTGACATCATCAGATGGAGCCTGGCACAGAAAACTTTTGTCAAAGTTCTTACAAGCTTGACCAGCAGCACCCAGCATGGACGCCCAGCATGCCAACTATCCAGTGTCATGCAAGGTCCCCCTTCAGTCTCGCAACAGATAAAAGTACGAGCGAAAAATAAAATATAAAAACAACAGAAAAAACCCAACTCCGTAGGGTGGCAGGCATGTTTCCTGAGGACTAAAATCCTACTGTCCTAGAAGAACACCTGTTAACAAGTGGAGCAACTGCGCTTTCTCCTAGGACAAGCAGGATGGTTAGTCCTCACAAATGGGTGAATACCAAACTCAAGGTTGCTCCTGGTTACAATCACGGACCAACAGCTACCAAACAATGTGCAGCAGGCATAACAACTGTGGTGCTGTTGGTCCGCAGGGACAGCTTGGTCCAAGTAGGGGCCCTCAGGTAGGAAGAGTTGGTTTAAACCTGGAAGAGATTGAGCAAGACAGAATGACCGAAGGCTCTGTCCTTGTCTAAAAAGTAGTGGGCAGCAAACATGTGCAGGGAACTCCATGTCGCTGCCCAGCAAATGCGACGATGGGAACTGCCCGGAGGTGGGCTATCGATGTCGCCATGGCCCTTACAGAGTGAGTTTGACTCTGCCTCCAAGCTGAAGGCCCGCTTGTGCATAGCAGAAGGCGATACAGTCCGCCAGCCAGTTGGATAAGTCTGCTTGCCCACCGCCACTCCCAGTCTGTTCTTATTGAAAGAAACAAAGAGCTGAGTGGATTGTCTGTAACCTGGGCTCTGCATATGTTGGATTACAAGAGGGCCAGGGCCCTCTTGTAATCCAACATATGCAGAGCCCATTCCCCTGGATGGGAAAGAGGCCTTGGGAAAAAAGTGGGCAAAACAATGGACTGATTGATGTAAAAATAAATCACACAGGTAGGAACTTGGAGTGCATTCGCAGGACCACATGATCATGAAAGAACTTTGTGTATGGCAGGTATGTAACCAAGGCATGAAACTCACTAACTCTGAGCCGAAGTGATCACCACTAGGAATATCACCTTCCAGGTGAGGAAGTTCAGGTCGCAGGAGTGTAAGACTCAAAGGGAGGATGAATGAGCCACACCAGGACATATGTTGAGGTCCCAGGACACAGCAGGAGGCCAAAGAGGCCCCTCAAAGCAACCAACTACAGGTTGGCCCGATATGGTGTGCTAGAGACACCCCGATGGTATGCACTAACTGCACTTAGATGACCCTGACTAAGGTGGTCTTAAGCCCAGATTCGGAAAGGTGCCACAAATAGTCCAAGAACCTGGGGAAATGGGTGGGCCCGCAGCACAATTAACGGAGCCCACCTTTAAACGGCAGCGAGCCCAAATGCAGAGCGAGCGGAGGACGCGGGGGTTGAGGGAAGGAGGGAGCCTGGCGATGGACGACCACAACCCCTCCCCCCAATTTTCCCTCAGGCATCACTCACCAGGTGCCACGTTCCAGCAGACGAGGGGCATCAGATGGAGGGGAAGGGCACAGCCCCGGCCGGAGAGCTGGGTCCTGACGTCATCGGGCACGCCGGCGGCGCCGTCTGATGACGTGCCATGCCCCTTTAAAGGGGCTGAACACACGGCAGGCAACCCCTTTTGCCTGAAAATGCACGACCTGGCTAGACCCACCCACCCTCCCCCAAGTTTTGGCAATTTCATGCAAGAAAGTGACTCATGTTAGTTAGAGTCAGAATACGTATTTATTGTTATGTTTTTGTCGCAGCTGATGGAAGGCTGGTACCCCGGGCCGGTTGGGCAGAATTACAAGCGGTGCTGGTGTCATCGCACAACAGTATGGTAGCCGATGGCGCCAGAAGGCGTAAAGGCGACGGCCCCCTTGCTTGGAACACGGGCGGGGGGCCTACAGAGAGAGGCTGCCTTGCTAGGAACAGGCGGCGGGCAGCGGAACACAAAGCCCTCGGCTCGGGTAGCCAGAAATGTTAACATGTTATGTTTAAAATAAAGCTGCGGCCATTTTTACCCAGAGAGCAGTCTCAGCGTGATCAATAGTTCAAAAGTGTTAAATGCAAAGAATGTATTAGAGAACGGATCTGTTATGTATGACAGTATGACGGGAGCAAGAAGGTGTGGCAGCTGCTAACGTTAAGGGCAGGTGAATGGATCTAAACCATGCCCTGTAAACCAGGTGGAGAACCTCTTCCTTTTCAACTTGTAAGACTTCCTGGTGGAAGCTTTTCTGGAAGCCACCAGCACCTGGAAGACTGGTTCCAAAAGGCCCAGGGGCTGAAGGACTAGGCACTCAACATCCAAGCCGTCAATGCTAGTGCCTGGAGGTTCGAATACTGCCTCCTGACAGAGAAGAAATGACCCCGTGACTTCATGCTTGTTCATGTACCGCACATCGCAAACCTGATTGTCCATTCGAAGCAGGATTGTTTTGTGGGACAATCGGGTCCCGGAATGCCCACAGAGCGTAATGAATGCCCAAAGGCTCTAGGAAGTTTATATCTGGCAAAGAGCTTCCTGAGCAGTCCAGTGACCTTGCGTATGGATGCCATCTATATGGGCTCCCAGCCCTGAGGAGAGGCATTGGTGGTAAGCACTACCTGAGGGCGGGGTGGCCTGGAACAGGGAATCCCTTGCTCCAAATTGGAGAGGTTCTCCCTCCAGGTCAGCAAGATCTTCAGAGGCTGCTTGATGATGACATGCGACTCAAGGTCCTGGGATGCCTGCTGGCAATTGCGGACTATTGGGATAACATGGACCGAGGCCGCCATGTGGTCCAGCAAGCGAAGCAGAGGGTGCACAATTACAATCAGACTGCGCATACGAAGGTTGCCAGCGAAGAAGGGCTAGGGACCAATCACGAGGCAAGAACGCCTTTGCCTGAACTGTGTCCGCTTCACTCCTATGTTGTCCAGCTGGGGAGCTGGGCAGAGGTGAGATTTTGGGTAGTAGATGATAAAACCCAAATATTGCAGGGCCCATATCATCAGGGTCAAAGCGTCCAATGCCCCTGCGTAGGAGTTGCTTTTGACCAGCCAGTCGTCTAGATAACCCCTCACTTACACCTTAGTTCACTCCCCCCTTCCATCCCCAGTAAATTCCTTCACTCCCCCACTCCCACCTCCAATCTCCAATTGGTTTGTTCTCCTCCCCACCCCCAGATCCCTAGTTAACTCTCTCCCTACTTCCCCAACCCTGCTCAGATCCCCTCACTCTCCAGCTCCTTTCAGACAAACAGGAGGAGGATGGCAGCCTTCCAGTATCTCTGGCGCATCTTCCTTCCTCCCTTCAAAGTGCACCATTCAGGGGTAGAACAGGTAAATAGGGAATGGTTATTTACCTTTCCAATAGTACTAGGATTAGAGGATGCTCCATGAAGCTAATAGGTAAAACATTTAAAACAAATTGAAGAAAGCCGTTTTCACCCAGGGGTGCTCAAACCAGTCCTTGGGGCCATCCTGGCCATCAAGGTTTCAGAGTGTTTCTAATGAATATGCATGAGATTTATTTGCATGCACTACTTCTAATGTATGCAAATATTTCTCATACATATTCTTTAGGGATATCCTGAAAATCAGACTAGTTGGGGGGGACCCAAGGACCGGTTTGAGTACACCTGTCCTATCCAATGGAGCTGGCTGGGTTAAGTTGCACCATGGAGGAGAAGGGTAGTACTAGGGTGGTGTTTGCTAGCCAAAGCAGCAGATGCTAACATGACTCTTAGAGTAGACTTCTTTCCAGATCTTCTGGTCAGAAAGGAGACTTGAGTCACCCAATCATGTCATCTGGAAGTGTGGAGGGACATATAAAAAGAAGAAAAATGAGGATAAGGTGAAATTTAAAATGTCATAAAATATGTTTCAACTGGCCAGCCATTTATCTCCTTTATTAAATGTAGGAATTGTAGAAGGTTATTTACTTTATTTCTCTTTTCATTAGCTTTTTCTCATTCTCTATTGTTAATTCCAACCTTTTAGGATTATTATTGAGACAAACATTGCAAAATTACATTGATTTCTGGAAGAACTCAAATATGAATGTAGCTGGTTAAATGGTGGTGTACTTTGTGTGATTTATAAATATGTTTATTGTAGTGTACAACTAAGTTATATGTTCTTAAGAAATAATATCAATAAAACAACTTGATGCCAAATAGCTCTAGTCTAAATGCATCACTTCATTAGATCAATATGGTACAATAAAGACTTAAAATTTCTAAATTGAATTCTATCAAGACATGAGACAGTCAAGCCAGAAGTAAAATTTACTAAAGATATTTCATCCACAAATTCCTTACTGCCATTTTATTCATGTTTGACAATTTGCCAGATTTTCTTTTACTATACTCAGTTTTAAATGTAAATAGGTAGAAGCTGTCTTAAACTATCTGTCTCAGTGGAAAGTTGCACTGCTATGAATTATCAGAATGGAAGTTTTCTGGCTGCTATGCTTTTTGTTGGCACCTCTGCAGAGAAAGGGTTTTTTTTCAATGTATATCAGGGCAGAAAGGCTGGTGGGTGCCCGGGCCCCACCAATGGGAGAAAAGGCAGCTCAACTGGCCATTGAAGAAAGCTGCTCATGGGAAGGCCGGTCCACACCAGCTGGAAGAAGCAGCGGACAAACTGGCAGATGAAAAAAAAGAAAGTGCTAACAGAGAGGCCAAGTCCTGCCAGCAGGAGAAGCAGCTGCACCTGCCAATGAAAAAAAGCTGCTAGTGAGGAAGCCAGACCCACCAGTAGAAGAGGTGGCCCTGACCAGTTGTTAAAGGCCATCACTGGAGGAAGTAAGGGAAGTGGAGAGAAGTAAATGAGAGAAAGAGAGGGATACGTAACATGAAAGGAGGGAAGGGAGTGAAATGAGGGAGGAGATGGGGTGAAAAACAGAGAAGGGAAAGAAAGGGGAGGGGTGAGTGAAAAGGAGGGAAAGGGGTGAAGGGAAAGGAGGGGAGGTGTGAGTGTAAAGTAAAAGTGGAGAGAATTGAGAGGGAAGGAAAAGGATGATTGGGGTGAATGAGAAGTGTGGGGAGGGGATGGGAAAGAGAAGGGAGTGGGGGTGACAGAGTTGGCAGGGAGGAGAGTGAATGAGATGGAGAGGAGAATTTGCCACATATACTCACACAGCATGTGTCTCAGGGGGCAGATGCAGTGGAAGGGGAAGGCAGGGAACAGATTCCCATGGGAGTGGCGGATTGCCATCTTCCAATAATCTAAAAATATTATTACTGGCACTCTGCCTGCCTCACCCCCAGGATCTCTGTCACCTTCCTTTTCCCCCACTCATCGAAACCGTGGGGGCACCCACTCACCCCACCCCCAATCAATTTGGGGATTTGAAATTTCTAATGTGATCCTTCAGTTCACAAGTTTGGGGAGTCTATGTTAAACCAATTGTTTAAATCACTATCAATCCAAACCAAGTACTATGGGCGGATTTTAAAAGGGTTACGCGCTTAACCCTTTTAAACCCGCTCCTGCGCGCGCCGAGCCTATTTTGCATAGGCCCGGCGACGCGCGCAAACCCCGGGATGCGCGTATGTCCCGGGGCTTGAAAAAGAGGGGCAGGAAGTCCGGGGGCGGTGACCAGAGGCCTCTGCTAGGCCGCTGATCCAGGGTATCGCCCGCTGGCACGTGGCCGCAGGCATAACTTCTGCAACAAAGGTAAGGGTTTCTTTTAGGTTCGGGCTGGGGGGATGGTTAGGTAGGGGGAAGGGAGGGGAAGTGGGGGGGGGAGGGAAGGAAAATTCCCTCCGAGGCCGCTCCAATTTCGGATCGCCTCGGAGGGAACGGGGAAAGCCATCGGGGCTCCCCTAGGGCTCGGTGCGTGCACTCTCTTGCGCGCGCCGACCCGATTTTATAAACATGCGCGCGGCTGCGAGCACATGTTATAAAAATCGGCGCACAAATGTACCCCACGAGCATAGATTTAAAAATCTTGGCCCATAATGCGCATTTCAATAATATAATTATTACTCACGTCCCCATTTTGTGATTGATTTGAAGAACGGCAAAATAATACAACTGGATAACATTCAATAATAAACTAATACTAAAAATATTCCAAAGTAAATTGTAATAACGTATATAAATATAGCTAAACAAGACACATCAAGATCCCCAGGCCTTTAATAGGCCAATCCCCAGCCCAACCACTACAGTTAAAAACAAAAATATGAACATATTTTAATTAGCCATAGAGCAGAATAATAAAAAAAATAAAGATAAAACGAATATAAAACGTATTCAAGGCCCAAGTGATTTCTCAAAGAGCAACAAAATGCTACAATCTATCGTTAAACAGAGTGATAGAGGCATATTACTGTGCAATTATACAAAGCACCGTAAATGCTCGATTCTTAGTTTAATATAACCAAACCTTAGTAAGAGAGGGCAGTTCCAGGAGACAGCTGTACTGAGACCTTAAAGAACAACTTGAGGAACAGGCTGCTCCCTAATATAAATTGGGACCAGACTATGTAATACATGATCCTTGGCCCCAAATCATTCCCTACTCTTTTGAGCTTCCAATTCAGTCAGAAGCAGGGCTGGGACCTGGCGCATTTCTGCCTTTAGTTAAAACTACCTGTGGATTTTTTCCCTGCATTTTGTATTCCTTTCCAACTTACCTTAACCCAATTATTTTGGAGCCCAAAAATCATGGCTATAAATCTGGTCCACCAGATGTCACCACTGAGTGATGACTATGGCTTTGCCCACCTGCCAGGGGCTATGAACACAGCCTCTGCAGTGTCCCCCAGTCCAGGCTGACCCAGGAAATGGGAGCCTAAAACTGGGACTCAAACCCAGGTTCTTCCGCCTGGCAGTGCACAGCACTACCTTGTGAAGAATGATCGCAGTGAGTATGTTTTCTTCCAACATGGAAGTGAAGGCATGCTGATTAGTGTACAGATCACAACATTCAGAGATCTGCGAGTTTTACTCTCAACTTCACCCCTTTCTCCAACTGTCTGCCTCAGGGAAATCACTTTAACTGTACATTTCTCAGAAACATGTTAGAAGGAATATTTGAGTAAGAAATACTCCCTACTTAAAGGACTGGCCAAATCATCTGTTCATTACTTCATCAACGTTTAAACGAAATGAAATGTGAATGCAGAAATAGGGAAAACAAATTATTTTTCTATACACCACCTCCAAATGAAACAATTCCAGAGATTTCCAAATAAAATAAAATTGTTCGTTCAGCAGCACAGAAAGGACTACACTATATATTTTTTAAATGTGAAATCACACAAAGAAGTGAATCTATTGCCATTTGTGTAAGCTGGTTTTAAAGCAAAGATTTAAAAAAAAAATCTTGTAAGACAACAGATGAGTTTAACAGCTTAAGAAGAATGACTACATTGTTAACAGGAAACAGATGTATGTCAGATGGCAAACTCATTAGAGTATCCCATCGTTAAAGGAAACAGGATAACAATGAACCAACTGAATAAAGTGAAATGATCAGGAAATATACAAGCTGCAGCTAATCTCCTATTTACTGGAAGGTAATGCCTTTAAGACATGCACATGCATTGAGTTTAAGGCCATGAAGGCATAATCTTTGTTCACAGAAAAAGGCCCTAACAGTGTAACTCAAGAGGAAAGAGCATTACATGCTTGTAAAAAAATCATCTGAAGCACCAACAGAAATATAGAAGTGAAACAGAAGTCCCCTCATGTTGTGGATTCTGTAACAAGTTTCAATGCAAAGACATCTTAGGATTGTCTCGAAATTATTTTACATGGAATCTTGTAGATGGCAACACATTCTTTAAAAACTTCAACAGTCTATACTAAAACATTGGCATAAAAGCTGTTCTCCACAGTAACATTATGCTCAAATTGATTCTAAATTAGATTAGTCTTGTAATGTAAGTGATGATGCACAAAACACAATGACTCATGCATAATGCTTATTGAATAAAATGTATTTTTGATAATGGGACTATTTTTGGTCAATAATATAGCAACACTATATGAAATATATAAAAATGAACACAGGATATAAACTAAAGGGAAAATAATCTTTAAATTGGGAGACAGTATATTGGGGGGTTCTAGGCATTCGTGCCCAAAATCAGAACTATATCATAAAAAAACAGCATGGACAAAAATATTTGAAAATGTGGTTGTAACCTAGACGTTACTGTCTTTCCACCATACCACATAGACACATGACAGGTTTGCAGTAAGATCCCAATTATTTTGCATAATAAAATTGGTAACAACTTCCCTTTCATTCTGAGAAATATATAGGGGCGGATTTTAAAAGGGTTACGCGCGTAACCCTTAAAAAACCCCCTGCGCGCGCCAAGCCTATTTTGCATAGGCTCGGCAGCGCGCATAAGTCCCAGGGCTTTGCTAGGGGGGTGTGTCGAGGGCGTGGTGATGGCCCAGGTGTGTTCTGGGGGTGGGGCCGAGGCCTCTGGACCAGCCCCCCGGGTCGGGTGATGGCGCGCCTCAAGCAGGCGTAACTTTTGCGATAAAGGTAGGGGGGGGGTTAGATAGGGCTGGGGGGGGTGGGTTAGGTAGGGGAAGGGAGGGGAAGGTGGGGGAGGCGGAAGGAAAGTTCCCTCCGAGGCCGCTCCGATTTCCGATTTGTGCACGCCGACCCTGGATTTTAAAAGATACGCGCTTTTTTTTTTTTTTTTTTTTTTAAATGTACCCCATAGTGAATATGACGACAATATGGTTATATTATATATTGTATTATACTCCAACTCTACACCACTGGTAGGCAAGTCAGATCTTTAAGGGCAGTAAATCAGTCTAGCTTTCAGGCTATCAGTAATGAATGCACATGATATATATTTGCATGTAACTGAGGCAGTGCATGCAAATATATATCACGTATCTGCATTATGGACAGCATGGTTTGTAGCCCTTGAGGTTGAGAATTGCTCACCACTGGGTAGAATATAATCCAAAATAAAATAGCCATGTAATAATATTCTTATCTAATGGTTTATGAATCATACCTCTCCTCCATTACACAAAACATCTAAAAATGTATCATACCTCCCTTTCTTTCTAAAACTTGCCTTTCACAAATGTATTTCAACAAGACGATTCTTCACAAAAAGAACTTGGACTTTAAAAGAAGAATCTGCTTGATCTAAAAAATTCATGTACTACAACTAGATTGTTGATTCAATAAAAGGTATCATGTGCATGCCTCCATGTCTTGGAAAGGGTGTAGGAGTCTCCAAAAAAAAACCAAAAAAAAACAAAACCCTGCATCCTTAAACATGCATTAGTTTTCTAAAGACATCATCTCTACCTTATTTAGTTGTTTCCTTTAACAGATTTTAATTTTGGTGGGCTAATGCAGTACTCCCATTTTAATTCATACCAGTAAGGAGGAATTTGCTAACAGTAATGTAATATATATCTATATTGGAGTGGAATAGCCTAGTGGTTACAGTAACAGGCTGAGAAACAGGGAAGCCATGGTTCAAATCCCACTGACATTCCTTGTGAGCTTTGGCAAATCACTTCACCCTCCACTGCCACAGTTACAAAGCTGCATTAGGTGTTTTAACCAGCAGTAAATGGTTTAATGCAGCAGTAACACACAGTATGGTAATGAGCTGATTTGCATGCAAATACATGCAAGTTAGCTTATTACTAGGCAATTTGATGTAAATCAAACAAGGCTTCTGTCAAAAATCTCAAGCCATGTTATTCAATTAAGTTAGCTATAAATCTTCAATTGTAGCAAACTTTCCCCATGAGCACCAGGATGCTAATGAGCATTGCAATGCTTTCAAGGACATCAATTACAGGGGCCACTCAGCCCAAAGTAAAACTCGCCCCCCCCCCCCCCAAGTGTGGCAAAAGTTTCAAGGATCTGTCAAGATTCCCATCCCAACCTCCCCTGCTGTCCCTTAAGGCAGCCGAATCCAAATATTTAAATTTTCACAAAATACATGTGAGGAGAAGGCCCCACCCTAACCCCCAAACTCCTTCCCTTTTACAAAAACTGGGCCCCTGGACCCTAGACCTCACCATAGCCCACTCCCCCCCCCCCCCCCAAGGCCTTATTAAAGTTGCCCTGGTACTCTAGCAGTGGCCCAGAGCTCCCCCTAGGCTCCAGATTCAGTGTGGCCATTTTACAAAATGGCCCCAGCCACACAATAACATGCCTTTGCCCCCACTAATATGGAGCAGAGACATGCTATTAGTCAGCCAGCACCATTTTAGAAAATGGCCGCACCAGGTCTGGATCCTAGGGGGGCATACCATTTCCCACTGGATTACTAGGGCAACTTTGGTAAGGCCTTGGGGGGCAGGGAGAAAGAGGATGGGCTAGGGTGAGGGGGCTAGGGTCCGGTGGGGGGGGATTATGTTTTGTAAAGGGGGAGGGATTTGTTGTTAGGGACAGAGCTTGCACAGCACCTGTGTTATATGAAAATGTATATTTTGGGATTTTGGCTGTCTCAAGAAGCGGTGGCGGGATAGGATAGAGGACTTTGACAGACATTCAGGGCTTCAGCCACACTTGGGGGTGGGGGTATTTTGGGACATGCATCCCCTTAAAAACATGGTGATCCTATAGACCGAAGCTGCCATTGCGTGGTATTTGTGGGGCTCAAAATAGTATTTTCTTCACAGAGAAACATACTATGACTTAGTACATAGGTCCTTTAGCTTGTAAGCCCTCTGGGGACATCTAAATACCTATGGTACCTGAATGTAACTCACCTTGAGCTACCAATGATAAGGAGTAAGCTAAATCCAAATAAATAAAATAAAATAAAAAGACTGATAAAACTGCAATCAATTGAGCAGACTAGGTATTACAGCAGAAAAGATTATAGGGAAGGGATTGGCAATCCTAATATTAGGCAATATTACACTCTCTTATTTATTTATTTATAAATTTTTATATACCGCCGCTCATCAAAGATATCACGTCGGTGTACAGTGAACAGGAACTTACGCCGGAGCGTTTTACATTTAACAGAGTTATATAAGCGTTATACAATTAAAAAAGGCAAGTATATAAATATTTGAACATAAAACAAGTAGAATCTTTTACAAAAACAGAACTATCATTTAGTTGTAACTTAACTGAGCTGAATTAAAACAACACTATAGAGTAAAGAGGGTTCAAGGGGAAAAAGGTAAAAGCTAAGGGAGAGGGTTAGAGGGTGATGGAGTTCTAAATAATAAGTGGTAAGAGGGGAGCGAAAGTGCTAATCTTAAATTAGGAGCAATATGGTAGGATCATTAGAATAGGAGCAGAAATAGGAGAAGTTAGAGATGGTATATAGACAGGAGGTGTCTGGTAGAAAGGCAGGGCAGGTAAAGGAGGGGAGGACATATTTATTTCAAGTATAGGCATGTGTGAATAACCATGTCTTGAGTTTTTGCTTGAAAGTTTTGGGAGATGGCTCAAGGCGCAGTTCGGTGGGCATGGTATTCCATAACAAAGGGCCAGCAAAAGAAAGCGCTCGCGCTTTGGTAGAAGCATAGTTATATAGTTTGGGGCGAGGGGGTCTGTAATGTGGCAAGGTATTGATTTCTGGTGGGTTTAATAGAGTTTTGAAATTGTAGAGTATTATTAAACCATTTCATTTCAGGATTGTGGAGGGCTTTATGGATAAGTGTTAGTGTCTTATAGTGTATGCGAGATTGAATGGGGAGCCAGTGTAAATCCTTCAAAACTGGCGTAATGTGTTCCTTTGCGTTTGTATTAGTGAGGATGCGGGCTGCAGTATTTTGCAGGATTTGTAAGGGGCGGATGGCATTTTTAGGTAGGCCTAGGAGGAGTGAATTGCAATAATCTGTTTTGGAAAACAACATGGCTTGTAAAACTGTCCGGAAATCAGATGCGTGAAGTAAGGGTTTCAATTTTTTGAGTGTATGTAATTTGAAAAAACACTCTTTAAGGATTGCGCTGATAAATTTTTTGAGGGCCATTTGGTCGTCAATAATGACTCCTAGGTCTCGGACTTGATGGGAGAATTGTATGTGCGTCGATGTTATTGGTGAGGTGGGAGAAGCATGTAGAGGGGTGGGAGGAGAAATGAACATGAGTTCTGTTTTTGTGGAGTTGAGGGCAAGTTGTAAGGAGGTTAGTAGATTATTGATAGAAGCGAGGGTAGTGTCCCAGATTTCAATGGCTTTGGGTATGGATTCCGTTACTGGAATAAGAATTTGTACATCATCAGCGTACAAAAAGTGTGGAAGCTTAAGATTGGCGAGGAGATGGCAGAGTGGTAGGAGATAGATGTTAAAAAGGGTAGATGAGAGTGAAGAGCCTTGTGGGACTCCTTGCTTCAGGGGGATTTCTTTTGAAAGGTGGTTGCCAATTTTGACTTTATAGTTACGGTTGGACAGGTAAGAAGTAAACCAGTTATGAGCAGTACCAGTTATTTCAATCTCGTGAAGGCGTTGGAGGAGAATTTGGTGGTTAACGGTATCAAAAGCCGCTGAAATATCCAGGATTACTAGAAGATGAGGTAGATTTTTATCTAGGCTTTTGAGAAGGTAATCAGACAGAGATAAGAGCAGGGTTTCAGTACTATGTAGTTTGCAAAATCCGTATTGTGAGGGAGAGAGGATTTGGTGTTCTTCTAAATAGTCACTAAGTTGACGGTTGATAGTTTTTTCTAGGATTTTAGCAATAAATGGGAGATTAGATATTGGGCGGTAATTGGCAAGGTGTAATGGGTCGAGCTTAGGTTTTTTTAAAGTGGGTTTAAGGATAGCAAATTTGAGAGAGTTAGGCACTTGTCCAAGTTCAATAGATGCATTGATAATGTTAGAGATAGGGCTGGCTATTAGATCAGGGACAGTGAGGAGGAGTTTTGTGGGGATGGTATCAGAGGGGTGAGAGGAGGATCTAGCTTTTTTGAGTAGGGATACAATTTCAGTTGTTGCAGTGTTTTCAAAGATAGTTAGCTGAGGTGCAGAGTCTTTTGTGTGACAGAGGTTATTGAATTGGGGCAAGTGGGAATTGTGTGTGAAGCGTGTAATAATTTTGTTAATTTTGTCCTGAAAGAAAGAGGCCAGTTGTTCGCATTTGATTTTGGCTTCTTCTTCTGGGATGATATTTGGAGTGAGGTTTGTAAGTGAAGTGACATATTCAAACAGCACTTTTGGATTGAATTGAAATTGGTGTATTTTACCAGTGTAGTAATTTTTTTTTGAATTGTTGATCATCTCACTATAATTTTGCAGTGAAGTTTTGTATCGTGCAAGTAGAGTAGGTGTGGGTTCTTTACGCCAATTTTTTTCGGCTTTTCTAAGGGCATGTTTTAAATCTTTTAGTGTGGGAGTGTACCAGGGTTTTTTTGTATTTTTCTGAGAGGATAGTTTTTTTGTAATGAGGGGGCAAATATTATTTGCAACTGAGAGGGTGTATTCATTCCATGATGTTAGAGCAGTGTCAGCATTTGATAGATCAAGATTAAGCTGGGTGTTGGATAGAGCTGTAGAAAGCTCGTCTCTATTGCATGTTTTTCGGTATTGTATAGTGGTAGTGCTAATTGGAAGGGGCGGAGGTCTTTGTATGGTGTTAGATGTTCTTAAGATATAGTGGTCAGACCATGGGATGGGAGTGCATGATAGAGAGTCAGTTACGATGTGACGGTTGGTAAAAATGAGGTCAAGTGAGTGACCAGCTTTATGTGTGGGCATATTTATGATTTGCTTGAATCCTAGTGATTTCATTGCTTCCATGAAGGAAGAGCAGCTAGGTGTAAGGGGTGTTGTGTTAACATGGAGATTAAAATCTCCTAGGATAATAGCTGGGGAGCCGATGGAAATATTTTTAGCTATATATTCAATGAGAGAAGAAGGGTTATTGTTGAGAGTACCAGGGGGAGCATAAATGAGGCAGATTTGTAGAGAGGGGGCTTTGAACAGGCCAATTTCTAATTTAGCTGGGGAGGGGATGGGTTGGAGTGTGAGATTGAGTTGTTTGTTGGTGGCTAAAAGAATGCCTCCACCTTTCTTTTTTAAACGGGGGATGGAGACTATATCGTATATATTGTTGGGGAGCTGGTTGAGGAGAACATTGTCGGTGTCTTTCAACCATGTTTCTGTTATTGCACAGATGTCTGGTGTTTCGTCAGAGAGGATGTCGTTGAGTATAGCGGTTTTTTTGTTTAATGATTGTGCATTGAAGAGGATAAGCGTGAGTGCAGTGAGGCTGATGATTTGCGTGAGTGGTGGGGAGATCATGGTTGTGTGAATGTTTTTGAGATATGATCGTTGTCGTATGGCATGAGGTGCAGTAGGTCTATGTCTATAGTAGCTGAGCTTTGGGATGTTTAGCATTTTGAAGCTGCACAGGAAATAGTGAGTGTGTATTTGTGTGTTGTGTAGAGTGAGGCTGTATTTTGTGATGGGTGTGTGGCAGTCAGTAAGTTGCGGTGGATGAGGGCAAGCAAAGTGGAGGATAGTAACAAGCAAAGTGGCTTACTTGTAGATAAGGGAGGAAGGGGGAGAGAAGATAGAGGGATAGGGGAGATTGCGTACGTGAAATTACAGTTAAATTGGTGCAAGTAGAAAAGTGCTTAAAAGGGGAGCTTCAAACTCTAGGTTCTTTAGGCCTTAGGCGCCGTTGTATCCAATCAACTCTAGGAAAAGACTTAGCAGTAATCTAGGTAAGTACAGGTAAGCAGGTAAAATAGGTAAGTGAGACAAGTAAGCTGCTTTAGGTACTGTTATTTCTAATAACATCTAGGTTAAAACAAGTAAGCCCTTGCCTCTAAAAGGCTGCATCCAACGTGGGGTTTTTTGTTTTTTTTTTTAGTGATTGTTGCAACAACGTTTGATGGCAGAGCAGAACACAGACATTTATATTGGGTCAAAAGGGTCACAAAGGGCGCACGAAGGGGCGCTCAAAGGGGCAGGCCCCTTTGTCGCGCTCCTTCGTGCGTGCGATGCACGGCGCGCGGCGCCTGGAGTTGCCGTGGATTTAAAGGGCCCCTGTGGCCTTGGCGATTGGCTGGAGGTAGGTTCGGAGGCGGGCCTTCGCTCGGTTCGTGTCGGCGGGTCGGCGGCAGGACGGCGCGAAAGGCCGCGTGATCGGCCTCGGACCCAGCGGGGGCAAGGGAGAAAATTCTTGGGCCTATTAAATACTAACAACCGCAAACACTCATTCAAGTGGAGTAAAAGCACAATTATATTCTCTCATATCTCCTTTATTAATTTTCATATCAACAAATATCACAAATTCAAACTTTCATAGAATGACACATATCTCATCATTACCTCATTAAAATCAACATTCATTCATACTCATCCATACCATTCTCACTTTGTGCAAAATTTTCAAAATAGAAATTGCATAATATATGCTTTAAATACTACAATGATTATGTTTTAAATACTACAATGATAAACATTAATGTAATTTTATACAACTTGATATAACAACTTTATGTTCACAAATTTCAGTAAAAATACATGGTACCAATATTTCTATTTAACAGCTCTGGATGATCACAAGGTGCATAACACTGATGTTTCCATTAACAGTTCTGATTTATCCCAAACGGGCCCTCGTTTCACCTTCCGGCTTCTTCAGGGAAATTTATATGCTGTTGAATCAATGGTCTATCTCTCACAACACTCCTATCTATTCTTTGCCATTCCAATAAAAGCACCCATGATCTTCAATGCATCTGCAACTGTATATTATGTTTGCATCTTGTTTATCTGTATTAAAAAATACCTCATGTCAAATATGTTTTTTAGAATTTGGATTGAATAATAAATATATCTTTTAAAATTACTGTTACTCAATAAATATGTTCAAAAATATTTTTAACTATAATTTGTGTATCTCTACAAGATATTACCTGTGTCTGCTTTCATGAACCGCTGTCATCACTATCCACGATATCCAACTTTTGTATGATTATGTTTCGCAGTTCTCATCCTAAACGCAAATCACCAATGTATTAACCTTTCTTTCCATTTTAAACTTCGTTTGCTGAGGGAACCGTATCTGTCCCTCATCCTTACCAGACTATTTAATCAGCGCAGTGCTATCCCAATCTACTTTCTTCATTACCGATTACCCAACCCTCAAATCGCTCAATCCCTCAATTTTTTACCACCCCTACTGACTACTGTGGTAAGGATGAGGGACAGATACACTTGTGCACCTAAGATTATCACATTTTATTATTAACATGGTATCACATTTACCCTACAATGAGGCTGGTTTCTAAGTAACACACACACACTACATTTGCCTTTAATTTCATATCATATTGTTCACCGTATACTCCAATACATATTGGGGTAAATTTTCAAGTAGGCACTGGAAGCACAATTTAGCCATCCAAGTTGAGCTCATTTTCAGCTACAACTAAACCAGCTAGATTTAGGCCTGCAGGATGTGCATTCGGGATTAGCCAATCAACCCAATCATCATCACTAGAAGGCTGACCAAGGAAACATCTCCAGTGCCACCCACTTTTTAATATAGAAATATGACAGCAGAAAAAGCCCTTATGGCCTATCTAGTCTGCCTATCTACACCAACTAATTTAGTTTACAATTCTTATCACTCCCTCAGAGATTTTATGCTTTTTTGAAATCCGATACTGTCTTTGTTTATACCACCTCCACAGGGAGGCTGTTCCATGCATCTACCACACTTCTCTGTAAAGAAATATTTCCTTAGATTACTCCTGAACCTACCCACTTTCACCCTGTCCCATGACCCCCTTGTACTTTGAAACAGGCTCACCTTGTGTGTATGAAAACCTACTACTACTAAACTTTTTTTATAGTGCTGCACAACATACACACACACACACACACACACACAAAAAGACAGTCTCTGCTCAATAGAGCTTACAATCTAATAAGACAAACATACAGGTCACAAGACTTGAGGTATTTCATAAAGCAAGACAATGGGTAACAAAAAAATAAAGTTAATTATGCTAAAAGCAAAAAAAAACAGACCTAAAATTTAAAAGCAGTTTCAGAAAAATGGGTCTTTAGAAGGGATTTAAACATGGTGAAAGGAGGAGTATAACACACCAGTTCAGGAAGACTATTCCAAGCAAAGGGCACAGTCTGCTGGAAAGCACAAAGTTGGGAACTGGTGGTAGAAGATAAAGGCACAGATAGGAGTCACTTGTCCAATGAGTGGAGTGCACAAGGAGGGACGTAGAGAGAAATAAGAGAGGCGAGGTAGTGAAGTGCTGCAGAGTGAAGGTATTTGTAGGTGAGAAAGAGGAGCTTGAACTGCACGTGGGAGTAGATAGGGAGCCAATGCAGTGACTTCAGAAGAGCGAAGCAACTTTGGTAAAAGATAGGTCTCGCAGCTGAATTTAGGACAGATTGTAGAGGAGAGAGATGACTTGCCAGGAAACCGGTGCGAAGCAAGTTGCAATAGCCTAGAAGGGAAGAGATGAGAGAGTGGATAAGGGTTCTGGTAGTATGTTCAGAAAGGAAGGGATGGATTTTAGCAGTGTTATAGAGAAACAGTATGTTTTAGCATAGTTTTTAGATATGCATAGAGAAGAAGAGAGGAGTTGAAGTTAACTCCTTGGTTACGGGCTAATGGGACCAGAGGATCAGTTATCCATAGAAACAGAGAAAGGAGGAAGAGGGCACGTAGGTTTGGGGGTAAAGGAGATCTGTCTTGGCCATGTTGAATTTAAGCTGGCGGCAGGACATCCAGGCAGAAATGTCAGACAAGCAGGCAGAGATCCAGGACTGGATGTCTAGTGACGTTTCTAATGTAGAAAGGTAGATCTGGGAATCATGAACATAAAAATGATATTGCAAGCCATGAGAGAAAATCAGAGTACCAAGGGAATTAGTATAGTGAGAAGAAAAGAGGGCCCAGGACAGAACTCCGAGGCACACCAATTGACAGTGGAATGGCAGTAGAGGAGAAACCACCAGAGGAAATATTAAAAGTGTGATGGGATAGGTAAGAAAAGAATAGACAGGACAGAGTCCTGAAATGAAGACAGAGTATCAAGGAGTAGGTGGTGATCAACAGTTTCAAAAGCAGCGGGTAGGTCAAGGAAGATAAGGATAGAGTAAAGACCTTTTGTTTTAGCCATAAACAGGTCACTAGAAACTTTAGCAAGGGATGTTTCAGTTTAAAGTAGAGGGTGAAAACCAAATTGGAGTGGATCAAGAATGGCTTGAGATGTAAGAAAATCAAGACAGCGGTGCTGAACAGCATGTTCATGTAGTTTGGAGGTAAAAGGGAGATGGGATGATATTTGGCAGGACAGATGTGGGATCCAGTGAGGGCTTTTTAAGAAGGGATATGATTATAGCACATTTGAAGGCAGCAGGAACAGTAGCAGTGGGAAGTGATAGATTCAGGATGTGACATATGGTAGGAATGACTGCAGTGGATATGGGGGTCAAAGGAAGAAACCTTGGAGATATTTAAATGTCTATTATAATTCCCCTATCTCACCATTCCTCTAATCTTTAAGTCTGTCCCCATATGCTTTAGAACGAAGATCTAGATAGCTATATTTAGTCACTAAATGGGGTGAAATTTTCACCTTGTGAACTGGACAAAGCTCCACTTTCATTACAATGCATTAGGCAACCTATACAAGAACAATTCCAGTTTAGTATTTGAAAAGGATTTGTATTACAAGCAATGAGTACAGAACAGATCTAGAAAGACTTGGAAATGAGCATACATTAAATTAACTACATACCAGAGGTATATCACACTTTGGTTTATAATACAAGCCACTATGAAGGTTTATTTTGAAAGAGGCACCAGACAATCTCTATTTCTCTCAAAGGACTGGTGATAAAAGCTTTTCTTGCTTACCTTGCAACAAGTAGTAACTTAGAAAGATAAATGAGGAAACTGTTTTACCATGTCCGAACATTTAAATAAAATCACAATAAAATTCCACCTGTCAGCTCCAGCGGCACCCCACATGTAGAATTTACACAAGCTGAACTGGAGTCGCTTCAGGGCATGTCATAACAGTCATTGCTGTACTATACACTGTTAAAACTGGCCTGGATATGAAACAAGTGCCTGCAAAGGCCAACCGCATTTCAAGCAAACCAGGACATGCTCAAGGTACTTGAGCTGCATTCCACAGAGTTTATTTTTGTCAATCCCTTTCATAGGAAACAGTTTTAACACACTCCAAAAGTTCTACATTTTGTAAATACAAATTGTACTAGGGGTCTCAAGCAAACAACTTTTTATATAGAGTATGATGATTTTACCCACTATCCTTCCCAAAAAAGGAGTTAAAATCTGACTAAAACCTGAATCCTTTGCTACCATAAAGCTGACATCCTGGTTCAGGGGTGGCCAACTCTAGTCCTTGGGAGCCACAAACAGGTCCAGTTTTCAGAATATCCACAATGAATATACATGAGATAGATTTACATGTACTGCCTTGTAGGAGATATCAGAAGTTTTGACTACTGTATGCAACCAAATATGAATACTGACCTCCTCCCTCCCCAAGAAGGATGCTGACTTAAGATGGACACTGACATGTATGTTTCAACAGGAAAACAAGATGAAGAACTTTTGATCAGAATGACATTATGTGCCCAGGTTATCTGTTTAACTAAGGGCTATAGCTTCTTTCCACAAACAATGCTGCCCAGGACCAGGACAAGTAAAAGATGCAAAAACAGCCCAAATCTTCCCAGAGACAAAAGGCAGCATATCCAAAGGGCAGTTTATCAGACAGGTCAGTTCACAGAAAAGTGCTGACACCACAAGACAACTCACAGATCAAGAGGTTGGAGGACCAAAATCAAATCCTTGTCCGGGGTTGCTGCGCAGCAGAAGCTGTAATCCCCCCCCCCCAATGGGAAAGGGGGGGCCAGGAGTCTGAAATGAAGAAATCAACCCCATCCGTCCCGCTGCTTGACTATGCATACGCTTCTTACATATTTATGCTTTGCCTGTTAAAAGCAGCCAGCAAAAGGGCTCAGAGGACTGGCAAAAGAAGAACCATTAACACCTGAGAATAACACCCGAGCCAGCAACCCCACCCCTCCCTGCAATGAAGCAGATGACCTCCTGCACATGTAAGAAGCCCTGTTATCTGGCTGTTCATCTTGAACCTGTATTTCTTCTCTAGGGCTCAGACCAGCCTTAGCCCAGCAAATGACTGGATCCAAGAATGCCTGCTCCCTTCGGTAGAAACTGCCTGCTCAGAAATTGTTTTCAGGGTGAAACGGAAGGTAATCTCTTAAAGTTATTGGGGGTAGTTAACTAGTTACACTTATATACCCTAGGTAATTCCAAGATCTCCGATATGTTAAATTTACCAATGATGCAGAGCTCTACTCAGTATAAACCAATGCTGAGAAGCAAGGACTGTAGAGATATGTATTGTCTATTTTATTCTAACTGCTAAACATGAACAGTCTCACAAATAAAAGTCTGATTCTGTGGAAAAAACCCCATGGTCTTTTCTGAGCTATTCAAATTACATCGGTATAGGAGGGTGACACAAGTAATTGTCTATAGCACTGCCCATCCCAACAGGTGTGGAGGAGGTGTGCTATATCAGACATGTTACAGAATACCCTTATATTGTTTTCACCCTCCATAGTATGCAAATATATCTCATGCATATTCATTGTGGATATCCTGAAAACCGGGTATGTTTGAGGCTCTGAAAGACCAGAGTTGGCTAACTCTTTCCTAGTTTGTTTTTCTTCATTGATTTTTACACACTAAAATTGCCCCCAAGAATATCAATAGCTGATGGCAGTTTCTTCCTTAATAAGAGAAAGGGTTGTTGTGGTAAACAGTAAAATAAGATTTCTAAAACACTGAAGGGTTATGTACTAGCCAGAAACATTTCTAAAGAACAGAATAAGGGTTCTCCTTTAATCATAAAGGGGCAGATTTTATAAAACTACGCGCGCACATACTTTTGTTCGCGCACCAGGCGCAAACAAAAATATGCCGGATTTCAATAGATACGCGCGAAGCTGCACGTATCTGTTAAAATCCGGGGTCAGCGCGCACAAGGCTGCCCAAAATTGGCAGCCTGCGCGCGCCGAGCTGCGCAGCCTACCTCCATTCCCTCCGAGGCCGCTCTGAAATCAGAGCGACCTCGGAGGGAACTTTCCTTCCCCTACCTAACCCCCCCCCCCCCCCCCGGCCCTATCTAAACTCCCCTACCTTGTTGCACAAGTTACACCTGCCCAAGGCAGGCGTAACTTGCGCACACCAGGCCAGCTGCCGGCGCACCATGGTCCGGTCCGGAGGCCGCGGCCATGCCCCCGGAACGCCCCCGATGACATGCCCCCCAACACTCCCCCGACGCACCGGCAGCCTATGCAAGATAGGCTCGGCGCGCGCAGGGGGGGTTGGGGTAGGTTTTCGGGGGTTACTCGCGTAACCCTTTGAAAATTTACCCCAAAGTATTCAAAATCTGTCATGTCCCTTCAACGATAGGATAACATTTTCAGTAAAGTATTTTCCTGCTTACACAGGTTACTCTCAAAATACTGGAAACATTCCTATGGCGCTCTGTTCTGAAAAGAAATAAAACACTGCAGTGTTTTTCAATCTGGGTTCCACAAAACTCGCAGATTTCCCGAGCTTACCTCAAGGCTTCCAGGAAACTGCAGGCCCCACCCCTGGAAGAATTGTTCCCTTCAGTGCCAAGCAGCTCTTGGTGAAATTGAACTGCATGGTGAATGAACTCTAGTTTCAAGTGAGACTGTGAGAACAGAATGGGAATTCAGGCAGAGTATGGCAACATTCACCAGGAGAAGGTACAAGGGTGAGGGGCAAGAAGTTACCAATCTATGGGGAAGACCAGCCTGGTGAGGGTAGAGACAGACTGGTAGAGGTGGACTGTGAGATGATTGAGACTAGGTGAGATACAGAGAAGATGATTGAGGCTAAGAGTGGGGAGAGGGGGAAGAACACCAAGGAAGAGCAGTTGAGGCAGGGGTGCTTTAATGAAGGAACTCCCCAGGACTTCCAAGAGCCCTCTCCTGTACCCCTCCTGAAAGGTTCTACGTGGGACACCTCCCAAAAGTTCCTTTACCCCAAAAAGGTGCAAACTGTTGAATTACTAAAGTACTGCTTTCATTTTCAGGCTTTATGACTGTGTAATTTATTATATTATTACAAAGCTTGGTAATAAGACATGGGGAGGGGCAGGGTATTGGATTAAGTATGGTATCTTGTATACTCATCTATACAGGATGATATAGAACCAATGAGCAAAACAAAATCTGACTGGAATAAGACATAATAGCCTATAAGCAGGCAAGCTTCAATGGGTAGCAGCTGGGATATAGCCTTGCAGTTTGGACAGAACAACCTTGGTACATTGCATAGACCAGGGGTCAGGAACCTTTTTGGCTGAGAGAGCCATAAACGCCACATATTTTAAAATGTAATTCCATGAGAGCCATACAATATGTTTAAAACTAAATACAAGTAAATGTGTGCATTTTATGTAAGATCACACTTTTAAAGTACAATAAGTCTCTGAAAATATTACACCAGGCCTTAAGACACCAATACATCTCCTATTAGGAAAACGGACCAAGTCAGGCTGCTATAGAGTCCTACACAGAAACTACACGCCAGCAGAAAACCTCACCTGAATCACGTGCTGTCCCTCACCTAACATAGAATAAAGAGACCAAAACGCATAACAAGAAGCATGCAGACAAAAACTGAATTGGAAACTGCAACAAGCCAGAGTCTCTGTATGCAGTGTAACAAAGGAAAAAAGAAACATCACACATCCTTATAAAACAAATCAAGAAATATAAAATCATCAGCAGTAAAACTGTACTAACAAAAAGAACATATTTCGAAACAGCTGATGAGTGGAATATCCAATAATTAAAAACTCATATAAAACATTTCCAGATACCAACAAAATATTTCAAAATAGCAGACACAAAGATCCAGTAATGAAAAATAATAAGGATACAAAAAATTTTTTGCTCTGCATACCTGGGAACGTTTGATATCCAGGTGTCCTGAGATTGTTCTGAATTAGCAGGAGGTGGGGTGGTTTGCTTGGAACTTTCTCCTCTCTCAGTCACATACCAGCGCTCTCTCTCACACTGGCTCTCAATGACACACCTATACACACATGCTCTCAGTCACTCACATATACAAATGTTTTTTCTCTCTCACTTATATAGGTTCTTAATTACACATTTACACACATGCTGTCTATCTTTTCACGCTTACACACACACAGGCTTTCAATCACATAAATACATGCTGTCTTTTTCTCTCACACACAGACTCTCATTCACATGCTTACAAACATGTCCTCTCTTTCTCTCATTTACACACAGGCTCTCAATCACATACTCACATGCTCCCTCACCTAAATCAGCTCTCAATCACACACAGACACACATGGTCTCTCTCTCTCTCATTTAAACACAGGCTCTCAATCACATACTCACATGCTCCCTCACCTAAATCAGCTCTCAATCACACAGACACACATGGTCTCTCTCTCTCATTTAAACACAGGCTCTCAATCACATACTCACATGCTCCATCACCTAAACCAGCTGTCAATCAGACACAGACACACATGATCTCTCTCTTACTTATACACACAGGCTCTTAATCATACATACACATGCTCTCTCTCACACACAAAGGATCTCAATCATACACACATACTCTTTCAAACAAACAGGTTTTCAATTACAAACTTACACATACAGGTTCCCAATGGTAAACTTACATTCATGCTCTCTCTCTCACAGGCAGGATCTCAATCACAGACATACTCTCTTTCACATATACAGGCTCTCAATCATTCACATACATGCAATCTCTCACTCACACACACAGGATCTCAAACACACATGCTTGCTCGCTCATTCACTCTCTCTCTCCCCCCTTCCCCCCCCCCCCCCGGGAACTCGCGGCAGCAGCAGCCACCTCCCAACGCTAACCTCCTTCATTTTCAGCCCTCGCGGAGGCGAAGGCGGAGTCCATCGGCCGCGGTTGAAGATTTTCATTTTCCTCCGAGCCGCGCTGCAGTCTTCTTCCCGCGCAGGCACCCGATGCTCTCCACTTCCTCTTCCGGGCCGCGGGAAGAAGAGAGCACCGGCGTGCTCTCTTCTTCCCGCGGCCCGGAAGAGGAAGTGGAGAGCATCGGGTGCCTGCGCGGGAAGACCCGCGCAGGCACCCGATGACTCCAGCGCTGGCACCCGGCTGACACCCGATGATTCCCGCGCAGGCACCCGGATGACTCCAGTCGGCGTGCTCTCTTCTCCTCCCCCCCGCGGCCCGGAAGAGGAAGTGGTGAGCATCGGGTGCCTGCGCGGAAGAAGAGACCACGCTAGTGTGGTCTCTTCTTCCCGCGCAGGCACCCGATGCTCTCCACTTCCTCTTCCGGGCCGCGGGGGGGGGGGGGGGGGGGGAGGAGAAGAGAGCACGCCGGTGCCGCTGACTCCAGCTGTCCTGCCGCATTCCGCCCGGGCTGACAGCATTTTAAGCCCGGGCGGCGGAGGACCGGGGAGCAGCTGGGTCAGCGGGGAACCGCGAAGTATGGCGACACGTGTCTGCGAGCCAGATGCAGCCCTCAAAAGAGCCATATCTGGCTCGCGAGCCATGGGTTCCCGACCCCTGGCATAGACCAATTCGATCTTTTTCTGCTCATACTACTATGCATCTTTGATACAAAGAGAGCCGTAAGCAATATAAGGATAATTTTAAAAAGTCTTCAGCACAAAAAAATTGGAAGCTACGCATATGTAGCATGTAGGTGCAAAAGTAATTTTGTAAAAGCCGTATGTGCATACTAGCAGTATTATACATACAAATAAATGAAAAAGGGGCAGTTTAGGGGAGCATTCTGGTGCAAGTTTTGTTAGTTTACACACATTAGTATTTTGTAAACGGTTTGCATACAGTTTTACACTTGCTAATTGAGTCACAAATGAAATTGCACTTGTTTTTGTCTACAGTTTCTGGGCAGGAGGAATGGGTAAAGTGGTGGTGGTGGTGGTAGTGGGGGGGGGGGGGTCATGGTGAAGTAAGGAGAAATTACTACTTATCTAATAATTTCCTTTCCTCTAATGAAAGCAGGCCAATCCCCACAAGTGGTTGTGCACCTCTACCAGCCGATGGAGATGGAGTTGGAGTAAAAGCTGATGTCATGGACATATAGCCCTGCCCAGATATCAGCCCACCAGTATTCTCTGAAAAAGTCAAACTGTGGACAAACTGATTATAATTGAACATGACTATTAATCAACCACTCATGCTTCCAACCAATAGGGAACACTGAGCGAAGACAAAAAAATTAACATTCACTAAACTGAGGGACCGGTTAAGATACTTAACAGTCCTCCAACGAATAGCAGGAACAATACTCCCAAAGCTGGATTACTGTAACTCCCTCCTCCTAGGCCTTCCAGCATGTACCATCAAACCACTTCAGATGGTCCTGAATGCCTCTGCAAGAATTCTTTCAAATGCTAAAAAAAGAGATCATATCACCCCTATTCTCCACCATCTCCACTGGCTTCCGATTAAATACAGGATCCAGTTCAAATCTTTAATGATGATTCATAAGGCCTTACACAACATCGCACCTCTCAACCTAACATTTCAAATTCGATTACACACATCCGTGAAACCAACCAGAAGCGCCTATCAAAACAGACTAATCACACAACCGGCGAAATCCATTTTGAGGAAACGTGCATTATCCACAGCTGGCCCATCACTTTGGAACTCGCTCCCTCCAGACCTTCGTTTGGAAACATGCCACCCTACATTTAAAAAGAAACTTAAGACTTGGCTGTTCAAACAAGCTTTCCCCTAGAGCCAAGAACACGAAGAAAAGTATTTTCAAGCCCACAACGTTTTTTATTCAGATCTATTATTTTATTCAATCAGAAATTTACACATGCTGAATTCATACATACTACATACATATACTCATATTGACTTCATATTTTTCCATGTTATTCATTGATTTATTAACTGCTTGTTTATTAACGGTTAAATATCATACACTATTTGCTTCAATTAATTTATTCAATGTAAAAACTTTACTTACTTAGATTTGTTCAATGTAAAACTTCTTTTATTATGTTCTATGTTCTATGTAAACCGCTATATTTTTTTTTTTAGCGATAGTTACTGTTCTTTGTAAACCGGGGTGATATGTATACTATACAGGAACCTCCGGTATATAAATCATTTAAATAAATAAATAAATAAAATACTCTGTGTGACCCAAAGGCAAACACTGGCAGCTGAGGGCAGGTCGGGGTTTGGCCTGCCTTCATTAGAGGAAAGGAAATTATCAGGTAAGTATTAACTTCTCCTTCCCCTGCACTCAGGCAGGCCAATTCCTCAAGTAGGATATACCAAAGCTACTCCTGAACAGGGCAGGAGGCTGCCCGTAGTCCAGTTTAACACCGCACGAAAGCTATGACCTTCAGAGCTCGAACGTCCAAGCAGTAATGCTTGGGAAGGTATGAAAGGAAGATTTCATTGCTGCTTGGGAAAACTTGGCCAGAGATGACAACCAAGGCTCCGCCCACAATACTGCCTAAGCTTTGGTGAAATGAGCTCTAACTTGCTTAGAGAAAGGAATCTAGGCATCCACACAGGCAGCCATGATGGCATTGTTTTTCCAGTAGGCTATAGCTGCTGCCCATGTTGCCGGTTTCTCTTGATTACCTGTACCATGGAGCACAGCTAGCACAGGATCCTACTTCCTGAAAGATTTAGAAATCATTAAGTACTTCATCAGATGCTGCTTGATATCCAAGACCCACAAAAGACGATACTCATGTACAGCACTATCACTGTCCCGTGTGGGCAGGAAAAAGGAGTGATCCAATTGAAATTCTGGAAATCACTATTGGCAAAAGAAAGGAAGTCACACAATAAAATGGCCCTCAGAAAGAAGATCGTGCAATTTGAAAATCCAACGCACTGAACAGATTGCCATGAGAAAAAACTGCCTCCAATGTAAGTAGCTGCAAAGAAAGACCGAAAGGGTGAAAGGTGGGAATCAATCAAGAACTGGAACATATCTGGATGAGAAGACATTGGTTCACCATTGACTTGCCCCCTATAACAAGCAAGTGCTGCTATTTGAACCTTCAAGATGGTAAGGGCCAAACCTTTAAGCAAACCATCTGGCAGAAATTCTAAAATTAAAGGAATTTCCCACTGAAATGCTGAGAACATCGTTCCTCACACAAGGCCTCTCAACTCACCGACTGTAACAAAGGCCAGAGACGTAGTAAAGTTCTTTCTGGCCCAGAGCAAAGTGGAAATCACTGCAAAAGAATAACCATACTTCAACAACCAAGCCCTTTCGAGGGCCAAACCACACTACAAAAACAATCTGGATCATTGCAACTGATCTGTCCTGAGCAACAGCCTTATAGGACTGCCCACAAACAGCCTCTGCAGAACGGCCTATTACAGCCTCCGGAATCAATCCAGAGACATTAGAAGTACTGCTTCAGTCTGGCTAGCAATCTTCTGAATGATTCTGCCACATATCAGCGGTCATGGCAGGAAGACATATACCATCCTGTCCCACAGCCACATCCGAATGAGAGCATAGATATTCTGTGCTCTTGGATTTTTACTATGACTGAAGAATCATGGTACCTCTGCTTTGGTGGAGGACGCCAACAAACCCCAAATGGACTACCCAGAGTGCTACCATGAACCGATAGGCTTCTCGTTCCACCTTGATAATTGATATAGGCCACTACTCATGCATTGTCCAACAGTACCATAATTGCATGAGCTTCCAGTTGCTCAGCAAGCTACCAACATGTCAGTGAAACTGTACATGCTTCCAACTCAAAAGGCTCATATCTGTCATGAGAACCAACCAGACTGGTGCCTCCAGGGAAATCCCCTTCCTGAGACTGTCTCCTGTAGCCACCAGTGTAACTGAACATGCACTGCCAGGGGCAAGTGAAATCACACCATGCACTTCTGTGATTGTGGATGCCACGGGAAAGCAATGTGCATTGAAGGGGCTGCAGGAGCGCCCTCGCACAGGGGACAATGTCCAAAGTGGCTGCCATCGATCCCAGGACCTGAAGATATGACTGCACCGTCAGACTAATAGTCCTCATTAGGGCCTGAACCTGAGCAACTAATATCTGAATGCAACCCTCCAGCAGAAATACTCTGCCCAGCTCCACATTCAATCGGATGCCAAAACACTTCAGCATCTAAGGCGGCTATGAGTCTTCTGGTTACGAATGTACCAGGATGTCTTCTTTGCACAGACACGTCACTACTACCACTATGACCTTGGAGAAGGTCCCAGGAACAATTGGCAGCCCAAGGGCAGAGCCTGAACATGATAATGATGGCTCAGGATGGAAACGCTGATGTTCCTAGCGAATGTGTAAATATGCATCCATCAGATCTAAGACGTGAGAAACTCTCGTTTGTACTGCCAATATTACGGAACACAGAGTTTCCATACAGAAATAAATCAAACACTAAAGACAATTAACTTCCTTAAGATCTAGGATGAGTCAAAGGACTCCTCCTCCTTTTTGGGAATGACAAAAAAAAGGGAAAAGCGGCCTACAAGGCCAACAGCCTCCTGAAGGTAGTTTCCACCTCCACTCTCTTCTGTGGAGAGTTGCACGGAGAGACCTATAAAAAGCACCCAGAGGAAACTGGAGGAATTCCAGAGCATAACTGTCCATTATCACCTCTAGGACCAACTAGTCCATCATAATCTGGACCCACCTCCATAGATGAGTCCCCGCACCTTCATTGTAAAGATCAAGGAGCCCCAGTTCTGGAGCTGCATCCTTATGAGGCTTTCTAGGCCAAAAGGACTGAGACCTTCCAAAGGGACAAGACTTTGAAAACAGTCTCCGCAGTAAGGGCACAAATGAAAAAGAGAACCCTGAAAGGGTAAGCTTGCAAGACTGGACTTGCAAGTCGTGTCTACCAATTCCATAGCCAATTTCATAGCCACATTTGGTCACTAGCCACTATCATGGAAGCCACCTTTCTAGCAGCCATGTGCACCAAGTCACAGCCTGCATCAGACAGAATGCAGTTCCCAGTTCTATACTGATCTGCCATCAGACCCTGCTCCTCCTGAGAGAGACGCAAGCCAAGCTAAGCTACCAAGGACCAACAAAATGCAAATTCATCACCATGGCCTCAAAGCCCTGCATAAGGATAGCCTCAATCCGCCTGTCCTGAGCATCATTTAAAACTGCCCCTCCTTACCCTGGGATGGTGTTTCACTTGCTAACAGCACCTAACAAGCTAGCCCCCTTTGAGAATTGCAAAGATTCGACTTCGATCCAAGGGGTACAATCCCTCTAAGTCGCACCCCTATTTGAAGTTAACTTCAGGGGCACTCCATTCAAGGTCAATCAACACTTGAATTGCATCCAGACAGGGAAGAAACATGACAACTTGTGTAGGTTGACCAATATGGGGTCCTCTTTGGCACACCTGAAGAATCACCCCAGCTACACCAAGCTTCTTCAAAGTCTGAGATAAAAGACTTGGCAACACATCTCTGTAAAAGAATTTGAGCAAAGTCCCATATGGCTCCAAATCCAGAGGAATTTCCTCTCTTCCATACAGGAGGAACCCAAATCCCTAGAGTCATCCAACGTATCCTCATCATCCTCCTGAATATCACAAGGGACCACCTCATCAAAGCACTTGCACACAGAGGCTGAAAAGTGGGAGCATCAAGAATGCGAACCCAACACAAAAGGCATCCACAGCTCCACTGAGCGACCTTGCAGAAAGGTCTGAAGACCCAAGAAAAAAAATTCCACCTAGGAAAAGGAGGATGGATCCACATTGGAGCCCATAGGCCCAAACGTAACACTGTCTGGATGGTCCAAATCTCTTGTAGATGTCTGTCACAGGAAATGGAGGAGGGAAAACATTTGTTGCATCATCTTCCGCCCCACCCCCCTTAGTCTAAGGGGATAGCCCAGATTTGGCCACATCCATAATAGGTAAACCACCTTGTCCAAATAGTGCTGACTCAAGCTTAGAGAAAGTGATGGCCATATTGCCCTTATACAGCAAGCCACATAGATAGCTAGACTCTGAGACCTCTAAGACCCCAGTGCCATACTCTCCGGCACTGTGTGCGAGATAGGCAATTGTGCACACCAACCGTATCCGGGAGGACACGCATAATACACACCTACCAAAGGGCAGCAGTATTATGCACCGATAGTATGCGCCCAAATATTATGCACTCAGGATGTGCTCAGACAGCATGTGCTAAACGTATGTGCCCAGGTAGTGTGCGTCCATGAAGAATCACATATGTAATCTATGCGCACAAACACCCCCCCCCACGCTCAAGAACGCGCACAAATATAGGCTGCAGACTTACGCACCCAAGTACTTGCACACATGCGCACATACGTCCATACCCCACCATGCAGCACACTCACCCAGCCTGTGCTCAGGGAAAAAACGCTGCCGTGGCTTAACATGCAGCTGAAGAAATTGAACCTTTCAAGGTTGCTCAACTCACTGAGCCCACACTGCCTCTGCTCTACATTGAGAGCCACAGAAAATTGAGAGGGACAGGGGGGAGGGGAAGGACACCAATCACCCAGCACCAAGGGAAGGAGACCCGGTAAGGAAGGAAAAAGGAAACTAAAACCTCCATACACTTTCTTCTCTTCCTTTTTTTTTTTTACGTACCAGAGCTTAGCCTTCCCTGGTTGAGAGAATGAATAGGTCTTTGGCTACGGGGGCAGAGGGCATAAGCCATCACCATCAAGCCCTCCCTCTAGCTCCAACTACTTTTTTTTTTTTTTTTTTAAATCCATGCCTGAGGTAGGCTCCTGGACTGAAAACGCTCAGAGAGGGACCCACTGATGGCACCTCAGGAGCTCAAGCAGTGTCCGAAAATCTTCTCTTTTCCTTTTGCTCATTATCTTTTACCTCAAGCAATCCCCAGAAGGGAAATGCAAGTCCACCATCTGCTGGAGACGGAGAATATTGTGTGGGAAGATAATTTTAGGCAAGCTAGCTAGATCTCTGGAAGACTTTGTACCGCGAATAGACAGCTATGGATCAGAACATGCTCTAATGATTGATGAGTATGAATCAATATATTGTATATAGTTTAAGTACAAAGATTGTACAAAGGCATGACACTACCACCATTTGTTCCATGCATTCCTGAGACATTCTGGCAACAACGAGCCGATAAAGAGCTGGGATGGCCCCAAGGAACATTTGGTATGTCTGGGAACATCAAAGTCTAAGACATTTGGTATTTCTTATTACTTGGGAAGATCAAATGCTAAAGACTAATACAGATACCAATGAGCTGATAATGAGTTATAATAATTTGATGTCTTTTACCAAATGGGAGATCAAAGGACTGGTACTGAAATGCCTTTGAAACATCTAACTTGCAGAGGGATATATAAGACATAGCATTTTCTTATTTTAGTTGGATGAGCTGAAAGGAACACAGAGCAAGTCGTTCTTTTTCAGAGTCCCCGGGCCCGAGGCCTCCAGAGTTCCTATGAACACTGGCTTATATAGAGGAGGGTGTATAAGGGAGGTGTTCTTTTGTTCTTTGTTAATATTCTATCTTTATTTCTGTCTCCTATTTATCTGTAATGATTTATGTACAGCTTATTGTAATACTATATTTAATGTTGATATTACTTTGCTGATTTATTATCCATATGTTTACATTTAGTAAACTAAGTTTTGCTTTACCAGATTATGTGTAGAGTGTTCTATGACATATTTTATATTATTACCCCACACAACCACCGTGCACATACTGGCAAGCTGTCGTCAGGCCAGGGTAATATGTCCATGACATCTGCTTTAATTCTTTCTCCATCTGCTGGTAGAGATGCACAACTCACTTGTAGGAACTGGCCTGCTGAATGCAGAAAAATGGAAGTTCTAGGTGAACCAGTGTAAGTGCCAGTGTACTGGTGATTAAAACTGCATGCACAAGTAAATATTTTCGTAAGTGGAGTATGCACATTTCTCATAAAAGTCCTGCCTCCATACATAAATGGAGATAAATAAATGCACACAATACATTATTTTGCCTATAAAATGTGTGTATACTTTTTTATAAAATAAGTATTTTTAAAAAAATTTTCTTATACCATATACTCCACATATTGTAGCAGTTTATAGTTAAAACATTCATAAATATATCAAATGTAAGACAAAACAAGTCCAACCCAAACAAAATACAATTCCATAGAATTCAGACTTTTGGGTTACAAACTGAGCTTGCAGACTACAAATCTCCACTTAAGAGATCATTAAAAGCCTGCTTGAAAAGCTACATTTTAAAATATTTTCTAAATTCCTTCAAATCAGGAATAAGTCACAGCTTGTCTAGCATTTTGTTCCACAATATGGGGCCCACTACTGAGATTGCTCTGTCCCTGACCTCCTCTAGGTGTGCCTGCTGGATTGATGGCACACTCAGGAGACCTTTATTTGCAGAATGTAGGCAACATTGCAGGGAACATACAAGCAGTCTGGTAGCAAGCCAGGCACAGAAAGTATGCCGCTCTCTCTGCATTTAAAAAAAAAGCACACAAACATATGCGCGTACTTTGAGGGCAGAGATATGCAGTATTTTATAAGCTGTGCTGTTCTCGCCACACAATTTATAAAATGCAGGCATAACTTTGTGTGCACATACTTATATGTGTATGAACTGATTTATGCCTCCATGCGAGGTTGTATAAATTCATTATGGGGCAACTCAAAGAAGTGCATGAATCTAAAGTAAAAGTCAAGTACATTATGGGCTAGATTTTAAAAGCCCTGCGCGCCAGTGTGCCTATTTTGCATAGGCCGCCGGCGCGCACAAAGCCCCGGGACACGCGTAAGTCCCGGGGCTTCGTAAAAGGGGCGGGAGGGGCGTGTCCAGGGGGTGTCAGCAGTCCGAGGGCGTGTTCTGGGGGCGTGGCAATGGTTCAGGGGTGGACCGGGAGGGCAGCCCCGAGTCCCCCGGCACTGTGGCCTGTGCCAGGGGATGCCGAGGCGGCGCGCACAGGTTACGCGCAGGCGTAACTTGCACAACAAAAGGTAGGGGGGATTTTGGTAGGGCTGGGGGGTAGGGTAGATAGGGGAAAGGAGGGGAAGGTGGGGGGACACGGAAGGAAAGTTCCCTCCAAGGCCGCTCCGATTTCGGCTTGGCGCTAGTTACATGTAACTAGCTTGGCGCGCGCAGGCTGCTGATTTTGCGCAGCCTTGCGCGTGCCGACCCCAGATTTTATAAGATACGCATGGCTACGCGCGTATCTTATAAAATCCGGCATACTTTAAGATCTACCTCTATTTTAGTAGCAATTTGAAGGCAAATAGATCATAGAGAATTTTCAAAGTGTCGAGATCGATGGGCTAACTATTGAGAAAGAAGGTGTTTTATTATATGTATTGATGCTTTGTTTTTATCTTGTTCTATATTTTTTGATTTAGTATTAATAACTGATGTACAATGGATTTTATGAATGTTTATTGTACAATGCTTAGAAATTAAGATTTGTGGTATATAAATATGTTGAAATTAGTTTGTATTATATGAAGCTAAGGTGTTACATGTAACTAGCCTGTATAAATGTGTCCTACCTACTAATGTACCACACTTTATAAACATTTGCAGGCTGAAACTATATCGTGCACTGAGCCTAGCACACAGGCTAACCGGCTCTTTGATGCGCTAGACTTACATGATGCAATAAGGGGAAAAGCGTGACAAAAATGTGTGGCCAAACCAGCACATAGCATGTAGATGAGGCTATTAGCTATCACTCCCAATGGCTGGTGTTAAGTCTTTATGTGCTGAGCCTTCTAAAAAAAAGAAAAAAAATACCCAACTCATAAAGCCACAAAAAAGCCCAAAGTATCAGGACAATACTAAGTAGGAGGAACCAAAGAAAAGCAGCATGAAAAAAAAAAATTGCCGGCAATCAGGTTAGGGAAATGGACACCCATTATTGCGTGCTGTATTCCTAGCCGGCGCACAACCACTTCTCCTGGGCATCCGATGTCATTTAAATAATGCATCGCACACCCAGGAGAGGTGGCTGGGCACGCGTTAGGAGAGTAGGCGCTCAATCATGAGCACCATTTTACGCAAGCCAATATTGCATCGGCCTGTTAGTGTTTGTCTCCTGATTTCTCTACAATCATGGAGATTCATGTTGCCATGGGCATATGCAATGTTTGAAATAAGACACGAGGTAGATATGCATGCACATGGAAAATGTGTGAAATGTAAATTTAAATGTTTTAAGTATTGTTGAATGTATGTGAAAGAAAAAGATGCTTAGATTAGGCTAATAGAGATGCTGTGATTGGAATATAAGTTATGGATTTGAGTTTGGCAAAATAGTTTTTAAAAGGGTAGTGTCAATCTCCAGTGGCAATAATGGTACTGACCCTTTACTAAAAGTGTGTTTTGCATGGAAACGTTTAGACACAGTTTAAAAGTGTGCAGATACTTTAAAAATATATTTGGGTGTTATATGATAGAGTAAAAAGAGTTTTATTGCAAGTAGCTTCCCTATTCTTTAACAAATGTAATAAGGTTTTACAAGAATCAAAATTGCTTTCTTTAGAAGTAGAATATAACAATATACTAGGCTAGACTTACATAAACCTCAAGCAAGAGTAAATATTTTTGGGTTTGAGAAATGTCAATAAAAAGGTAATACTGAATTTTGAGTGAGTTTGAGAGAAGGTTTGGGGTGGAGTAGAAAATTTAAATAGAGTGTCAATGGGGATTCCTTCTTTCCAAATATCTTTCTTCATATGACATGATAAATCCTTCACTTTCCTACACCCCCAAAATATTTCCTTTTATGACAATTGCTATTCCAGATATTTTCTATTATTTGACTAAAAATCAAAGGGAATTTGGATGGCTTGAGCCCCTAATGCATACATTTTCTGAATGCAGTATTTCATTCTTGCAAAATGCATTTCTTCAAAGGCAAGGATTCAGCGTCAATCAAACTGGTTACAATTACTTAGTCTTCCGTACAGATTTCATACCTTTTGACACATGGTACATCTAGCTTGTTGGCAATCACCACACTTATCACATAGCTGGCACGTTTTCCTACATTTGCTCCACTATACTTCCAGCAACATGAGACTTGACAAAAGAAAATATCAATTTCAAATTACATCTCTCTTCTTATAGCTCCAATGTCACTTGGATTGAGATGAGCTACAAATCTATTCCTTGTTATTCAACAATGTTAAATTGCTCGTTAGAATGCTTACAATGTATTGTGTACAGAAAAGAATATGTCAAGTAGGACTGCTTATATTGTACTGCAATAAAATTGCAGGTTGATATAATGGTTCTCAGAATTTCTTGTAAGCCACTTGAACACTCGATAATGCCTATCTTTAACTTTCATCTTAATTACAGTTTTAAAGTCCCTAATTTAAAAGGCACAAATCAATTCACTTATTCTCTGAGCTGTCAAGAAATTTTATTACTTGATTGATTGCATTCAAGAATGCTACAGAAAACACCTTAGAGGCAAAAGAAACCTGCAATGACAGTTTCTTTAAGATATAGTTTAGTTGTCAATCTTGATAGCTACAAAGTAAAATACCTAAAATTGATACGTTATCTGTCTAATAAGAGGTATTCAATTTCTTTCTTTTTTTTTAAACTACAAACTACTCACTTACATGGTACATGACAGATTATAGTACATGCAATATCTAACAGTATTTGTATTATTACTGTTGACTGTCCCACTGGCTCAGCTTTGGCATGCCAAAGATGAACAAAACTGTAGTTAAGCTTTTCTGGGTCAGACCTTTGGGACTTACCGTAAGTACTTGCTGACCACTGAAAGAACTGTAGAAATCGAAAAGGAAACTTTGTTAGTCTAATTTCATCTAGCAATTTATTTTCCTTTCTACAGTGATACTTTAGTTATGAAAAATGGTTTATAAACTTGTTACATAAATAAAACTATGTTTTGAGAGCTAGGCTCCCTTCATCAGATTAGTGCAATGAGCTCATTTTGCATTGACCTGACAAAAAGCATAGTTCTTGAAAACAAGTCACACCTGTATAAAGTTAGTCCAAAAAAAAAAAAAAGGTTATCAACTATCATTAGTTTCTTGATCTTTACTTCTATTTTAATAGTCAAGAAAAAAAGATGTTTGGGCTGTAGTTTTTAGCAAAATTTTCAAATATTTAGGGCAGGGTAAAGCCACATCACACCAGTAGGTATTTCTTTACAGTTATGGTAAGCAAAAAATATATGGAAACAAACTGAGCAGAACAACAGTAAACAGCTCAGCACATCTTTGTTTTTACAATATACTCTAATCGAAACAAATGTCAACAGTTTTTAAATTTCACTTTACCAACCCTAATCATGTATCTCTGAATGTATTCTAGAACAGTGGTTCTCAACCGGTGTGTCGCAACACACCAGTGTGTCACCACACTGCTGGGTCCCTTGCTGACCCAGCTGCTCCCCCTACCCGAGCATGATAGGTCCTCCAACCGGGCTTAAAACGCTGAAAGCCCAGGCGGAACGTGGCAGGACAGCAGCTCTCTTCTTCCCGCCCCCGCGGCCCAGAAGAGGAAGTGGTGAGCAGCGGGTGCGTGCGCAGGAAGAAGAGACCGTGCTAGTGCAGGCAGCGTCGGCCCGAAGAAAAGAAAGGCGCAGCCTGAGGAATGAGCAGCGCAGCTCGGAGGAAAATGAAGAACGTCGTCAACCCCCGTGGCCGATGGAACTCCTTGCTCCGTGAGGGCTGAAAATGAAGTATGTTGCTGCCTTTAGGATTAGAAGTGGAGGAGGCTGCTGCTGCCACTAGTTCGGGAGAGGAGGGAGAGTGAGTGAATGAGCAAGCATGTGTGTTTGAGATACTGTGTGTGTGTGTGTGTGTGTGTGTGTGTGTGTGAGATAGCATGTATGTGAATGATTGAGAGTTGTACATGTGAAAGAGAGTATGTGTGTGATTGAAAGCTGGTTTAGGTGAGGGAGCATGTGAGTATGTGATTGAGAGCCTGTGTGTAAATGAGAGAAAGAGAGAGAGCATGTTTGTAAGCATGTGAATGAGAGTCTGTAAGTGAGAGAAAAGGACAGCATGTATGTGTAAGCCTGAAAAGATAGACAGCTTGTGTGTAAATGTATAATTAAGAGCCTATATAAGTGACAAAGAAAAAGCATGTGTATATGTGAGCCATTGTGAGAGAGAGAGAGGAGAAAGTTCCAAGCAAACCACCCCTCCTCCTGCTAATTCAAAACAATCTCAGGGCACCTGGATTTCAAACGTTCCCAGGTATGCAGAGCAAAACATTTTTTGTATCCTTATTATTTTTCATTACTGGGTCTTTGTTTCTGCTATTTTGAAATAGAAATTTTTGATATGAGTTTTTAATTATTGGATATTCCATTCATCCGCTGTTTTGAAATAATCTGTTCTTTTTGTTAGTATGGTTTTACTGCTACTGATTTTATATTTCTTGATTTGTTTTATAAGGATGGGTGATGTTTCCTTTTTCCTTTGTTGCACTGCATCCAGAGACTCTGGCTTGTTGCAGTTTCCAATTCATTTTTTCCGCATGCTTCTAGTTATGCGTTTTGGTCTCTTTAATCTTTGTTAGGTGAGGGTCAGCACATGTGACTCAGGTGAGGTTTTCTGCTGGCGTGTAGTTTCTGTGTAGGGCTCTATAGCAGCCTGACTTGGTCCATTTTCCTAATAGGAGATGTATTGGTGTCTTAAGGCCTGGTGTAATATTTTCAGTGTTGCTTTTTCTTAGGTAAGGTGGTTACTGTTAAGTGCTGGAAATTGGTGCTGTTTTAGTGTGGGATGTTTACCGTTTATGCAATTTCTGTTCAGACAGAATACGTATCTTTTCCTTGTGTCATTCTTAATAAAAATAATACTGGACCTTTATTTTTTATTTCCGCCATAAATTGTAATGAGCAGTGTGTGCCACACATGTGAGTGTGGTCTGTTAGGTGTGTCACGATGGGAAAAAGTTTGAGAACCACTGTTTTAGAACACTGATTTATTTACCTACTGAGATTTTCTGTCCTACATGAAGAACTAAAATCCTTGAGCAGATAATCAATTTTTTTTTATTTACTAATTTTTTAAATTTCCTCTGGACTACCATCTAGAACATAAAACAACACAATATCTCTAGAATTTATTCCAAGTTATTAAAAGCACATTATACTCCATATGCACTGAATGGCCTTTTTATGTTTATGACTAATAATGAAGCAATGTCAAATGAAATTCAGTTAATATATCATCGTTAAATATTTGTTTTCAAGTCTTTAAAGAAAACATGTCCTTTATAGGCAAGCTATTCAATTACACTCAATTAACATCTATCCAGTTTAACTACATCAGTTTTAATGGCAATTTAATTCAATTTGAATGCCTATTGCAGAGAGTCTTCTAGTCAGGGTTTATTACTAACATAATCCGTCCAATTATAGATTAATCAAGGTTTTTATATATTTTGTAGTCAATCTGATGGCCATTAAAACCTGAAAAATAAAACAAGCTAAAGCTTTTACAATATAGTAATTAAGTCATATTTAAAAATTAACAGAATTCATCAATCTAAATACCCTGAAAAAAAGAGAAAAAGGGAGATATGATACAGACCAAATACCTGAAAGGAATTAATGATGCACAAAAATCAAATCTTTTCCAATGGAAAGAAAGCTGTAAAACTAGGGGTCATGATATGAAACTCCAAGGGGAAAGATTCAAGAACATTGTCAGGAAAAATTTATTCACGGACAGAATGCCCTATTGGAAGAGGTGGCGAAGATGAAAACTGTAATGGAGTTCTAAAAGGCATGGGACAAACATTGAGGATCCCTACTGGTTAGAGAATGGAAATAAAAAAATTGGGTAACTTTTCTATTACACGGGGATGGTAACTTTTAAACAACTGCATGGGCGCACATGTACATGCGTATGCCGGCTCGCGCCAAAGGACATGGCCATATTATAACACACGTGTGTATATGCGCGCATGGTATAAAATAAGCTGAATGCATATACATATGTGCACAATTTTATATGGACGTCTGTACGTGCACGCAAATGCCACTTCTCTCCCCATGTGCTAGTTTCGCTCTAATAGTGCATACTGCTACTGTTCCTAGTTATGTTATGTTATATTATCCAAGTTGTTCACTCCCTTGTTCATTGTAAGACATATGTTGTCATTGTTTTCTACTTGTTATAATGTAAACCGGAGTGATAAGTAATTCTGTTACCTGAACTTCGGTATAAAAAAAGTTATAAATAAATAAATAAATAAATAAATAAATAAATACTGCGTAAGTGGGGGCATTTTATTAGACGCGTGCTGACGCAATTACCAGTTTCCCCAATTTGTTCCCAGGTCACCCAGGTAAAAGATACGGCTTCCTATCCTCCCTAGTTAACTAGCCTACCTTTTACCCAATTAGCCCTAGCCTTAAAAACCCCATTAACCTCTTTAGTTTTTTTTTTGTTTCAGGACTTACATGCCCATCCATAGAAGAAGTAAAGTTGCACGGGAGGGAATCCTGGTAAATGCTTATGTGTGTAAATACTTACCAGCAGATTTCATTGAGAAATCCAGGATCGCCCATGCCCTGCCCAGACCATGTTCACAGCAAAAAAATGTGTGCATACCAGGAGATACACGCGTACTGGCCTGCAATTTAAAATCCTTGCAGCGCATGTTGGCATATCTTCTTTCGTGTACGTAGTGCTTTTAAAATTCAGCTTCTAAAGTTTACATTGCTGCTTGGGGATAGCCTCTGGCAGCTACTACTACCCTTACCAGAAGGCTTGGGGATAGCTTGTACAGTGTGGCAGTTGCGACAACCCTAATAAAATAAAACTTTAAAACATTTTAAAAACTAGTTGGGCATACTGGATGGACCTTTTTGGTCTCTATCTGCCATTATTCTGTATGTTATTACATTAAATCCACAGAATCGGTTGATGCTTTCTGGTGTTCAGTTTAATATACATGATCTGCCATTTATAATAGTAAAACTATATTTTCCTATGATTTATGTATTTAAGCATTTTCTGATGTTGAACAAGAAAATATTTCTAGATATTAAGGTATTAATCTATCAAGCATGAAAACTGAACTGATGTTTCAAAGGTAACGTGTATGGAAATATTTACACATATAGCATTAAAAAAATCATATGATAAGTTTCCTCAAACAATTCATTATTACATCTACTTGTCATTTCTATAATGCAAAATAGAGGCACACAACACTATACAGACGCACATAAGAGGTATTTCCTGCTCCATGCAGTTTTCAGTCCAGTTTATTCTGACACAGTTATAAGCGATGCACAACTGTTAAACCACTATTTAGTTACCTATTATTTCTGGAGTAATTGGAAAGTTATTGAACATCCTGTACAAAGTAGTTGGGTTTTGACCAAAATGCCACAAAAATTATGGAATATCTCCTAGTAATTGGGTTGTTGTATTTTATGAGTAATTATTTAAAAAAAAAAAAAAAGCCCTCATCTTTTATGAACAGGATCCTGAAATATTTTTATAATTAGAGGGATCCAAAGATGCAGAATGTCTGTATTGCATAATCTCCCAATTGTTTCTTCACATTCTCTGCTCATGTTTAAGAAGGCTGGCCTGGAAGTCACCATGAAATGTTAAAGGAAAATAGATTTTTATTCTTATCCCTTTGCTCAATCAGCCTTTTGATTGATTTAGTAAGTCAGCAAGCGGCAAAGCTATCTGGATAAAGTTACTCAGATAACTTTAGCTGAATATTCAACATAATTTATCTTTCAGTAAATATACTCAGCTAAAGTTACCTGGATAAAGTTATTTGGGTAACTTTGCTGCTCAGCGGTTTTACTGAATATTGGTAAATATTGCAGCAGCAGAGCCCCTCCTCCCACTCCATCCCCAATACCTTTAAAAAATTAGCAGTGAAAACAGGGCTGATCCTATCCCGCTCCCTTAACTTAAAATATTACAATAATCCCCCCTCTCCCAACAGAACCTCCAAATATGTCCCCAGTGTAGAGTGGGAGGAGTAATCTTTTACTTCCTTCCACTCACTTCATACATAAGTGCCACAAGTGCTGACAACTCCCAGTACTTAGTTATTCATTTAGTCACTTCACTTATTCTCTGATTGATCCTTCCCTCAGTTCTTAATAGGGATTGGTTCTTCAGCTGTCAGTGGCAGGCTAATCAGCAAAGAAGTAGAGTGAGTAAATGAATACCTAAGTGCCAGGAATTATCAGAGCTAGTGGCACATATATTAAGGGAGCAGGAGGAGGTAAAAGAAACCTTTAGGGGTGGGGATTTTAATTGATATTTTAAGTCAGTAGCATAGGGGGTGGGATTAGCCACTCTTGCACTACTAATTTGTTGAAGTAAGGGTGGGGGAAGGGGAAGAGAGAATTGAGCACTATGGCCTCCTCAGTTTTTTAAATTATTTTGGGGGTGGAGATGAGGTTTGAAAGGTTTGTTTGTTTTTTTGTTTTGGGTTTTTTTAAAATTTACCCAGGTATATGCTGAATATAGCCAGTTAGGTTTAAAGTTATCCAAGTAAACGCACTGAGATAACTTTAGACCTGCTTTGCATCATAACCAGACTTACTCTAGACCAGTGGCTCCCAACTCTGTCCTGGAGGACCCCCCCCCCCCCCCCCAGCCAGTCAGGTTTTCAGGATATCCACGATGAATATTCATAAGATAAAATTTGCATGCACTGCCTCCAAAGCATGCAAATTTTATCTCATGCATATTTATTGTGGATATTCTGAAAACCTGACTGGCTAGGGGTCCTCCAGGACAAGATTGGGAACCTCTGCTCTAGACACTTCTCAGCTAATTTTAAGCACCACTCCTGAAAAACATTTACACCACCTTTTGTTTTGTACAGGTAAGTTTTACCTGGGTAACCATTCAGAGGGCAGAAAATTAAAAAACATAGATTTGTCCAGCTAAGTCCTGAACATAGCCAAACACATTGAGTACTGATCTCTAAATGAATACATTTTGTACTCAATCTTGAAATTATCTTGAGAATTTGCCAAACATGCTAAAAATTTTGGAAAAATGTTACCTAGAAATAAGCAATGGATTTTTACTAACAGTACACAGACTCCTAAGGCTCCAGATTTCTCCAGGACCAACTCAGCTACTGGAACTATGCTACTTTAAATTTTTGTTAAATTGTTTTTATTTCATCAGCTTAACAAATATATATAGAACAAACATTGGGGGGGTCGGGGTGGAGAGGAGGAAATATATTTATCCCTAGAAGCCAAGCCCGACAATTTCTCCTCCTACCTTTTTCATCTTTCTTGTTAGGTAAGAAACATCCTTCAGTTAGAAAATAATTTCAATAAATTACTTCTGGGTGTGCAGGTAATTGAATTATTTACCACCCTTCTTTCCATCCCAGATCACGAGGACAGAGTAATTTCAGCTAATCGCACTATGCGCAAGAAAAGAGTTATTTATACTACATGAATAATTAACATTCACACATCTCTGCCACCCTCATTATGCTACAATACTTAAATGTAAAAGTAATGAAGCAATAATTTAGGAATTACAGGAAAGTTTAAAATGTGTTTTACATTTGAAAATAAACGATGAAATAGAGGCTAGCTTTTACTTCTATGACTTCTATAATTTGCCTTCAATAATAATTTAGAACTGTAAAAGGAAGGCTTGCATAATATATTAATCATCATAAGAACATAAGAATTGCCATACTGGGTCAGACCAAGGGTTCATCCCAGTATCCTGTTTCCAACAGTGGCCAATCCAACTCACAAGCAAATGAACACTGATATTAATTGCATCAGTAGCATGGGATCTTCTTAGTGTTTGGGTAATTGCCAGGTTCTTGTGGCCTGGTTTGGCCTCTGTCGGAAACAGGATGCTGGGCTTGATGGACCCTTGGTCTGACCCAGCATGGCAATTTCTTATGTTCTGATGCAAAGTGTGGCACTGTCAAATTTTCATGTGTTGTATGCTGAGAACCTCAAACTAATGCTTGACATTCTTTCATTTACCCATTTTCACTTCTTATTAAAACCACATGTTGGCATTGAATCATTTTACAGTTCATTTGAGACAAACATGCAGAAAATTGTGGGAAACAACTACAGTCCAAAGACTTTGTAAGCGGCAAGACACCCAAACCAAATCAACCTCAGTCATGTTTTACAAAGCCCATGCCACACAACTGTACTCATCTGTGGTGAAGGAAAAAGGATTTCTAAAAGGAAAAATACCACAAGTGCATAGTCACAGCCTTCCCTTTAATTTAAGAACAGACCATCAACTATGACATACATTTTATCCACAGCACTGGTTAAGGGGATAAAGAATACTCCACTAGTGGTTTAATGGCCAAATAAAAATAAATGTTAAAGGACATGATAAGGGACAAAGAGAAGTTTAAAAATATGTACTGTTTATATATTATATATATATATATATATATATATATATATATATATATATATATAGGGCAGGAGATGGCACATCCAGTCAGGTGAGTTCTCTTCGTGGTGAGAACTGATCTCTGTAGCATTATGCTATCACACGGTGCGATAGTGCCCTTCATTTTAATAATTCCAGCCCAAACTCCTCCCTAATCCCGCCCCTTCCCGAAATTTGTATTCATGCCTGCAAAAGTACTCTTCCCCTGCACCACTGCCTTATTCAAATAATATGATGCTGGCGTTGTCTGTCTATGAGGACCTCCAGATGAAGCATTTCTGAGAATACTATTCTGGAGATGCTGAATTCAACTTTCTACCTAAAAGTCTAAACATTTAGCTTCCAGAACCTCCCTCCCACACCTTCCTATGTCATTGGTGCCCACATATAACATGACAGATGGCTCCTCCTCAGCAATGTCTAAAATCCTATCTAGGTGGTTTATGTCTTCCACTTTAGCACCAGGCAGGCAATTTTCCAAGCAAGCCTCGTGCCCACTAGCCACCCACCTATCTACATTCATAATGATTAAATCAACTACAACAACTGTCCTAAACTTTCCCTTCTGGGCACATGGCCCTGTATATATACCCTTGGTGTGAGAGGATACTACAGCACCTGTAGGACAGGTCCTAGCTACAGGATCATTTCCTGTCACACCAGGGAGATGTTCTTCCAGGTGACTTTGCTTCTCCAAGGCAACACCAAAGCTGCCAGACTGTGAGTCCACTGTATTATGTCTCTGAAAGTCTCCTTTATATGCTTCTCTGTATACATTAGATCCTCCATGTTATGAATCCCGGCCGCAGGACACTGCCAGGCTCTCACCTGCCTTGCTGTCAAGCTCCTGCCGAGTCGCGGCATTCTTCGGCCTTCCCCGGGCCATGGCTGGGCCTCTCCGCGGCGGCATCTCCACGAGGGAGACGCCGCTGAGCTCCTGCTGCAAACCCCACGCAACAGCTCGGGTTTTAAAGGGGCCGAGGTGGGAAGCCCTGGCCCGGCCCCTAGGATGACATCAGACGCCACTGGGTATTTAAACCCAGCAGCTGCTTCTATGCTTTGCCTTGCAATGAGGTTCACTCTTCTGAGTCACTAATTACTGCGTTCCTGATCCTGCTTCCGAGTCCTCGCTCCAGTCCCAGCTTCCTCTCAGCTTGTCTTCCTGGTTCCTGACTTCGGCTTTGCTTCTGGTGTTCCATGTCTGCTGCCCATCCTGATCCTTGGTCCGTCTCTGGCCTTCGCTGTTCTGCTACCTGCCCAGACTACTGGTCTGTTTCCTCAATGTGCTTCTCTGCCGCCTGCCACAACCTCTGGACTTTCTCTGACTACGTTTCTTCTCCACCTGCCTTGACCCGGACTTCTCTTTGGACTCTTCTTCACCAGGAGACCGCACCTAAGTCCAAGCGGCCCGGGTCCCCAAGGGCTCCACCCGGGGGGACCTCGGGCTTCCAGTGGTGAAGCTTCAGTTGGTCTCCTGGCCTTGATATGCCTCCCGGCTACGGACTCTGCTGTGGGCCAACCCTCAGTGGCCTCTCATCATCTCCTAGCTGGCCCAAGGGTCCACTCCACAACACTCCAGATATGAGGCTCATTCTCTAACGCCAGGAGCTCTTCACACTCAGAGCACATATACAACCTCTCATCAACTGGTAGATAATCATACATGCGGCACTCAGTGCAAACAGTGGATAGCCCTCATCTCACTGTTAGACTGCTATCTGCAACATAATATCACATTATATATTTTAGGCTGCTAAGAGAGTAGGGATACTTAATCTAATGCAAAGTCCCTTAAATTTATTTGGTGTATTTTATTTTGGTTGTCAATTAGCAGCAAACAAACAGCAGTTAATTTATAAGGGCAGGGTTACTCCCTTGTAATATCTAAATCCTTAATTGACTCGTAAAATTTCCTTCATCTTATTTATAATCAAAAAATGTGCTTGGGAAGTGTGGGCAAAAAGACAAGAATAAACTAGCTTGTAAACGCTGAAGACCAAAGGACGCAGCAATAAGTTAGTTCTTATTTATTTTATTTACAAAAAATTATAACCCATACTATCCAATATTTCTAATATTCATAATAAAAAAAATACATAGGACAGTTAGAAACATACAAGAGTCCTATCGTTTTATTAATCCTCCACACCATGTCCCCAAAATTTTTTATTTACAGAGTTTTATTTATTTATTTTTATTTCAGATCTTTTATATACCGATGTTTAGCAATTAGCCTTCACTCCGGTTTACATTCGAACAACTTGTTCCATTCTGTTCCAATGTCATTTCGATGTAACAGTTATTTTACAATTGAACGAGATACTTATTGATCAACTATAACATTTTAACAGAATAATTTCAAACAACAAACTAATAGAACAGTGTGTTAGGACTGGAAGGGGAGTCTGAAATTCGGTAGGCAGGGTGGATCAGATCTTTAATTCACTAAAAAGGGCACGTTAGAAGGAGATCGGGTGGTAGAGAGAGGTGGATAGGTGGGGTGCGAGAGGAGAACATTTGGTAAGTTTAGAGTGTGCAGCCGATATGGATATTGGGAGTTGGTAGAAGTATGCTGCCTAGCCCACGCCATCTCTGAATGTTTGGCTGAATATCCATGTTTTCAGTTCTTTTTTTGAAGGATTTGATGTCGTTCAGTGAGCTTAGGTATTGTGGGAAGGAGTTCCATAAGTTTGGTCCTGCTATGGAGAAGGCTCTGTTCCTAGTGTTAGTAAGCTTCGCCAAAGGAAGAGAGGGTATGTCTAGGTGTAGTTTGCAGGCAGTTCTGGTAGTTCGTTGAGGTTTGTGTTGCTGAATTATGTTGAGTGTGGTGTTGTCTGCTTTGTATATGGCATTGTGAACTATTGTTAAGGTTTTGAATTCGATTCTCTGCTCGATTGGGAGCCAGTGAAGACTTCTCAAAACAGGGGTGATGTGTTCTGATTTCTTCTTGCCAGTTAGGATTCTGGCTGCGGTGTTTTGTAACAGTTGCAGTGGTTTTAGTGTAGATTTAGGAAGGTCAATCAGGAGTGAGTTGCAGTAATCAAGGCTGTTGAAAATCAGCGATTGTAGCACTGTTCGGAATTCATGATGGTGAAGAAGCGGTTTTAGATGTTTCAGGATGTGAAGTTTGTGAAACCTTCTTTAGTTTTAGTTGCTATGTTCTTTAAGTTAAGTTCGTTGTCGATCCAGATGCCGAGGTCCTTTGCAGAGTTTTTTAGTGGGATGTTGTTATCGATTTGTAGAGAGTGTGTAGCGGTAGTTTGTTCTGAGTTGTTTCTTCCTATGTTGATGCATTCAGTTTTATTCATGTTGAGGCATAGCTTTAGTTGGTTCAGCATGTTTCTGATTGAGATTAGGTGATTGGCTGCAGTGCTTAGTGCCTCTTCTAATGTGGTAGTTACTGGGATGATGAGCTGGATGTCATCGGCATACATATAATGTGTAATGCCGAGACCTGAGATGAGGTGGCAGAATGGGAGTAGGTATATGTTAAAGAGGGTGGCCGAGAGGGCAGACTCTTGTGGTACACCAGTTTCAAGCGGGAAGGAGGTTTGAGGATTTGTTGTTCATGGTGACCTTGAAGAATCTGTCATTTAGGAATGAAGTGAACCAGTTGAGGGTTTTGCCGGAAAGACCGATGCTTGCAAGTCTTGTTAATAGGCTTTTGTGGTCTACAGTGTCGAATGCCGCAGAGAGGTTGAGTAGTATTAGAAGGTGGCTTAGTTTGTTGTCGAAACCCCTTATAATTTTGTTAGATAGGTTGACGAGCAGTGTTAATCCAGTGTTAATCCAGTAAATCAAGGAATCAAAATCAAATAAATCACAGAAGTTAAACTAGTTCTCCAGATATGCTGTAGATCTTTAAGATTAAGCAGATACATAATGGAAATTGGCACAAAACTTTAATCACCAAAGTCAAAATGTTATGTAAAGTCAAAATTCAGAATAGGTGAAATATGATTTGTCCTTTGTGCACCAGTTAATACCTGCTGATATTATAGAAGTAAATGGCAATGCAGAAACTTGTTACCAGGAACAGCAATATTGTTTAAAAAACATTTTGATTCAAAAATTGTTTCAGTATGCATTAGGGATATGCAATTGTTTTTCCAAAATTAGGCAATATCAAGGAAATTGCCTAATTTGGAATGGTTCGGGAGAACAGAAAAATGATTGAATTTTTTCCGAAATTTTGGGAAAAATTCATTTTTTAGTTAGTGCGCACTATCGGGAGTTAGCGTGTGCTAACTCGAAAATCGGGGCCCCCCCCCAAAAAAAAACACCCCAAACCACGGGAAAAATGAAATTCCCACGGGAGGCCCCGAAACGAAGCCCAACACGAAATTTTTACCCAAAGCACATCTCTAGTATGCATGAGGTAGATTTTATGAAGTTGTGCGCACACATGGACGTCTGATTTTATAACATGTGCACACATGTTATAAAATAGGGGGTTGGCGCGCAAGAGGGTAGAACTAAGCAGGGATGAGAACGGGCAGGAGCTTCACCTATACCAGCCTGTTTTCCCTTAGGTTGAGCCCTTGGGTTCCGGGTTTGGTAGGTCTTAGGCAAGAGTCTCTTAGGTGATGTGAAGGGCAGAAGCAGGCGGCAGGCACGAGAACTCAAGGTCCAGGCTAAGGTCAGTGGCAGGTGGCAAACCAAAGTAGTCTAAGTCCAGGGTAAGGTCAAAGGCAGGCAGCAGGCAAGAATGGTCAGAAGTCTGGCGTGGTCAGATTCAGTAGGCAGTCCGGGGGAGAAACAGAGAGCAGGGTAACTGGATAACACAAGGCTGGAGAGACAAGTCAGGCTGGGCTGGATAGATGAGGCAGGAACAAGGCAAGGTGCAAGAACAGAAACAGCAGAACAAGCAGCAACTCACTGTACAAGGCTGTAGACGACCCTTTGCTGAGGTAAGGCCTAGGAGATTGCAAAGCCCTTATAAAGGCTGGAGATGACATCATTTGGGAACGTCACAGCCTGTTTCCCACTGCAGGCCCTTTAACTGCTGACACTGGGTGCATGCGCATGCCTAGGAGGAGCAGAGCCAAGCAAAGGATTGCAGCATCCGAGCCATGGATGAGAGGGGCAGCGGTAGCGGCATTCGGGCTGAGTGCGCCAGCTCGCAGTGCCGTTCTACAAGTTGGCAAACGTAACAGCTGCTGGGAATAGTTCTTAAAAACTTGGGGGGGTCTAATATTATATACACTGTGTGATGCAGTCATTCAGCTTTTTATGTCTTTTGGTGATAAAGGGGCTTTCCCCATAAAATATTTTAAATCCCACATGATACAGATTAGGAGATAGTTGTCAGAACATGGTCTTTCTTTAAACCTAAAAAAGACTAAGGGGTAGATTTTAAAACATTGTGCTCGCGTGTCCATGTGTGTGTGCTACCTGGCACGCACACATGGATGCACAATTTTACAACTCGCGCACGCTGGCACGCGCTTGTTATAAAATGCCGGGTCAGCGTGCACAAGGGGGGGAAGCTATTTGCAGTTACGTGTGGTGACGCATTGGGGCCTTCCCCCAATTCCCTCCCAGTCCGCTCCAATTAAGAAGCGGACTAAGAGGGAACGTCCCAACCCCCTAGCCTGACCTCCCTTCCCCTATCCCTATCCTAAATCCTCTCAAAATCTTTAACTTACCTTTTGCTCCTGCTTCTGAGCAGGAGCAAGTTGCGTGCGCCGGCACGCGATCCTCCGGCACAGCAGCAAATAGCCGCTGTGCCGAGCACCTCTAGCCCTGCCTTGCAGACCGCCCCTTTCACTAACCCAGGGACTTACACACGTCCCTGGGGTTTACGCACATGGCCGGGGCCTTTGAAAATTGGCCCGGCGCGCATAAGGCCCAGGTTTTACACGCGTAGGTGATTTAAAATCCAGCCCTAAGTTTTTATGGATAGGTAAATGATCCTCCAACCAAGATTGCCTTTCTTTGAAGACAGTACCTTACCCCTATTGCTTAAGATCAGAAGCCTTGGTGTGTTATTATTGATTCTGGCCTGCGTATGAAATCACACATCCAGCATATAGTAAAATTGGCTTTTTATAAATTAAATCTTTTTTTTTTCTGTAATATGCTATATTTTTTCTATTCAATGTATGTTATTATCATTGAAAAATTAATAAATAGTAAATTGAAAAAAAAAAATTTAAAAAAAATTAAATCTTCTTAAGCCATTAAAGTCGTTGTTACCCAAGGAGCTATTTAGGACCATTCTACAAACCCTAGTCTTGGTCCACTTACAGGCCAATTCAATTAAAAGTGCGGAAGAGTCAGCGCTCCCTGATGAGTGCCCGCTCTCTGGATGCGCGCCCAGGCATCTCTCCTCAGAGCGCAATTCTCTATTTAAATGAGGCCGTGTGCTAAAAAGGAGGCGCTAGGGACAATAGCATGTCCCCTAGTGCCTCCTTATTAGCGTTAGGGATGGCTGTCAGCGAATCAGACAACCGACTCTCAATTTTACCGGTGTCTGTTTTTGAACCCGCTGACAGCCACAGGTTCAAAAAACAAACGTCGGCAAAATTGAACGTCCGTTTTCTATCCCCCCCCCCCCCCTCCCGACCAGCGGGCAGATTTATTTATTTATTTTTTTTTCATTTTTGGCTCGTCCGACTTAATATTGATAGTTATGTTGGAGGGTGTACAGAAAAGCAGTATTTTCTGCTTTTCTATACACTTTTCAGGGTTGCTTAGAACATAACGCCTGCCCTTGGGCAGGCATTAATTTCTGAGAGTAAAATGTGCGGTTTGGCCGCACATTTTACTTTCTGTATACCAGGCGACTAACTAATAGGCTCATCAGCATGCATTTGCATGTGATGAGAACTTTTAGTTTCGGGGCAGTTGGCTGAGCGTTTCCCACCTGCGTCTATTTCAGACTGTTAGACTATTGTAATAGCCTATCGGTAAGTCTCACAATTTGATCAGAACATTACAACTAATTCAAAATACAACAGCTAGCGTACTGAGCTGTACATGAGCATATAACCTCTGTTTTGTTGAATTTACATTCGTTACCAGTACAGTGGAGAGCACAGTTTAAATTACTGGTACTGATCCATAAATTATTATGCTCAAAATATAGCTGCTCCTTAGTTCATAAATTGCATTGGTATATGGCAGGCCACTCTCTGTGGTCTTCTGGCACACATTTACTAGCCTTACCTCTGTCCTGGACTATAAACTTCAACGGACAAGAAATGTGTTTTCTTATGTTGCTCCCATTTGCTGGAATAATTGTCTATTGAGGTAAGAGAGGAAAGGGTCACTAACGGGCTGATGCAGTAAAGTACGCTCAGGATGAGCGCACTGTTTGGCCACGCGTTTTCGACATGCTATTTTTACCCCTTATACAGTGAGGGATAATAACACGTGGAAAACGCACAGCCAACCCCAACGAAACTAATAGCGCCCGCAACATGCAAATGCATTCCCACGCGATACAGAAAGTAAAATGTGCAGCGAAGTCGCACATTTTACTTTCAGAAATTAACGCCTGCCAAAGGCAGGAGTTAATTTTGGCCTGCACTGGGAAAGTGTACAGAAAAGCAGAAAAAACTGCTTTTCTGTACACCCTCCAACTTAATATCATAGCGATATTAAGTCTGAGGCCCCAAAAATTAAAAAAAAAAATCCAAAATTAAAAAAAAAAAAATTTACAAATCTGCCCACGGGTTGGAAGACAGACGCTCAATTTTGCCAGCGTCCGTTTTCCGAACCCGTGGCTGTCAGCGGGTTTGAGAACCGACGCCGGAAAAATTGAGCGTCGGCTGTCAAACCCGCTGACAGCCGCCGTTTCTGTCAAAAAGGAGGCGCTAGAAACACAGAAACATAGAAACATAGAAATGACGGCAGAAGAAGACCGAACGGCCCATCCAGTCTGCCCAGCAAACTTCACACATTTTTTTCTCATACTTATCTGTTTCTCTTAGCTCTTTGGTTCTATTTCCCTTCCACCCCCACCATTAATGTAGAGAGCAGTGATGGAGCTGCATCCAAGTGAAATATCAAGCTTGATTAGTTAGGGGTAGTAGGGGAAGTAACCGCCGCAATAAGCAAGCTACACCCATGCTTATTTGTTTTACCCAGACTATGTTATTCAGCCCTTATTGGTTGTTTTTCTTCTCCCCTGCCGTTGAAGCAGGGAGCTATGCTGGATATGCGTGTAGTATCAGTTTTTCTTCTCCCCTGCCGTTGAAGCAGAGAGCTATGCTGGATATGCGTGAAGTATCAGTTTTTCTTCTCCCCTGCCGTTGAAGCAGAGAGCTATGCTGATATGCGTGAAGTATCAGTTTTTCTTCTCCCCTGCCGTTGAAGCAGAGAGCTATGCTGGATATGCGTGAAGTATCAGTTTTTCTTCTCCCCTGCCGTTGAAGCAGAGAGCTATGCTGGATATGCATTGAAAGTGAAGTATCAGGCTTATTTGGTTTGGGGTAGTAACCGCCGTAACAAGCCAGCTACTCCCCGCTTTGTGAGTGTGAATCCTTTTTTCTTCTCCCCTGCCGTTGAAGCAGAGAGCTATGCTGGATATGCGTGAAGTATCAGTTTTTCTTCTCCCCTGCCATTGAAGCAGGGAGCTATGCTGGATATGCGTGAAGTATCAGTAGCTAGGGACGTGCTAGTGTCACTAGCGCCTCCTTTTACCGTGGGCCCTCATTTACATTTTTTTTTTTTCTGAATTATGCACCCAGGAGAGTGGCCTGGGCGCTTGCGGGCTCTCCCGTGGGTTTTTCTGTATCGGTCCGTAAGTTTTTTAGAAAAAAATGTTAAAACCTTGTTATATAAGGAAATGTTTTATTTACTCTTTCATATTTTATAATTATATATATTTTATATGTTGTATTGTCTTTTATGTGTTACAAGCCGTTAAGCCCGTTAAAACGGGCTACATCCCTCTGTCTCTCACCTCCCCCTCATTCTCTCTCCCCTCACTCTTCACAACCCCCTACCTCCCTCCCTCCCTCACCCACTCCTCCCCACCCTCCCTCTCCTCTCACTCAGTCCCTCCCTCCAACTCAGTCTCACTCACTCCCTCCCCCCTCTCTCCCTCCCTCTCACTCACTCAGTCAGTCCCACTCACTCTCACTCAGTCCCACTCCCTCCGTCCTCTCCCTCAGTCCCACTCCCTCCCTCCCTCTCTCTCCCTCAGTCCCACTCACTCCCTCTCACTCAGTCCCCCCTCCCTCTCACTCAGTCCCTCCCCCTCACTCAATCCCTCCCTCCCACTCAGTCCCTCCCTCTCACAGTCACTCCCTCCCCCTCTCTCTTACTCAGTCACTCCCTCCCCCCCTCTCCCTCTCACTCAGTCCCACTCACTCTCCCTCAGTCCCACTCCCTCCCTCTCTCTCCCAGTCCCACTCCCTCCCTCAGTCCCTCTCCCTCTCACTCAGTCCCACTCCCTCCCTCTCACTCAGTCCCTCCCTCCCACTCAGTCCCTCCCTCCCACTCTCTCTCTCCATCCCTCCCTCCCACTCAGTCCGTCCCTCCCTCTCTCTCTCTTCTCCCTCCCTCGCTACTGGCCGCTACCGCCGTCGCCGCCGCTCACTACCGCCGCCCGCTACCGCCCGCTGCCGGTACCGCCGCCGCTCGCTACCGCCGTCGCCGCCCGCTGCTGCCACTGGACGCCGCCATTTTTTTTCTTTCTGACGCTGGCTCAGACCGACGTGCTCGCCCGCACATGCGCGGTAGAGCTGGTCTCTACTGCGCATTTGCGGCACGTCGGTCAAGCTTCATTTATCTCGTAAGATGGGCATTTTTAAAGTGTTTGTATTGTATTATGTACCTTATGGTTGTTTGCTTGTAACCCACACTAAGAAATTTTTACTGCAAGATACAGGATATAAGTATTTTAATAAATAAATAAATTGGAATTGACCATTTATCCAGCAGAAACAGATGAAAAATCAGATATTGTGGCCCTGGAAAGCATTAACACTTTAGTTTTACCAGTATTCAGTGCTAATCTATAATCAGACATCCACTTACAAATTAGGGACAAACATCTGGATAAGGTTATGACCGTATTTTCTAATGTGGTAGAAACTGAGAAAAACAAACCAACCTAAATATTGTCTGCATATTGTCTGAATATCATCTTCTAAAGGCAAACAGAATAAGCTGCTTTTCAACTTCCAAAGGTCATAGGAATAAGCTTTAATGCTGCAATGGTATGGAATGGCCAGAATTACATGGCAACACTTCAGTCGCTGAATGAAACAGGAAGATAAAACAAAATAAATCAAGCAGCAAGGCAGAAAAAGGAGCTAAGCATCTGGTTCACAGCAATAGTCAGTTGCCCATCAAGGTGTGAGATGTGTTTAAATATACTGTTGTTAAGCATGCACAAATGCCCTTAACTGCATAAACCAGATCATGAGGCCCCATCAGTGTAACTCATTTTACAAAGTGCTCAGGGATGAGAATTTGAGTGATGCCGATTGCCATATGGTTAAACTATTTTATAAGAAACTAGAGATGAGAAAGTAAAAACAAAGCAAAACGCTGAACAAACCAAACCAAAACCATCCCAAACACGTACAATATCAGAAGAGGAAATACTACTACACAATGCATTTTCCAGGTTCGTAGCTAAATAGTTCAATTATCCCCTTACAAACTGGGTCAATGAATATCAAGAGAAAATCTTTGACAAATATGCAAAATGCTTTCTCCAAATTTCACAGATGATATTCAGTACAAAAGAAGTGAGAATTCCATAGTGGTTAATTTTTAAACTCTTAAAACATTTTTTTCTCCACTGTTAATTTTGCATATTTATACATTATGGAAGTATAAGGAGACATCTTATATATATCTTGCCTCTTTATGTTTATATACTGGATATGTTATATGGATTTTTTCTGCCATCAAAGACTAGGGGGCACTCCATGAAGTTAGCATGGGGCACATTTAAAACTAATCGGAGAAAGTTCTTTTTTACTCAACGCACAATTAAACTCTGGAATTTGTTGCCAGAGGATGTGGTTAGTGCAGTTAGTATAGCTGTGTTTAAAAAAGGTTTGGATAAGTTCTTGGAGGAGAAGTCCATTACCTGCTATTAAGTTCACTTAGAGAATAGCCACTGCCATTAGCAATGGTAACATGGAATAGACTTAGTTTTTGGGTACTTGCCAGGTTCTTATGGCTTGGATTGGCCACTGTTGGAAACATGATGCTGGGCTTGATGGACCCTTGGTCTGACCTAGTATGGCATTTTCTTATGTTCTTATGTTTCAGTGGTATGCATTGCCAAGCCCATAGGAACATAAGATTTGCCTACTAGGTCAGACCAAAGGTCTATCAAGCTCAGTATCTAGTTTCCAATAGTGGCCAATTCAGATCACAAGCACATGGCAGGATCTTTAATAGATTCCATGTTGCTTACTTATCAGCTTCATGCCTATCCAGCTGTGCTTCTACCTCTGGCTTTATGGCTGCTAGTACACTGCATACAGCACATTGGATTGCTGAAATACTGGTATGGGGCTCAAAATGGACTTCTGGAACTGATTCCACTAGGGTCGGGTGAGGGAAAGAAAATTAAACTTTGTTACAGCAAGAGTTGCACGTTAAACACGGACTCTTGATGCAGTTATGTCACAGGATATTAAGGAAAGGCTTGTATGAATAACCAGGTCTTCAATTTCTTTCTAAAGGTGAGCAGGCATTGTTCCTGGCAAAGCTCTGGGGGGTAAAGCGTTCCATTGCAAAGGTCCGGCGGTAGAGAAGGCGCGTTTTCTTAATGAGGGGTGGAGCATAGCCTTAGCGGAGGTTAGAGACGCTTTGTAGGCAGTTCTGATCGATCTGGAGGAGGAGTGCATGTGGAACGGTATGTTTAGTTGGAGAGAGGACTGCTTGTTGATGGTTTTGTGTATGAAGGTGAGGGACTTGTAAAGGATTCTGAAATTAATGGGAAGCCAATGTAGATTCTTGAGAATGGGTGTGATATGTTCTCTTCAATTAGATTTGGTTAGTATCCTTGCAGCGGCGTTCTGGAGCATCTGCAAAGGTTAAGTGGAGGTTGCCAGGAGGTCAAGAAGTAAAGTAAATAGTCTATTTTGAGAATAGGGTGGCTTGAAGAACCGTGCAGAAATCGTGAAAGTGCAGGAGAGGTCTGAGCCTTTTTAGGATGTGTAGCTTATGGAAGCATTCTTTTGTTGTATTGTTGATGAATTTTTTTAAGTCCAGTTGGTTATCTAATGTAGCTCCAAGATCTCTCACGTGAGTTGTTGTGGCTGTAGAGAGGTTGTTGATGGGAGAGTTGATGTCATTGGTAGAGATGAGGAGAAGTTCTGTTTTTGTAGTGTTGAGGACTAGGTTGAGGCTAGATAGGAGAAGGTTGATTGAATTGCGGCAGCTATTCCAAAAGTTAAAGGTTTTGGTGATGGATTCTGTTATGGGGATCACGATCTGTACATAGTCAGCGTAAATATAAGGTGTTAATTTTAGATTTGCAAGGAGCTGGCCAGGGGGAGAAGATAAATGTTAAAAAGAGTGGGAGAGAGTGACGAACCTTGAGGAACTCCATGTGTGGAGTTCCTCAAGGTTCTTGAGGAACTCCACACATGGAGTGGGAATCTTTGTTGTTTATTCTGACCTTGTAGTTTCTATTGCTGAGGAAGGACTTGAACCAGCTAAGGGTAGTGCCTGAGATGCCAATGTCAGCCAGGCGATTAATGAGAATGGAATGATTTACAGTGTCAAACGCCGCTGAAATGTCCAGTAAAGCCAGTAGGTAAGATTGTCCTTTGTCTAGACCCATGAGGATGTTGCCGGTGAGGGAAATTAAGAGGGATTCTGTGTTTGAGGATTTATGGAATCTGAACTGAGCAGGGTAAAGAATCTTGTGATTGTCTAGATAGTCTGAGTTGAGTGTTGACTAGTTTCTCCATAAGTTTGGCAATGAAAGGAAGGTTGGCTATGGGACGGAAGTTGGCGGGGTCAACAGGATCCAAGTTAGGTTTCTTTAGAAGAGGTTTGATGGTGGCGATTTTCAATGGGTCAGGTACTGATCCTTTGGCTAGGAAACAGTTGATAATTTCTGCTAGTGGTTTAGAAATGGTGTTTGGAATGGAAAGAAGAAGTTTTGTAGGAATGTGGTCTGAAGGGTGAGAGGAGGGCTTCATGTTCTTGAGTACAGATTCAATTTCTAGAGATGAAGTGAGTTCCAAGAAATCGAAGGTTTCTTTTTGGCTGTTGGGGGAGGTATAGAGGGGGGGAGGCTGGGTATTCGCGAGGATGAGCTTGGAGATTAATATGACATTAAGGTTATTCCATACTTCACACAAGATTGTAAACAAAAGGCAACAAAGTCACAATAATTCAAGATAGTATGTACTTATTTCCTAATCATCTACTATAGGTTTCAGTTTAACCACAGTGGTAAGACTTGCAAAGTAGGAGATTTAATAAACTTAAAACTCTTATTTCTTTCTAAGACTAAAACATAAGTGTGAAAAAGGTATTAATAGATATTATGTATTGCTGATACAGTAAAAATTTCATTGCATGTTTGGAACTGTTTCTGAATTGTAAACACCCTTTTGAAAAACATGATTAATACAAGTAACAATAGAGGTTTAGTCAGCAAAACATTAACTTGCCTATTTCTTGACTCTCGTTTCCTCTTTTGGTCTTTACCCTAAGACACATTTTTTCACACATTTTACAATAAAACTACTCCTTATGTGATGGCCACATCCCCTTTTAAAAATCTTTTCCCCCTAAGCCAACCTTAAATTGTCCATGTTAAATTGATATTTTACATATATTGAGATGCATACAAATGGCTGTAATAAGGATCACTAGTCCGTCCCGATATTAATCTCAGTGCTAGGAGTAGCCGAGTAGGAGGAGCTTTCATAAGCTTCAACATCTACTATCTCCTTAGGAATGAAGTAAAAATCAGAATGAAAATGGTGATCATAAAAATGTTGGGAATTTTGTTTGCTTTGATCAACAACTGAACTATTGAAAAAACTGTGATAGCCCTGATGCTTTAACATTTCAGTTTAATAAGGAAGGAACAAGATGCTATAGAAAACAATGTCTCCTCTACATAGATTTGTTTTATGTCTACATCTGCACATTAAAGGGGAGAAAAACAGCGCATTGGACAAAGGGCATTTTTTTCTATTTCTATGACAGTTTTGAAAAGACCCATTTTCCACTGGCTTTTCACTTGCTAAGGCTCCTCTTCATACTATGTTATGGCTATGAAACTTTTTCTTTTTTTTTTTTTAAATGGAACAGATCATTTCTTCTTGACATGGAAACTAAGCCTGCTGCCAAATGTAGCAGGTGTGAGATGAATTTGTTCCAAAGCAGAAAAGAATTCTCATAACAGTACGTCATTCCTAAATACTTTCTGTGCTTGTGCAGTTTCGCTAGTCACTGTTCAAGTTATTGGTTTCAGACAGTAAATGATCATTTCTGGCACTTGGCAGTACAAGTTAAGGAAAGTTATGTAATCATGCCAGAATCTTTTCATGGGTACAGGTTTGTAGGTGTAGGCACTGTAACTTTGTATTTAGAAGTGTCTTAATTACCTTGCTGATAATTTTATTTCCAGTGTTTCTCTTTTTGCAAAGCAGCAGAGCTGAGTCAAAAATAAAAACTGTGTGTGTATGTAGAAATGTATAACAGATTGATTAGATCACAGGATCCAATCATGATGAGGTCAAAGCAGCCAAGTCCAACAAACCCTTCTATAAAATCTAGGATATTTATATAATCATTCTTCACAACTTCTCCCAAATGTTTAAGCAGAGATATATTCCTATGAAGGTTTCAATATTGAATTCAGCATCTGATTTCTTGCCTTGGACAGGAACATATTTTTGGCAAATGAGGCAGTGTCCTCTGCAACTCTGATAGGGGCCTGGAAAGGAAGCCCCATTTGAGGTTAGGAAGGACTGAAGCCGTTGGGGGGGGGGGGGGGGGGGGGGGGGTGTAGGAGAACAGAATTTTACTGTATTTTTTTTTACATGCCCCTTCCTCAATGCAAGGCAGGGTATATCATGAGGGATGGAGTGGGAGAGAGAGTGGAGAAAAGAAGAATAAGGGGGTAGGAAAACGCACTCACCAAGGAAGACTACTACTTACTCCTGACATCCATCACCCAAAAACAAACGAGGGGAGGTGGAGCTGGTGGCTGGAGTGTACAGCGAGTACAGTTCATCTCTGGTGAGCAAGTCCTGGAGGAATGTTTCAAACCCTATTCATAAATGCAGTTTCCCAGTTCTACAATTGGAAATATCTCAGGATTCACTATCAGTGGTGAGCACAACGATTTCCAGTCACACAGCATAAAAGGTCATTTCCACATATACTGTATGTGTAAGTATAGAAAGATGAAGAAAGGCAGGGAGAGACTTAACATAGCAAATTGAAAGGATTTGCTGATAGTATTTAAGACAGATGATGGACCAACTGGTAAAAAAGGGGATTTAAACCTGGAAACTGGAGGAGCCTTAGCCTTCATGGCCCTGAACAATATCTTTCTAAACAAATGTCTGCTCAATATCCTTGTTAATATTACTGTCACTGAGTGTATGTAGGTGTGGTAAATGTACTGAACAAAAATAATGTTAGTAAAGGTAGGCTTTGCCTTACCAACTGAATTTTTTGAAAGTGTTAATAAGCATGTGGACAGGAGTGAACCGAAATATTGTATCTATATTTTCCAAAATCCCACATTTATTTATTAAAATCATTTATTTACCACACATACAAAGATATTACAAACATAGGGCCTCATTTTCAAAGGGAGTTACCGCGCGCGATAAATTTGCACTAACAGCCGTTAACGCGAATGCAAATTGGTATTCAGGGGGCGGAGCATATGTAAAGTGAGAAACAGTTATCGTGTGCGGCGAGAGAGAGAGAGAGAGAGAGAGAGAGAGAGAGAGAGAGAGAGAGAGAGAGAGAGAGAGAGAGAGAGAGACTTCCTATAATGTCTATGCCCTAGACGGGTATTTGTATCCCTATGGGAGGCCCACCTAGTAACTCGAGGTGGGGATTAGGTAAGAATGTAGGGGGTTGGGGCCACTTTCACATTCCACGTGAGACGTACGAACAGAACAGTGGTCTCTTGTGAAGATTTGAAGGCCTTCGGAGTGAGGAAGCTCACTCCAAGATGAGATTTGGACAATGTTCTCTCCACCTAGCTTGATGGACACTCTACCTGGGCAACAACAAGCTAGGTGGAGAGAACGTTGCCCAAATCTCTTCTTGGAGTGAGTTTCCTCACTCCGATGGCCAGCAAATCTTCACTAGAGACCACTGTTCTTTCCGTAGGTCTCACGTTGAATGTGAAAGTGGCCCCCAACCCCCTACGCTCATACCTAATCCCCACCTCGAGTTACTAGGTGGGCCTCCCATAGGGATACAAATACCTGTCTAGGGCATAGACATTATAGCAAGTCTCTCTCTCTCTCTCTCTCTCTCCCCACACGCCTGCACGCGTGTGGCGATGTTTCCCCACTGCACGAAAAATGCCTTATTTGCATAGGACACGCCCCCTCATGCGTTACCACTACGATATTGGAAAATGAGGCCCATAGTCTATAATACAATAAAAACAAACATACAAGTTCTGCCTGATATAATACTCAATGTAAACAGTATCTGGTCATAATCATGATAGGGCTTACAGCCATTCTACATGCTTGTTTCTCTGAATGCCTGTTGGAAAAGCCACGTTTTAAGTGCTTTTCTAACATTTTTGAGTCTGATAAAATTCTCAAGTATTCAAACATTGTGTTCCATATGATTGATCCAGCTTCTGATATTGCTCCATTTCTTAACTTCCCTGATTGAACTCTGTGAATTGTAGGGATTAACAGACCTTTAATTGGCTGACCTCAGATTACATTGTTGAGTGTGCATATGTAAAGTGGATCTCATCCATAGCAGTGCACATTGTATTCTGAATAAGTGCAGTATGGTCATACTTCAGGATATTGGTTAACACTCGGGCTACCAAGGTCTATAACACATGAGAGACTCCTCAGGAAATTGAAGTGTTATGTGGTAGGAGTTGATGTCCTATTGAGGCATGGTAACTGGCTAAAAGACAGGAAATGGAGAGTAAGACTAAATGGTTAGTTTCCCTAAAGGTGAAAAGTAAAAGTAGAATGCCCCAGGCTCTGCACTGGGACCCGTGCTATTTAATATATTCATAAATGTTCTGAAAAAGGGAGCAACGAATGAGGTGATCAAATTTGCAGATGATACAAAATAATTCAAAGTTGATAAAATATGAGCAGACTATGAAGACCTGCAGAAGGACTTTGCAAGACTCATGGACTGGACATCTACATGGCAAAAAAAAAATGAAACATGGACAAGTGCAAGCTGATGCATATAGAGAAAATAATCCAAAGTATAGGTACACAATGCTGGGTTCCAAGTTAGGAGTCATTGTGCACAATATGTTGAAATCCTCAGCTCAGTGTGTGGCAACGGTCATAAAAGCAAATAGAAATGATTTGGAAGCAAATGAAAAATAAATGGAGAATATCATAATGCCTCTGAATAGATCCAAGGTGTAATTGCACCTAGAGTATTATGTGAAATTCTCCTCTCCCAATCTCAAAAAGGATTAAGCGAAACTAGAAAAGTTACAGAAAATGGCAACAAAAATTATAGAGGAATGGAATGGCTCCCTTGGAAAGATTAAAAAATGTAGGGCTCTTCAGCTTAAAGAAGAAATGACAGAGGGGATATGGTAGAGGTTTATAAAATCATGAGCTCGGCATAGCAGGCAAATAGGAGATGGTTAAGTTTATTAAATTGTACTAAAACTAAGGGATAATATGAAACTAAGAGGCAGCACATTTAAAACAAATTGGAGAAAGCATTTTTTTTTCACTCAGTGTACAATTATGCTATGAAATCTGTTGCCAGAGGACATGGTCAAGATATCCAGCATAGCTGAGTTTAAAAGGGGTTTGGCCAAGTTCCTGGAGTAAAAGGCAATAAGCCATTATTAGCCAAGTAGATTTGGGAAACACACTGCTTATCCTAGGAATATCCCTAGCAATAATGAATGGATCTACTCTTTGGAATCTTGTCGGGTACAGGATGCTGGGCTCGATGGACCTTTGGTCTGACCCAGCATGGCAAATGCCATATCCACAAAGCTCAATCAGTGGACTAAAAGCAACTTGGGGAAAAATGGAAAAGAAAGTATGTCCTTCAAGTTACTGTAAATACTGTATATAAAGTAACAGTACCAGGCTCTAACAGATATTCCAGTTGTAGCCACAGCATGTTGCCTAGTATCTAAACATTAGGGGAACCAAAGGTAAAGCAGAAACAGCCAATAGCAGCAGCATTAACTACCAGGAAAATTGTTCTAAGTCCTTATTACCTTAGCAACTAAAACAAAAGCAAACCCAAACAAAAATACTGATTATACATGAAGATAAAACCAACAACTAAGATCTATTCATATTATGAAGTTGTTTACTTTATGAAACCATGACCATGTAAGAAACCAAAGATAAGAGTCAAAAGCTTTTCACAAAGTGAAAGCATTAGCTTAATTTTAAATCAAACTGCCAGCATCAAATGCAAACATCAGTGATTTTTTTTTTTTTACTGAGAAACGCACCTCATCTGCCAGTCAATTATGGCAAAAAAAAACAACAAAAAACCCCCCAAAAAACCACACACTATTTCTTTTCAAAACACCATTACAGTGAAAGACATAACATTTTTCAAAACTAAATGTAACCATCAGTAAATCTGAGTGATGAATTAAAATAAAATTAAACTAATCCTTTCACTTTTTGAATACACAGTGTAAGAAATCATGCCATTATCACTTGTGGTGAGGCTCAACAGGGCAAGGCACTACCAACAAAAGGGAAGCACTGCCTACAATTGAAATCAGTTTTTACCAAACAGAAACCGTTCAGCAATGTCAACTTCCATTGCTTTGTGAAGGTCTTTGCAAATAGTTTTGCAAGGTCACTTAGAGAAAGTGTTTCATTATTTAAATAAACAATTCAAGAATGTTCCCTTACCAAGTCAAACCTCAAACTTCTTTTTTTCCTTTTCAAATTAAAAAAAAAAAAAGTGAATTAAATGAAATGGTAGGCCTGATTTTAAAGCAGTGGTTGATTTTTTTTTTTTTTTTTAAACATGGGTCAGGCTATGCAGAAAGAAAAGCCATAGTTCAAAGGTGGCCAGCTCCAATCCTCGAGAGCCACAAACAGATCTGATTTTCAGGATATCCATAAGGAGACAGATTTGTAAGCACTGCCTCCATGATATGCAAATCTTTCTCATGCATATTTATTGTGGATATCCTGTAAACCTGGCCTGTCTGTGGCTCTTGGGGTCTGGAGTTGGCCTTCTCTGTCATAGTTCATATCAACTGGCTCCAAAAAACCTACCTAAATCATATGAAACAGACATTGTGAAGCACAGCTACATCCCTCTTTCCTCTTCTACCTCTGTCGGGAACAAATGCCAAATCATCTAGATGTACACAAGCTCACAAATTCTGCTGACCACTAATAAATCATCATACAATACATAAGTAATGGAGAAAGGTGAAGAGAAGAGATGGACAGGACAGTGAGCTCCCTGGATTTCTACATTCAACCCTGGCACATATTTTAAAAAACTAAGAAAGTAATTTAAAAACAACAGGGACATCGTTTTCATCTGGCAAAGAATAGAACTTTACTGAAGCAAAAGAATAGCACCTTTCATGATATCTTAAAATACCCATCATCCAGTTATAGCTACAGTGTTCATGAATTATCTCTCTTCTACATAATCAAATCCAATTCTTTCAAATTGTACTTCTACAGTGTTAACACTTATCCAAAATAAAACAGATTCATACTCTGAGACCATGGTATCTGATTAGTGCAATTGTAGAAAAGCAAGTTTGCTTACCGTAAACGATGTTTCCGTAGATAGCAGGATGAATTAGCCATGCTGTCATGGGAATTGCCAATTAGGACCCGGGAGGTGGAGCTTCCTAAGAAGGAAACAGAGCTTTGCTCTGTGCGGCTGCGCATGAGTTCCTGCGCAGGAAACAGTAATCTCCTCAGTCTTTGATTAAGCAGTACAGGTACAGCAGTAGAATTTGTCGATGATCCAGGGAGGCAGGTGGGTCAGCATAGCTAATTCATCCTGCTATCTATGGAAACACCGTTTACGGTAAGCAAACTTGCTTTTTCCTGTCGATAGCAGGGCTGAATTAGCCATGCTGTCATGGGAGTCCAAAGTTCCTGATCATGCCTGTAGGTATCTAGAATAGTGATCTGGATAGTCGAATAAGGAATCACTCTGATATGGAATACAGAATTGCCCTGCCCAGCTTCGCATCATTAGATGATTGTTGATCCAGACAATAGTGCGATGTAAATGTGTGGAGAGAAGACCAGGTGGCTGCTTTGCAAATGACACTCTGTTGTACGTTTTTCAGATGAGCTAATGATGTCGCTACTGCTTGCACCTGATGAGCTGTTGGCACTGAAGGAAGAGATAAATCATGTTTATCGTAACAGAATTGAATGCACTGTGTTATCCAACTGGAGATGGTCCTTTTTGTCACTGGAGATCCCGTCTTCTCAAGATGGAAGGAGACAAATAATTGTGATACCCGTGTTGGAGAATGCGTTCTCTGCTTATAGTAAACGTGAGCACACTTGCAGTCCAAGGTATGTAAAGAATGCTCTCTATCATTGTTGTGAGGTTTAGGGAAAAACGTTTGCAGTTCAATTGACTGATTCAAGTGAAATTGAGAGACCACCTTCGGAAGAAACGACGGGTGAATTCTCATTACTACTTTATGATGATAGAATTGAAGATATGGGCTATAGTGAACTAAGGCCTGAAGTTCACTGACTCGATGTGCCGAAGTCACTGCTACTAAGAACACCACTTTCCATGTGAGGTATTTTATATCAGCCGAGTCGAGCGGTTCAAATGGAAAAAGCATTAGTTGGATCCAGGATAAGGTTTAGATTCCATGGTATTGGAGGCTTAGTAATTGGTGACCAGAGGCGCAGTAAGCCTCTTAGAAATCGGGAGATCAATGGGTGAAGCGAAATTGAATGACACTGGTGTGGTCTATGATAGGCGGCAATAGCACCGAGATGAACTCTAACTGATGCTGTCGCCAATCCAGCTTGATATAAACTGTGAAGGTAGTCCAGAAGGGCCTCTGGCGAACAGTTTAATGGTTCTATGCCTTTAGATGTGCACCATGAGGAATATCTTTTCCATTTGAACCCATAAGCCCTTGTAGTGGAAGGCTTTCTTGAGTTAAACAGGACTGCCTGCGCCTGTAACGAAATGCCTTGTTTCGTCAGGAGGATCCGCTCAGCCTCCATGCTGTCAAGTGGAGGGATGCGTGCATTGGGTGTTGAAGAGTGCAGTCTTCCTGCGTTAAGAGATCTGGAAGATCTGGTAATCAAGTTGGTTCTGCTATGGAGAGGTCCAGGAGATAAGTGTACCACGGCGCCGGGGCCAAGCCGGGGCTATTAAGATCAGTTGTGCTGCATCCTGGATATATTTTTGAATCATCCTGGTTATCAGCAGAATTGGAGGGAATGTGTACATCAATTCCTCCATCCAAGGGAGTAGGAATGCATCCTGTGCTACTCTGTGTTAAGTGGGCCAAACAGAGCAGAATCGAGGAACCTTCGCATTCGCTTTCGTGGCGAAGAGATCTATGGATGGGATTCCCCATTGAGGAAAGATATCGAGAGTCACTTGGTGATTGAGTGTCCATTCATGAGAACAGAATACTCTGCTGAGCCTGTCTGCTCGTGTATTTAATCGCTCCCAGTAGGTAAGTCGCCTGGAGATGAATGGAATGGCGATGCGCATGGTCGAAGATGAGCAGCGTCTCCTTGCAAAGGGTCCATGAACCTGACCCTCCTTGCTTGTTTATGTTGAACATTGCTACCTGGTTGTCTGTATATACCATTACCTGTCGACCCCTGAGCTGCGGAAGAAAGGCTCGTATGGCATTGCAAATCGCTCTGAGATCTAACAGATTGATCTGTAAGTTCTGTTCGTAGTGGGACCATAGTCCCTGCATCTCTAAGTGATCTAAGTGCGCTCCCCATCCTTTTTGAGAGGCATCCGTGGTTAATACTATGTTGTGCGGGGGAGTGCTGAATAAGGCACCCTTGGTGAGGGTAGTCTTGCTGAGCCACCAAGTCACGTCAGTTGCCATTGCTGTGGTGAGATTCACCTTGTGAGTTAGAGGTTGAGAGTGTTGTTTCCAATGACGTTTCAATCCCCATTGCAGATGTCTCATGTGTAAATGTGTATTGGGGACTGTAAAGATGGTTGCCGCCATGTGTCCCAGTACCGTCAGTATCTGGTGTGCCAATGGTCTCTGCGTTAATCGTAGAGCACGCAGTAGTCATCGTATTTCCAATCGTATGTCGTCTGGCAGAAAGGCTCAGTTTCGAGTGGTATCCAGTCATGCTCCTATGAATTGTAGGACCTGAGTCGGGGTCAAGAACAATTTGTCCTAATTGATGACCAGCCCTAGTTCGTCCAAACAGTGAGCTAACTGCTGTTGGTGTTGTAGTAGGATGGACGGGCTTGATGCCGCTAGAAGTCAATCGTCGAGGTATGGAAACAACTTCATACCCTTCTGCCTGAGGAAGGCCACCACCACTGCCATGCATTTTGTGAATACTCTGGGGGCTGCTGAGAGGCCGAACGGAAGAACCACAAGTAATGCCACGATGATGGGTATATCGGGATATAGGTATATGCATCCTTCAGGTCTATGGAACACATCCAATCATTGGGTTGCAGAAGAGGCAATATCGTTTTTAAGGATACCATCTTGAACTTTTCCTTTATCAAATATTTGTTCAAATCTCGAAGGTCTAGGATTCGGCGAAGACCCCCTGATTTCTTGGGAATGATGAAGTATGGTGAATAAAAACCCTTGTTGTGGGCCGATAGAGGAATGGATCAGATGGCTCCCTGTTGTTGTAGCGATCGTATTTCCATCGCTAACTGTGACTGATGGTTCTGATAAGTTGTTTTATGAGATGCGGGAGCAAGGGTAGCTGAGCAAATGGTGGGTGGTACTCATGTTGCACTACGTCTAGCACCCAACTGTCTGACGTTATGGCAGCTCATGCTGCTATCCTTGATGTAATTCTGTCTGGCAGTGTTACAGATTGTGGTGGTGGCCTTTGAATCTTTAAAAAGACTGTGACTGTTTGGCTGGGACAGATGGTTGTTGTCCTGTGCCATGTTGAGACCTAGCGTGACCTCTTCCCCTTTGCTGTTGCTGATGCTGTTGCCTAGGTTGCTGTTGGTAGGGTGTAGGCCTGTAGGATGAGTAGGACCTGTAGGGCCGTCTAGTGAAAGACTGTCTACGTGCTGATGGAAAGTATCTCCTCTGCGGCTGAAGGGATGATGGGGCTGCTAGAGACAGCCACTGCCTGCTCCTTGAGATTCGCTACCATCTCTTGGAACTTATCCCCAAAGTGGTGTCCCCCTTTACATGGAAGGTTAACTAGTTTGTTATGTACGTCCTTCCTAATAGCACTGGCACGTAGCCACGCTGTTCGGCGAGCTGCAATTGCTATCGCTGACGATCTCGAGGAGGTTTCAAATGCCTCATAAACCATCCAAAGTAAATGACGGATACCCTCTTCAATGTCGATAAGAGGTTGTTGTTTGGATTGCGTGGATATGTCCGAGGTGAACAGCAATCCCTTGACTGCCTGAATACATTCATACAAATATTGGAGTAATTCTTGCTGAAAGCATGGAGGATTGAAAAATCTTTCGTGAAAATTCATCAAGGCAGCGATTCTCCCTACCTGGTGGAGGAGATGCATGTAATTTTTACTTTTTAGCCTTTTGCATGGCTGACTCGACCACTATAGAATTATGAGGAAATTGTGGTTGTGTGTAATAAGGGAACTGCTGCATGCAGAATTTTAAATCCACCTTGCGTGATACTGGTGCCATGGTAAATGGTGTCTCCCACATCTTTTCCAAGACCGCGTCCAGAACGGAGTGTGATGGTAGTGATGTCAGCTTTGCCGGTAAATCAAAGATCTTAAGTAGACCTAAGGTCTCTGATCTAGGGTCCGGTACCTTTTGTACATTTAATTGGAGGATGGACCTCATCTTTTCCAAAAATGTGGGGTATGACAAATCCTCCGGGGGAGAGTACGGTTCCAGAGGCTCATCTGGCGGATCTGAAGGATATCATGTGGATGTGTCTGGAGACGTCTGAGGGGAGTGAAAAGGTACCGGAAATGGTGGAAGTGGTACTTGTGTGGGCGGACTTGGTGGAGAGGTTTTTGCTATGGGGTCTGGTGTTTGCTCCCTCGATGCCGACGGCGATCTGGGTGGCCTGGACACCTGAGATGGAGGGAGAGTGAAAGCAGACTGCAGGGAGTCAAATAATCCCGAAAGTGCTTCAGATAAGGTTGAGAAAGCCTGATGTGCTTGAGATGGCAAATGAAGCTTTGATTGTTTTGTTTTGCGACCTGGAGATATAGCTGCTAATAAGATGTCCTCTCCTCCTGTTCCCACCTTTTGTGGTTGTGGAATGAGGTCTTTAGTTAATTTCCTCTTTTTTTTTTATAAGAGGTTCTTGCATGGTGTGGCTTTTTCACTGTGTGAACACCTGGAAGATAGGTCAGAGTAAACCTTTGAGCTAGACGTGATAGAGAAGGAGGATCTGGATGGTAGTTCCATGCCGTCATCCTCTGATGAAACCTCCCTTGTCGATTGTTGTCTTGATAACGGCAACTGCTGTATTGATTGAGGACTGGAAGCGATGGAATGGGTTTGCGTTGACTCCCTTGAGTGGCTCTTGTGGCTGTCTTTAGACCGATGTCTACTGTGTGTACCTGGGAGAAAGGTCTCTACTTCTCGTTCTCCCTTTGTGCCCTTTTTACCGAAGGTGGTATGCAAATGCGTCGATTTCTTTTCGATCTGAGTCAACTTTGACCTTTTTCCCACCTTTGCTTTATCTTTGACTGGCATTCCCACTGTTTGGGTCAAGTCTCTCTGTGTTGTAATGGTTTGCTTCGGCCTATGCTTCGAGTCCCTCTCTGAATGTGGGTCGTGCGTCGATTTGGGCGCCGTAGTAGACGCTGATGTCGAGCTTCACGTCAAATGCATGTCATGCATCGAACGCCTCGAACTACTGGCATGCTTCGGGCTTTAGACGCGGTGCATCGATCATTTCTGGCTGTCTATGCACTTCGGGCTTTGAATCCGGTGCGTCGATTCGACGTATTGCGTCAATGGTCTTACTGTCTTCGATGCTAATGATGTCGCTTTCGGTGCCAATTGTACCTGTTCCCGTGCAGACTGCGCTGGGCCCGGCGCATCTGGCACTCAGCTCTGTGACTCCACTTGCACTGTTGGAACCTGATGCATACTTTTAGTCCTCGATCCCGATGAGGTTTGTGAGGAGACTTATGGGCTTTTCTGCCCCTGTTGGTATCTTCAGGCCTATCCCGCCCTCCAGTCCTGGAGGGGGGTGGCTCCATGGATGTGGCTCTTCTAACCTGTGGGCCCTTTGTTTTTTCTGGTCCTGGGGAGGAATGTGCCTCGGACGATGGCACATATGAGGCCCGAGCCCGGGCCTTTACATCTTCAATTTTCTGCGCCCGTTGGCGCTGGGCTCTCGGAGACATTTTCCCACAGTACTCACAGGTCTTTTGAGGATGATCCGGTCCTAGGCATCTATTACAATGATCATGTCCATCTGTTATGGACATGATCTTGCTGCATGAACATGGCTTCTAGCCGGACGGCCTCGGTGCCTTTTTCAACATTCTAATTTTTGACAAAGAAAGTTTTCGCTGAGGAATGCGAAGCTCTACGTGCGTTCCCATGCACGAAAAGAAACAGACTGAGGAGATTACTGTTTCCTGCACGGGAACTCCCACGCAGCCGCACAAAGCAAAGCTCTGTTTCCTTCTTAGGAAGCTCGGTCTCCCAGGCCCTGATTGACAGTTCCCATGACAGTATTCAGCCCTGCTATCGACGGGAAAACAATGTGCACCTTGAAAAACTGTATTACCATTATAAAATAATATTTATTGCCTTACAAATCCATAGTATATTATACAGAAAATGTTCTCTTTAACAAGACTGTACCTATATGTAAGACATAACCAAGAAATATAACATTTAAAATCTTAAACCATTATAAATGCCAAATTTATTTCAACATGAAAAATAATTCTACAAGTTTATGCTATGAAGAGTAAACATGCACAAAAAGACATGCTAATTCATTAAATATACAACAGTGAAATGACCTATTTCATATCTTAATCAAAAAACGTAAATAATTCGATTCATTTGATTTGGAGATACAAACAAGCTCTAAATCTAAAAGACAAAAGATTTAAAATGTGTTTGATGTATTTTAAGTAAAGCATTAAAACCCATTAGTTATTTACAGATCAAAGACACTTCAAGTATCCTGAAACAATCAGTGAGAAACGCCAAAAGCCTGATTTCATCCCTGTCCACATGCTTCTTTGAACTTATGATTTGGAGAATTGGTCAGTGTATTGAACTAATTACCATGCTTAACGCTTGCCAATTTTTATAACTGCAATCCTTTAGGCAAGGAGTAGGATGAGGTTGAATGGAAACAGAAAGCACATTGCAATATGAAAGCTTCTGAAACACAATGTGCAAAAGTGTACTTTTTATTACTATTAGATTTCCATTATATTGGAACAGAAATCTGATTATCCTTTCTTTCAATCATTACAACACTTCAGCTTTTAAGACTAATTTCTTTTTTTTTCATATCAAGATCCAAATTCAAGTGTACCTCCCAAATCATCTAGATGAAGTACACAAGCTCACAAATTCTTTTGACCACTAATAAATCATAATACAATACATAAGCTATGGAGAAAGGTGAAGAGATGGAACAGGACAATGAGCTCCCTAGATTTCTACATTTAACCCTGGCACATATTTAAAAAACTAAGTAATTTAATTTATTTTTTTTTTAAAAAGGTATGCTTTTGGAATGAGTAATGAGAGAGAAATAAAAGCAAATTTCCTTTTAAGGGCACAAAACTTCCACATTTCATCATCTCCACAGATGTCTACAGCATTACTTTAAGCTGTTTAATTAGCAAAACATTCAGGTAGGCATGCATTCTGACCCCTGGTTATTTACCAAGAATGTCCTTTATGAGAGCAAGCGTGATCTTTAAAAACAAACAGATTCAGAAGCTGAGGTGATGCCTCCTCACTGTGATCAATGGCTGATTTCTGGTTTTGTCCACATTCAAAGCAAGAAAAATAAACCCATATCACTTCATCTATATAGAAGAAGAGTAGGAAATATAGCAAGTTTTCTTATCTGTACACAAGGTTCTCCATACAGAGTAGGATGAACTAGCCATACCACGTGAATTATATCATCAGACAACACCAATAGAGAGCCAGCTTTCAGAGCTCAGTAAAGACTTTACTGAGCATGAGCAGGAATCCCCACATGTTGCCTTGTGAGCTTCTCAGTTTCTTCCAGAGCTTAAGCTTTAGTGATGTAGTTGACTCCCTAGGAAGGAGGGTGGAGATTAACATGGCTAATTCATACTGCTGTCTACAAAGTACCCTATTTACAGGTAAGTAAACTTGGTTTCTCTGTTGACAAGCTCTCACAAATTAGCCTTAACATATGGAGAATCCCAAGCTGAGGATTGCAGAGCAGAGAAGCTACTGAAACAAGCAATCCAGACCCTACCAGTGAAGAGCAGGCTGAGTGAACAGACCTAGCAAAACTGCTTGTCCAAAGTTATTGTCCCTTAAAAACTGTCGAGACAGTTGTGGGATGTGAAAGTGTAGACTAATGATGAAGTAGCAGCTTTGCAAATGTCTTCAATAGAACTGGCCTTCGGATGTGCCACTGAAGTCGCCTTGGCTCTCACTTGATGAGCCTTGACAAAGTGTGCAATTTGCAAGCCAGCCAGAGCATAACAGTACGCAGTATAGAATGCTAGACAATTTGCGTTCTTTTGTTAATGTCCTGTCCCAGTCTATTGGGATCAAAGGATACAAACCGCTGAGAAGACTGACGATGAGGCAGAGTCCTTCTCAAGTAATACACTAGAGCTTTCTTGCAGTCCAAGGAGAAAGAATCCATTCTCCTCTGTGTGCAAGTGGTCTCAGAACATAGGAAGCACAATAGTTTGGTTAATATGGAATGCAGATAACTCTTTTGGAAGGAACTTAGGATGAGTGTGTAGAATCAACCTGTTGTGAAAACATTGCAGGTACAGTGAATACAAAACCTGAGACTAATTCACTTATTCTTCATGCCGAAGTGACATCAGCAAGAAACAATACTTTCCATGTGAAATATTTCAAGTCCATTAACTCAAGAGGTTCAAAAGGAGGTTTCATGAGTTGAGCAAAGATCATGTAGAGATCCCAAGGCACTGGATGTTTACTGATCATAGGCTGGAATGCCACACACTACTCATAAAATTTGATACTCATGGATGGAGGGAGATGGGCGCTCCTTCCATCTGTTGATGATATGAACTAAGATGGAGGCACTTAGACCTAAAAGACAAGAGGAAGAATAGATATTGAAGCAAATCTTTTGGGCTACAGGAGAAAGGATCCAGCTGGCTGACTGCACACTAAGAAACTCTTCCGCTTGAATCTGTAGTATCTTGTAGTTGAGTGCTTTCTAGCCAAAAGGAGCCCATCTCCCACAATCTTATGAAAGAGTAAGAAAGACGACTGCACATTCATCATCCATACTGTGAGGGCCAGCAATGGCAGGTGAGAATGGCAGAGTCTGCTGCCCTCCTGTGTGATGAGAGCTCCCAAATGAAACTGAAGGCAGAGCTTACAGACAGACAACATATGGATATTATACTTCTTATAGTCATGCAGGTGCTATAAGAATCAATCTCATCTTGTCCTGAATGCCTTTCTGGACAATCCTGGCAATGAGCTGAATTGGTAGACTGGTATTCCAGTTTAACACAAAAGCATTAGGAGATGAACTGGAGCTGCTCAGAAGCATAGAGCAGAACCACTCAACTTTTTTATTGACCTCTGAAGCAAATAGATTGATCACCGGCATTCCTCAAAGTGAACAATTTGTCCATGACCCTTTAATCCAAGGACCATTTGAAAGGTTGCAACACTCTGCTTAGGCAATCCGCCAACATATTTTGAACTCCCAAAAGATAGGTCTTCTGGAGATGGGCATTGCGATGACCAGCCCACAACCAGATTTGGAGGGCTGCACACAGATGGTATAAGAGTCTGTGCCTCCCTGATTTTCATGCAGAATATGGTCACCTGGTTGTCCAGCTGGTCAATATTCTCTTGCCCAACAGCAGGTGAGAGAACGCTCCTAGTGCATAAGCTGGATAGCATGCAGCTTCAGCAGGTTGATCTATAGATGGCTCTCCACTGCAGACCACAATGCATGGGTCTATGCGGCTTCTGAGTGTGCCCCCACCCCACCCTTTGATGGAGACATCAGTATACAGGATCACTTGATGCACTGGGGGACACACAGCAAGAGGACCACGTGAGAATCTCCAGGTTCATCCACCACTGAAGGGATGCCTTTATCTCAGGGGTTAGGAAGATTTGGTGAAAAACAGTTATAAAGTTGATCCTACTGAAGTCCCCACATGTGCAGATGAGCCAAGGGAACCACATTCACCACTGCAGCCATGTGTCCCAGAAGAACCAGGGCCAAACTCACGGGCACTCTGTTCTAATGTATAAAAAAGTTCACTGGACCCATCACAAATGCCTTCTTCCTTGACTAAGTCTATCCAGGTTCCTATTAATCAAATCCCTTGAAACAAGGTCAGGTTGGACTTGGGGTGGTTGACCAGGAACTCCAGAGATTAAAGAACTCATCACCAACCAATTGTTCAGGTAAGGGAATATGTGGATTCCCTGATGATGCATATGCACAGCCTCTACTGTAAGGCACGTTGTGAATACATTTGGGACTGCTGAGAGGCCAAATAGAAGCACCTTGTACTGGTAGGGCATCACGAACCTGAGGAACGTCTGGTGGGATAGGTGAATGTGCATATGCACATAAACGTTCTTTCAGGTCTAGAGTGCACATCCAATGCCCTGGCTGAATAAAAGGAAGAATGGTCTGGCGAGAGTTCATTTTGAAACTCTACTGAACCAACAGTTTGCTCAGACCTCGCAAGTATATAATAGGTCTCAATCCTTGAATTCTTGGAGATCATAAAATACTAGGAATAGAACCCCTGCTAAACTCCTAAGAAAGGACAAGTTTGATCGCCTTCTGCTGCAAGAGTGACTCTACCTCCAGCTGCAGCTGGGCAGATTGAAAAGGTTCAGAGCTGAAGATTGAAACCTGTTAGGTCAGAGAGTGAAAGAAAATGTACAACAGTCCTTTCTATAATTTTCAGGATACACTAGTCCATGGTGACACCGATCTATTTCAGAAAGAAGGACTGAACTCTACCTTCTACTGGAAAAGACAGGGAGGTGGGCCACAAGGACATGAAAAACTGATCCTGAGCTTAAGCTGCAATTCCTGCTGGGCCTTCAGTTGATGCCTTTCTCTCTGCCAGCCTCTAGCAAGCAGCTGCTCCTGCTGAAGAATGGGAGGAGCCTAAGGGTACTGAAAAGAGAGGGAGGTATCTTTGCAAGAATGGACACATGTAGGATAAACACCTTGACGGATGCTCCTTAATCACAGCCACCATTTCCTTTACCTGATTATCAAATAAGTTATCCCCAACTCATGTCCGCCAGACAGACATGCACGTCTTTCGAAAGTACAAAAAAAACCTTCACTAAACAAAATGAACAATTTTAAATGCATAAGCTGATTTGTAGCTAAGGAGGAAAAGACCTCAGACATTAAGTATACACATGAAAATTCACATAAAGCATACTAGCTAGTATAATCATTTGTTCAAAATACCCACCTCCTCATTTTTATTTCATTTATTAAAAATTATTCCTTTATTAATTTCTCAGTATGAAAATTCTCAATTTTTCAATTTTTTAACCCTATTTTTTTTTTTAAACTTTCAGAAAAAAAACTAATTATACTTTGTTGGAAATGATCCATGCAACTGAGGCCAAGATTCTTGTTGTCCTTGCTTCCAAAGTCCAAACTGTGCACTTAAAAAACACACTAGATCTTATTAAATCAGTTGAGAACAGGACTTATCTTTGGAAAACTGAAATAGTCTCTAAATGTCAAGCTTTATATTTTTACATTTTTAGCAAGGCAAAAAATACATAATGGCACTTATCTTTATCAAGACCAGAGAATCCCCATTTTGATACACAAACTTTCCAAAGTGAGATGGACTCATTAAAGTAAGCCTTAAAGTAAGCTGCCTTTGAAACAAGCAGTTGAAACAAGCCTTGAAAAAATGTTGATGGCCAGCGTGTTGCTTGTATGCTGCATCAGGGCTGAAATGCTTTAAAATGCCACAAACTGATTTCAACAGAACCATCGCTCTCTAGTTCAGTTTTCCAAAGAAAAGTCCTCAACTGATTTGTTAAGATCGCGTGCGGTTTTTTAGTGCACAGTCTGGACTTTGGAAGCAAGGACAGTAAGATTTCTGGCCTTAGTTGGAAATGGGGATAATAAGAATTTTGGCCCCAGTTGCTTGGATCATTTCCAATAGAGTATAATTTGTTTTTTCCTGAAAGTTTTTTTTAAAGGGTTAAAAAATTGAAAGTTTGAGAATTTTCATACTGAGATTATTAATAAAGGAATAATTTTTTTATAAATTAAACATTAAAGGAGGTGGGGTTTTGGACCATTGATTATACCAGCTAGTATGCTTTATGAGAATTTTCATGTGCATACTTAGGGGCAGTTTTTAATAGGTGTGTGCGTGCGCACTACCCGGCACACACACATGGATGCAACGATTTTATAAAATGTGTATGCTGGCACACACACACATGGATGCAACGATTTTATAAAATGTGTGTGCCGGCGCACACGTTATAAAATCGGCGGGCCATGCACACATACGCGCCAGATTTTGTAATCCACGCGCACATGTGCACGTGGCATGCGCAAGGGGAGGTAGATTTTTGCTAGTTTCACGCGGAGACGCATCCTGGCCTTCCCCAGTTCCCTCCCAGTCCGCTCCAATTAAGGAGCGGACTGGGAGGGAACTTCCCTACCACCTACCCTAACCTCCCTTCCCTCCTCACCCCCTAAATGTAGCCTACCTTCCTTTTTTTTTTTTTTTGTGTGTGTGTCTCTTAAGTTGCTGCTCCTCCAAAAAAGAAGCAACTTGCACACGCCGGCCAATTGCCGGCGCTCAATCCCCCAGCACAGCGGCAAATGGCCTCTGTACCGGCGCCTCAAGCCCCGCCTCTCCCCACCCCTTTTCTTCAGCCCATCTCGTGTGCGTAAGGAGGGTGCACGCGCCCCTTCTAAAATGCGCGCGGCACGTACAAGGTCCAGCCGCAGGCGTAGCCCTGGTTTTTTTTACATGCGCCGGCCATTTAAAATTCGCCCATTAATGTCTGAGGTCTTTTACTCCTTAGGACAGGGGCCAGGACCAGATCTGGACCACTTTCTGGTACAGGAGGTACGACCCTGTGCCTCCCTGCTTGTTGACATACCACATAGCAATTTGATTGTCTGTTTGTATCAGAACAACTTTGCTGGACAGCCGATCTCTGAAAGCCCATAGGGTGTACCTGATCGCCTGGAGCTCCAGAAAGTTGATTTAACACAGTGCCTCCTGGGCAGACTTGTAAGCCCTGGATGCAGAGCCCCTCTACATGAGCTTCCCCACCCCAGTATGGATGCATCCGTAGTTAGGACAATTTGGGTAGGAGGATTTTGAAAAGATATTCCCCGTTCCAAATTTGAGAGAGCCCGCCACCAGGACAAAGAGTCTCGGAGAGGAGGGATGACTCTGATGTGAGCCCGGATGTTCTGCGTGGCCTGATGCCATTGTGACCTCAGGGTCCACTGGGCTCTGTAAATGTGTAAACGTGCCAAAGGAGAAACTTGGACAGTTGCAGCCATGTGTCCCAACAGCCTCAACATGTGCCGAGCTGAAACCTGCTGTCTCTATTAAATCACTGCCGCTATGGACGCCAATGTGATCGCCCTGAACCTCAGCAGGAAAGTTTTTGCCTGAACCATGCTAGCAAGGCTCCTATGAAGTCCAATCGAGGTTATGGGCTGAAATGGGACTTTGGGTAGTTGATGATGAATCTTAGTCACTCCAATACCCAGATGGTCAAGTGCAAGTACCGATCGGTCCCTATCTGAAAGGTGCTCTTGACCAGCCAATTGTCCAAGTACGGAAAAACATGCATTCCCAGTCTGCAGAGGTGCGTCCCCATCATGGACAGACATTTTGTGAAGACACTTGGGGCCAACACTAGCCCGAACAGCAACACACTGTACTGGAAGTGCTGTTTTCCCACCACAAATCTGAGATACTTCCAGTGACCCAGGAAGATCTCAATGTGAGTGTATACGTCCTTTAAATTGAGAGAGCATAGCCAGTGTCCGTTTTTGCAGGAGGGGAATCAGGGTGCCCAGGGCAACCATCTTGAACTTTTCTTTTTTAAGAAATCTGTTGAAGGCCCTTAGGTCTAGGATAGGATGGAGTCCCCTTGTTCTCTTTGGAATCAGGAAGTTCTGGGAGTAGAATCCCTGCCCTCTTTGCCCTGGTGGGACAGGCTTGACCAGTCTGGCCATTAAGAGGGCAGAGAGCTCCTGAAGTAGAACCTCGTGATGCAGTACTGGCAGCAAAATCGACGGGGGTGGGGGGGGGAATTTGGTGGGACACCCAATAGTTTTAATTGGTACCCTTGATAGATGAAGGACAAGACCCACTGTTCCAAAGTTATACACGGCCGGGGGGGGGGGGGGGGGGGGGAGTGCAGCATCTCGGGTACAGGTAGCTGGCTTATACTCCCTATGATCCAGTCAAAACCCCATCCCAGGATTTGGCTGAGGAGCTGGCTGAGGGCTTGAGAGTTCTGTTGCCTTGGACGGCCCCTTAAGCTCACCCTCTTTGAATGGGAGTGACGGGCCAGAGGATAGTACTTTCTCAGGCAGTAGAAAGACTTCCTCTGACCCTGCCTCGCAGACCTTCTGGATGAGAAGGGCGGGTTTGAGGTTCTGGAGGAGAGCTGGAGGGTATCATGGTGATCCTGCAGTTGGGTCACCAGTCCCTCACTTATCTCCAAAGAGATTCTCTCCTGTGCATGGCAAGTTAGCGAGTCTTTCCTGTACCTCCTGTCAGAGATCCAAGGCCCGCAGCCACTTCCGGATGCAGAGACTCTCGCTGCAGTCTCGAAAACATCATAGATTTGAATGAACCTTGTGTTTTCCACACTCCAGGTCCTGACACACCAGTGATAAGAAGGGGTCTTGCTGCTGTTGAGACAGACACTCGGCCGCCTCTTGACCCTGGTTCCAGAGGTTGCAAGATTATTGGCTCATGAAGAGCTAAGAGACAATGTGGGCAATGAGCATGATCCCTTGGAACATTTTCCTCCCAAGAGCGTCCACACTATGATCTTTGCCCAGGGGCACTGAGATGTGGGTCCAAGAGTACTTGGCCTTCTTGAGAGCAGATTCACCACTACTGATTGGTGTGATAGCTGATGCTTTTTGAATCTGGTAGCCTGTTGAATGATGTAAACCCCATCCGCCTTCCTGCTGACAGGATTTACAATGAGGGGTTGCTCTCAGATCCTCAGCAGCAATTCCATAAAGATATCATGCACCAGGACTGCCACAATCTCTTTAGGGGGAGGATGCCAAGCATCTTATGCTTGGCATCCTCCTCCGTCATTAACTGAAAAGGGATGGCCTCCACCGTAGCCCGTACAAAACCTACAAAGGTCAGGTCCCCTGAAAGAGACCTCCTTTGCTCATCTGGAGGAGATGGTTCTGAAGGGAGACCCTCCAAGTCCTCGGAGGAGGATTCTAACATGCAGTCCCCCAAGGGGTCATATGGGGCCTCATTCTCACTATAGTCCACAGGGGATGGGGCCCTGGGTGCTCGGCCTTCGTCCAGAGACACGAGCAGCGGTAGTACTGATGCCAGCCCTGGCAAAGCTGGACGGGGAGCTGCAGGCCTTGGTGTCTCTGCCAGCCTTGATGGTGCTTCCTCCTCAGATGAACTGGCAATGAGCACCATATCGGTCGAGGAAGCATCGGTGCCCCATCGGGCACTGATGACCTCCCAGGAACCGATGTCAACTGGGTTGTTAACACACTAAGCACATTGAGCTGTTCCAGCAGTGGTTTTAGCAGGGTGAGTGCAGTCACTGTCTGTGCCACCAGTTCGATGCTCTGCAACAGTCGCTGTACCGCCACCTGGATCCTGCACGCCAGCTCCTCCTGGAAAGCTGCCGATGCCAAAACCAACTGGGTGGCAGGAGGCGTGGCCAAATCTTCCTTGGATCCCCGAGGTGGATCTGCGACTGGCACCAGGACCGATAGAGACCATCGCGGACCCTCAGCATTGGAGGATGGGCACTCCTCGCTGCAGGGTCACTTCGGGGGCATCACAGCATGAGCCAGTACCTTCCCGAGCCCAGCCCCATGCACCAAGGGTTACTAGTGCCGATGCTTCCTTTGCTTCCCTCAGTGCTCAGCCCAGTCTTTCCCTGGTGCAGAGGTCAATGATGACGAACCTGATGTCCTCAACCTAGAAGAGACAGACAGGGGCCGGTCCCCAGTGCCCCTATCCGCCGATGGAACCGACAGCCCTGCCAATACCAATGGCTCTGTGTCCATTGGTGCAGCTCCCAGGTCCACTGGTGCAAATTCTGTCAATGCTTTAGACTTCAAGCCGAAGAGCTTCTTCATCTTGTCGAGCCGAGCACAACGTCCCTTGGTGGTCATCAGGGTGCACATGTGGCAACCCCAATGTACGATGCCCCCAGGCAGAGCACACACTTTGTGGGGTTCCGAGATGGACATGATCCTCGGACACTGGAGGCACTGACAGAAACCAGTCAAGACCATGATGAACGAAAGAATAGGGGAAAAAAATAAATCGAGAGATGGTGATGGCAGGTGGTCAACACCAGCTGGCACAGAGGCACTTCCGCCACGGGGTGGAATGGAAGCGAAATAAGACTTAACAAACTGCTGTAAAACCTGATTGGGGAAACTAGAGGGATCTGAGAGGGACCCACGTTTGATGAATTCAAGCGAAAACCCGAAAAGGACGGTGAAAAAAAGTTTTCAAAGCTCACAAGCTCACTCTACCGCGAGAAGATCTGTTGGAAAAAAACCAAAAAAAAAACCAAGAGACTGAAGAGAGACCCCGCATAGACTAGGGTATTCTGGGCATGCTCAGTCAAAGTTCCAGAAACTTTGACAAGTTTTCTGTGCCAGGCTCCATCCAATGATGTCACCCAAGTGTGAGGACTACCATCCTGCTTGTCCTAGGAGAATACACCTTTCCTGAAAAAGAATTTGGCTTATATGATAGACACTTGCCTACCAAAACTTTCTAACATGATATAAAGAAAGTTATATGTAGGAGTACACAATATATATCTGTGTGTGTGTGTGTGTAGTGAGAGCATTTCTCAAACAAAATCACTATTTGTACTCTAAAAATCCCACTCACAATATTTTTAAATCTCCCTACTTTGTCTATTGTGGCCGGATACTGCTCAGCCAGTGAACATTTGCGTATCAATCATTCAGAAACAGCTTCTTTTTTCTTTTTTTTTTTTTTTTAAATAGATTGGTCTTGAATTTTGCAAAAACTCAATTTGTTCTGATCCAGAGGCCACATTCTAAAATTCAGTACACTTCGATCACAATACAGAACACCACATTTCCTTTATGTTTTACCATAGACTCTTTCTTCTCGTTCTGCCCTCACATGAAAGCAGTCATAAAATTTGGCTTTTTCAAGTTGAGAGTGCTATGCGGCTTGAAAATCTTGACAAGTCTGATTTTCAGCTACAGTTCCTGTTGAATTCAGCTGCCCGTCTTGATCTCGGGAAACAAACATAGGGATGATATTACACCAGTCCTAATTGACCTCTACTGACTTTTGATTACCCAACGTATTTTATACAAAATGGCACTACAGTTTTTAGACTAATTTCGTCATTGGTTTTGCCTTGCTGTAATGCACTGTTGCATGTTTACTGTTCCTCATGCCAACTTAGATCTTCTCAGAGGATTGCTGGATGTTCCATCTTTGCAGCATGGCCAGCTTAGTATTAGAAGAGAGTGTGCCTTCTCAGTTGCGGCCCCTGTCTTTTGGAATTCTCTTTCTGAAGCATTGTGCTTAGCTGGCCGCTTGAAAACTTTTAAGACCCTGCTTAAGACATTTTTGTTTAAAACAGGCTTATTAATGTGTTTTGTTTTCCTCTGGTGTCTCAAGAGCAGTATATATATATATATATATATAGAGCCTTCTACTCTATAGGGATTTCCGCACAGTTCTTCAAGCCATCATTCTCCCAAAAGTAGATTACTGCAACTCACTCCTGCAAGGCCTTCCCGCATACACTACCAAACCACTCCAGATGGTACTGAATGCTACTGCAAGGATCCTTACCAATGCCAAAAAAAGGGACCATATCACCCCGATCCTCCAACAACTCCATTGGCTTCCCATAAAATACAGGATTCAGTTCAAAACCTGTATGATGATTCATAAGGCCCTACATAATATCTCTCCACTCAACTTAACCTTCAAGCTTCAACTACACTCCTCTAACAAACCAACCAGAAGGGCATACCAGAACAGAATGAACACCCAACCTGCAAAATCTACCCTGAGGAAACGCGCTCTATCCACAGCGGGCCCGTCTCTCTGGAACTCCCTACCACCGGACCTCCGCCTTGAGTCGTGCCATACCACTTTTAAAGTGAAACTCAAGACTTGGTTATTCCATCAAGCTTTCCCAGAGAGCTAAGAGCAATAAGATCAACAACCATCATTTTTTTACAGCAATAATTTTATGTTTATATTACTTCAGTTTTATGTTCCATGTCGTTTTCTTTCTAAGTTGTTCTTAGTTGTTTTCACAATAGCTTGTAGTTTATTATAGATTACCCGTTCATTATTCACAATATGTTCCATGTAAACCGCCTCCCCGGCGATAGTTATCCATGTTAAATGTGAACCGGAGTGATATGTATTGTATACAGGAACTTCCGGTATATAAAAACCAAAAATAAATAAATAAATAAATATATGACATTTCATTTAGATGTCTTATTGTTTTGTGAGTTTCATGCTTTTATGATTATTTGTACATCGCTTAGTATACATGTATAAGTGATTCATACATTTTAATAAAGATAAATGAATACAATATAATCACTACCTTTAAGTCATAATCAGTTTAAAATGCAATACAGAAAAAAAAAATACACAGATATATAACTTTTCATTTTTTGTGCATAATTCCCTCAAGAGTACTGTAATAATAAATTAGCAGAGCAGTCCTTCCCAGGCTCAATCTCCCCCAATTCTTACCTTCTCCCCTAACCCCACCCCCAGCCGTGCTCAACCTCTTAATGTGCAGTCTTCCCATTCCCCAGGGTTAACAACTTCTAACCCTCCAATGCAGCTATTGTCGTCTCCTTCCAGCCCACATAGGCCTAAGCAGGCTGAAGCCACTGTCTCCTTGTTCTTTCAGCCTGAGTGGGCCAACCCAGTCACCTTTGTCTGGTTCCTGTGCATAATTCTGAGAAACAATTTAAAATGCTGCACAGGAAGGAAATTCTCCTCAAATTTGGATTTGTATAGTATTCCCCTTTGAGTAACCATGGAGGTGGGGGGTGGAAGGGGAAGTTTCATAGTATCAAAAGTAATTGAGTTCTGCCAATCTACTTTCAAAGTGTTGTTCATTCAGACAGAGGATATGAGAAACTTTTGAAAACAGGGCCCATAGTGTTTAGCCACAGTACTAAAAGAGGGCTTTCGAAATAAAGAGCTCTTTAGAAATGGTCCTATTCTGTTTTTGAGATGTTAAATGGTAGAAAATAAGACAGGAAGCAGAAACAAAAACTCAGCTTAAGCAAAAGTGAATTAATGTGAACATTTTAAATTAATTTGAGAACACAATTCTAATAAGAGCAGCATACAAGTCAAGAGCTATTTTTCAAAGATATTTATTCATTGGAAAAAATGCACTTTCTCCTTTGATGTGTGTAAAAAGAATTGGTACTGTAAAAACACTTGTTTTGGAGAATAATTAAACAGCAGTCTCTGAAATAGTTACTGTTGTCAACATTGTTACTTTTCTAGTCAATGCCCTGCAAAACCTCTCTGAATGCAGTTAGAAATCAACTTCTAGAGGATTACTGTTCTGATAAGTCTTTATTTAGTGACTGAGCAGAGTAGATGTGTTTTTTTTGTAAGGCTTTATTTAGCAATAAAGTATAATAAAAGCAAGGAAGATTTCTTGATAAAATCCTTTCGTTCCTCAAGGTCACATTCTTTCTACCATTCTGGGGCACAAAGTAGCTCCCTGATTTTTAACATAGTTTAGCGGAACCCAATTTGGAGCGGAAATCTCAACTCACACAGGGTATTTTATGCATGAGTAAAGCTCCCTGAATGGTCTGAGATTGCTTGAACTAGGCCAAAAGCAAACCTTTACAATGCGCAAAAATTCCAAGGAAACCAATTATGGGCACTGGAGAACACATTACTGCTACTACTCATTTCTACAGTACAACTAGACATTATTTTACTGTCATTCCTAGTAGCAAAGTTAGGCTTCAGTAACTAGTGTCATTTATGCTCTCATGTAACATTTAGGGAAGACAAATAAAAGAGAAAGTTTGTTTTCTACCCATGTCAAAAATCGCTATGGGGTAAAATTACCATGATAAACATTCAAATTGATGTAATCCAGAATCTTATGGCATTGTTCTACTAAAATGGAGGTAAAGAAAATGTTTATATTTGGTACACTACTTCAAACAGCTGTTGCAGTGCAGTTGGGCATCATCTAAGCAGACAAGTTTAATTATTTCAGATATAAAAAAGTTAATGGCAGACAGAAATATCTTCTTTGCCGCTTGAAGGTACAAGAGGTAAACCTTTGTGATTTAGAAAAGCTCATGTACTACATCATCCTTTTTTGTTGGTCCCTTGAAAGTATTATAACCTTCAAACAGTCCACCTTAATTCTAACCTTTTTGTACTACATTAACTCACTAAAAATCAAAACATATCAAGTAAGTGTTAAAAAAAAAGTTTTTTTTGAACAGAAATTTACTCCTGCTCCCTTGGAATTTCAGCACAGTTAAAACTGGATTCCTGGCACTATGAACCTTCATTTGCAGCTACTCAGGAATTTTTCCTCTATAGTGGCCTTCTCCCGGTACTTAGTCTGGTCATTGCAGTGACAACCATCAGTATGGAGCCATGCATCAGGACTTCTTCCAGAACCCTGCAATCATAGCCCTTAAATCCAGCCACCAGGTGACTCTATTGCTCTATGACCATAGCTGACTCCAAGGATTAAGCAGTGTATAAATATAGGTCAATATTCAGCCAGTGTGCACATCGGCTGAACATACCCAGCTATCTTAAAAAAGCTGGATACGTTTATCTGGCTACCTTGAGGACTGGTCCGTGGTCCGACCAAAGTTAGCCGGATAAGTTAACTGGCTAATCCCACTCCTCCCCGGAACGCCCCCACTTATCCAGTTAAATTTTCGGTAGATAACTAGTGATCTAGAATTACTAGAATTTAGCTGGAAAAATGGCTAAATATGCCAGTTTTAAGTTTTCTGTCTAAATAGCTTTTAAATATTGACCTCATAATAAAGCAGAGTTGCTTACCTGTAACAAATGTTCTCAGAGGACAGCGGGATACCAGCCCTCACACATGGGTGACATTGGATGGAGCCCAGCCCAAAACTTTGATCTCAAAGATTCTAGAGCTTTCAAACATGGCCTACTGAGCATGTGCAGCTGTAGTTATCACCCTGCCCCCTCCCCTCCTAGGCAGAGTCTCTCAGTCCATGATATATTTATTTATTTAAAGCGTCTTCTATACCGATATTAGTCGAAACATCATATCATAAGAACATAAGAAAATGCCATACTGGGTCAGACCAAGGGTCCATCAAGCCCAGCATCCTGTTTCCAACAGTGGCCAATCCAGGCCATAAGAACCTGGCAAGTACCCAAAAACTAAGTCTATTCCATGTAACCATTGCTAATGGCAGTGGCTATTCTCTAAGTGAACTTAATAGCAGGTAATGGACTTCTCCTCCAAGAACTTATCCAATCCTTTTTTAAACACAGCTATACTAACTGCACGAACCACATTCACTGGCAACAAATTCCAGAGTTTAATTGTGCGTTGAGTAAAAAAGAACTTTCTCCGATTAGTTTTAAATGTGCCCATGCTAACTTCATGGAGTGCCCCCTAGTCTTTCTACTATCCGAAAGAGTAAATAACCGATTCACATCTACCCGTTCTAGACCTCTCATGATTTTAAACACCTCTATCATATCCCCCCTCAGTCGTCTCTTCTCCAAGCTGAAAAGTCCTAACCTCTTTAGTCTTTCCTCATAGGGGAGTTGTTCCATTCCCCTTATCATTTTGGTAGCCCTTCTCTGTACCTTCTCCATCGCAATTATATCTTTTTTGAGATGCGGCGACCAGAATTGTACACAGTATTCAAGGTGCGGTCTCACTATGGAGTGATACAGAGGCATTATGACATTTTCCGTTTTATTCATCATTCCTTTTCTAATAATTCCCAACATTCTGTTTGCTTTTTTGACTGCCGCAGCACACTGAACTGACGATTTCAATGTGTTATCCACTATGACACCTAGATCTCTTTCTTGGGTTGTAGCACCTAATATGGAACCCAACATCGTGTAATTATAGCATGGGTTATTTTTCCCTATATGCATCACCTTGCACTTATCCACATTAAATTTCATCTGCCATTTGGATGCCCAATTTTCCAGTCTCACAAGGTCTTCCTGCAATTTATCACAATCTGCTTGTGATTTAACTACTCTGAACAATTTTGTGTCATCTGCAAATTTGATTATCTCACTCGTCGTATTTCTTTCCAGATCATTTATAAATATATTGAACAGTAAGGGTCCCAATACAGATCCCTGAGGCACTCTACTGCCCACTCCATTCCACTGAGAAAATTGCCCATTTAATCCTACTCTCTGTTTCCTGTCTTTTAGCCAGTTTGCAATCCACGAAAGGACATCGCCACCTATCCCATGACTTTTTACTTTTCCTAGAAGCCTCTCATGAGGAACTTTGTCAAACGCCTTCTGAAAATCCAAGTATACTATATCTACCGGTGCACCTTTATCCACATGTTTATTAACTCCTTCAAAAAAGTGAAGCAGATTTGTGAGGCAAGACTTGCCCTGGGTAAAGCCATGCTGACTTTGTTCCATTAAACCATGTCTTTCTATATGTTCTGTGATTTTGATGTTTAGAACACTTTCCACTATTTTTCCTGGCACTGAAGTCAGGCTAACCGGTCTGTAGTTTCCCGGATCGCCCCTGGAGCCCTTTTTAAATATTGGGGTTACATTTGCTATCCTCCAGTCTTCAGGTACAATGGATGATTTTAATGATAAGTTACAAATTTTTACTAATAGGTCTGAAATTTCATTTTTTAGTTCCTTCAGAACTCTGGGGTGTATACCATCCGGTCCAGGTGATTTACTACTCTTCAGTTTGTCAATCAGGCCTACCACATCTTCTAGGTTCACCGTGATTTGATTCAGTCCATCTGAATCATTACCCATGAAAACCTTCTCCATTACGGGTACCTCCCCAACATCCTCTTCAGTAAACACCGAAGCAAAGAAATCATTTAATCTTTCCGTGATGGCCTTATCTTCTCTAAGTGCCCCTTTAACCCTTCGATCATCTAACGGTCCAACTGACTCCCTCACAGGCTTTCTGCTTCGGATATATTTTTAAAAGTTTTTACTGTGAGTTTTTGCCTCTACAGCCAACTTCTTTTCAAATTCTCTCTTAGCCTGTCTTATCAATGTCTTACATTTAACTTGCCAATGTTTATGCTTTATCCTATTTTCTTCTGTTGGATCCTTCTTCCAATTTTTGAATGAAGATCTTTTGGCTAAAATAGCTTCTTTCACCTCCCCTTTTAACCATGCCGGTAATCCTTTTGCCTTCTTTCCACCTTTCTTAATGTGTGGAATACATCTGGACTGTGCTTCTAGAATGGTATTTTTTAACAATGACCACGCCTCTTGGACATTTTTTACTTTTGTAGCTGCTCCTTTCAGTTTTTTTCTAACAATTTTTCTCATTTTATCAAAGTTTCCCTTTTGAAAGTTTAGCACGAGAGCCTTGGATTTGCACACTGTTCCTTTTCCAGTCATTAAATCAAATTTGATCATATTATGATCACTATTGCCAAGCGGCCCCACCACCGTTACCTCTCTCACCAAGTCCTGTGCTCCACTGAGAATTAGATCTAAAATTGCTCCCTCTCTCGTCGGTTCCTCAACCAATTGCTCCATAAAGCTATCATTTGTTCCATCCAGGAACGTTATCTCTCTAGCGTGACCCGATGATACATTTACCCAATCTATATTGGGGTAATTGAAGTCTCCCATTATTACTGCACTACCAATTTGGTTAGCTTCCCTAATTTCTCTTAGCATTTCACTGTCCATCTCACCATCTTGACCAGGTGGACGGTAGTATACCCCTATCACTGTAGTCTTCCCTGATACACAAGGGATTTCTACCCATAAAGATTCAATTTTGTATTTAGTCTCATGCAGGATGTTTATCCTGTTGGACTCTATGCCATCCCGGACATAAAGCGCCACACCTCCTCCCGACTGCTCCTCTCTGTCATTGCGATATAATTTGTACCCCGGTATAGCACTGTCCCATTGGTTATCCTCTTTCCACCATGTCTCTGAGATGCCAATTAAGTCTATGTCATCATTTACTGCTATACATTCTAATTCTCCCATCTTACTTCTTAGACTTCTGGCATTAGCATACAAACATTTCAAAGTTTGTTTTTTGTTTGTATTTTTATTCTGCTTTTTAATTGATAGGGATAAGTTAGAATTTTTTAGCTCAGGTGAGTTTTTAGTTACAGGCACTTGGACTACTTTTCTAATTATTGGAACCTCACTGTCGGGATGCCCTAATTCTAATGCATCATTAGTATCCTTTAAAGATACATCTCTCCGAACCATGCGCTGCTGAGCGACTGTCGGCTTTCCCCTTTGTTCTAGTTTAAAAGCTGCTCTATCTCCTTTTTAAAGGTTAGCGCCAGCAGTCTGGTTCCACCCTGGTTAAGGTGGAGCCCATCCCTTCGGAAGAGACTCCCCCTTCCCCAAAAGGTTCCCCAGTTCCTAACAAAACTGAATCCCTCTTCCTTGCACCATCGTCTCATCCACGCATTGAGACTCCGGAGCTCTGCCTGCCTCTGGTGACCTGCGCGTGGAACAGGGAGCATTTCAGAGAATGCTACCCTGGAGGTTCTGGATTTAATCTTTCTACCTAAGAGCCTAAATTTGGCTTCCAGAACCTCCCTCCCACATTTTCCTATGTCGTTGGTGCCCACGTGTACCACGATAGCCGGCTCCTCCCCAGCACTGTCTAAAATCCTATCTAGGTGACGCGTGAGGTCCGCCACCTTCGCACCAGGTAGGCATGTTACCAGGCGATCCTCACGTCCACCCGCCACCCAGCTATCTACATTCCTAATAATCGAATCACCAACTATGACGGCCGACCTAACCCTTCCCTCCTGGGCAGTAGGCCTTTGGGAGATATCCTCAGTGCGAAAGGACAATGCATCACCTAGAGAGCAGGTCCTTGCTACAGGATCCTTTCCTGCTACACCTGGTTGGTGCTCTCCCATTATGAGACCTTCTTCCTCCAAGGCAGCACCAGGGCTGCCAGTCTGAAGTTGGGACTGGACTACTATGTCCCTGAAGGTCTCATCTATATACCTCTCTGTCTCCCTCAGCTCCTCCAGGTCTGCCACTCTAGCCTCCAGAGATCAGACTCATTCTCTGAGAGCCAGGAGCTCTTTGCATCGCATGCACATGTACAACTTCTCACCGGTGGGTAAAAAATCATACATGTGACACTCGATGCAAAAGACTGGGAAGCCCCCCTCTTGCTGCTGGACTGCTGCCTTCATCTCAATTTTGATCAGTTCCTAGTTAAGTTTTAGGTTGCTATGGGAGTAGGAATGTGTCTAAGTTCCTTTAAATGTATTAGTGAATTCACTATATGTCTGGTAGTGGCCTACTGGGGTCTGATCGAATTCTCAATAAAGTTTTTGTTGATGGGGTTTTTTTTTTTTGTGCAAGTGGCACCTGCCTATAAATTAAGGGATGAGCTTGGGGTGGGTGGGCAAGGGGTGGGAGGGTTGGGAATTACAGTCTAACTTTAGTTAGTCAGCCTGAGTGACTCACAGCTCCCTTGATTAACAAATGTTGTTCCCTATTCAAACCTAATCACACTACCTCAACACCTTTCCAAGGTGAGTAACTGAGCTGAACTATTCAACTTTTTTACTTTGGTATATACTGCTCCTAGCTTATTTCTAGCTTCTGGCTACTTTTTTGTGGGGTTTTTTTTTTTTTTTTTGTGGTTTTGTTTTTTGTTTTTCAATACAATGCACTCAGTTATTATTAAATAAAACACTTAGCTCTTTAAAAGTCTGGAGGACACTTTAATAGTCAGGCAGACTTTTAAAAAATAAACACACTACCTACTGCTACCTTATTGACTGACTATTTAAAAATGCAAACAGTCTAACTTGTTTATAACTGCCTGACTATTAAAGGCACAAACACACTAAATAATATTCCCAAATAGTTAACTTTGCCCCAATACGGTTTACATCGAACTATAAGAACTATAAGAAGGAAGTTACAAATAACAGGGGAAGGGGAGAGGGTACAGAGAACCGATAGGAAAGCTAATACATGAAGAAACCAACTCCCAGGGGAAGCAGGTAGGTTTCGTGAGGACTAGTATCCTGTCCTTGCAGAACACCTGTTATAGGTAAGCAATTCTGCTTTCTCCGAGGACAAGCAGGATGGCAGTCCTCACATGGGAGAATCCCTAGCTACAGGCTGCTGAAAACAGGACAAAGTGGGAAACCCCACAGTGCTGAAAGCACCACCTTTCTCCCATTTGCTTGTCAGGCAGCTGACGCAAAAACAGGTCTAGACTAAAATAGAGTTGGGAATAATAAAATAAGCCAAAGAAGAGATTGTGGTTTTATGCTTCAATGTGTAGCAGATGCACCTAAGGCAGAGTCATGATGCAAAGTCTAGTGAGAAGCATATTTTGCCTCATGGAAATATTATAGTCAGGGTTTTGGATCAGCAAACTCTGACAAGCAAGTAGGTCTAAATCAGGGGTGGGTAGTTCCGGTCCTCGAGGGCCAAAAACCAGTCTGGTTTTCAGGATATCCCTAATGAATATGCATGAGAGAGATTTGCATGCACTCTGCCTCAGTTGTATGCAAATCTGTGTCATGCATATTCATTAGGATATCCTAAAACCTTGACAGGTCTGTGGCCCTCGAGGACAGGAATTGCCCACCCCTGGTCTAAATCCTCCTGTATACAGAAAAAGGTCTAGAAAATCAACCAAGAGAAGAATTCTTGGATGAAGACCAAGACCTTTGGTGACACAAGACCACTGAAAAATCCAACTGGGGCCAGAGAGCCCTCAGAGAGAAATGGGCCACTAGCATCTGAAGGATGGAATGCATTTGCATAAGCGCGTCCAATGACTGGTTCATAAGCATAATGGGCAGAAAAACCCAAGCAACACTTGGAAGAAAAAGCGGCAACAGTGGCCAGGTCTGTGAAGGACTTTACCTACCAAAATACCAGACAGATCTGACCACCCAAGACAGATGTCAAGAGTGTCAGGGGATGAAAGGCAATCCCTGAATAGAATAGCTAGCCCAAAACCCTCCAAGTAGTGAGTTAGGTTAGGCCTGAAGCTCACCTATGCACCACCCTGCAAGGGTAGGTCTACCCATCCTGCCCACAGGAGAGCTCAGATGAGCAGTGAGGCACTTTGGTAAACTCAGTTAAGTTTGAAAAGCAAAAGGCAGTACTGGCAAGAACTTGGCAAAAAACAAAACAAAAACCCAGGAAAATGGTGCTGTACCAATCCTTGCAGGTATCCTCTTCCCACTGACATTCTGACCGGAAGTCAGAAGGAGCGAAGAACACAAGGAGGCAGATTCTGGGGCTGCAGAGATAAGAAAAAGCCACTAGACTGTATTTATCAACTCCAACCAAACAACTCGCTGCTGATTCCAGTAGGGGGTTATTCCCCCCACCGAGGTAGACCTCAGCATGGACCTCCATGCCCCACGACCTCCATACAGAAACCTTCACACCCAAATTAAAAAAAAAACTAAAAACTAAAAATGTGGCTGTTTCAACAGGCCTATTCCTAAACAGCCCTCTCCTACACTACCCTCTAACTAAAGTATTCTTGCACCCCCTCGAAGCATACCTCTTAAACATAACCTTGAGCCTAGACTCAGACTACCTATCTCAGCCTGCACATATGTTAACTTCCCCCCTCCCCCCTTCCCTTCTCTATATATAATTCTTACAATAAATAGCTATCTTATTACCCCCTCAACTACCCCCTCCCCCTAAGTCGTCCCCCCCATTTGTACAGTCTCTACCTTCCTATCGGGCCGATAGAGTAAATTCGCGGGAGAGCGCCTGCTCTCCCGGCGCGCGCACAGGCCACTCTCCTGTGCTCGTGATACAGTATTTTATTTATTTATTTATTTATTGAAAAGTATTTATATACCGCTTTTAAAAATAGATTTTGTCAAAACGGTTTACAAAGTAAAAAAAACAAATTAAAATTAGATTTAAAAATACATAAAATTGATATATAGCTAGATAGATTGCTAGCCTTAAACACATGCGAGAATGACTGGTAAGAGCAGTCTTCTGCAAGAACTGCACATTGTGCTCAGCAAGTATCAAAAGGGTAATTCTTCACTGGGTTACTGCCCAGAAGGGGAGACCATTGGTAAAACAGGGAAGACTAAATCTGAAATAATTCCCTCGCAAAACAGATTTGCTGCACATTAGGACGACCAAGAAAAAAGCGCTAATGCCCACAAGGAAAAGAGTGTGACCACCAGTCAGAGGTAATGAAATTTCCTTTTGTGGGAAACAAGAGTACAAGGGCTATCCATTATAAGGATCACCTCTGGAAAACAGAGTTATAGCTCCCCTTTCCGAAGGGATAGGAAAGTATAGGGAATCAGGGCTTCCGATCCCAGAAAAACCTTCCTGCACTCCAGGGGAGAGGGGGTTACTGTTGCTGATCACTGAGGTTCATAAACGACAAATCAGCCACAGGTGGCCACCCGGACAAACAGGGTAGGCCTTCTCAGTAATCCATGGAACAACAATAGTCCAATGACCACTGCTGCCGTCCCCACAATGCCTGCAGGTCCTAGACTTCAAGGAGATGCACAGATTCAGAAGAATTTAGGTTCCAGTTTGGAGACAGATCTAAGGGGATTCAATGTAAGCTAACATGGGAGAGGGTCAAAAAACATTCCTTTTCTGTGGGAGGGAGAGATTACTACCCTCCTGGTATCCATGCCCCTAGTTGCGCAACCAAAAACTCAGGTCAGTCTTGTGGCAGCGATACACAACCTGTTGTGCTCACCACGAGGGAAACACACACACTCCCCTACGCTACAGGGCAACTGGAGAAATAGTGCCCTCCTCATTTAAAAGTGCGATGACCAGGACTCATGCAGCAAAACCCCAACTTATGGATAGCGGCACACATACACACCCCATTGCCATGCTTGTGGGTAGAATCCCATGGCACAGCAGGGATCGGGTATCATCTGTTAGAGTCAGCAGCTGAGCACAGCCAAGAAGGAATGCAAGAGCGTGTGATGGTGCCCTCCTCGCTCTAGTCCCATTGCATCCTAAGGCACATAACAGATAAGGAAGTTGATATCTTGACACGAAGATGGCAGTCCCACTCTCTCTGATATAGCTATGCATGACACAGATAACGAGAATGCCGCAAATCAGCACCTGAGGCACTTGGAGGAGTAGATGATCCCCGCCGTACCCGACCGCACATGATCAGCTCCACTGTTGCACTAACTCCTAATGGAGTCAGCATATACAGTGTGATGAGAGAATCGCCAGTGCCACTAGGGTTCCGACTATGGCCGTCCTTGGTGGTAGGCAGCGTTGTTCCCATGGTACCTGACAACGCTTCAAGAGGCTGATCGCAGCTCTTGGAATGGGATCATGGATGGCTCACTGTCCTTTCCATCATATAAAAGTGGAAGGGAAGCCAATGGAAACAGACATTGCCCATGGTACCCACAGACATTGCGGTGGTACCCACAGTGTCAGTGTCAACAGCACTCCCAGTGCCAATAGCTTCCTTGTCGCTCATAAGCAATGGATCACATCTATGGCACCAAAAACACTGCACCTAGGATTCAGATGGCTCTTTACTGCACCGCAGGCACTCGTCATGCTCGAAGGCATGCAGCACCATCGATGGCACCCAGGTGCTTGCAGACAACGAAAGCCAGGAGGCACCCAGGTGCACACAGTGCCCAAAGGCACTGTGTAACTCGAACACTGCAGGCCAAAAATATCCACGGGTCGGTGGCACAGATGGAGATTGGTGCTCAAAGATGTTAATGGTCCGGTGGTACCAATGACACCTGCAGTACCAAAGACGGAGGCCCTGTGGAACCGACATGGCACCAACATGCCGCATCAGTCCTAAAGGAACCAGTGACAGCCGGCATCCTCAACGATTCCCTCAGCTCAGCTATGCACCAGAGGACGTCGATACTGCAGACTCGATGGTATCCATACAAATGCCTATGGCTAACAATAGCCTTAACAGAAACTCTGGCACTCAGCTGCACTGATGCTGCTCAAAGCCCCACAGGGCCTCCAAATCCCCATGATCCCAGTGCCTTTGGCGCTGTAGAGTGACTACAGGCACCCAAGATGGTTAGTGCCCACAGCACCCAACAGACTTATGACATCGATGGCAACTCTCAATGCCCCTCAGTGTCCTTTCTAGACATTGGCACCCCCAATGTTCGATAGACTTGAGGGCATCAGGCCATGATGCCCCAGTGCTCCAGGGTGCCCCAGGTCAATAGCGACGCTGGCGCTTGATGGTGTGGCAGCTGCCCCAAGCCAGAGACTTCCATGGCGCTCAGGGCTCTTAGGATCCCCGCGCCCCAGTATTCAACGGCATCGAGGACGACCAGGTGCTCTCTGGCGATCCCAGTACTCCCTGGAGGTGATGGTACTCAATATCATCGAGAACAGCCACAAACAGCATCTCTGACAAACATGCCTGATAGCCTCCATGACGCTCGATGGCCTCAAGGGCAGCCCCACACCTTGATAGCATAGAAGGCAGCCATGCACCTCGATGGCATAGAGCAGGGGTCGGGAACCCATGGCTCACAAGCCAGATATGGCTCTTTTGAGGGCTGCATCTGGCTCGCAGACAAGTGTCGCCATACTTTCCTGCTGACCCAGCTGCTCCCCGGTCCTCCTCCGCCCGGGCTTAAAATGCTGTCAGCTCGGGCGGAACGCGGCAGGACAGCTGGAGTCAGCGGCACCGGTGTGCTCTCTTCTTCCCCCCCCCCCCCCCCCGCGCGCAGCCCGGAAGTGGAGAGTATCAGGTGCGTGCGCGGCAAGAAGAGGCCACGCTAGTGCGCTCGGCATCGGCCCGAAGAAAAGAAGACTGCAGCGCGGCTCGGAGGAAAATGAAGAGCTTCAACCGCGGCTGATGGGACTCCGCCTCTGCGAGGGCTGAAAATGAAGGAGGTTAGCGTTGGGAGGAGGCTGCTGCTGCCGCGAGTTCCCGGGATTGGGGTGGGGGAGAGAGAGAGTGAATGAGCGAGCAAACAGCTTGCTCGCTCATTCACTCTCTCTCTCCCCCTGTGTGTGTGTGTGTGTGTGTGTGTGTGTGTGTGTGTGTGAGTGAGAGATTGCATATATGTGAATGATTGAGAGCCTGTACATGTGAAAGAGAGTATGTCTGTGATTGAGAGCCTGGCTGTGAGAGAGAGAGAGAGCATGAATGTAAGTTTACCATTGGGAACCTGTATGTGTAAGTTTGTGATTGAAAACCTGTTTGTGTGAAAGAGTATGTGTGTATGATTGAGATCCTTTGTGTGTGAGAGAAATGTGTATGTATGATTAAGAGCCTGTGTATATAAGTAAGAGAGAGATCATGTGTGTCTGTGTGTGATTGAGAGCTGGTTTAGGTGATGGAGTATGTGATTGAGACCCTGTGTTTAAATGAGAAAGAGAGACCATGTGTGTCTGTGTGTGTGATTGAAAGCTGGTTTAGGTGATGGAGCATGTGAGTATGTGATTGAGAGCCTGTGTGTAAATGAGAGAAAGAGAGGACATGTTTGTAAGCATGTGAATGAGAGTCTGTGTGTGAGAGAAAAAGACAGCATGTATTTATGTGATTGAAAGCCTGTGTGTGTGTAAGCGTGAAAAGATAGACAGCATGTGTGTAAATGTGTAATTAAGAGCCTATATAAGTGAGAGAGAAAAAACGTGTATATGTGAGTACTGAGAGCATGTGTGTATAGGTGTGTCATTGAGAGCCAGTGTGAGAGAGAGCGCTGGTATGTGACTGAGAGAGGAGAAAGTTCCAAGCAAACCACCCCACCTCCTGCTAATTCAGAACAATCTCAGGACACCTGGATATCAAACGTTCCCAGGTATGCAGAGCAAAAACATTTTTGTATCCTTATTATTTTTCATTACTGGGTCTTTGTGTCTGCTATTTTGAAATATTTTGTTGGTATCTGGAAATGTTTTATATGAGTTTTTAATTATTGGATATTCCACTCATCAGCTGTTTCGAAATATGTTCTTTTTGTTAGTACAGTTTTACTGCTGATGATTTATTTTTCTTGATTTGTTTTATAAGGATGGGTGATGTTTCTTTTTTCTTTTGTTACACTGCATACAGAGACTCTGGCTTGTTGCAGTTTCCAATTCAGTTTTTTCTGCATGCTTCTTGTTATGCGTTTTGGTCTCTTTATTCTATGTTAGGTGAGGGACAGCACGTGATTCAGGTGAGGTTTTCTGCTGGTGTGTAGTTTCTGTGTAGGACTCTATAGCAGCCTGACTTGGTCCGTTTTCCTAATAGGAGATGTATTTGTGTCTTAAGGCCTGGTGTAATATTTTCAGAGACTTATTGTACTTTAAAAGTGTGATCTTACATAAAATGCACACATTTACTTGTATTTAGTTTTAAACATATTGTATGGCTCTCATGGAATTACATTTTAAAATATTTTATTTATTTATTATTTAACTCTTTTTTATACCGGCATTCGTAGGACACATCTCAGCCAAAAAGGTTCCTGACCCCTGGCATAGAGGGTGGTTCTGATGGCATCGATGGGGACCATGCCACTTGATGGCAGTCCTAGTCCCTGATGCGGTCCGGACTGCAACACTCTAGGTCGCATTACTACTCCATCGCATCAAGGCCCATGGCACTCGACGATGCTTGGGTCGGTGCTGTTTTTCTGGTTCAATGGTGTCTATGGCACATGACGGCATCCACCGACACCTACAGCATGGAAGGGCTCCCACACCCAGCCAGGGCAATCAACAGCTTGCATGGCACTTGATGGCCCTTATATCGTCGAGGGTAGTCATATACCTCAATGGTATTGAGCATGCCCTGGCATCTCAATGGCATCAAGAGTGACCATGGCGTTTGATGGCAGTCCTACTCCCCAATGCAGTCCTGACTGACACGTCAGGCCAAAAGTGTGCTGGCATGGGTGTGCACAGGCAACTGTTACCAGGCATGGCATCGAAGGTGCAGCAGCAACACTGCTTGCCCAGACTCCTGCTCACACTCTCTCACAAGGAGACTGGCACTGCCAGCATTGGCAAGCAGGAGAGAAGACTGTCATCTAGGGCTCCTGCCCGTGGAGACTAGTTCCTTAGAATGTGGAGAGTATGAACTCCCCCCCACCCCCACCCCCCACACACACAGTGAAATGACATGGAACTCCTGCCCGGGTAGAACACAAGCAAGTCCTCAGGCTTAGTGGCCTACACAGATCACTCAAGGACTGCATTCCATCAGTCCTGACAGCACCAGACAAAAAAGAGACAGAGCAAAGAGGACACAAAAACTAAATTTCAGATTCAGTATTTATTTATTAAGGAATAAATTTAGACTCTGCCATGCTGCACAGCAACTAAGGCCTGCCATGAGGCAGGCTGAAAGTTGAAAAGAAGAGAAAATAAAATAAAATAAATAAGATAAACCACCATAAGGAAAAGAAAAGAAAAACATCTGCAGCTCCAGAAAAAAACAACAAAAACTGTGCGAGGTCAGCAATGCTGCTTGTCCTTGGAGAAATTAAAGACTCTCCCACCTTAGGAGACTGAATGCTGCCTCCACAGTACCCCCAGCTGACTCAAGAAGGGGGAGACTTGACTTGGGGATTAAACTGGTAAGCCCACAACTGATATAAGCAACAAAGAAAATAAAAATATATCCCATATATGGCATTGCTATATTGTCCTAAAGTGCCAGCCACAAATATAGAAAGCAAATATAATTTCTTTTTAAACATAAGGTTTATGAACTGAGTTGTACCTTTTTTGCCTGAAGTGTTACAAATTTCATGCATTATTTTTCTATGCATACAAATGAGCTTGGTGGATAAATAATATGCAAAATTTTGCTATGAAATTTTGCTATTTACCTGCAAACTTTTCTCATGGAGCAAATTTCACATGCTTTTTATATGCACACTAAAAGTTAATGAGCTGCATTGCATGATTTTGCATTGCAGCAGCTCACTGAAATTTTACTACTTGTAAAGAAGTAAAACGTCACTAGAACAATTTTCTATGCTAAACAACTGAATATCCTGAGTTAATGCAAATAACAAAAACATGACGGCAGAAAAAGACAGCATGGCCTATCTAGTCTGCCCATCCGTCCAACTAATTTAGCTTTATTTATTTATTTATTTACTTTTAATTTTTATATACCGATGTTCCTGTAAAGTATACATATCACACCGGTTTACAAGAAAGAAACTGTCGCCTCGATGGCGTTTTACATTGAAACATTTAACAATTTACAAATTAACAATTAAACAGAACCTTTAACAGTTAACAATTTACAGCGGCATGAAGAGGATCTTAGTGGAACTTAAAGTGTACATTCATGAATTATAGTACTAATACTGACAAAATCTTAAGGGGCTTATGTACAGAAAGGCTGGGGAACAACGACTATGCTGATAATGTCATTCGCCCTGTTCTTAGCTCTCCGGGAATGCTTGTGTGAAGAACCAGGTCTTAAGTTTTTTTTTGAAAGTACTATGGCAAGGTTCAAGTCTCAGGTCTGGCGGAATCACGTTCCAATTCCTATCACTTCCTCAGCGATCCCTCAGTTGATCCCATGCTTTCTTGAATTCAGATACCGTTTTTGCCTCCTCCACCTCCACTGGGAAGTTGTTCCATGCATCCACTACCCTCTCTGTAAACAAATATTTCCTAAGATAACTCCTGAGTCTACCCCCTTTCACCCTTATCCCATGAGCCCCTCATTCTAGAGCTTCCTTTCCATTGAAAGAGGCTCGCCTCCTGTACATGGAAACCTTGGAGGTATTTAAATGTCTCTATCATATCTCCCCTATCTCGCCTTTCTTCTAGGGTATACATGTTTAGATCTTTAAGTCTATTTCCATATGCCTTAGAATGAAGGCCACTGACACATGCTAAATGCCAATTTAGTGCACTAAGCCTTCTTTGTAAAGCTTTATCCACTTTAATACATGAGCCCCCTAATGTGTGCTGAACAAAAATATGCATTTCCCCCAAACATGGCGACAATGAAAATGTACAATGCCACACAAAGATTTTCAGTGGATATCACTGATTGAAAACAAAACAGAATATACTGTCGGCACCTGATTGTTGTACAATAAAGCTGCAGCCTGCTTGATGTCCACTTATTTCCTAAGTCTTTAGTTGTTATCGCTTGTGAGAGGGTGGATACTGGGAGATGAGTCGGTCCTGGCTACCCATACTAGAGAAGGGCACCCCGATAAGGTATCAGGGTGCCTGGGCGTAATGTGGGTGCCAGGCACGAGTCGCACCAGAACCCGGGAGGAGGGAAGGCCACCGCGCGCGCATGCCAGCATGCATATTCATTGGCCAGCCGTACCTGAGTATGAATCCGATCCTCGGGGGGGGGGGGGGGGGGGGGGGGGGGCGGACCTGGAACCCATTGGTTCCCCTGGGGATGGGGTAGCCAATCGGCGGGACCTTTGCCAATTTGGTTACCCAGGAGCCACTGCAGCGCCCTTTCGCCTGCCGTCGCTCCCTGAAGTCACTTCCCGCCCACCCACCATCATATTCCTTGGTTATGTTGATTGTTGTTCATTAGAGATGGTGTTGTCGCAGCTGGAGGGCTGGCAGGTTGCCCGAGCCGATAGAGATGAAGATTAAATAAATACATGACATTAGAGTAGTGAATGCCAAACGTAACATGGCAAAAATTCTTGCATTAGCTATAAAACGTAAGATTTTGTTTTGTAAGGACTGAAAATAAAATGACAATATCAGATTCTGAGGTTGATAAATTGTTGTTCATGATGAGATTAATTTATCTCAATCGCCAGACCTTGCTAAAGAGCTTTCAATTGCAATGAAGAGTGACGAAAAACATTAATCACATTTACCAGGTAGTCATGCCAGAGATAACCTTGAGGCAAAACTTACTGACCTACTATAGTAAAAGGAAATATTACTACATAAATGTGAGGTTTCCTAAAATAGAAAATCTCAACTGTAAATTCTTTTTAGGTTAACACCCCTATTGCATTTACTGTGCCTGCCCATATGCATTTATCAAGGGTTCTCCTCATGGAAAGATTTAGATGAAATGTGGTAGGAGATATTCTTATCAAAAGTCCAGCTCTGTCACTAAATTTCATCCAAATCCATTCATAGAGTGTACCCCTGATACATATGTCCACATGAACAGATAACCAATTAGACTGCATAAAAGTTTTTAAAAGAAAAAAAAAAGCGAGAGCAGGACTGCATGAGGCTGAGCAGTGGAGAGGAGCTCATTAGGACTGAAGGAGCATTCCTCACCTACCTAGTCAATAAAAGCCATTGCTCCTAAAAGGACACCCGCTCCTTATTAATAAAAGTGATGCTAGGGCACATGGCATTGGGTAGTTCCCATAGAGATAGGCATTCCTCCGCCTCATGTTATGCCCATTTGCAATTAAGTTGGCTGTGGTTATATCCTTTAGTGTATGGGAAGAGGCATCAATGTAATCCTCAGCCTGGAAGGATGATCCTGTGATAGCAGCCCTGACCCTCTCTATAATACTAAGAAAAAGTTTGTGAACCATAATTTTAATGATACTTACAAGTTCTTATAGTGATACCCTTGTTTAACTGAAAGTCTTTAGTCGTGTAATAAAAAGAGTATGCATTAAACAATTCCATTTTTCTTGAGCCATAATAAAGTACAAAGTAGGAACAATAAGTCTAATTCAGAATCAGTGTGGGTAAAATAGTGAGTGAACCCCTAGTTTCCTTAGCACAATTAATTGGCTAAATAGAATCAGGTGCTTAAAGAATTGTTAACAAGTAAATCACCCTGCATAGTAAATCTTAATGACTGAATTTTGGCATCTTTCCTATTTAAAGGTCCAAAAGATTTAGTTTCATCTTCACCATAAAAGTTAATGAGGACTCAAATCATGAACAAAAGAAATTTCAGAGAACCTTTGAAAAAGAGTTGTCGATGCTCATTTGTCTGGGCAGGGTTATAATACCATTTCTAAACAATTAAGACTATCCCATCTACTGTCCGATAGTCTGCAAATAGAAAAGGTTGAAGATAGCAGTGATTCTATCAAAGGAGCATTCATCCTATCAAGATCATCCCAAGAGCAAACTGCAATATCATCCACAAAGTCACAAGGAACACCAGACTAACATCAAAACATCTGCATCTCTCTCTTACTGAGGGTGATGTGAGGGTTTATGTTCAAATATCAGACAAAAACAATGGGAATGGAGTTCATGGGAGAATACCTAGGAAGAAACCACTGCTCTCTAAAAATGACATTGCTGCTTGCCTCAGGCTCACCTAAGAGCACTGGATGACCCATTAGAATCGTGCAATAATGTTCTTTGGACAAGTCGGTCACAACAAACATTTTGTTTGCCGAAAATCAAACAAGGCCTTCAAAAATAAGATTATCATCTTAACCGTCAAGTATGGTGGTGGAGGTATCATGATATAGGGTGCCTTGCTTCATCAGGACCTGAATGGCTTGCCATCATTGATGGAACAATTAATTCACCTTTATATCAGAAAATTCAAGAGCATATCAGGCCATCTGTCCATGAGCTGAAAAGCTGAGTGAAAAAGGCAAGACAACCACTCTAAACAGTCAAGTAAATCTGTAACGGAATGGCTGAAAAAGATTTTGTGTTTTGAACTGGCCAGATCAAAGTCCATGCACAGAAACCCAAAGGCAAGCTGAGCTCCAGAGTTTCAATGCATGGAAAAAATGATGGTGCGGGGAGAAGGGCTTTAGATTTATTAGGAACTGAAAGACATTTGGGAGAAAGGGGAACATAGTCCAATGGAACAGACTCAATCTTAAACAGGGAGGAACCTACTGTTCGTACTAACATTTAAAAGGAGACAAAGCAGCTTTTAAACTAAATCATGGAGGAAAGCTGACAATCTTTCTTCAATGTGACACCAGTGACTTAAATTGAGTCACTTTGGATGTTGAATCTCTGTATACATCAATACCACAGGATGAAATGATAGAAATCGCCATGATGTATTTTGAATCCAGGATTCGTCCACAACGCATACCTTCAGATTTTTTGAATCTCTCTTACAAATAGCTTTAACTAAAAATTACTTTGCATATGAAAATAATTTCTTTCAACAAATTTGTGGCACTGCAATGGGTGCCACGATGGCCCCAGATTTAGCCAACTTATATATGGGCATTTTTGAACAGAAATGGATCACTGAAAATCAACCTTTTTTTCAAAATATTTTTATATGGCGACGTTATATAGATGACATCTTGATTCTATGGCGTGGAACTAAAGAGCTATTTGATGATTTTTTGATTTGGTTAAATTCCTGCAATAACAGCCTACATTTCACAGCTTCCTTTCAAACAGATAGCATTACATTCCTAGACATCACTATTATGAAGACATCGATGGGCTTTAAAACTTCGGTTTATAGAAAACCAGTCAGCAGTAACACATTCTTGCACTTCAGCAGTGCTCATCCTCGACGTCTTAAAGAAAATTTACCTATGGGACAATTTTTTAGAATTCGTCGTTTATGTTCTTCTCAAGATGATTTCATCAATCAAGCAAAAATTTTGAGTGATCATTTTCTACAGAGAGGCTACCCTAAAAGATGTGTAAGGCGAGCTTTTCTTCGAGCCAAATATACGAATAGGGATTGGCTATTTTTTCCTAAGGATAAACAAACAGAAGAATTAATAACATGTGTGGTACCTTTTTCTTCGATGGCATCTACATTTAAGCAACTTATTCACCAGAATTGGCAAATTCTACAACATCATGGTGAATTTCAATCACGACCTAGATTTACATATACAAGAGCATCTAACTTGAAAGACCAACTTGTGCATTCAGATTCTACCATCCCTGCACTTAAACCAATCACTGGCTCACATGCAGCATGTGGTGCCTGCTCTGTATGCAAAAATATGCTCGTGACTACAGTTATTGAGTTTGACAACCCACCAATGTCAGTACAATTAAGACAAAACACTACATGCAGATCTGCAGGTGTTATTTACATAATTCAATGCCCATGTAAAATGAAATATGTTGGCAAAACTACAAGGCAACTCCGGACCCGTATTATTGAACATCGTTCAAGTCTAGCCACACAACGTGAAACTGCACCTATTGTATCCCATTGTCTTGAAAAGAAGCATAGTTTTGAAGAATTGCAGATCTGTGTATTGGAACAGATAATGCCCCATTGGCGTGGAGGGGATCTGGATAAACAACTTCTGAGAGCTGAACAAAGATGGATACATCTCTTAGGCACTCTCCACCCACATGGATTAAACGCTGAATTAGAATTTAATGTGTTTTTGTGAAGGCAAACCTGATACTGACGTCATGCCCCACTAGAATCTACAGCCTTGTCAAAGATAAACTTGATACTGACATCATCCGTGAGAATGACGTGTGCGGTCTGGATTGGTTGATTTCGCCTTATAAGCCCGCGTCCGAGGCTAAGATGGTCTCTGTTCGTTCAAAGATGTTGTGAGACGGTGTTGTCCTGCTCTGCTCTAAGGTTGGAGTGCTTGCCGATCCCAGATAAGTGATTTACTTATTTAAATATTCAAAATTGTTAATTTTTTCATAAAATTGTTTTAATATAGGTATTCATTCAACAGAGAAAGCTTGCTTCTTTTTTACAAAGAATTTTATACTTCAGCTCCTGATGAAGCAGCAAGCGCTGCGAAACTTCGGCCGTATGTTGAGCTTTGTCAAAACCCTTGAGCTCTGTTAGAGCTTTGTTAAAACCGAGCTTTGTCAAAATTAACGAACTCTGCTTGAAATTGAGCTTTGTTAAATTGAGCTCTGTTTAAATACAGTACTGAAGATTTAATGAAAAACCTTGAAAAGCCAAATTGTAAAAATTGAAAAATTTGAAAAAATTTGAAAAATATAGAATACTAAGGACTGCCGCAGATGATTAGAGATCCGGGCGGCTCTCGTTTGGAAAGTATAGAGAACACGCTGTCAGGCTTGATGATGCGGCTAAATACTAAATACCAAAAACAATAAAATTACAAAAATTAAAAATTAATAAATTCTTTTGGGAAGCGGCATAATTTGTTATGACATTTCCTTTTTTGGATTGGATATACAAGTTATATACAGGATATGTACAGATTGCATTATAATAGGTTAATGGGGTAGGACTGCCAAATTAGGTTACAGACTGCATTGTGATGGGTTACTGGGGTTAGACTGACAAATAGGCTGACAATTTATCTACCAGGTACAAACAGATTGCATTATAATAGGATGCTAGGGTAAGACTGACAAATTGTAACTTTGGGGTGGGAAAAAGCCAATGATATTAAAGTATGGAGAGAGGAGGATGCAATGAGGGGGTTTTCAAGGCTGAGGGGGGATGTTAGGGCGGGCCGGGCAGGGTGCCGATAAGAGGGAAAGGGAGGGGGTGGTAGGGTGGCGGAGGGAGAGCGGGCGCTTAGATGTAAGAATGCATGAAGAGCCAAGTCTTCAGGTTCTGCTTGAATATTTTAGGACAGGTTTCTTGGTGAAGTGAGGTAGGAAGCTTGTTCCAAAGGGAGGGACCTGCGAGGGAGAAGGCTCTTTCTTTGGTGGAGCACAGTTTAGTGAGCTTGGGTGAAGGGGTATGCAGTGTGGCCAAGTACTGTTTTCTAGTGGGTCTGTTATTGGTATGAAAGGTGAAATTCTCTTTGAACCAGTGCATGTTTTGGTTGTGAAGGGATTTATGTATTAGTGTGAGAGATTTGTATTTAATTCTAGCTGAGACAGGCAGCCAATGCAGATGTTTGAGTACAGGGGTTATATGGTCATTTTTGTGGGTGTTGGTGAGGATACGGGCTGCTGCATTTTATAGGAGTTGTAGAGGTTGTAGGGTGCTTTTGGGTAGGCCCAGAAGCATAGAATTACAGTAATCGATCTTAGAAAGTATGAGGGCTTGGAGTATAGTACGAAAATCGTTGAGATGTAAAAGGGGTTTGAGTTTTTTCAGTGTGTGTAGTTTGAAGAAGCAGTCTTTAAGAGTGGTATTGATGATTTTTCTGCAGTTGAAATGATTGTCGAGTGTAACGCCGAGGCTGCGTATGTGAGGGGGGAAGGAGATATTAGTTGGGGGAGTGGAGTTCGCTGATAGAGGAAGTTTGATGTTGGGAGGTGAAATGAGGATGAGTTCTGTTTTATTTACCATGGCTTGGTGAATTTTGGGTTTAAAAAAGGTTTGGATAAGTTTCTCGAGGATAAATCTATAAACTGCTATTACGGTAATTAATTAGCAATAGTAGCTTGTGATCTATCTAATGTTTGGGTACTTACCAGGTACTTGTGACTTGGATTGGCCACTGTTGGAAACAGGATACTGGGCTTGATGGACCCTTGGTCTGACCCAGTATGGCATATCTTATGTTATGTTATGTTCCTTCAGGGAAAATACTGCAGCTCAATAAATGAGGCCGCAAGATAGTGCACTTCAGCTTTGAGAAGAGACGACTTAGATGGGGATATGATAGAGACATAAAATTATGAGTGGAATGGAATAGGTAAACAGGGGACAGTTATTTACCTTTTCAAATAGTATTAAGAATAGGGTAAATACTCCATGAAACTATTAGGTAACAAATTTTAAACAGGAAAAAGATTTTTTGCTCAATATACAACGAAGCTGTGGAATCTGTTGCCAGAGGATGTGGTCCAGGCATCTAGAATAGCAAAGATTTGGATAAGTTCCTAGAGGAAAAGTCCATAAAACAATTAGGAGCCAGGTAGACTTGGAAAAGCCAACACTTACCCCTGGGAGTAACAAGGAATGGATCTCCTCATTGGGTTCTGTCTGGTTCATGTGACCTAGATCGGCCATTGCTGGAGACAGGATGCTGGATTCAATAGAACTTTGGTCTGACTTAGCTTGGCATGTGTAAGTGTTTCCCAACCAGTATGCTATGGCACACTAGTGTGCCTTCACACTTAATCAGGTGTGCCACGGAAAAGTGACCACTGCCTGATGCTCAGATCCAGCACCTCATCTCTCATCTTTTCAGTCCTTTAAGCCTCTATTTATCCCCAAGCTGAGTAACATGGGGAGAGATTTGCACAGAGCACTGGAAGTGACTCACTCTGAGTGCTGGAAGCAGCAGCAGTGGAGGAGCTCTGGCAGCCACATGTGGCAGCCAAGGAAACTGTCAGCTGTCCACACCACAACAACTTCTCCCTTCTGTGGGAACTGGTCCATCATGACAGGTTCATGGGTGATTTTGCTCCTTCTCTCAGTGTTTAAAATTTGGAAAAGAAACTGGTAGGGCTTTCAGTGCTTCTTTTGCTCTTCTTCAGACCATGAGTCCTCCTCCTATCTGCACTACCTGTTCCGTGGAGACTGACTTGCCACACAACATTTTTTTTTTTTAATGTAGGTGAGCCTTGAGTGTCCATTCTCATTTCTGGGCTGGACTGATCCCTATGGCCCAATCTCTTAAACTATCACAATGTATATTTAGATTTTTCATAGGAAGAGGAATAGAATAGATATCAGCCAAAGGGTCCTAGAGATAGAGAAGAAGGGAGAAATGTGTCTACTTTCTGCTACATGTGGGGTGCGAACTTTCACAACTTGCTTGAAATTATAATGACAACTTTTATCCTACAAATCCTTTAACTAAATCTTTCCTTTCTCTTTCCAAATAATAACGTGCGACTTGAAGCAGTAGTCTGTGTAAACTGGACATGTTTTCAGACCAGACTCATAACTTTCATATAATACTCTTTTGTAAGTGTATGCACTTTATTCTTCCCAAAGATTTCTGCCATGAAAATATTGCTGGGAAGCAGCTTCTTTATTTGTTAATAGTTCAAATTATAAACCAATCAAAAAAAAAGCTACAAGCTTGTACCTCCATCAAAAAACTGCCTACATTATAACAGCAGCAAATGATGGCAAATGTAGACCAAAATAGCCTATCCAGTCAAGTTTCTTTCTGTTTGACAAGCACTTTTTGGTTAAGAGTTAAGTAAAAGCTCAAAAACAGATGGCACAATATTCAAATTCTCCATGGGTAAATGGGTGTTTAACCATACAGAAGTGCCCTTTGAAAACTGCCCAGAGCCCTTTGCTGGGAAAATATGAACACTGCCAGGATTTCATTTTGAAATCTCTGTGCCTGATTCCCGTCACATACTTTGCACCTCAGTTAATTCACTAACACTGACCCATTGGGATTTTCAAAGAGAAACTCCTCAAGTTACTTCCCTTTGAAAGTCACCTTGAAGCCTATATGTACTATATGATAATTATTCTCCCCATGTACGTTTTGTGTTCCTTTAAATTACTTATGATTCTGTAGTGCTAAAAATTCATTTGTATATCTAAATAAGGACTATCATACTGCCTGATGAATCAGCCAGAGAAAGCTATATTCTTTGCTACATAGTAGTCTATTTCTTTTGGGCAGTAACAAAGCATGTATAAACTAGATGTTGACTAACAAAGCAGAAATAAGCTGGAAGTCGCAAACTAGTTGCCAAATACAGGCAACTCCAAAATTTTAAGTTTACATTGTGGAACAGTCTATGGAGAAACATTTTCAATTAGGAAAATAGAAAAACAAACATTCAGAGACTACCTTTCCCATTTATGGCTTAGAGAAGTCTTTTTGCTGGAAAATAAGTTCTTTAATATACAAAGAGCAATCTCAGGTTTGAGTGTGCATGCCCCTCTAGGAATATGATGTTGAATTAAAGCATGGAATGTATATTTGTCAAAAATTTGTAGATTTTGCCAACATCATCAGTTAAACCTGCCAAATGGACAAAAACCTACCTAAACATAGCGACCACCAGCTGTCAGAGTATAAGCTGTTATAAATCAAAAAGTGCATATGCACATTACAAGCAAAAAGCAAATGAAGAGCTCCATGCAGAGCTGGTCTACTGCACTGGGACATTTTCCTATAGGCCCAGCTCGGATCTCAGAAATCAGTGCATGGAACAGAAGCAGCATGGAAATACAGCACTTACATATGGTCGCCTTTCCGTTATCGGCTTCATTTCTAAACAGACTGGGCACAGAAGCTACAACTTTGAGGTATGAAAGCATGCATAAGAACATAAGAACATAAGAAAATGCCATACTGGGTCAGACCAAGGGTCCATCAAGCCCAGCATCCTGTTTCCAACAGTGGCCAATCCAGGCCATAAGAACCTGGCAAGTACCCAAAAACTAAGTCTATTCCATGTAACCATTGCTAATGGCAGTGGCTATTCTCTAAGTGAACCTAATAGCAGGTAATGGACTTCTCCTCCAAGAACTTATCCAATCCTTTTTTAAACACAGCTATACTACCTGCACGAACCACATTCTCTGGCAACAAATTCCAGAGTTTAATTGTGCGTTGAGTAAAAAAGAACTTTCTCCGATTAGTTTTAAATGTGCCCCATGCTAACTTCATGGAGTGTCCCCTAGTCCTTCTACTATCTGAAAGAGTAAATAACCGATTCACAACTACCCGTTCTAGACCTCTCATGATTTTAAACACCTCTATCATATCCCCCCTCAGTCGTCTCTTCTCCAAGCTGAAAAGTCCTAATCTCTTTAGTCTTTCCTCATAGGGGAGTTGTTCCATTCCCCTTATCATTTTGGTAGCCCTTCTCTGTACCTTCTCCATCGCAATTATATCTTTTTTGAGATGCGGCGACCAGAATTGTACACAGTATTCAAGGTGCGGTCTCACCATGGAGCGATACAGAGGCATTATGACATTTTCCGTTTTATTCATCATTCCTTTTCTAATAATTCCCAACATTCTGTTTGCTTTTTTGACTGCCGCAGCACACTGAACCGACGATTTCAATGTGTTATCCACTATGACACCTAGATCTCTTTCTTGGGTTGTAGCACCTAATATGGAACCCAACATCGTGTAATTATAGCATGGGTTATTTTTCCCTATATGCATCACCTTGCACTTTTCCACATTAAATTTCATCTGCCATTTGGATGCCCAATTTTCCAGTCTCACAAGGTCTTCCTGCAATTTATCACAATCTGCTTGTGATTTAACTACTCTGCACAATTTTGTGTCATCTGCAAATTTGATTATCTCACTCGTCGTATTTCTTTCCAGATCATTTATAAATATATTGAACAGTAAGGGTCCCAATACAGATCCCTGAGGCACTCCACTGTCCACTCCCTTCCACTGAGAAAATTGCCCATTTAATCCTACTCTCTGTTTCCTGTCTTTTAGCCAGTTTGCAATCCACGAAAGGACATCGCCACCTATCCCATGACTTTTTACTTTTCCTAGAAGCCTCTCATGAGGAACTTTGTCAAACGCCTTCTGAAAATCCAAGTATACTATATCTACCGGTTCACCTTTATCCACATGTTTATTAACTCCTTCAAAAAAGTGAAGCAGATTTGTGAGGCAAGACTTGCCCTGGGTAAAGCCATGCTGACTTTGTTCCATTAAACCATGTCTTTCTATATGTTCTGTGATTTTGATGTTTAGAACACTTTCCACTATTTTTCCTGGCACTGAAGTCAGGCTAACCGGTCTGTAGTTTCCCGGATCGCCCCTGGAGCCCTTTTTAAATATTGGGGTTACATTTGCTATCCTCCAGTCTTCAGGTACAATGGATGATTTTAATGATAAGTTACAAATTTTTACTAATAGGTCTGAAATTTCATTTTTTAGTTCCTTCAGAACTCTGGGGTGTATACCATCCGGTCCAGGTGATTTACTACTCTTCAGTTTGTCAATCAGGCCTACCACATCTTCTAGGTTCACCGTGATTTGATTCAGTCCATCTGAATCATTACCCATGAAAACCTTCTCCATTACGGGTACCTCCCCAACATCCTCTTCAGTAAACACCGAAGCAAAGAAATCATTTAATCTTTCCGCGATGGCCTTATCTTCTCTAAGTGCCCCTTTAACCCCTCGATCATCTAAAGGTCCAACTGACTCCCTCACAGGCTTTCTGCTTCGGATATATTTAAAAAAGTTTTTACTGTGAGTTTTTGCCTCTACAGCCAACTTCTTTTCAAATTCTCTCTTAGCCTGTCTTATCAATGTCTTACATTTAACTTGCCAATGTTTATGCTTTATCCTATTTTCTTCTGTTGGATCCTTCTTCCAATTTTTGAATGAAGATCTTTTGGCTAAAATAGCTTCTTTCACCTCCCCTTTTAACCATGCCGGTAATCGTTTTGCCTTCTTTCCACCTTTCTTAATGTGTGGAATACATCTGGACTGTGCTTCTAGAATGGTATTTTTTAACAATGACCACGCCTCTTGGACATTTTTTACTTTTGTAGCTGCTCCTTTCAGTTTTTTTCTAACAATTTTTCTCATTTTATCAAAGTTTCCCTTTTGAAAGTTTAGCACGAGAGCTTTGGATTTGCACACTGTTCCTTTTCCAGTCATTAAATCAAATCTGATCATATTATGATCACTATTGCCAAGCGGCCCCACCACCGTTACCTCTCTCACCAAGTCCTGTGCTCCACTGAGAATTAGATCTAAAATTGCTCCCTCTCTCGTCGGTTCCTGAACCATTTGCTCCATAAAGCTATCATTTATTCCATCCAGGAACGTTATCTCTCTAGCGTGACCCGATGATACAGTGTCCCTGTGCTTCTGGCTTGCTGACTCCACAGATCTCCATAGCCCAAGGGATCAAAAGCTATTGCTGTCACTGCAAGAGGCCCAGCCAAATGGAAGAAGCGGAATGAGGTTGCTCTGGTCTCATGAGCCACATTGAGCAGAGCACTGCTGGGACTGGAGTTGAGTCAGGAGAGAGATGCTGCTACAGCTGTGTTGTTAGAGAGGAGAAGGTGGAAGGGAACTAATGGTGGGAGGCAGAAGAAGGGCCTAGGAGAACAGAAGGCATTTGGGGGAAGGGAAGGCCAAAAAGTGGGAAGTGCAATAATGCAAGCCCCAAGAAACTAGTCAGTGTGTGAGGAGAGGGCTGTGCACAAAGAGTGGTCGTGACAGGCACTTGGGGAGGAAAGATTATGAAAGTATTCAAAACCCGCTTTAGTGTCCCCTGAAAGTAATTCTGTTCAGTTTCACCTAATCATGCCAATCTTTCCACAAAGATTTGCAGGTTTCCACGTATACATATGAATATACCTACATGCTTCATTTTTTTTTTTTTTTAACACAAGAGTAAACCCAGCCATAGGTACTCAATATTATTGAGACCCATTATGCGTTGGATTTTATGACAATTTTTTTAAAATTAACAATAAAAACAGAACCACCAAACCAGTCCAGTCATGAAAAATCTAACGAGTATAACAAAGGCATCATGTCTCTGACCATCATTATCTCCCCCTGGCCCACCTCACAACTTTACCAAAGATAACATATGGTTCAGACATTCAGGGAGTTAATATCAGTATGCCTGCAAGGTGGAAGCAACTCAAGAAACACTGTCCAAACTTAAAAAAAAAAAAAAAAACTTTCGGCAAGCAAGGCTAGCCCTAATGACTGACATTTTCTCCATCATCATAAGATATTGCATTTGAATTTGCCACATTGAAATCACAGGTGGGTCCTGATTGATCCATTGCATCAAAACATTTTTTGACCACAATACAAGCTTTCCGCACAAATAGTAAAAGATCAACATCTGTCAAATCGTAATCATATTTGTCCAAAAGGCAAAATTCTGTTTGCAGCACTCCAGCACAGAAATATGATCAAAACAAATACAGACTCCCAAAGGCACTTTATTAGTGGATAATTCCATACACAATATAAGACAGATCCCTTACAACTTTTATATTTCAAACATTGCTCCAATTGTGTTATGCACTGTATTTTAATTTACTCAAGATTTAAACCAAGCAAAAAACTTTTAAATTATACCACAATATATGTTTCCAAATGTTAGAGATCATGTAAAAAAATATTTGTACAAGACAGACAACCTGAACACCAGCTGTAAGGATTTTACACAACTCACATGCATAGGCTGCCCTCTAGTGGACCATTAACTACTGACTTCTAGTTCAACACTGAAAGTAACCAAATGATAAAGTAACGTGATGCACTGTAAGGCAATGCCATCTAAAGTCACATCTGTGGCTTATGAAAAATAAAGTAAATTTTCATTCAGCTTCTGCTCATTATACAGTTCTTACACTGGAATTTGTTTCAGACCACTATACAGTTTTGACAAATGTTATTTTAGATTTTATTTGCTACTGTTTGCCACTGTCAGACGACATGTCACACGTGGTTATGGTTAGCTTTATTTATAACCCGCCTATGCAAAAGCCCTAGGCGGCTAACATCAGAACACAGACAATTCTTAAAACTAAAGTGGGTACCACATTAATTAAATAAATGCAATCAAAATGTAAAATAGATCAAAAGTAATAAAAGACAAAAACACAAAATCAAAAGAAAAAAAATCTTATCCTACAACCTATAATGCTGCAGGAAATTCATCTAATCATAAAATGCAAAAGATACTGGTAGAAAATGAACTCAAACAAGAGAATCACATTAAGCTTGTTCAAATCAAGCAACAGAAAACGGAGCTCAGAGTATCACAGCTATTTCTAAGACAGAAAGCTGACAATCAGATTTTAAAAATCTGGTAAAAATAGTGGTTCACACTAACAGTATTTTCTTCTTCCGGGATGTACAAATGGGGGCATGAATGCGCCTGCAGGGGGCACTAGCTGCTGCAGGCCAATCATCTGATAAAAAGAAAAAATAAATGCTACACAGCAGCTCAATAGTGCTGCCAAAAAGGGACTGCAGCCAGAGAGGGCCGTGGCAGCACACTTCTCCTTCAAGTTTCTTCTCAGGGCAAAAAGGGAATCAGTAATGACAGGATGTCAAGTGGACTGTGCGATTGATAGCATGTTGCATGCGGCGACAGGGCTGGTGGCCCACCTAGGGTGGTAAATGCAGAGGAGCATGCAGCAGTAAGTTGGAGAGAAGGGCAGAGAAAAAATTGTGGGGGTGGGGAAATGATGAAGGGTGGGAGAAGAAAAAGACTGGTGAGGTGAGAAGGGGGAGAGAAACATGCCCAGCTAGCCCAGTCAGCCCAACTAGGCAAAATCAGCCAGCCCGGCTGGGGAACAAAAGAAACAGATTGTGAAGGAAGAAAGCAGGACTGGTAGAGAGAGACTAGTGAGAGTGGGAGGGGAGGAGGGAGAGGGTCACCTAATCAGGCCAGCTAGCCCAACTAGATAAGCTCAGCCAGCCATCTAAAGAGACACTTTGTCTGTAGTGTCTGTCTGGTGCTGTGTGATGTATCTATTCCACCAGCCACCTTTAACCATTTGCTCCTGCTCTTGGGACAGGGAGCTATGGCATTCATTGCTCCACCACAGTTCCAAATTCAATTCTTCGCCGTAAGGTGCCTGCCCAATTGCAACTATTTGTATAGGTTTAAATTTTTTCCTACTGCTGAGTTAGAGTTGGTGATTTATTAAGAGTGGGAAGTTACATCTGTCCCTTTTCTTCAGTGAAAATGGGGATTGGGATGGGAAATGTTTGATAACTGTGCTTAATGATGGCTATGTTACTGATATTTTGTATCAAAGAAATGAATATATACCTCTTGAGAGCCGCTCTGGCTCCTTGAGGAGGCAGATGGCATACAAATGTAAAAATGAAGTTAAGTAAATCTCTGTGTCTGTCTTTGCATGTCTGTCTGGACATGAGGTGTCTGCTTCCATGTTTATCTGATGTGGTATATCTAAATTTTGGGGGATAATTTTCAAAGCGCATGCAAATGGCTGTTCTAAATTTTACCTGGGCTCAGTATGTGTAATTGTGTTTTGTTTTGTTTTTTTTAAGTGCATTGAAGAGATTCATTCGGGGGGGGGGGGGGACGGGGGGGACCAGCGCACATACCCATATATATGCATATATATGGGCATATGAAAATCTACATGTAAATGTATCCTGCATCATGTGCACATTAAAAAAAAATGCACAAATATATACTGCACATCTGGATACATTCTGACCTATCTGGCTAAGTAGCGGCACTTATCTGGATAAAATCTGATTTATCTGTCTGAGTCAGATAAGTCTAAAAGGCGCGACTTATCCAGCCAAGTTAGATAGCGTTTGCTAAATCAAGAATGAAGTTTAGCCCTAGCAAGTCATACTTTCCAATGTCTCTCAATATGGCACAGAGATGCAGTGAGAAGTCAATTCTCCTCTCCAGTTGTTCACTAGTCTATGACAACAGGTCGATATTTGCTACCACAAATTTCTTTTTTTTTAAAAAATATTTGGAATGTAAGAGCCAACAGAAGCTATATGCTGATGCTATTTTGTGTTAAGGAATAAAAATGCAGTTTTAAGTTTGATTGTGCCAACTTTCATTGTGCTTTTCTTCAACAATAGAGAAGGACCAATCCAAGTTTTGCACATTGCCAGTCACTTTTCTTATCAAGTAACACAAGTGACTGCTACTACTCCTGTTGACCTCACTAATCAGAAACAGGAGCCTGTGTTCTATAGGCTGTAGTAAAACAGAACTATGGTACTTGGAGCCATATGTACTAAGCATTTTTTCCATGAAGAGAAAATGGAAAAAAAACCCTTAAGTACAACAGGTCCTTGGTGACTTTTACAACACTTTCTGATATACGGTTATAATTCAATATATATTTTATAGATTTGGCTCACGCCTTTTCATTGGTAGCTCAAGATGCGTTACATGCAGGTACAATAGGTATTTTGCTGTCCCCAGAGATAGGGCTGGTGGAAACACTAGGCGGCCACAGGTTTGGGGCAGCCACCTGGTTCTTCCACCAGCCCTGCTCAGACATGATCTTCAGGTGCAGAGCAAAATGCCGGACCATGGAGATGGCGCCTCCTACTTCCCATCTGCGTGGGCCAGAGGAGGAAGTCATATCCCATGGGCCCATGCCAGCAGGAAGGAGGCAGCCCAATCACTGTGCCCCGCAGGAAGAATTAGAATCAGCCCTGTAGGGCCAGAAGAAAGGTCCAGAACACAGGCAGTGGAGCAGTGTGTGCCGGACAGCACAGCTGAAGAAATAAAAAGCAGCGTCTGCAGGCACATGGTGCCACCACCTGAAGGAGCGAAAGCAATTTTGATAGGCCATGAGGGGTGAAGGAATAGAAGCAGTGTTGGCTGGGCCTGCATGGCAGAAGAGGAAAAGCAGTGTCTGCAGCTGTGCAAGGCCTGAAGTTGCAGGAACAGCGTTAGCTGGGTCCCAGCTGCTGAAGAGATGACAAGCAGCTTCAACAGGCACTTGGGGTGAAGGAGGAGGAACAGTGTCTGCCCCACAAACGGAGAGGTGAGAGGGAAGTGTCATCAGGACCAGCAGGGCCTAAGAAGGAGGCTGCTGCTGCCAAGACAAAGAGTACGTGAATGTGAGAGAGAATGCGAGAAAGAGCATGTGAATGTGAGAGAATGAGAGAGCATGCGAGTGTGAGAATGAGAGAAAGAGTGTGTGTGCGTGTGGGTGTGTGAGAGAGAACGAGCGCGTGAGAGAAAGTGTGTCAGCATATGGGAGAGACAGCAAGCATGTATGCGTGAGAGAGAGCGTGCGCACATGTAGGTAAGAGATAGTGGAGAAAATATGTGCACCGCTCCCCTTCCAAACCCACAACAATCTCAGAAAGACTTGAAATCAAACCTTTCCAGGTATAGAGAGTGGGAGATTTCTTTTTAATCCTTATTAGTTTTCATTATTTGATGTGTTTGCTGTTTTGAAATATTTTATTGCTGTTTGGGTAATTTTTAGAAGACCAGCCCTCGTCTTGTACAGAGTCCTCCCTTGCAGTCCCGGCCTCTCTCCGGGTGGGTTTGCCAGAGCCCAGAAACCCTGACAATGAAGAAAAACTAATGCTAGAGATGAAAGAAAAACAACGAACATAAAAAAATTTCCTAGCCTGACTGAGCTTCAGAGAGGGAGAAAGGAGAGGACGTGAGATGGGGAAATCACAAGAAGGTTGGCTCTGATTTTAATTATACTTTATTCATTGTGCTACTCAGAAAAACTCTTACACAATCAAATTGCTTGACAAAGATTTTTCAGAACACATTACTCTACTGGATGTCATATCAGCAATGGTTAAACATAAAGATACAGAAGATGGTAGCACCCAGTCCACACACGTTAAATATAAAATCCATCCGAAGATGAGCTCCAATGGAGATGAAAAAGAAAAACTTTTTTAAATCTTTTCTTTTCAGGAAAAGGAAACTTTTTTTTTTTTTAATTTCCTTAGGTCAATATTTCTTTTGGTTTTGTTCTTAAGGAGATAGTTTTCCTTCAGGTGTCCATGAAGATATGTAATGAAGCAACTTACGTGTTATGGTGAAATAAATAATATGGTTAGAAAGGGATTTGAGGCTCCATTTGTATAAAATTCCTATTAATAAAAGAATATATTTAAGACATCTGTTAAAAGTCCACAACATTAATTGACTAGAAAAGCTCTGAACACAGCTCAATTTTTCCCATGAAGTTCATATTATGGAATTTTGACAGATGTTCTGTTTAGTCATAGTTAATAGTGTGAATTACACACAAATTAAAATCAGGCTCAAAATGCTTTCCTGAATCCTCAGCAGAAAAAATTGCACCACCCATTAAGTTGTCTTCAAAATGGTATGTCCAATGAATTATTGTCACATTGCAGAATCACGACTATTAAAGAATTAACTATCTTCATATTAAAAAAAAAATTTGCTGAAGACTTTCTACAATTGCTTCCCAAAAGGAAAATCCCAATTGAGATCATAAGGTAGGAAAAAATACAGTTTTTCAAAATATGCAGATGGACATGAGTACCAGGCTCCAGAAGGAATCATGGTCTGTGATTCCTGGCCAAAGGCAAGACTGGCTTTTGGTGTGAGCGACCTGTGTGGCTGCACAGGGCGCCATACGCAAAGTGGTGCCTGCCCTGCCTGTGCCTTTAAGCTCTGCAGTGTCATGGTTCCATGGGCTGTAACACATGGCCTCCAGCAGCTCTTCTGTCACATTCTTAGTGGAATGCAGGATTTGGTGAGAGAGGTAACGGTGGAGGGGCCATTTGGCAACAGTGATCATAATATGATCAAATTTGAATTAATGATTGGAAGGGGGACAATATGTAAATCTACAACTCTAACACTAAATTTTCAAAAGGGAAACTGATAAAATGAGGAAAACAGTTAGAAAAAACTGAAAAGGTGCAACTGAAAGGTTAAAAGTATACAACAGGCATGAACATTGTTTAAAAATACAATCTTAGAAGCACAGTCCATATCTTTTCCACGCATTAAGAAAGGTGGAAGGAAGGCAAAATGATTACCAGCATGGTTAAAAGGTGAGGTGAAAGAGGCTATTTTAGCCAAAATAAAATCCTTCAAAATTGGAAGAAGGATCCATCAGAAGAAAATATGATAAAGCATAAGCATTGGCAAGTTAAATGTAAGACATTGAGAAGACAGGCTAAGAGAATTTGAAAAGAAGGTGGTCGTAGACACAAAATAATAAAAACTTTAAAAAATATATCCAAAGCAAGAAACTCGTGAGGGAATCGGTTGGACCATTAGATGACAGAGGGGTTAAAGGGGTTCTTAGGGAAGATAAGGCCATTACAGAAAGACTAAATGAATTCTTTGCTCTTGTGTTTACTAATGTTGGCGAGATACCGATTCCGGAGATGGTTAAAGGATGAGGAGTCAGATGTGAAATCACTGTGAAAATGGAAGTACAGTAGGCCAGATTGACAAACTAAAGAGTAGCAAATCACCTGGACTGGATGGTATGCACCCCAGGGCTCTGAAGGAACTCAAAAATAAAATTTCAGATCTTTTAGTTAAAATTTTAACCTATCATTAACCATTAGGCATTGTACCTGAAGACTGGAGGATGGCCAATATAACCCCAATATTTAAAAAGGGCTCCGGGGCGATCCGGGAAACTATAGACTAGTGAGCCTGACTTTAGTGCGGGGAAAAACAGTGGAAACTATTCTAAAGATCAAAATCACAGCGCATATAGAAAGACATGGTTTAATGGAACAAAGTCAGCATGGATTTACCCAAGGCAAGTCTTGCCTCACAAATCTGCTTCATTTTTTTTGAAGGGATTAACAAACATGTGGATAAAGGTGAACCGATAGATGTAGAATATTTGGATTTTCAGAAGGCGTTTGACAAAATTCCTCATGAGAGGCTTCTAGGAAAAGTAAAAAGTCATGGGATAGGTGGCGATGTCCTTTCATGGATTACAAACTGGCTAAAAGACAGGAAACAGAGAGTAGGATTAAATGGACAATTTTCTCAGTGGAAAGGAGTGGGCAGTGGAGTGCCTCAGGCATCTGTAGTGGGACCCGTACTTTTCAATATATTTATAAATGATCTGGAGAGAAATATAACAAGTGAGGTAATCAAATTTGCAGATGATACAAAATTCTTCAGAGTAGTTAAATCACAAGCAGATTGTGATAAATTGCAGGAAGACCTTGTGAGACTAGAAAATTGGGCATCCAAATGGCAGATGAAATTTAATGTGGATAAGTGCAAGGTGATGCATATAGGGAAAAATAACCCATGCTATAGTTACACAATGTTAGGTTCCATATTAGGTGCTATCACCCAAGAAAGAGATCTAGGCATCATAGTGGATAACACATTGAAATCATTGGTTCAGTGTGCTGCAGCAGTCAAAAAAGCAAACAATGTTGGGAATTATTAGAAAGGGAATGGTGAATAAAACGGAAAATGTCATAATGCCTCTGTATCGCTCCACGGTGAGACTGCACCTTGAATACTGTGTACAATTCTGGTCGCCGCATCTCAAAAAAGATATAATTGCGATGGAGAAGGTACAGAGAAGGGCGACCAAAATGATAAGGGGAATGGAACAGCTCCCCTATGAGGAAAGACTAAAGAGGTTAGGACTTTTCAGCTTGGAGAAGAGACGGCTGAGGGGGGATATGATAGAGATGTTTAAAATCATGAGAGGTCTAGAACGGGTAGATGTGAATCGGTTATTTACTCTTTCGGATAGTAGAAAGACTAGGGGGCACTCCATGAAGTTAGCATGGGGCACATTTAAAACTAATCGGAGAAAGTTCTTTTTCACTCAACACACAAACTCTGGAATTTGTTGCCAGAGGATGTGGTTAGTGCAGTTAGTATAGCTGTGTTTAAAAAAGGATTGGATAAGTTCTTGGAGGAGAAGTCCATTACCTGCTATTAATTAAGTTGACTTAGAAAATAGCCATTGCTATTACTAGCAACAGTAATATGGAATAGACGTAGTTTTTGGGTACTTGCCAGGTTCTTATGGCCTGGATTGGCCACTGTTGGAAACAGGATGCTGGGCTTGATGGACCCTTGTTCTGACCCAGTATGGCATGTTCTTATGTTAACTAAAAAGTCATGGGATAGATGGTGATGTCCTTTCATGGATTACAAACTGATTAAAAGACAGGAAACAGTCAGGCACCTCCAGGATTTTCGAAGGATTCCAATCAGTTAGTTCAGTATATATCAACTGCTAGTCGTTGTGAGATAGCACGCTTATGGAAAGCTACTAGAACTCCCAAGATAGAGGACATTCAACATAGAGTGAAGAAGATCTTTTTATTATCCAAAATTACAGCATTTAAACATAAGAAAGTTTCTCGCTTTACCTCAATTTGGCACCCTTACCAAAAATGGCTCACTAGTGTATCAATGGGTACTTTGACTTAAATATTGTATTTGAAGCGGAAATCTTTAGACTTCTATACTCATCTCGGGAGCACCCCTACCGGCTCATATATCCTCTATTGTGTGATACCATTCATACTATTCTTTTCAAACCTTACTTTGTAACTGTGAAGCATGGGGGGGTGGGGGGAGGGGTGGACTACACACATTAAAAGTGAACAACTTGGTGTTGCAATTATGTGATGTACAACCTACAGCTGTTAACGGTTTTGTTTTCATATCAGTGACGTTTATTACGTGTCTTTCTCCTTCTGACTGTATGGTCTGGTTTGTAGGTTTCATTCTGTTGTTGTTTCAATAAAAATCTTTAATAACAAAAGACAGGAAACAGAGAGTAGGATTAAATGGTCAATATTCTCAGTGGTAAAGGGTAAACAGTGGAGTGCCTTGGACCGGTGCTTTTCAATATATTTATAAATGATCTGGAAAGGAATACGATGAATGAGGTAATCAAATTTGCAGATAAAAGAGGCCATCAGTAGGAAGATAGATCCCAGGTTGAAGGAAGGATGTTCTGTCACGCAGTGTGTGTGTCATGCTGCCATCTCCTGACCTGCGGCAGTATCAGTCACTCAGGCCTGTTAGAAAGACACTTGCAATCTCAGATCCTATAAATCACAGGATTGAAGTGTGGTCACTTTCCTCTCACCCCATTAGGTGCTTCCTCCCCTCCCAGCTGCACTCTCTAACTCAAGAGTATGCTTTTTCCTATTGGTTTGCTCTTAACACAGGACACCGTGGGAACCTGTCCCCTCTTTCAGCCGGAAAGAAGAATCATCTTAGACAAAGATGTAAGCCATTGATCTACACACCTCATCCCTTAGCTCTGAATACTGATAGAAGCATTATCCTTTTTTACACCAATATTTGAACTAGAAGTTATAACAAAGGATTATCTGTGCAGTATTTGTTTTTATTTCATCTCAACATTTACTGTAAGTTTTCTATGTTTTCTTGAATTGCTCTGTAAATAAATGTTTTGAACATTAAGAAGCTGATCTTCCTGCATAATTGAAGTCTAATATGGAGTTTAGCTACTTGTCAAGCAACACGCCGCATTTAGATGAAATACACGGGTAATCGGGGGGGAGAATCATAAAGGAGTGAGCAAGCAAAGGAAAGCTTGGGAGGGAGTACATGGAGACTAGTGAATAAAAGATTTACTCAGGGGGTCATTTATCAAAGTGCTATATGGCGTTTTTGCATGCAAAAAACACCCTTAATGCATGCGAAAGCACCATAATGTTTGGGGCGATCCCATGTGATAGGGCTTTATCATGGTTGCGATGTTTTTCGCACATACTGTTTAAGCTCCTGGAGAGCCAGCCAAGCTATCAGGGCCCCAGGGGAGAGGAAGAGGGAGAGAGAGAAAGACTAGCCATAATGCACTCACACTTGATAGGTATTTATATCTCTATGGGAGGCCCACCTAGTCACTCGAGGTGAGGTTTAGGTATTAGTGTAGGGGTTATGGGCCACTTTGACATTCAAAGTGAGACGTACGAACAGAACAGTGCTCTCTTGTGAAGATTTGATGACCTTCGGAGTGAGGAAACTCACCCAAAGTTGAGATTTGTGCAATGTTCTCTCTCAACCTAGCTTGATGTTACCCAGGTAGAAGTCCATCAAGCTAGGTTGCGAAAACATTGCACAAATCTCATCTTTGGGTGAGAGCACTGTTCTGTTCATACATCTCACTTTGAATGTCAAAGTGGCCCCTATCCCCTACACTAATACCTAAACCTCACCTCGAGTTACTAGTTGGACCTCCCATAGAGATATAAATACCCTTCTAGTGTGAGGGCATTATGGCTCTCTCTCTACCTCTCTCTCCCCAGGAGGGCCCTGATAGCTTGGCTGGCTCTCCAGGAGCTTAAACATGGTTCCCCCCCAGTGGTTGTATGTAGGAAATACAACAATTCTGGCACTTATCGCAAAGCGCTTCACATAGGTAGTAGTGCAAATTGCGATAAACTGCCTATTACGATAAAACACACCCCTTTTTCTATCGCATGCGATATTTAGTGCATTTTGATAAATCCAGGCCTCAGTATGTTAAAAACTTAACTTTTTAATGAGGCATAAGCAAACCTCTTATTTATTTATAGATTGGAGGATTCTGAGGAGATTCAATGGCATGCACGACGCCAGGATGGGGTAAATATTGATTGATAATGATTGGTTTTAACCTAATTTTAATGTAAGTATTCTAAAATTTCTACAGTTTGGTGTTGAAGACTAATTGTGTACTTTTGTGCCCCGCTGAGATTTGCGGATCAGCGGGTTATAAATCAATAAATGCAGGCAGCATGGGAGAGGGCAATAAATAAATGGGGAAAAAGGATGGTAAGAACGACGTAAGAACATGCCATGCTGGGTCAGACCAAGGGTCCATCAAGCCCAGCATCCTGTTTCCAACAGTGGCCAATCCAGGCCATAAGAACCTGGCAAGGACCCAAAAACTAAGTCTTTTCCATGTTACTGTTGCTAGTAATAGCAGTGGCTATTTTCTAAGTCAACTTAATTAATTAATAGCAGGTAATGGACCTCTCCTCCAAGAACTTATCCAATCAAACAAAGGGGCTGGAGGGGTGGGAAAATGTGAAGGGAGAATTGGGAGGACATGAGAGTGCGAGCACTTAAAAGGGAGAAAATGACAAAAGAACAGACCTTACATGGAGGAAGCATTTAATCTTTTCATTCAAACTATAAGATCAGGAACAGTCAGGACCACATTATGTTAACCTTATATTTCACTTATATTAAACTTAAGTGAAGTAACTTGATTTTTTTTTTTTTTTTTAAACATTTTATTTAATTTGGGGGTTTTTTAGCCAGCCTGTCCAAATAATGCCTAAGGTGGTTTGCAGCATTTTTAGAATTCAGGTACAAAAAGCTTATATTCTATCAGGTGAATTTTCAAAGGAGTTACACATGTAAATGTAACATACTATCATAGCAACTTTCAAAAGCCACTTACCAGCAATAAATGCACTTAACTTGAATAAAACCTATGGGCTAGATTTTAAAAGCCCTGTGCGCGTAAATCCTGCCGGATTTACGCGAACAGGGCACTCGCGCTGGCGGCCTATTTTGCATAGGCCGCCAGCGCGAGCAAAGCCCCGGGACGCGCATAAGTCCCGGGGCTTCATAAAAGGGGCGGCAGGGGGCGGTCTGGGACGGGTCCGGGGGTGTGGCGATGGTTCGGGGGCTGGCCAGGAGGGTGGTCCCAAGTCCCCCGGCACTGCGGCCTGTGCCGGGGGATGCTGAGGCGGCGCGCGCAAGTTACGCCTGCTTCAAGCAGGCGTAACTTGCACAACAAAGGTGGGGGGACGCGGAAGGAAAGTTCCCTCCGGGGCCGCTCCAATTTCGGAGCGGCCTCGGAGGAAACGGAGGCAGGCTGTGCGGCTCGGCGCGCGCAGGCTGCCGATTTTGCGCCGGTTGTGCATACTTATTTAAGATCTACCTCTATTGTTTTAATGGCATATATGGTAGCAATTTTCAAAAATCCACTAACACAGATAAAATGCATTTATACATGTAAAACCCAGTTTTAAGCATGTAAATGCTTTTGAAAATCAGGCCCTAAATGAGTACCTGAGGCAATAGAAGATAAAGTTGCTTGCCCAAGGCTTGCCCATTGGGGAAGTGAGATTTGAAGCTTGGTTTCATTGGTTCTCAGTCCATTGCTCTAACCACTAACCCACTCTGTTTAAAATGGTTTATATTTAACATGAATGCCTTATGAAGGTGTATACAAAAGAAAATCCCAGAATACCAGATCCAGAGATCTGGCCCAGAACACCTTAACTCCCAGAGAACAGGGAATCCTGGTTGCTTTTGTTTTTCCTTTTACATGACATGGCCGGAAGGTTTCTTCAGGAAGTAACACTACGGCTTGGCAGGGGGGTTTTGTTTTATTTAAAGTTCTCTATATATATACCCATTTCCATGGAGTGAGTGAGATGGACCGTCTGAGTGGAAGCACAGGGCCAGATAAGTTTGCTTTTATATTCCCCCTGACGAAGGATAATGCTGAAACATCAGTTGATGGGGTTATTGTGGGTTCACACTGTTTCATATATCTGCTTGCTAACATTATTTGGACTTACTGTGATGATTGTCTTTTAAACTGCATTAAAAACAAAAAAGCTTGTCGTTATCACATTGACTGTGTGTGGGATGAATGACCGAGAAGACTGGGTAGTCTACCTCCACCTTTTCAGTGATATAAGCTTTGAGGAATGCATGACAAATTTTCTCGGCTTGCTGACATCCCGCTTTAATTAATTATTGGTGATTTTCTGAATTATTGGTGATTCCTTTGCTATGATTTCTCTCTCTATATTGTCAGTTTAATTTTTTGGACTCTTCATTATTGACTCTCTACATTTTTTATTTATTTTATTTTAAAATATTACTCACCCTTCCTACATTCAGGGTGGGGTTCAAGAAAACATAATAAAATTACATAAGAATCCATCAACAATGACAAAAATCAAACACAATTTTGTCAATATAGATGACTTTATAGTGCTCAAATGGAAAATGCCTTCTGAAATAAATAGGTTTTAAAAGCTTTCTGAAGAAACCTTAGTTCTGCTATTGTTCTTATCTCTTTTGGGAGGAAGTTCCATTAAAAAAAGACCGGCAATGGAGAAAGCACATTCCCTAGTCTCTTCAAGATGAACTTGACCAAGGAGAAGAAGTATCTAGAAGGCACTGACTGGAGGAGCATAAAGTTCTGGACGGAGTATAAATTTTCAGTGTTGCTGCAATCCACGGTGAAGGAAAATTATGAATGAGGGTATGAATAGTAACTGCGAAGATGGGGAGAACCCAGAGATCTTCCAGATCAACTTTGAAAGGACTGCCCACTTGACAGATTGGCCAGAAACCAACTGGAACACATACCTGGCAAATGCCAAGCGGCCTTTCAAGAGGCTAATCCAGATGGAAGGGCCACCTATGCAGAAGTGAAAACCACTAACTGTTATGAACTGGCCTGTAGCAGGAGCCACAGGCAGACTCTCCACCCTTTTCTCCGCTTCTCCTGCGGCCAGAGGCCGTCCATGCTCTTTTCATGTGGCATGGAGACGCCGTCAGCGCTGCCGACCCATGGCCCCACTGCCATGCTATTTCACTCCAAGCAGCCGGGAGGCCACCGGCACTTTTATCACGCGGCTGGAGCCGCACTATCGCATCTCAAGCTGCCTGGAGGCCGCTGAAGTATTGCCACATGGCCGGAGCTGCGCTTTGGCACCTCAAGCAGCCAGGAGGCCGCCAATGCAACTCACTCACAGCAGGAGCCGCGCTACTTCCTCCTGAGCTGCCCGGAGGCCACATCCCGCTCCTCACGCGGCTAGAGCCACATCGCTACTCTCTATGTGGCCTGGAGGCCACCGACCTTACCTGAGCCCTCTGTGGGGAGAAGGCCTTCACCCCAGCCTTGCCTGATGCCAGAGGCCAACCTTAGTCCACCTTCAGCGGCCTGGAAGCTGCCCTTCCACCTCGGGGCCTGCCTCCTGCTCCAGCTCTACTTCGGCGTCTTCCTGTGCTGCAGGGCCGCTGTACGTGGTCCTGCACTTCCTGCCTGCCCCCTAGAGAGCGAGGCTGCATCTTCCTTCCAGTCTTAAAGAGACAGCGTGGGAGGGTGCACCTTTGACATCATCAAGGGAGGTTCCTCTTCTGCAGTATAAAAAGGTCCAGTCTTCACTTCAACCTTGCCTTCTCAAGGAGCCAGTCCTCCTTAGGACTTCTCTGCAATCCAGCTTCTCAAGGCACTCTGTTCCATGTTCTTCGTTGGAATTCCATGTCCCGTCTTTATCTTCGTATGGTCTCTTGTCCGACCCTGCGTCTTCGTCTAGTCAGTTCCAGTTGTCCTGATGTTTCCATTCCTCATCTCGTGAGATCTGCTGATGTTCTGTTCTTCAGATCTCCACTTCAGATGTTCTCTGGGCAGCGTAAGCCTCCAAGAAGAATCCGACTTTTATCTCTCCTAGCATCAGCGTCCATACTCTGAGTCCCTGGACCCTGAGGGCTTCCTATGCTGGAACCCCGGTTTTAATCTTCTCTTCCCAATCCTGTCCGGATCTTCGGAGCCTCTTGCACCTGCCTCCGTCTTGATATGAACTCTGCCTTTCCTGTCCCTGGCAGTTGTGTCTTGCCTTAATTGGCCGGACCAGTGCATCTCGGTTCAGGACTTGTTGAAGCCTTCATGTCCTTTTCAAATAACTGTCTTGGGAGACCTCTAGCATGGTCCGCAACCTGCCTTACTTGGTAGTGTAGGGCACGTGTTGCGTGGTCCATGACCTGCCTTGCTTGGTAGTGTAGGGCGCATGATGTGGCAGTACCACTTCAGAAATCCTGTGACTCCGTCTCAGTCCTCTGTATAACCTAGGCTCGTCTTAGCCTGCAACTCTGCATCTCTTCGTTGGATTACCCTGAGTCTCGTCTCAGTCTTTCAAGTCTTCATCCTTGTCTCACTCCATGTATCCTGAGTGTTATTCCACTCCACGTATCCAGAGTCACGTCTCACTTCAAGACTTCATTTGATGTCCTCATCCTTCGACCACTGTCCGCCCTGTCGCAGTTGCTGCTCCGTGGGGCAGGTCAGAAAGGGCTTGTTGTAGTTTGAGGACCACTCAAGAGACCAACATTGTGTTGTTTGGGTCTTTCTCTACTGTGTACAGGTTCGGCTGTGGTCAGGGCCATCGATCCTACATCTTCAGCCCATGCTGGGGCACCTCTCACCTGCCTCGGTGCTTGCCAGAGCTCCTCTGCAGCTGTGTCGGGGCACAAGAAAACCCAGAGATGGGATTGCTACCCACGTTCCCACAACACTATCCTGGAAAGGCAGAGAGTACTTCAGAAACCTACAGTCCATGTGAAATTGGGTTTGTTGGCACCCAGTATTCACTTTTGAAAAAGCATTAGAAGTGACAGATACCTTCCACCAGGCCCAATTAATGCCTGACCTGGTCTGCAGCCTTGAAAGGCAGCCTGCACAAACTCCATAGCGCAATAATGAGAGGAGGATCCCCGCAACAGACCTCAGACGTAGATAGCTCAGGGTCAGGACCCAGTCCGCAAGCCACAACCTTTCCTATCTGCTTCAACTGTGGAAGGAAAGGTCACTTGGCCAGAGACAATCAGTATAATCGAAGTGAAGCAATAAACATCAACATGATGATATAGCCAGCAATAGAGGCTAAAATCTACATTAACACAGCAAAGTCTCCAAAGCAAGATCGATCCTCATGTCAAAAGAAAAAGAGGGTTTCAGAGAGACCGTTATAGTTTATTAAAATCTATGAATTGTCATATGCACAAAGGCTCTTGGCGATTTATAATAAAACAATCATTTAGACATGCCCATGAAATACAATAAAATAAAAGATAATGATAAAATATATTCATAAAACAACTACTCTGCATGCCAGCTGAGGTATAGCCGCCAAAATCATAGTGATCATGCAAGCTAGAAAACAGAAAAGATAAAATAATTATCAGTAATAAAGGGATAGATACTTTCTCCTTCTGTGCCCTTTATGCAGGGAATGGACATGAGGAAGAACATTGCCCATATGGAATGAAGAAAAGGAATAGCCCTTGGGAAGAACAGGTAAAATTAACAAGGAACCACCTCTGGGGCATGCTTATATTGTAAGACAAAGGACCACATGGACAAAGACTGCCTATAGCTTGAAGACCCAGAGTAGAAGCGCAAGCTAGCGGAACAACACAAGAAGGTGTAGGTTGCGGATGGTGACCCCCTGAATGAGAATGAAAAGTAGAAATGTGAATTGGCAAACACTCTCACAAATCTTCAAAGTAGTAACTTGGTAGATAACCCACATCAGAAACTAAAGGAATTTGTGGAGATGAATGAAGTTCCCACCCGAGCCCTGGTAGACTCAGGATGTAACAGAACCTGATCAAGATAGAAAATATCATTGAGAAAAAGGAGATACTAATCTGTGTACATGGCGACAGAAAGCAGTACCCCACCAGTCAGGTTCTACTGACAACACCAACAAGACAAACTGTTATGGAAGCGGGAGTATTTCCCAAGCTCCCTTATCGAGTGGTTTTTGGGCATGATCGTTCGCAGTTTAAAATCTTGTGGGGTCAGCTTATGGGCAGTCGAGCCAAAGGGGAACAGCAGGCACTCAATTAACTCTGGAGCGGTTTTTCAAATGACTTGGGGAGGGGAAGCCTTAACCATGTTAAGGGCAGGGATTGAAGAGAGAAATGTGGGGTTTCTTGGGAGTAAACCCTTAGTAAGGACAAGTGTTCAACCTAAGAAGTTTGAGCTGAAGGGAAGGATATGTGGACTACACACAAGAAAACACCAGAATATTTTAAAAGACCGGATCTAGAGATCTGGTCTGGTCCACTTTAAGCCTCAGACAACAGGGAATTATGGTCTGGGTGAAGCCTGCTGGGACGTTGTATATCTAGTTGGGCCCAGGAAGGAATAGGAGGCCCCAGGGAATGAAGGAACATAGAGAAGGCCCAGATCGAAAGACTAAGTGTTCTAATACTTCTTTGTTTATAAATTGCAAAGCTGTGAGGAGCTGTTTCTTTTCTGTTGTATATAAATAAAAAAGTGCATGAAAATCCAGCCAGAGATTAGCATCAGTCTCTTCTCTGGCCACACAGTGCCATAGATATCTGATCACTGCAAAGAAAAGCCTCCATACCTGGTTCTCCTCAAACACTCTTATTTGTCTTGTCTGTCTGCCTTGACTAGATTGTAAGAGCCACAAAGCAGGGATTGTCTCTAATGTAACTGTATCTGAATACCACTACGAACACTTAGTAGTGCTATACAAATGATTGAAAGTAGTAAAAGTACCACAAAATGCAAAGGATATTACACAGTTTAAGAAAAAAAAACACACCAACAAACATTCTAAACAAAAAAATCACTTTTGATTTATTTCATTTTGCAAAGAAACCTTATTTCATTCATCAATAATTTGTTCTCATTCTATAGGACAGATAGCCCAGAAAAGCAATATTTCATGAGAAATCAGTTTTGAAGGTTCTTTTATGAATGTACATAATGGAAAAGACCCCAATTAAATTTTCAACAAAGTAATGCCATTTTGAGTAAACAAAGATATCTCAGCAAGGTCACATATTGGGCTAAGACAGCAGCCTAGAAATTAATTACCATCTTGACATATGTCAAAATGAATTTTAAAGAGAATAGCATCCCGTTGTAACTGTGCATTTTATCTATTTGTTGGTATGCAAAATCAGTTTTCTGTGGCACCTAAAATGTATTCATTTATTCAGAACCCCTCAGAGAAATAAAAAAGGTTTGTTGCCCTTTTTTCTTTCTTCCAGATGAAATCTGAATGACTAACATGTGTTTAGTGAGCCAGAAAATAAGTCCAGGGTAAAGCTATGCTGGAGGTTGTGTTTCAAAAACACAGGTGTCATTGCCATCCAAAATATATAACACATTTGGAATCATTCAGAAACTTAAGCAACAAACTTTTCCTGGTACCCTACATCAAATTCTTCATCATCATCAAAAATACTAAGCCTGTATGTAATTTAAGATCATCTTAGCAAAATTTATGGGATGTATCCTCAGTCCATCTGGTTAGATTGGCCAAGTCTCATGAGAAGATGTTTTCAGTCACTGGTTCACAATTTTGGAACTCCATGACCAACTCATTAAGGGCAACTATATTTGCTCTGATCTTCAGAAAACATTTGGAGGCTATATTGTTCAATCAGGCTTTTGGAATAGCTGTCAATTAAGTGTTGGAAACTTATTTCACATCAAAGCTTTGAATTTCTAGGCTTCCTGCATCACTGGTGTCCAATTATGTGCCGCTAGCAATCAGGTAGTGGATTTTTATGTTTTTACTGTATTTTGTATCTCTTGTTTTGTTATTTTTGGTTGTTTATTATGTGCTTGCATTTACCCACCTAGGACTTTGGATAGAGCAGGATACAATTTTTTTTTTTAAATAAATGCAGATGTGACATACTTCTCATGACCCATCATGTCTTCTGGTGCTGAGCAAAGTTAACCCATCTGTGTATAGTTTTAGAATAAAGAAAATAAATCTATCAGAAGAGAATACTGCTGGAAATATTTAGGAAAGTACTGCTTAACAAAAAAATCTGAACCAGACAAAATGAACTAGTAATAAGGTAGTCAATTATAGGTTAGTTTTCAAAATGATTTACACACATTAATTGGATGGCTGAAAATTGTCTCTCCCTCCATGTGGCTAACAGACCATGCGTTATGGAGCAGTGAATTGCACCTGCTTTTTCTGAAAGTCAAATTTAGCTGGAAAAGTATGCACAAAGATGAAAAAAAGGCAATCTATGCTGGTAACTTCTTACGTGCATATGTAAATGCACATGTACGCGCACATGCCGGTTTGCACCAAAGGACACGACCATTTTATAACATACGTGCGTATGTGTGTGCATGGTACAAAATAGGCTGTACAGGTGTATATATGCACAATTTAATAAGGATGTGCATGCTACCACTTAAGTGAAGAGATTTTAGTAGACGCATGCCAACACAATTACCAGTTTCCCCCCAGTTAGTTCCCAGTTCGCCCAGATAAAGGATAGGACTTCCTAACCCCCCCTAGTTAATTAGCCTCCCTTTTACCCTTCATGGCTTGTCTTCTAGAAACTTCGCCATACTTTTTTTTTTTTTTTTTTAAACACCGTTGTACTGCTAGCCTTAATCACATTTTTTTGGCAATAAGTGCATGACTTAATTGTTCACTGAGTGCAAAAATGTTCTCTTAAATTTGTTTTAAATCTGCTATCTTTTAATTTCAGGACATGTCCCCTGCTTCTAGTACTATTTCATTGTATAATCAATCGCTCTCTATCAACTTGTTCCATTCTACATAATTTTAAAACTCTTATCATATCCCCTCTAAGTCATCTCTTTTCCAAGCTGAAGAACCTTAACATGTTTAGCATTTCTTCTTAAGAGAGCCGATCCAACCTCATAATCATTTTTGTTGCTTCAGTTTACTTTCTCTAGCGCTTTTTTCTAAGGTGTTATGAAAAGAACTGCACACAATACTCAAGGTATGGTTGCAACATGGATTGCTACAGAGGCATTATTATATTCCCACTTTTGTTTTTTATTCCTTCAAATGTAAGCACATCTGCTGTTGGTGGCAGAGTTGTCAGAATGTCAACTTTTCATAACATTGGCCATTTGCCCTGAATGTTTTGGGTGCATGTCCTCAGTTTATTACATGGAAATCTGGGGGATTTTAGAAGATAATAATTAGTATTATACAAGAGTGAGTATATACAAGTTTGTACAAGGTCTTTACAGAAAATGTTTTTTGGGAAATATAAGGAAACAGCTGACTGTTCAAGTTAGGAGTTCTCAACACTGTAAATTTAACAACTTTTATAGACTACATAAAAAAGTAATATGAATAATTGATATTATATTTTTATAAGGTAACAATTTAAACCAATCCACAAAAATAAAAGAGACTATATAAAGAATTGCTACAGTAAAAGAATAATGATTTTTTGCAGACTAAGTCTTGCCTTAATACCAACAGTATTTATTTATTTACAATAATTTCTATTCTGCATCCTTACCAAAACATTTTGTTCTAAGCGGATTACAACAGTGTCAAATACAGAAAATACAGAAAAAGCAATTAAGCATTAAAAGATTAGAAACAAAAGTCATCTCAATTAAAAACAAGTCTAAACAAATATGTCTTCAATGCTTTCCTAAAACCCTTGTAATCTATGATTTCATGCAACTCCAATGGAAGGGCATGCCAAAGCAAAGGAGCAGCAAAAGTAAAGGCAGAGTGTGTGGTCTCTTGCAACAGAGTTGCTTTGGCTAAAGAAGTTACCAAAAATAGCTGGTTCTCCGAATGTAATGCACGTGTTGGACAGTATGGGGCAGATTTTCAAAAGGCCCGGCAGTGCAAGTAAAGCCCCGGGACGCATGTAAGTTCCGGGGCTTGAAAAAAGGGGCAGGGGCGTGGGCAGGGCGGGGCCGGAGCCTCTAGGCACAGCGGCCATTTGCTGCTGTGCCCAGGATTGCGGGCCGGCCATTGGCCGACGCACGCAACTTGCACCTGCCCAAGGCAGGCGTAACTAGGTAAGATACATTTTTTAGGGGGGTTTAGCTTAGGGCTGGGGGGTGGGAGAGTTAGGGGAAGGTGGGGTGGGCTGGGGGATAGGAAACGGAGGAAGGCAGTGCGGCTTGGCGCACGCAAGGTGCACAATTGTGCATCCCCTTGCACGCGCCGACCCCTGATTTATAACATGCCCACGGCTGCATGCGCATGTTATAAAATCGGGCGTACATTTGTGCGCGCCTGGTCGGGTGCACAAATGTACACCCACGTGTATGTTTTAAAATCTGCCCCTATGGTTTTAATAAATTCCTGATATACAATGGTCCTTCTCCTTGTAAAGCACGATAAAGAATTTAAAAAAAAAAAAAAAAAGAATTTTAAACTTATTTTCAAAGTTTTACAATTTATAGCTAACAACATTGACTTAAATGAAATATTGAACAGTTAGAAGAATATAACAATTTCTTGTTTACTTACAATAAACTAGGAAACAGTTCAAAAGAGACCTCAACTGGGGACTGTTAATATGCTTATTAAGAGATTAGGAAATAAACCAGTATTTTAATCAATTATCCACAATTTTTCTTATCCCAATAAACACTTGTGATAATACATTTATGAAGAAATATTTATAGGGGTTATCCTATTCTGTAAGAAACCTTCCAGTTGATCTGGATCAAAGAAAATATATTTAGTGGAACCTAATTTTATCAAACATTTGCAAGAATATTGCAACAAAAAAGTAGCACCTAAATCTAATACACATTGTTTTTTCAATAGGAATGCTTTTCGTCTCGTCTGTGTAGGTTTGGCGAGATCCATAAATATTGTAATTTGTTGGCCCAGAAACTTTTTCTCTGAAGCCCGAAAGAACAATGCCTGAGAAACCATCGGTGATAACCCTGGAAACACTGTGGACTGCAATAAAAGGCCTAGAAGCCTCTTTAGGGGTTAAAATTGAAAATATAAATAAATCTGTTGGCATGATTCATTCTCAGGTTCAGGGGCATGACACTGCTATTAAGAAAAATATTGAATCTTTAACTAAATTGGAGAAGCATTGTGAGAATTTGGGGGAAAACTGATTTGGCATTGATAAAAGGTCAAGAGACCAACTCACGCAGATTAGAAATTTTAGAGAATTACTCTAGAAGATTAAACTTAAGGTATTAAATTTCCCTAAATCATCAACTATCACTCCCACTGATATGTTAAGGAAATTTTATGCTGAGACCCTTAAGGTATCTCGAGGCTATTCCCCCTATAACAAAAGCGTTCTATATTCTTGTAAGATCTATTGAAAATCAAAATAATTCCTCTATACAAGTAAACATTAGAAAATTTGACCGATTTTCTATAAGACTCAATGTAATATTGAGAGTCACGCTACATTATTAGTAGTGTTTGCCCTTGAACCGGATAAAATATGGACAATGAAGTTTAAAATTCTTACTATAAATTAATTTGCAACTCCACAGGCAGCCAATGTAGCTCCTTTAAAATAGGAGTAATATGAGCCAACAAGGGAAAACCCGCTATTATTCTAGCTGCTGCATTCAATAAAAGCTGTAGAGCTTTCAGATAGGATTTCGATAAGTCAATATAAAGTGAACCTAAGAACATAAGAAATGCCATACTGGGTCAGACCAAGTGTCCATTAAGCCCAGTATCCTGTTTCCAACAGTGGCTAATCCAAGTTCAAGTACCTGGCAAGTACCCAAACATTAGATAGATCATAAGCTACTATTGCTTATTAATTACCGTAATAGTAATTTATGGACTTATCCTCGAGAAACTTATCCAAACCTTTTTTAAACCCAGTCACACTAACTGCTGTAACCATATCCTCTGGCAATGAATTCCAGAGCTTAACTATGCGGTGAGTGAAAAAGAATTTTCTTCGATTTGTTTTAAAGGAGCTACTTGCTAACTTCATGGAGTACCCCCTGGACCTTCTAATATCTGACAGAGTAAATAACAGATTTACATTAACTTGTTCAAATCCGTTCATGATTTAGTAGGCTTCTATCATATTCCCCCTCAGTCATCTCTTCTCCAAAGTGAACAGCCCTAACTTCTTTAGCATTTCCTCATAAGGCAGCTGTTCCATGCCCCTTATTTTGGACACCCTTCTCTGCACTTTCTCCACTGCAGCTATATCCTTTTTGAGATGCAGTAAAAAGAATTGCACACAGCATTCAAAGTGTGGTCTCACCATGGAGCATTACAGAGGTATTATGACATCCTAGATTTTATTTTCCATTCCCTTCCTAATAATTCCAAACATTGTTTGCTTTTTTGGATTACCACAGAACCCTGGGCCGCCTAGATCTCTTTCCTGGGTGGTACTCCTAAGATAGAACCTAACTTTGTGTAACTACAGCAAGGGTTATTTTTCCCTATATGCAGCACTTTGTACTTTTCATGTTAAATTTCATCTGCCATTTGGAAGCCCAATCTTCCAGTCTCACAAGATCCTCCTGCAATTTATCATAATCCGCTTGACATTTAACTACTCTGCATAATTTTGTGTCATCCGCAAATTTGATCACCTCACTCGTCATACCCCCTTTCCAGATCATTTATAAATATATTAAAAAGCACCGGTCTAAATACAGATCCCTGATGCACTCCACTGTTTACCTTTTTCCACTGTGAAACTGACAATTTAATCCTACTCTCTATTTTTTGTATTTCAACCAATTTATAATCCACAAAAGGACATCACCTCCTATCTCTAGACTTTTTAGTTTTCTTAGAAGCCTCTCAAGTGGGACTTTGTCGAACGCCTTTTGAAAATCCAAATACACCACATCTACCAGTTCACCTTTGCCCACATGTTTATTCACCCCTACAAAAAAATGTAGGAGATTTATGAGGCAAGACTTCCCTTGGGTAAATACATGTTGGCTGGGTCCCATCAAACCATGTCTGTCTAAATGTATTGTGATTTTATTCAGTTTCGACTATTTTTCCAGGCACTGAAGTCAGGCGGAGGTGGGTCATATTGGGAGCTCAGTCCAAGTGTGGAGCAAGGGGCCCAATGAAGATGTTGTCTGGGGAGGTATTTCAAAGTTGCTCATGATTTGGGGGTGGTATTTGACACAGCTTTTAATCTGCAATGTCATTTATGTGGGGTAATAAGAAGAGGCTTTCTAAAATTTAGAACATTGCTGCAATACTTTCTTGCTAAAGATTTTAAAACAATCATGCATGCGTTCCTTTTTATTTGTTTTGGACTATTGCAAGACTTTCCTTGGGTAAATCCATGCTGGCTGGTCCCATTAAACCATGTCTATCTAATTTTCTGTGATTTTGTTCTTTAGAATAGTTTCCATAATTTTTCCAGCACTGAAGTCATGCTCACCAGTCTCTAGTTTCACAGATCACCCTTGCAGCCCCTTTTTAAACATCAGGATTACATTGACCACCCTCCAGTCTTCAGGTACAATGGACAATTTTAATGATAGGTTACAAATTACTAGTAATAGATCTGAAATTTCATTTTTTAATTCTTTCAGAACCCTGTGGTGTATACCATCTGGCCTGGGTGATTTACTACTCTTCAGTTTGCCAGTCTGGCATCTTACAACTTCCAGTAAGGGTCAACAAACAAGTTGTAGATAAGACCTTTTTTATTGGCTAACAGTACAGCTGTGACTAGCATTCAAGAGTTAGCTCTTCTGATAAAGAGGGGCTTAGTCTCAAAAGCTAATCACAGCTGTATTAAGTTAGTCCAATAAAAAGGTATCACCCACAGATTGTTTGATAATTCTTAATTCTACATATTTAAGAGGACTAACAAGGCAGCCACAATACTTTGCTCAAAAGTAATTAAGAAATATGAACTTGGTATTTACCTCTCTTAGCACTGTGCTTTTGTAACCTCGATACAGCCCCCAGATACCCTGAAATAAAAAGCATAACATTCAGCCTTTAGAGATAAAAGCATAGATTATAGTTTAACATAGCAGAAAATAAACAAGTATAGCAATGACAGCATGTTAGAAGCTTAGGGTGCAATAATTAAAACTGCCCACATAAGTGCAAATTCCACAAGTACTTTTACCTGCAGGGCATGCATCAAAAAACAAAGCAAAAGTCCACAAAGATTTTGGCTTTCATTATTGCCCTGGGAAAAAATACCCATAGAAATTGTGTCTGCATAATTTTTCCCATCAGAAACTATATAGGTAGGTCTGAATAAGCAAATCTACATGCATAGCGCGCCTCTCTCTGCCTCCAGGAATGCTTTCAGAATCCGCAAGTAAAAGCATGCATGCTGTTAATAATGGATACTTTTACCTGCTAACAGGTTAGGCAATATTCAAAACTTCACTGAGGAAAAGGCTTCGACTATTGGCTCTCCTACTAAAATCTTCAAATCTTTCTTGCAATATGTATTTGCTGGTGCACCAGATAGAGTTAAATCAATGTAGAAAAATAGATAATGAAGGAATTACAAACTGTACAAAGTTTTATTGAAAAAGAGGTAAGACCTCAGAAGTGATGCCAGAGCTTAAAGTCGACTTGATCTTAAAGACCACTTAAAACGACAGACCCAATAAAAATAAGGCATATTTGAAAAATCGATTAAAAAACACAGACCACTCTGCAATGGAAGTTCATCAGGATCCAAATTGTTTAAACGATATATACATTTTTGCTCTAATCTGATTAAAAACTTCTCTGTCTCCTCCCCTCACATCCCATTTGATGCAATTGATAGCAAAAAACTTCAGATGCAAACTCATGCATCTTCTCTAAACAATGTGCAATGAGCTGCTCTCACTATATGCATGTGTCAGTGTCTCTGAAATCACTTGTGAGAGCTCTGAAGGTCTAATATGAAAATGTATTTTTTATAAAGATTAGAGGGCAATGTCTTTTTCTTGAGAAATGTGCATTAACCATTTGTTTAAGATGAGACCTAATGATTTTTTTAAAAAATTTTTTTTATTAATTCTAGATGAATTCCTGAAGCAGTGAGAACATGAAGCACTGGACAACATCGGCTCCTGAGTTTGTCTGCACTTCTTGTTTGCTATGAAATACTGAAGTAGCCTTGAGAAAAGATAAGTTTGGAATTTTATTCCATTTGAAAATAAGAAAAAAATGGAAATTGCAACACTGAACAATGACTGGAAGAGATGAATGTTCATGTAGCTTTTTAAGCTGTAACATCCTAAGGTCTTTTACCCTTTTCCAATATAATTTTATACAGTACTGCAAAGAACTTTTCTGAGTGAAGGTGGCAGTTTGGTTGCACCATGTACTATATAGTTACAATGTTCCCCATACTATTTAATTCAATCAAATGTGCAACATTCTGTCACATCCCATTAAACTGTAGCATTGAAAAGTCACTATTCACTATGACTTCTATTCCCAATACACTACGGTAGCCATATCATAAAATTTTGCAACAAGGTGGCTTCCATAGATTGCTCTGGAGACGTGCAGTGGAGGGTATGACAAAGAGCTGGAATCAATAAGCTTTTTTCCTACAGAAACAGGTGAGAAGAAAAATCTTAATGAATCAGATCCTAAGTCTCCCAATGTGCTCATTCAACCAGGAAAATCACACATACTAAACAGCAGAACAATACAAGTTATTTGAGCACACATGCAATCTTCATTAATGGTGTGAAAGCAACACGTGATTTCAGTTTTACAGTCTTCCTATTTTGTGACAGAGTCTGTGCTTATATTATAACTCAAAAGTGGGTACTGAACGGAAACGTTGAGGAAACACTACTATACATTGAATATAAACAGATTGTAAGCTTTTCATAGAATGGAACACCTACGTGAACTTGTCTCATTCATCTCAGGAATTTGCTCTAATCATGCATACATTTCATACATAGAAACGACGGCCCATCCAGTCTGCCCAGAAAGCTCCCACACTTATCTGTTTCACCGACCACCAAGTTCAGGGCCCTTGTTGGTAACTGTTGGATTCAAATTTCCTGCCACCCCCCCTGCCATTGATGCAGAGAGTAATGTTGGAGTTGCATCAAAGGTGAAGCATAAGGCTTAATGGTTAAGGGTAGTAACTGCCGCATCAAGCTAGTTATCCTGATGCTTGTTTACCCAGACTGCACAGATCAATGCCTTGCTGGATGTAGTTTGAATGTAAATCCTCTTTTCCACATTTCCCCCTGCCGTTGAAGAAGAGAGCAAGCTGTATATGCATTCAAAGTGAAGTATCAGGATTAATTGGTTTAGGGTAGTAATCGCTGCAATAAGTAAGCTACCCCCACGCTTATTTGTTTACCCAGACTGCACAGATCAATGCCTTGTTGGTTGTTGTCTGAATGAAAATCCTCTTTTCCATATTTCCCCTTGCCGTTGAAGCATAGAGCAATGTTGGAGTTGCATTAATCGTGTACAGGCTTATTGAGTAAGGGTAGTAATCACCAGGTATTCCAGCAAGCCACCCCCATGGCTCTTCTCTTCATTCCCATCCTCTAGCCTTTATGGATTCACAGTGTTTATATCCCATGCTCCTTTGAAATCTTTCACAGTTTTAGTCTTCACCACTTCCTCCGGAAGGGCATTCCAGGCATCATGATTTATAAAGCACCCTACTATTATATTAAAGACCTTCTACAGCATTGCATTATACAAAAATAAAAATAATAGTAAAACAAGCAGTAGTGATAGCTACCTTAGAACTAAGGTTTTGTTATTCACTGTACTGACCAAGTACTGATTTCAGGTGACACCAATATTTTCATATATTCTGAATGCACTTTCACTCGTTAACAAGCTCAGTATAATTATGCAATGCTGTGATCAACAGCAGTACTCCTGAGGACAAAATGGGTTGGAAAAAACAGACAGAAATGCTTGTTACCCCTTATGAACTGAAAGACAGATTAAATGATGGTTGCTCTCCCATTCTGATTGAGCCACATAATTCCCTCCACTGTTCCTATCCCCCCCTCCCCTCAAAAAAAAAAAAGTTTTCAAAAGAAGAAACTGTAAATTACACTCAGATCTCTAGCTAAATTGTTTTGATAAACCGTACACATGCCACGTGACCTGAAAGATTAGTAGATATTATTCATCTGAAGTCAACTGGTACTTCTCTCCATAACCACACAGCACATTTTTGATAAGACAATAACTGATCTTACCTCCTGATGTAAGGTATTAGCAAGCATTTGATAGGTACTGCATGAAGGAGACACTTGTGCTCGCTGTTTAATAACCTCTGAAGGAACTCTTATTAGACAAGCAACCTGGGAAAAAAAAAAGAAAGAAAGATTACACAAGGTCTGTGAATGCTCATGGGCAAACAACTTATAAAATGCATTTTTCTCACCAAATCTAATAGCCAAATACAGAAAGCTTAGAAATAAAAAAAATATAAAAATCTCAGAGGCCGATTTTAAAAGGTTCACTCGCGGCGTACATTTGTGCGCGCAACCCAGCATGCACAAATGTACATCCGATTTTATAACATGTGCACGCAGCTGCGCGCATGATATAAAATCAGGGGTTGGCACGTGCAAGTGGGTGCACACTAGTGCACCTTGCGCGCGCCAAGCCCTCAGGGAGACCATCTGACTTTCCCCATTCCCTCCGAGGCCACTCCGAAATCAGAGCGGCCTCGGAGGGAACTTTCCTCCCCCCCCCCCCCCCCCCCACTCCGAAAAAAAAAACAAAAAATGTACCTTTTTCTCACAAGTTACAGCACACGATCCCCCGTCCTAGCAGCCTTGCAGAGGCCTCTGGCCACGCCCATGCCCCGCCCATATTTTCAAGCCCCGGGACTTACACGCATCCCGGGGCTTTACACGAGCCGCCAGGCCTTTTGAAAATAGGCCCGGGGCGCGTAACCCTTTGAAAATCTGCCCCTCAGTGTACACTATATTTCTAAAACAAGTAAAGTACAAAAAAACTGATAAAATAAGTATAATTTAGTCATGACATTTTTTTAAAGAAATGTACAATTCTGTATTAAAAAAAACAAATCAAGATATTTTATGCACATCTTCTTTGGATGAAAGCAGCACCTGCACATCTCCTGCCTTCTAGACCACTAAGATCCTCACTAGGATCCTTGTCAATTCCATCCTCAAAAAAATTATATATTACATATATAGACAGATATAGATATACAGAGATAGAAATATATATATAGATCTCTCTCTCTAACAGAGCGCACTGTTAGTCGGCATTTGGACGCGCTAGCTTTACCCCTTATTCAGTAAGGGGTAATAGCCCGTCCAAAATGCGCTTCCAACCCCCCCGAACCTAATAGTGCCTGCAACATCCAAATGCATGTTGATGGCCATATTAGGTATTCCTGCACGATTCAGAAAGCAAAATGTGCAGCCAAGCCGGGCACCGGGAAAGTGCACAGAAAAGCAGTAAAAACTGCTTTTCTGTGCACCCTCCTACTTAATATCATGGCGATATTAAGTAGGAGGTCCCGAAAGTTTAAAAAAGTAAAAAATAAAAAAAATAAAACATTTAAAATGGGCCCATGGCTGGCAGGTCGAAAACTGGATGCTCAATTTTGCCGGCGTCCGGTTTCCGAACCCGTGGCTGTCAGCGAGCTCGAGAACCGGCGTCGGCTGTCAAACCCGCTGACAGCCGCCGCTTCCGTCAAAAAAGAGGCGCTAGGGACGCATGTTATAAAATCTGGGGTCGGTGTGCGCAAGGTCCACACTTGTGGACCTTGCGCGTGCCGAGCCCAAGAGGAGCCCCGATGGCTTTCCCCGTTCCCTCCAAGCCCATTCCTTGGAGGGAACTTTTTTTTTTTATTCCCCCCACCTTTCCCTCCCTTCCCCTATCTAACCCACCCCCCAGCCCTACCTAAATCCCCCCCACCTTATTTGATGGAGTTACGCCTGCCTCTGGCAGGCATAACTTGCACACGCTGGCCAGCTGCCGGCGCGCGAACCTCCGGCCAGCCGCTGTGCCGGAGGACTTGGAACCGCCCCCGGTACGCCCATTTTTGAAAGCCCCGGGACATGCGTGCGCCACTGAGCCTATGCAAAATAGGCTCGGCGCACACAGGGGCAGATTTTCTCGTGTTATGCGCATAGCCTTTAAAAATCTGCCCCAATGTTTTCAAGAGATTCAAGACTGGTCCGAGAGTGTCCTGTTTCGGGAACTACAATATAAATTTCTGAGACAATTTTACATGACTCCGGACAGGGCATATCGGGCACACATGACTGACTCCCCAATGTGTCAAATGCCAGACAGACACTGGCTCTTTTCCACATAGTTTCTGGACCTGTCTCGAGATCAAAAAGGTTTGGCAGCAGATTATAGTCAGGTGTAGTCAAATGTTAGCAGTGGTCCTGCCAGAAGACCCTATTGCTTTGGCTCTTTGGCACTCCCCTCTCCACCCCACCGGGGGGTGGACGCATATGGTCTTAAATTTATTCAAAAAGTAAGTCTAGTGGGAAAGAAGGTCATCCTTTCCAATTGGGTCTCGGAGGCTGTACCCCATCATGATCACTGGTTCCGGCTCTTAATCAAGTTATACACATTGGAGTATCTCAGTGCAAGGTCGACATCGGCAAAACGCTGGTCAGAAATGAAAAAGGTCTGGAAGCCCCTTGATGATTATTTGAAGCCCACAATCTACTAGAATGTCATATAGGTAACACAGATATGTTGACACACAGGGGGGAGGGGGAGTGATACACGAGACACTGGCACTGAATGGTAACCATTCTGGGTTATGTTTTCTCGGGCAAATAGACTGCTTGTATGTACTGATGTGCCTTCCTTGGTATTCTGTCTTGCACATAATGCTACAGTCACCAGGATGTTTTTGTTGTATGACCCACTCTTTGTAATGTTTCCTTGTCTGAAAATTAATAAACATAAGTTACAAAAAAAAAAAAAAGCAGAAACAAAAGCACAAAAATTGAATAAGAGTGCAGTGCATACAATCAGTAAACTATGATTAACTCAGACATTGCGTGTTCATTTCCATCATAGCAGCCAAATTACAATTAAGTATCCATAGTCATTTCTCACCAGTTCCAGTATGGATCCTATATCTGCTTATAAATCTCCATTCTATTCTGGAGCATATAGGTTAATTTCTCTAAATCAGCTAACTCAGTAAATTTGGACTCCCAACAAATTCTAGAGGGAATACATTTCCATTGGTGTGCAATCATTAGACGAGCGGCATGTAACAAATATCCAACCAATTTTCTATGTCCTCTCATTTCCCATTTTGCGAACAAATACAGAGATACATTAACTCAAAGATTGCTTGCAGATTGCAGAAATACAATCAGTAATTTCAAACCAAAATTATTGTATTTTGATACAGCCCCACCACATATGAAGGTATGACCCTTCTCTCTCACACGCCCTCCAACATAATGAACTAGTGTTACTAAAGTGAGCATAATATACAGGTGTGCAGTACAGACAAGGAAATAATTTATAGAGCACCTCATACACTTTATTACAAATAAAAATATTCTTAGCAGCTGTCCACATAGCTTTTCAATCCCTGGCTTCTAACTGAATGTCCAAATCAGTATTCCATTCTCTAATAAGCTGATTGGCTGTGGTAACCTCCTCAAGCTCAGACCTGATAAAAATACATAAGACTGAGATGAAACTCCAGGGCGTTACTTTACAACAAAGTATACCCGCCACCCCTTTGAAGATATCTTTTCTTACTTGAAAATAAAGGCCCCTAGTAGACCTTGGTACCTGAAATTCCCTCATTAACTCTGTAAAGGACTTGAGGTTATCCCCGATTAATTGTCCCAAACACCAAAGGCCCCTCTTTTCCCATTGTTCTACATCTGGAGAGAATGTGTGCTTACAAAGGTCCGAATTCCAGGATAGAGAAGACTTGCAAGACCATGGTATCCAATATCATAATCTTTGATTTAATAGACCTCCAAACTCAGAGGCTCTGAGCTATGATCAGATGTCCTCGTACACATAGCCTATACGTACTGGTTGTAAGGCACCCAAGCTAGATCCTCATGCCCCTCCTGTTTCCATAGAAAGCCAAGCCTCTGTGGGGTCAGTTCCCAACCATACCTGCAAACAAGCTAATCTACAAGACCAATAATACCATAAGAAATTGGGTAATTTAAGGCCCCCCCCTCTTCCATAAGGGAACCATTGTATCATATTTCAGTCGTGGATGCTTGCCTTGCATATATAATTGGAAACCTCACCCTGGATTGCCTTTAAAGCTCGCAGAGCCACATCCACGGTAAGTGCATGAAGGGATATAACAACCACGGCAGCACTGCAATCTTAACCAAGTTTATTCTCCCAAAGAGAGAGATAGGCAAAGAGGCCCACTTCTTCAAATCCGCCTTGATGGCCTGAAATATAGGGCTGTAATTAGTTTTATACAACTGCGCATAAGCCTTCGGGATCCATATACCTACATTTTTTAACCAATCCTTAGATTCTCAAAAGCCATCCAGTGCCTGTGGATGCCTTCTGTTTGGTTCTACAAGTAATTATTCTGATTTAGAGTAATTAATCACATACCCGGCTGCCTGATGAAAGTGTTCTAAAAGGTCCAGTAGCGCCAGCAGGGATTTAGACACATTTGAGAGCCGGGAAGATGTAGTAGGCCAGATTGACAAACTAAAGAGTAGCAAATCACCTGGACCAGATGGTATGCATCCTAGGGTACTGAAGGAACTAAAAAATGAAATTTCTGATCTATTAGTTAAAATTTGTAACCTATCATTAAAATCATCCATTGTACCTGAAGACTGGAGGGTGGCCAATGTAACCCCAATATTTAAAAAGGGCTCCAGGGGTGATCCGGGCAACTATAGAACAATGAGCCTGACTTCAGTGCCGGGAAAAATAGTGAAACTATTCTAAAGATCAAAATCATAGAGCATATAGAAAGACATGGTGTAATGGAACACAGTCAACATGGATTTACCCAAGGGAAGTCTTGCCTAACAAATCTGCTTCATTTTTTTGAAGAGGTTAATAAACATGTGGATAAAGGTGAACCAGTAGATGTAGTGTATTTGGATTTCCAGAAGGCATTTGACAAAGTCCCTCATGAGAGACTTCTAAGAAAATTAAAATGTCATGGAATAGGAGGTGATGTCCTTTTGTGGATTACGAACTGGTTAAAAGACAGGAAAAGGGAGTAGAATTAAATGGACCATTTTCTCAGTGGAAAAGGTAAACAGTATAGTACCTCAAGGGATATATATATATAGCCGCACATTTTACTTTCAGAAATTAACGCCTGCCCAAAGGCAGGTGTTAATTTCGGCCAGCACCAGGGAAGTGTACAGAAAAGCAGAAAAATCTGCTTTTCTGTACACCCTCTGACTTAATATCATAGCGATATTAAGACGGAGGCACCAAAAGTAAAAAAAAATTAAAAAAAATTTTTTTTTTAAACGGCCCGCGGCTCAGAAGACAGATGCTCAATTATGCCAGCATCCGTTTTCCGAACCCGTGGCTGTCAGCGGGCTCGAGAACCAATGCCGGAAAAATTGAGCGCTGGCTGTCAAACCCGCTGACAGCTGCCGCTCCTGTCAAAAAGGAGGCGCTAGGAACGAGCTAGCGTCCCTAGCACCTCTTTTTACCACGGGCCCTCATTTGCATGCGAGCCAATACTAAATCACGCGCACAGGAGAGTAGCCTGTGCGCGCGTCAGGAGAGTGGGCGCTCGCCGGCTCTCCTGCACTTTTTTATGTATCGGCCCATTAGGGAATAGCCACTGCTATTAATTGCATCAGCAGCATGGGATCTTCTTGGTGTGTGGGTAATTGCCAGGTTCTTGTGGTCTGATTTGGCCTCTGTTGGAAACAGGATGCTGGGCTTGATGGACCTTTGGTCTGACCCAGCATGGCAATTTCTTATGTTCTACTGACATCCATATATAAGGATATTTTACTGTCATTATAAAAAGTAAAACCCTCAATATTGGTAGATTGTCTGATTGCTGAATTGTTGTATTTCCTTTGTGTAAATAAGGTCAACAGCTTGAAAGAAACTAAAATACAATTAAAAACTTTTCCATGTCGTCAAAAATGGGAATAACCATGAGTTGGGCATTAGAAGATTTTGTACTGGTAACATGGTATAAGTTGAAAGGCCATATTCATGAAATGGATATGAAACAAATTCCATTGAAAGACCATAACATGACTGGGTTACAGATATCCTAAAGTCATTCCAAAAAGGTACAAGCTCTATGTGCTCTTCAATTCCAAGGGTCAAAAATAACAAATGACCCCAATATGTCAAGAAAATAAGAATTGTCAACTTCTGAAGTTCAGCATAAATATTTATAGTACTTCATGCTTCATAAACCCCCATGTCCTTACATTAGCTTTGTGTTTCTTTAAAACAGAAGCAAAAGGAAAACTTTAAAAAGGCTTTCAGATGAAAAACAATCTAACCGACTGAGGGGGTATAGAGCACCCAGCACGGCTCCCTGACTTCTATGGTGCTGCAATTTTTGCCCGAGAGGGAGGCTATAAAATAATGCATCTCTCAATTTTCTCCAGATATTTTCAGCACCTTCCATTTTTGTTTTGTATTAACTTTGATCTTTTTATCCCCCCTGATTTGAATTAAAGCTACCAGAGAATATTTCACTGCACAAGAACAAAAAAAAAATCATTTTTTAAGCCTCCTATTGCCTTGTACCGTTATGGATAACAAAATGAAAAATGTCAGCCAAGGCACTGCTGTCAGATGTCTTTCTCCAGCACGCTCTTTGCTCGAAGATTCTCATCATAAAATTCTCACTGCACAGTGGGGAAACTAGATTCTCATTATACATGAGACATATATGTTAAACACTTAAAAACATAAGTAAATTGTGTGCTTTACCGTCAAGAAAGCGATCAAGACTTTTTATTTTGACAGCACTCAAAAACTGCAAAAGAAAAGCAAAGCTGAGCTACACTGCCAGTCTGTTCATCAGTTCAACCACAGATTAGAATGCAGTCAGAAATAAAAGCAAACAGAACAAAAAGTAGTAAAGAAAGACTAAAGAAAAGCATCAATATAAACCTTCTGTTACAAAAGGAGAACTCACTTCCTTGGAATATCATTACTGATCAACTCCATTTAATGGTTCTCATGCTGAAAAGAAGCTGCAATCACTGTTATATGCAAGTTTTCAGTTTCATAAACATTCTGCACAGCCTACACAATGTTCCAGCAACACATAGTGAAAATGATTATCCAAGTTTATAAAAAGAAATCCAAAAAACTCCCACAGGAGACACATTCAGTCTAATAAACCTATTGCACAAATTCACTTAGGAGCCAATGTAATAAGCCATGCTAAGCCTACCATAGGTTTTAACTCATGTTTTAGCATGGGTTTTGTGACATTAACCTTACCTAGGTATGTAATATGGGTTTTAGCGCCGAAAAACTTGTGCTAAAAAAACAGCAGCATAATTAGCACAAGTGCATGCAAATCCTATGTAAAAAAAAGGCATTAGCTATTCCAGAGAGGTGCTTTACAGAGCAGACAGCTGAGGGATGGTGGAAATCGCGGGTATATTTAAAAAAAAAAAAAAATGCCTTCTGGTTCAGCCACCAACACTACCGCAAGCACCTCGGCAGAGGCAGAACAAACAGGATGCAAACTACATGCAGCGCGTTCAACGGCTACAAAAAGAAATAAATACGGAAGGAGAGCATGCGGTGCGAAAAGCGAACAAGAGCGGCGAACAGTCGAAGAAAGGTTCACAATGGACGAGTTTCCAGTCCAGAGGTGTCACAACAACAGGCGACCACACCTGCTGAGCCACAAAGCAAGCAAGGCAACGTCAAATGCTGGCTGCACAACTGAGACAAGCACGGAAGTGGCAATGGAGTTGGGGCTGCAGCAGCACAACTTGGAGAGGGCAACGGCTTCTCATACACCACACCACAGCCTCCTCGAAGGCATGCAGCCGCAGGCCAATCGGAAAGGCCTATGGGCATCATTGGGTACACGTGTCCACCGAATGGCGAGCCATTCCCGTCTTCTGGTTAGATCCAAGGACAGCACGGACACGACAGTCAGCCATACCCTACATGGCAGAACTTTGACAGCGCTAACTGGCATCTGAGAGCACCATGGGGCAACAGCGTTCCCGGCCCATTCCCAGGATGGAACCAAGTGGGGAGGGCCATGGGATAATGCGGCATATGGAGGAATAAGCAGCCAAAACTTCTATCAATTGCCTTGGTGGTCCTGGTTGGCACCACCACAAGGAGCCTTTCCTAATCAAGTAGGAGCGCCGGCGCATCGTGCTGCCTCACAGGTTAACGCAACCGAACAGAGGTCATGCGAAGGAGACAATTCAAGAGGTGTGTCTGAAGCCCATACTAGCGCTCCAGCATCAGGTGGATCTGATGGACTAGTGGCACAGAGCGATAAAGGAACCCAACAGGAGACACTAAGCACAGACGAAAGAGCAAACATCAGTCAAACAGATGAAGCATTACAGAAGGGAGACAGCAACACTGGTGAGTCTGGGGATAAGGACGTGGGGAGAGGGCAAAAGACAGGTTCCACTGGTGCGGAAAACAACACAGTGACAACTTAAAAAAATAAAAAGACAAGGCAATGTGCAAGTGCAGGACAAGTCCAGTTCAGACAGCTCTTCTTCCACATCGCAAGCAGCGGTGACCTGCAACTGACGACTAAGGCAGTAGACAAGGAGTCCAGAGGCCCACCCGCACTCACCACCCTATAAGAACTATGGGAAGGTGTGCCCAAGCAAATGCGCAAAAGAATTTGAAAAAGAAAATACATAGATATTGTCAATATCCTGCATGGACAACACAGATCTGAGGACAGAAAAAAAATCAAAGGACGGATCGGCACCAACAGAAAAGGAGACGAGGATACCTAAGAACATCGTTCTGAATAAAGGCGTTTCTTTACATGGCAAGCATGGTGGGTCATTGGGACCCTTCACAATATGGTCCTATGTTAAGTTTCGCAGTCAACATCCTCAAGAGCACATAGGCTGGGTCTGGCTCAACTATGAATAGAAATTCCAGGACAGAATGGAAGAGAATCGGTTCATGGCATGGAGAACAAAGATGTCAGCCTCTGGATACAGCAGATGACAAGCAAAATAGCGGATCAAGGAATACGCTCAAGAAACCCAAGGTGGTCATCTCCCAGCAGGCATTCAGTCAGGCAGGCGCAGTCACAGGACAACACAGGCTGGCATAACAAAACAGCATGCACATTCCAAGACTGCAAATTTAAGCATGCATGTTCAGCATGTGCGGCTCCACACCCACTTATGAAGGGCCCAAAAAAGACCTATGACAGGGAGTAAGGCAAAAACAATCTGTGAGCCTGCAGTTCAAAAAAGCACCATCACCCATCAAGCTGGAGGCAATGATACCATGGTTGGAACTTTACCCACGCCATCAAAAATGACAGAAGATATGGCGAGGATTTGGGGAAAGATTCATCATTCCATTCCAAGGCCAGATAAATGGAACAAAGATTAGCAATGCATCATCTGCAACCAACATGCAAACATAGTGCAAAAGAAGTTAGAGATCGAATTGGTACTCAGAAGGATGGCTGGTCCTTTCCCGCGGCAACCTTTCCAGAACGTGTTCCTTTTGCCACTGGCAGTCATCCCTAAGAAAGAAAAAGGCAAATTCCGGCTCATTCAGAATTTGTCATACCCCCCAGGAGCATCTGTGAATGACCAATTGCCCCCAGAGGTTACGTGGTGCTCGGTGCTGTATGCATCCTTTGATTCGGCAGTGGCGTTGTGCAGAACATGCGGCACAGGTGCTATTATGGCAAAAGCTGACATAGAAGCGGCCTTCAGACTCCTTCAAGTATACCCAGGAAGTTTCCCTTTACTAGAGTTTGCATTTAGGAAACAATATCACTTTGATAAATGCATGCTAATGGGATGTTCAGGCTCATGTGCTTATTTTGAGCTATCTAGCTCATTCCTGCATTGGGTGTCAGCGCAAGAAACAGCATCAGACAACATTATTCACCATTTAGACGACTTCTTATTAGGGGGCCAAGAGATTCAAATGCCTGCTACCGCCTGCTAAGAGAATTCCAGTCCATCACCAAAGAGTTTGGTGTTCCTTTGACACACAGCAAGACCGAAGGTCCGGCAAGATCATTTCCTTCCTTGGCATCGAGCTGGAGTCCAACAAGATGGTGGCCAGGCTCCCTAAAAAAAAGGTAAAAAAAAAAAAAAAGTCCGCAGGATAATACAGCAAGCGGCATCAAAGATAACGCTACGAGTTGCGCAGTCCATCCCGAGAAGTCAGTTGTCATGATGGCCGAGGGGTCTAAGGTGCAGAACATAAGCGTTCCTTACCTTGAACGTTGCAATGTTGGGTTTTTCCAATAGATGAGCCTTCACGAGAAGACTAGTAGTGGCCATAGTCAGAAAACAGCGACCCATCATTTCCTATGAAATTCAAAGGATATATGCGTGGATATTAAGCAACGAAGCAGGGACACCCATGCCAGGACACATATGGAGGACTTGGTCTGCAACCACCTTCGAGTTGGTACGCAGATCTGCGGCACCATCTACAGGGACGTCATACGGACGGAGCTATGACTACGCGCCTGAGGTCCTGAGAGAAAGCGGATGGAGGTAAGGCCATGTTAACGACAGCAAAATCGTCAAATACGTCGCCATGGCAAAAGAGAACAGTGTATCTAGGAATGCCGTGGACAAAACACATGGCTGGCCTGTCATTCCTTTTAAAGCACATGGGTGGGGTGAACCCACCAAGTCTTTCATTCTAAACAAGATGAAGACAGGATAGTCAAGGAAAGTAAGGCCTACCATCAATAGCAGACACCCCCATTACACACAACATGATGAGGACGCTTTGCTTGGCTAAGTTTGGAAATGCACTATTTCATCTGGCCCTCTCAATAGCTTTCTTCAGAGCATTGAGAGTGAGCGAATTGGCTGATGCCAACAAAGAGAGCACAGGAAATAGTGGATTACTTAGGAGGAACTAGTTGGACGCCAGAGGCGGGACTACCACCATACACAAGTACAAGATGGACCAATGCAAGAGAGGAGCCACATGGTCGCTAAACGTGTGGCAGAGGGTGACACCTGTTCGATACGCAATATAAAAGTAGGGGGGCAGTATGGCCAGATGGGGGGATGCACCTGCTGATTCATGCTAACAGAACCCACTTAACCAGATATCAATCTACAGCGATACTTAAAGCAGCAGTTAAGAAAACGAATTTGGACTCAAAGAAATTCACCATGCACTCTTTCAGAGTTGGTGCAGCTTCTAGCATAGCACAAGTCGGACTTCAACCAGCCACGATAAAGAGAATTGGACAATGGTGATCTAATATAGTCAATACGATGGACCTTAGGGTCCAGTGGTGAGGATACGTTGTTTGTACCTAGGCGGTCTGGGTCTGATTCTGGTATGGGGTAACACACGGAAATTTCTCTTTGGGGAAAGTGACCACATTGAGCCAAAATTCTTAGTTATATTTTGCAGACATGCTACAGGCTAAGCGTTAGCTTGGATCATTGGTCACACCTATATACAGTGGGCCGCTAAGAGAGCACAAGGTCATTCCTATATACGGTGGGCCGCTAAGAGACCACACGGACGAAGGTGGGTCGTCACATGGATGGCAAGCATTGGGAACAGTTATGGCCCCTACGACGGCACCCAATGAACTCGAGGGCTACTCCGGAGGTAATAATAATACATCTGGGGGGCAAGGACCTGTGGGCAAGGACCTGGGTTCAGTGACAATTAATGGTTACGACATATTCAATAATGCTCTACAGGATGCCATCGGGGCATAGTATGAGAAAGGAAAAAGACACAGACCGCAGCTTATTTCATTAGTTGGGGGGGACACGAGGCAAGGGCCTCCCTACCTCGTTTCTTGGCAGTTACCCGGGCCAGTTGGGCATATTGCAAGTGGTGCCTGTGACATCACAGGATGGCGTGGTAGCCGATCAGCGCCTTGTGCGGCACAAAAAGGTGGGGGCTCGGAATGCGCCGATGGTCGGGGTCCCCTTGCTTGGGGACAAGGTGGGGGGGGGGGGGGCCCATGGAGTAAGGCTGCCTTGCTTGGTCCATACAGCAGGCAGCAGTGGAGACAGCATACCAGCTCGGGTACCCAGGGAAGTTTTTTCTTGGTGTGTTAAATAAATGTTGTGGCCTTATTATACCAACGACAGTTTCTGCGTTTTCCATGTTTACAAAACATAAGAACATAAGAAATTGCCATGCTGGGTCAAACCAAGGGTCCATCAAGCCCAGCATCCTGTTTTCAACAGAGGCCAAACCAGGCCACAATTGGCCACAAATTGCCACAAACGGCAATTACCTAAACACTAAGAAGATACCATGCTACTGATGCAATTAATAGCAGTAGCTATTCCCTAAGTAAACTTGATTAATAGCCGTTAATGGACTTCTCCTCCAGGAACTTATCCAAACATTTTTTTAATCCAGCTACACTAACTGCACTAACCACATCCTCTGGCAACAAATTCCAAAGCTTTATTGTGCGTTGAGTGAAAAAGAATTTTCTCCGATTAGTCTTAAATGTGCTACTTGCTAACTTCATGGAATGCCCCCTAGTCCTTCTATTATTCGAAAGTATAAATAACAGAGTCATATCTACTCGTTCAAGACCTCTCATGATCTTAAAGACCTCTATCATATCCCCCCTCAGCCGTCTCTTCTCCAAGCTGAACAGCCCTAACCTCTTCAGCCTTTCCTCATAGGGGAGCTGTTCCATCCCCTTTCTCATTTTGGTTGCCCTTCTCTGTACCTTCTCCATCGCATTATATCTTTTTTGAGATGTGGTGACCAGAATTGTACACAGTATTCAAGGTGTGGTCTCACCATGGAGCGATATAAAGACATTATGACATTTTCCGTTTTATTAACCATTCCCTTCCTAATAATTTCTAACATTCTATTTGCTTTTTTGACTGCTGCAGCACACTGAGCCAACGATTTTAAAGTATTATCCACTATGATGCCTCGATCTTTTTCCTGGGTGGTAGCATAATTTTGTCTAAGGTACGGTAAGGGGCCAGAAGGTAGTGACGACAGCCATGTGGGTAAAGTGGCAGCTGCTAGAGTTAAACCCCTGGGTCAGAGCTCACATTTCCTGGGTCAGAGCTCACATTTCTAGTGGCCATGTTATAAATTGCTGTGCTCAGTGTGTTAGTGTCTAGTTGCTTCTACCAAATTGAGCACAGCAATAGAATAACTTTGGCCACCAGAAATGTGAGTTTACTCCACCTAGGACCCAGGAGTTTACTTTCTAATGTAAACTCTCAGGATGGGCACCTACAGCTGAACAGTACACTGGCACTGTGCATTTCACTTTAGCGTACTGTTTAACTGTACATGCCCACCCCAGGGAGCTTACACTTTGTACAGCTAGCTGTTGGTGCCCACTACAGTGAGCAAATTCTTGCATCCATGGCTATTTTGACAAGGGAATGGCAAATACAATAAAAGAATAAGCTCTCTGGGGTGGATACCTACAGCTAGCTTAACAAAGCAAATTTTCTCAGGGGTGAGGGGGCACCTACAGCTAAACAGGACACCAAAGAAAGATACACAGCAACAAAGTGCATACTTTTCAGCTGAAAGTGCCTGCCCTGAGAGCTTATGCTTTGATTTTCCTTTCCATGCCTTGCCAAAATGGCATTGCATTTGAGATTGTTACTGTGCATCCCAAATTGTGGGCACACTTTCTCAAGGAATAATCTCTCTGAGGAAGGCACCTACAGCCAGATGAACAAAGGCCATCCTGGTGGGCACCAAAAAAGTTGAACAGTACAAACTTTCCCATTGTGTGCACATACTGATCAGTTGTTCAGGAAAACAAAGAAAACCTGCTACTAGTACCTGCCTCAGAGAGGTTACATTGGCAATTTAACTCCCGGGTCTGTGGAGAAAACTCACATTTCTGATTGGCCAGTGTTATTGTGCCCAGTGTGGTACTCCGCCTCAGACCCAGGAAGGATTTAAAATGGCAATGTAAGTTTTCTGGGGCTTGAACCTACAGCTGAACAATTCATAAACTCTCTGGAGTTGGCACCCTATACTGAACAGCACACCAAAAGAGGATGCATAACACCAAAGTGCATACTATTCAGCTAAAGATGTCTTCCCCAAAGAGCTTACATTTTATTCAGCTGTAGGTGCTAGCCCCATAGAGCTTATGCTGCAAATGTAACTCCTCCTTTGGTCCAAGGAGGAGTAAACTCACATTTCTGGTGATCAAAGCTATTCTCTATTGCCATGTCTGATGTAGTAGAAACAGACACTACCACATGGGCACAACAATAGAATATCATGGCCCCCAAAAATGTGAACTAACTTACTCCACCACAGGCCAAGGAGTTAACTTGAAAATCCTCACTAGTGCATTAAAACAGGAGTACAGAGGCAAGTGCTTGAAGTTGGAAGGAGTGTGACCAAAATGGACTTGCATGCAGGACTAGCACTAGGCATCCTAATCTGGGCACAATCTCACATGCAAAGCCATTTGGGCAAGGCATGCCAAGCAAAAGCAAAGGTAAGCTCTCTGAAACAGGCAACTACAGCCCTAGGGATACACAGCGTCAAAGTGCATACTGTTCAGCTATAGGTACCCAGCTTAGACTTGTTGATTTCACCTGGCATGCATCCACTACAAGAAACTCTGCACTAATGCAAAAATGGGCTTTAAAAAGTGCTTTAAAACAGGAGTAAGAAGGTAAGTGCTTGAAGTTAGGATGCCCAGTGCTAATCTTGCATGCAAAGCCCTTTTGGTTATACACATGCACTTTTTTTTTTTTCTTAAACTCCTGCTCAATTTGCATTCCATTAGCCTACTGCATCCCGTGGGAGCCCCTGTTTTCAACCACATGCCTTAAATAAAACCGATGCTAAAATTTAACTCAAATTTTAGCGCGGGTTTTATTACATTGGCCCCTTAGAGCACAAAAGATGATAGCTTGGCAATGTATACAATGCATCATTTGCATATCAAAAAGAAAATGCATCATTATTACTTAATTTTATTACAAGGAGAGAAAGACAGAGAAGCACTGCACTATAAGATAATGAAGAAATTCTAATAAATTAGGCATTTACTTTTAATAATGATCTTCTTTTACTCATAAAAATAAACAGTAATGCATACATTTTCTCCTCCCCTGCACTGTGTAATTTGCATGTGCATGCATTTGTAGAACCACAGTAAGCATGCACACATATATGTACTCTTGGTATTGCACCTGAGAGGATGTCATCACGTAACAACTATCAGGAATTTGGGGAGTATGATGTATGTATGAAATAGACATAGCACTAGTCTTTAATTATACCACTGTGGCTTCAGGACTGACTGACTGAGCCCCTAGATATTTTTATGATAGAGCAACTGGAAACTTCTTCCATGGATGACAACGCAGAACTCAGCCAGAGTACTTTTCCATTTCTGCATACACTATGGCTTCCAGTTGCTACTTCTCTTGATTTTCTGCAATGAAAAGTGACTTGACATGCAAGAGCCTTGCAACTGCTGATCACAAAGAACTTTAGGTTTGGCCTATCATAAGAACATGCCATACTGGGTCAGACCAAGGGTCCATCAAGCCCAGCATCCTGTCTCCAACAGTTGCCAATCCAGGCCATAAGAACCTGGCAAGTACCCAAAAACTAAGTCTATTCTATGTTACCGTTGCTAGTAAAAGCAGTGGCTATTTGCTAAGTCAACTCAATTAATATCCAATCCTTTTTTAAACACAGCTATACTAAATGCACTAACCACATCCTCTGGCAACAAATTCCAGAGTTTAATTGTGCGTTGAGTGAAAAAGAACTTTCGCCGATTAGTTTTAAATGTGCCACACGCAAACTTCATGGAGTGCCCACTAGTCTTTCTATTATCCGAAAGAGTAAATAACCGATTCACATCTACCCGTTCTAGATCTCTCATGATTTTAAACACCTCTATTATATCCCCCCCTCAGCCATCTCTTCTCCAAGCTGAAAAGTCCTATCCTCTTTAGTCTTTCCTCATTGGGGAGCTGTTCCATTCCCCTTATTTTGGTAGCCCTTCTCTGTACCTTCTCCATCACAATTATATCTTTTTTGAGATGCGGCGACCAGAATTGTACACAGTATTCAAGGTGCGGTCTCACCATGGAGCGATACAGAGGCATTATGACATTTTCCGTTTTATTCACCATTCCCTTTCTAATAATTCCCAACATTCTGTTTACTTTTTTGACTGCCGCAGCACACTGAACCGACAATTTCAATGTGTTATCCACTATGACGCCTAGATCTCTTTCTTGGGTTGTAGCACTTAATATGGAACCCAACATTGTGTAACATTGTGTAACTGTAGCATGGGTTATTTTTCCCTAAATGTATAACCTTGCATTTTTCCACATTAAATTTCATCTGCCATTTTGATGCCCAATTTTCCAGTCTCACAAGGTCTTTCTGCAATTTATCACAATCTGCTTGTGATTTAACTACTCTGAACAATTTTGTATCATCTGCAAATTTGATTACCTCACTTGTCGTATTTCTTTCCAGATCATTTATAAGTATATTGAAAAGTAAGGGTCCCAATACATACATGCTAAGTAATCTATTACCCATTCACCATACTGTATACAAGCAGTCTATGTATAGTTGTGTTCTACTTTTATTTCTGCTATTTGGAGATGATCACAAAATGTTTTCACCCCTTAAACAATTGAGGGATAATATCTTCAAGAGAATGCTCTAATACTTCTAGAATGAAATTTGTAATTTATATAACTTTTGAACATGGCTAGTAAAAGACGA